>NW_004567121.1:9298113-9342866 GCF_000260355.1 Condylura cristata | reverse complement strand
CTGCCTGTTCTGCTCCCCACTCTGTCTCTGGTGAAGACTCTCGCTGCCCCTGAGCCTCTGGCCTGTACCCCAGTTCTGTATGCACAAATAAATAAATCTTAAAAAAAAAAAGTAACTTTATATTTTCACTTAGATATATTTTCACTGAAAATTAGAGTATTGTACTTGAGTAAAAAAGAAGAGTTTTGTCATATAAGTAGGTTTTTTGATATTCCTTACCTGACCTCTATTTTCCCAAGAATTTTCACAAACATCTCTTGAACCTCCCCTCCCCCCCAAACATGGAGTAAATGGAAGGATAGATATGTTGCTATATACTTAGACACACAATAAGGATGAACACTTGATAAATATGATAAATATGTGTGTGTGCATCCTCCAAAAGGAAATACAGATTATCTGTCTGTCTATCTAATCTGTCTATCATCTGAACAAGTTTATTATAAGGAATTCTCTCAAAGCTCATCAATTTATATCTTAATCTCATTCAAAATGTTTTCACAGAAACATCCACAGTATTCTTGACCATGTATCTGGGAACCATGACCCAGTTTAGTTGACACATACATTAGTCATCACAAAAGCCTCTCCTTCCCAATTTCCTATTGGCCTCAGAGACTGAATATCTTTAGGAGATTGCATTATTAATTTCCCGAAAAGGTAGTTCTAGATATAGCTTGAGTTGTACAATGAAAGTTCAGTTGACACTGTGTGCTTGAAAGACTAATTGGATTATTAATAAAGTTAATAATGAGGGTGGTAAAAATTATTCCTAATAATAAAATGACATATGTACTTCTACAAGTTTCCCTTTTCCTTATACTTTTTTTTAACATCTAAAGGTTTTAAAATGTCATTTGTGTTGACACTTCTCCTTTAATTAGCCTTTATATTTTGTGAATTATTTGTGGCAGATTTGAGTTTTACATTTTAAAGGGTGTTTTGGTTTTTAGATTTAAGATTGCTTCTTAGATATTCATTAGGGCCCTCAAATGAAAATGTTCCCATCTGGAAACCATACAGTTAAGGTCTCATTTCTTAAAAGGCTGCTTGGTTTTTTATATTTAAAATATTACAACTGTTTGGTATTTATGTAAATGCAAGGAAAAAGCTCTAAAGAAGATACACCAAAATGATACAACTTATAGAAAAATTAAAAATATAATTTATACAAATAGAAACTTTATGTTGTTTTAAATGCTTATACAATAAATGATAGCTAGCCCTCATTTCCATTCAATTCAGCAATTTTTTTTGAGTAACTACCAGGGAAGAGATAAATTCCCAAGTTCATCAATATCATAATGGTTTAGAAAAAGATAAAAATCTGTGCCAACAATCTACATTTTCAGCTGTAGATCTACAATATTGATCTTATAATGAATTCCCTTCCTTTTAAAAAGTTATTTCCAGTTTGTGTTTTTGAATTGCTAAAGTTTTGCAATTCTTACAGTCATCCATGAAAAACTTCAGGGAACAAGCCAGTTTCCTGGTGATGTTTTTTTTTTTTCTAGTAAAGTCAGATTTTTTTTTTATTAAAAAGTTTATTTTGGCCCTCCCTGGTGGCACAGCGGGTTAAAAGCACAGCACTGAGAATCTGAAGCCACTTCAGCATGAGTTGGATTCCCGCCTGCCTCCTGCCCAGGAGGAGACCACATGGCGAGCCAGACCTCTCCTGACCCGCCCGCTGCTCCCCTCAGCAGTGTACTTCGTCGATCTGCCTGTTCTGCTCCCCACTCTGTCTCTGGTGAAGCCTCTCACCGCCCCTGAGCCTCTGGCCTGTACCCCAGTTCTGTATGCACAAGTAAATAAATCTTTAAAAAAAAAAAAAAGTTTATTTTTACATCATTTTGCACATTTTTTTTTCATCTCAATTGTAATCCCCACGGGTTTCCCATCACCAAATCACCCCTGTGCCACATTTCCTGGTGATGTTTTTTAATTCATAGTTTGAAAAATCATGCTATAAAATATTACTGCTAAAGTAAATTTGTGTACCTATACCTAGCATCTATAAAGTCAAATTGTCCTGAAAATCTTACTTGGGAAGAACATATTCAGTTGAATTCAACATCCTAGATTTTTTTTTTTTATTTATTCGTACAGAACTGGGGTACAGGCTAGAGATGCGGAGGGTGAGAGGATTCACCAGAGACAGAGTGGGGTACAGAACAGGCAGATCGACGAAGTACACTGCTGAGGGGAGCAGCGGGCGGGTCAGGAGAGGTCTGCCACGCCATGTGATCACCTCTGGGGCAGGCGGGAATCGAACTCATGCGGGAGTGGCTTAAGCTTCTTTGTGCTGTGCTTTAACCTGCTGCGCCACCAGGGAGGGCCCCAAGATCCTAGATTTTAATCTCCAACTTTTAATTTTCTAGGGAACATTCTTGCTGTAGCGTAGTTCCATGTGAGACTCACACAGCCTCAGTCTATGCATCCTTATGAGAAAACTGTGACAGTAGAATTCTAGTATTTTTGTCCCCTGAATGTCTGGGAAGACTTGAATGTCACATTTATTAAGCATTCTTACTCTTTGGTCTGTGATTTTTGGGCATTGGGCAGAGAAAAAGAATGTTCTGCATGGAGCCTATTCCAAATGAGGCTTAATGAACAATCATGTATATCCTAATGAGGAAATTATGAAGTTTGTTACACAGGGATATATTTGATGAAAAATCATAGCAGAAAAAGACAATCAGGATTTCTATGATAAGGAATTGGATTTAAATGGAGTGAAATAGACCTGGGGAAAGATGGTGACTGTCATACAATTTATTTTCACTCTGAATGGGAGGCAAAGTTTTAATCAGCAAAGCAATGTGATCTGCTTTAACATGATCCATTTAAAATTAAAACCTAAATAGCAGCTGAGTGAAACATAACTGGGGGTAATGGTCAAGGTGAAATGAGGTAGATTAACTAAGATGCTATTGCAATAGTTCAGGAAAGAAATGCCTGTAGTATAAATCAACACCTACATATAATACATTATGTTCAGATCCAAAAATCTAGTTTTCATCTTTCGTGTATAATTGACCACTTTTATCTGAACTCTTCTTCCCCAACTTCCTCCTTTTAATCTGATAATTACTGTTTGCTCTTATATTTTAAGTGTTTTTGTTATGTTTATTCATTTGTTTTGTTTTCCTTCCACATGTGAGTAAAATCATATGGCATTTGTCTCTCACCATCTGACTTACTTTATTCAATATTTTATCCTCTAGTTCCATGCATGTTGTTGCAAATGGCAGGGTTTCATCTATTTTTAACAGTTGAGTCGTATTCCATTATACCACATCTTTGTGTGTATAAATCTACATCATTTGTTCATGGTACAGTACTTAGGTTGTTTCTAATTTTGGTCTAGTAGGAGAATGCTGCAGAAAATGGTGGTGGGGGGTTACATATAGCTCTTTGAGGTAGTGTTTTTGTTTAATTCTTTGGCTGAATACTCAGAGGTGGGATAATTGGATTGTATGGGATTTCTGTTTTTCATTTTTTGAGAAATCTCAAAACTGTTTGCCATAATGGTTCACCAATTTATATTACTAACAACAGATTTTGAGGGCTACTTTTTATTAATATATTCTAAAACTTTCTGATTTTTTTTCTTTTTTTGAGGTGATATTTCATTGGTGTTTTGGCTTACATTTCCCCAATAAACACAAACATTTTTTTCATGTTACCAGGATTTTTACCTGTGTAATTAGTTTGGGTCCAACAGGAAGTCAGAAACCAAATTTGAATAAGGAAAGTTTAATGAGTTGTTAACTATGCAGGGAGTTGGGTAGTGAGAAATTAAAGAAAAATCTTTAAAGGATATAGGAAAATCAAATATCAGGAACAATCACTATCTTGAGGTTAAAGTGGTAGAGTTCTGAAAATTACCATAGCTGTGATTTTTGGAGAGAGCATGACTGTGGATTTTGGGGCAACAAATATTGTTGGGGTTCACCTGGGTGGCTCTGGAACTTTTCATTGTTTAACACACTTCTTCAACAGATTTATTATATATTGAAAGGGATGGATTTTTAAAAAAGATTTATTTATGCATACAGAACTGGAGTACAGGCCAAAGGTGAATGGGAGGTGATAGGATTCGCCAGAGACAGAGTGGGGAGCAGAACAGGCAGATTGACAAAGTACTCTGCTGAGGGGAGCAGTGGGTGAGTCAGGAGGCGTCTACTGCCCTATGTGGATCACCTGCAGGGTGGGGGATCAAACTTGCACTGAAGTGGCTGTGGCTAGCTTGCAGGACTGTGTCCTTACCTGTTGAGCCTCCAAGGAGGGCCTGAAAGGGATGGATTTTTAAGGACAAAACACATGGTCAGAGAGGTATAAAGCAGACTATAAATCCAATTAATCCAATTAGCTATTTTGCTAACCCTAGTACACTAGTACAGAGAACAACCCGAATATAGGACAGAAATAAAAGTTCAAAGATTGAGGTATTCCCTTAGGCAAGATGGAAGAGTTCAGCCTCTGGTATGGGAACTGAGCTGCAGTAACTATTTCCTTGATGGATTTTGGGATATTTAACAAAATCTATTCTTTTAACCAGATTTGAACAGAAGATTGTCTACCTGGTCCTGGGTAGAGATAAAGTGTTTGGTTTTACAGTTAAACAGTCAAACTTCACTCACAATGGAGTGTCAGCTTGTCAAATACCTTACTATGAAGCAATATCCTTCTCCTTTTTGCATCAGATTTTATTTCATTAATTTGTCATTTATATAACTGTGTAACTTTGTTATTTCATTTCCACATCTCCATATGTGCACATGCTTCACTTATATTCCACTGAAATTCACATGTCAATGTTCTGTCTCCTTCCTTCCTCCCTCACCAATTATTCCACCAATGCATAGAGCCTAAGCATTATTTTTTCTGTGCTTTGCCAGTTTCCTTCCTTCCTCCCACCCTCTTCCTTCCTTCTTTCTATTCCACAAATAAATGAACCCATTTAGTATTTGTCTTTCAATTTCTAACTCATTTCACTTAGCACTATCACTTCAAGATCTATCCATTTTGTTCCAAAGGTATGATTTCATCTTTTTTAAAATAGCTGTGTATATTCCAATGGGTTTATAGTCAGCAATTTTTTTATTCACTAGTTTGTTGTTGGTCACTTAGGTTGGTTCCACTGCTTGACTATTGTGAATACTGCTGCTATGAAATAGGATTGCATCAATCTTTTTCTGTTGGAATTTTTCATATTCTTTAGTTAGATAGTTAGCAGTGGTATAGATGGGTCATATGGTATTTCCATTTGAAAGGAAATCATTTCCATAGAGGCTGCACCAAATTATATTTCCATAACTAGTGGATGAATGTTCCTTTTTTTTCCCACATCCTCACCAATATTTCAAAGTGGGATACACAAAAATTAGTTGCATTTCCATATGCAAACTCTTAGAAGAAAAAAATGATTAAAAAGACAATTTCATTTACAATTACACCAAAAACATGAGATACCTGGGACTTAAAGACCTATATGTCAAAAACTGTAAGACACTGCGGAGAAATAAAAGAAGACACACAGAAATAAAAAGACAGGTGAGTGAGTGATTCAGTGCCTGGATGGAGCAAGCAGCTTCACAGGTGGCCCAAAGATACTGTCCCACCTTGACTGCCTGCCCACTACCTGGCACCTGGATGGAGCAGCTTTCTGGCAGGACCAGTGCTACCCTATATCCTCAGCTGCCATGCTCACTGCTGAATGAACACCAAGAATAGTAGGGTGTGGGAGGCTTTTCTGAGAGACTGTCGCTCTACAAGAATCCCTTGGAGTGGTAGAGGAGTGATCCTCAACAACACTTAGAGTGACCTACAGTCCTATAGCCACATGGAACTTCCAAGGACATGAAGAAAGTGCCAAGGCCTCTAAAGGAATCAAGAAAGGTACCATCTGCTTTATCCATACTGGGTCACCTTTCTGTCCAAGGAGAAGGACCCCATGCAACCCTCCATGATGCTGTTTTATCAGAAGGACTGTGAGCTCAAGGAGCTTATGCTTGGCGCAAACTGCAGTATATAAAAGCCACAGCGAAGACCAAACCTGGGAAGACTTTTGGGACTTACAAGTTGACTTTTTTTTTTTTATAAGATTTATTTATTTGTACATACGCAGAACAGGCAGATTGACAAAGTACTCTGCTGAGGGGAGCAGCAGGCGGGTCAGGAGAGGTCTGCCACGCCATGTGGTCACCTCCGCTGCAGGAGGGAATTGAACTCCTGCGGAAGTGGCTTTAGCTTCTCAGTTGCAGTGCTTTAACCCGCTGCGCCACCAGGGAGGGCCCCAAGTTGACTTTTAAAGCAAAGGTTCCATTGAGTTTGGACAGCAGATGCTATAGGTGGCATGTCAAGATTTTTCTCTGCGACTCCCCATGATGGACAGGGCCATAGGAAATGTGCAATGCCTCGAACCCTTGGAGCCTCTGATGTGTGGGTGATGTTTCCTCCAGTCCTGCAGCTGAGGCTAGGGCGTGAACATTGACCCTGGAAGCAAAAACATTTCGAGTGCAGTGTATGTCTGGCGCCCTCTACTGTCAATACTTAGCATTATGGAAAAAAAAAAGTCCAGGTTCATTTTCACTCAGCTGGCAAGAAAGATGAGTTTGGA
Source organism: Condylura cristata (assembly GCF_000260355.1). Lineage (NCBI taxonomy): Eukaryota > Metazoa > Chordata > Mammalia > Eulipotyphla > Talpidae > Condylura > Condylura cristata. The sequence goes on along the minus strand of NW_004567121.1, from coordinate 9,336,244 downwards.
ACGGAAACATCATCAGTCAATTACTGGCACAATGGAGAACAAATTTATAGGTTAGTGTAGCTTTTATATTTTCACAGTGCACAGGAAACAAATTATGGCATTTCAACGACAAATGTTTTTTATTACGTTTTATTACGTTTTTTTATTACGTTTATATATTCCAACAAACACACAATTTCCTGACATTTTTATTATGTTCCAGTGTTTTTTTACAAACAAAATTTTGGAAAACAAAACATTGCTTTTTCTGAAAGTGTGTTAATTTTTTATATTCTATGTGGGTGGTATAATGACCACAAAGATTATATACAATTAAAAATATGTGCAAAATAAACACTACATTAATTTTATTATTTTAACTACTTTTAACTGCAATTAAATGATATTAAGTATGCTTACAGTGTTCTGTAATCATTATCACTATCCATCCATCCCTTTCCAGAACTTTTTCATTATCTGAGACAGAAAATCTTTATTCTTAAAAAAAATCTCTCTTTTGTAATAATAATAAAAAAAAATCTCTCCATTATCCTCTCTTCCTGTTCACCTCTATTGTATTTTTATCTCTATGGATTTGACTATTTTAGGTAGTCAAATAAATGGAGTCATAATCATTGATCATTTTTGCCTGACAATGAAGTTAGCCTAGTGTTTTCTAATTTCAAAAATGTGTAACATGTATTTGAATTTGCACATTATCATGGTTGGATAATATTCCATTACATATGTAAATCACATTTAACTTACTCATTTTTGAATATTTGATATTTTGGTATTTGGTAGACAAATTTCTTAGTCACTATTTTCAATCTTTTGACTATCTAGGAGTAGAATTGTTGAAATGCTTGGTAATTTTATGATTAACTTTTTGAGGAATTGTCAAACTGTTTCCACAAGAGGTGTAACATTTTGCAGCCACCAGCAATGCATGAGAGTTCCAATTTTTCCATATTCTCTGTAGCATTTGCTATTTTCTGGTGTGTGTGTGTGTGTGTGTGTGTGTGTGTGTGTGTGTGTGTGAGAGAGAGAGAGAAAGAGAGAGAGAGAGAAAAGTTAACTGCCACCCTTATCATATTTTGTATATCATTGTAGGTTTGATTTGTATTTCCTCTATTACTGTATGTTGAATATCTATTTAGGTGTTTGTTGGCCATTTATTTATCTTCTTTGAAGAGCTCTTTAAGTTCATTGTTTTTAAGTTTTAGGAGGTCCATTTATGTTCTGGATATTATCAAATAGGTTATTTGTATATTTTCTCCCATTTTGTGTTTTGTCTTTGCACTCTCTTGGATGTGTCTTTTGAAGCACAAAGTTTTCAATTTTGATAAAGTCCAATTTATTCACTTTTCTTTCATTGCTTTTGGTTTTGTTGTCCTATTTAGATACTGATAATCACTGCCTAACCCCTCAAGTGGTTTTGCATACCCAACTCCAACTTCAGGGGTCTGGGATACCACATGTTAAAGGCAAGGATCAGATCAGAGAACTGACACAGCAGAGACACCTGACACAGCAGAGACACCAGACACACCACACATACCAGACACAACAGAGAATTGCAAAACTCTTGTTCAGGCTGCCACTCATTAGTGGGTTCTGTATAGACATGATTACACCGACTCAAGTTCAACATTTATGAAAAAAGAGAAAGAAGGAAAGGTGGGGAAGGAGGATTCTTAAGCTGCTATGCAGTTCTGAGAGCGTCTGGGCCATACCAATGACAGACCCCTTAGCAAAGGGCCCATTAAGTCATTTCACATGAGATATAAAAAGCTGGCCCAAGTGCCCCTGCTGTGCCTAGCTACTGCCTAGGGTCAGCCTGGGGAAGTGTGGCCACCACATGAAGACTTGGATGGATTAAAAGGTGGAGCTGCTGAAGGTTGTTAGTTAACTCCCGAATGGGAATCTGAGCAGTGCAGTCAGGCTGATGGGTTAGTTCCCAGACAATATTTATTGGGAACTATCTTGAATTATACTCCTAATTTTAAATAAGGTACCATCTTGGGATTGCTTTAGAGAGCGTTAGAAAGAATATATTTACTGCAATTTGAAAAGGTTTCACTGCAAATAAGAATAAAATCAGAAAACTGGGGAGGAGATCATTGCAGAAATCATCGCAAGGTGGTGGTAATTGAATTATTTTAGAAATATCATGATTGGAAAATGTTTGTAAACCTAGATCCGGGACCACAGCTCTCTAGAGTGGATCGGGTTTTGAATGCTAGACTATTGCTCTCAAAACTGTGTAGCTGTGGTTTCATATATGAGATATGAACAATAGGAAATATAGAACTGCATTTGGTCTTTCAAATATACTTGCTTAATAGAATTCTGATTTAAGGAATTTGGGAATTAAGCAGGAAATTCATCACAAGAAATGTAGCTCTTAAACTTGCTGACATTAGTTTCTTCCGCTGTGATAATAATACAGTCTCTCATATTTGCTGCTGCCAGAGCTGGAGTGCAACATTTAACGAAAGTTTGTATATTCTTTGAAACAATATTGTATGATTACTAAGTTTGGTTTGGAAGTCAGGTTTCAAAATCTGACTTTCCTTCTTATCATTGTGGCCAACAAAACAAACTCTTATGCTTATTTCTAGAAAGAGACCATTCTTTCCTAACTCAGGGTTGTTGTGAAGATGAAATGAAATAGTGCATGACCAGTGCCTGCACTGGGAAGTGTATGTGTTATAATGCTGGGTTCATTTTGAGGAACATCACTGCAAAACCAATCAACGGTCGTTAGCCACCAGGAGCCAGAAGAGGGCAATGATGAGCTTTCTAGGAAGAAATGCTTTACTTAAAAAAAAAAAAACCTGGAGGAAGAGGAGTAGACTACATATTACAAGGATACAATTCAAAGGCAAGTTTTGAAAAATTTCTGACCGGAAACAAGGAGGGAACACAGTCTGAAACTAAAACATAGAATCAGAGACATGAGATGAGAAAAATTATGTATCAGCAAGGTTATCTGGCTAAAGGTGTTTTGGAGATGTGCTGGAAGAAGGAAATCTCTTTTTGTGTTAACTGACGAAAAATCTCTGCTCCTGATCAGAATCTCTGTTTTTAGTCCTTGGAATCAGCCCTCGCTTGATTCTTCGGCAGTTGTAACACCTCTTACTGTATTATCTTTTGAGGTTTCCTGATGTGGTAGACAGGGCTCTGGGTTAACTCAGCATGGGCTGTGGAAGAATTCACAGAGATCAAGAGGTTAGAAGTAAGGCAGAGTTTATTGAGAGTACTTTCCAAGGGAGAAATGGGCAGAAGTTAGTGGCTCTCTGCAAGTCTGGGGGCTGTCTACAGGGTGGCAGGAGCTGGAATGTGGCTTCTTTGCCTTGTGGTTTCTTTTTGCACACTTAACAAACACTGAGTTAGCAGGTGCCTGGTATACCCTGTTTTCTGCAGGTGGTTAGGGTGTTGAAGAAGCTTTTGGGGGCAGTTGTGACATAGGAAATTTTGCAGGTAGGTAGGAAGCTAATTAGGTGACAGATCAGGACCTATTTTAGTATTAAAATTAAATTTTGCTCATCCTTCCTCAACACCAGCCCACACCATTGAAAAAAACCTTATGAACAAATCTATTTAATTTTACAGTGCACGTTCATTCTTTTTGGGATTCTGATACATACGGGAAGAAATGCATTGACACCTAAGACTGATGTAATAAAGTTGATTTGAAATTTTACAAGACATTATTGAGAAAATTAAAATGACAAATGGAGTTATATGTTTATAAATTAGATGATGAAAATTTGATAAGGTATCAATTTCTCAAAGTGGATTATAGATTAACTGCAGTCCTAGCTGGGGGCCCTCTCTGGTGGCACAATGGGTTAAAGCGCAGCACTGGGAAGCTATCTGCAGCCACTTCAGGTTGAGTTCGCTCACAGGCCAGGAAGCTGACCCACATGGCTGGCAGACTTCTCTCTCCCCTCAGCTGTGTACTTTGTCGATTGGCCTGTTCTGCTCCCCACTCTGTCCTGGTGAATCCTCTTACCGCCCCTGCACTTTTGGCCTATACCCCAGTTCTGTATGCATAAATAAATAAATATACTAGCAGGTAGGAGTTTGTATGTGTGTATATTAATTAATGAGTCCATTGCAAAATTTACACAGAAATAGAAGGAAAGCTCCATGATGGAGTGAGTTTTGACTATCTTGTCCAAGTTGTAAGATTAAGGTTGACATGTGTTAGTCCTTCAATAAATATTTCTTGAGTGGAAGCATGAATAAATTATAACTCTAGAGTACAAGTATTTAGGTCATAACAAGTAGGAAGTAGACAGTTTTTTGGGGGTGGGTGGGTATTATACAAATATTATATGAGGTTTCCTAGATATATATCTAGCTTGGGTTGGAAGAATGAGAAACTAGAGGTCTGGAGATGATTTAAGAAAAAAATTGGTTAAAAAAATGAAAATATGTAAACCAGGCTTATGAGAAGAAAACAACAACAACTCCCCTACACCCCCAAAATATTTGCTTGCTAGTGGTAATTGACAGTTTCAATTTATCTGACCTACACTGTTCAGCCCAAGGAACTTCCAACTGACATGCAACCTATTGAACCATCATCCATTCTTACCTTGTTTGTAACTTTAGGCAGACCTTTGCTGATTCTTTCATACAAGGTCTTGATTCCACTACCCTTTGGAGCTTAGGTTTCCCAAGACATGAAAAGTGAGTTGTTAACATTAAGAGATGTGCTTAGATACAGTTAGTATTTCTTAAGCCTTAGTAGAAGGTGCTGACATTCAATAAACAGAGGCATAGACTGGGAGAGATATTTATATCAGCTGGGATTATAAATTTTCTTTTATATAAACATTGTGTATTACTTTCAAATTTGGGTAAAATATAGAAAAGGGGACATATGTCTCATTTTTCACCCATAATTCTGTATGGAATACCTACTATTAAGTCTTGTGTGTGTAAAGTTTCAGTGTTTTTTACTCCAATGTACTTATATTTCTTTCTTTATATACAGTATGATAAATATATATATCCACAATGATAATTTGATTTGAAATTGATATGAGGCAATTTGAAAAATCTTTTATCTTGTTACGTATTATCGGTCTCAACTAATAAAATATGTGATATTTAATGATTTCAGTGTCCCAATTTTAGTTGTAATTTACTAACCAATAGTCTATTTTTAAAAATTATAAACAATACTATAATAAGACCTTTAATATGAAAAGAAAATTCAATGTATTTAGAATACTTTTAAGCATGATTTCTCAGTTAAAAGGATTAAAGAGATTACTAGTTTTTAAAAAATCTATTTTATATATGAAAAAAAACATCAGTTTTTAGTCTGCATACATTCATCACAGATAATTTTGTATGCATAGAGTATGTAATGTGTCAGAAAGTTTGAAAACCTGACAGATTAGTCTGGACAGATCATTTTCTTTTTCTGACAGAAGGCTTGGCTTCTCAGTCTAGTTTCTCTGCTTCATTGAACGGGAGTGCCAGTTATGTTTGATTTCATCCATTTTGAAATTTCAAATGCTCACAGGCTGTAAGGCAGAGTGACAAAGGCCATCAATCAACACAAATCAGTGCTCCATCCACCCACAGGTCTGGTCCTGGTTGGAGAGATCTTGGAATGCAAATCTGCTTGGGAATTCTGACCTTAAGTGATTTTTAAAAACCTGAAACATATATATGTAAATTGAATTTTGGAAGTTTCTATTTCCTCCTACCCATGTTATTCACTAGTTAGCAGGTCAATATCATTCTTGAAAGTATTGACTTTCAGTGGTTAGAACAATCTCTGTGTGCCTGATGGTAGGGAGTATTGAAACAGGGCCTCACAATTAGTTTTGTTGTTACTATTTTGAAATTGTTGTCTTTAAGCATCTGAAGACAGATCTAGAGCATCAGCATTAGAATTAGGGCCAAAAAGAATCTCCAGCTCAACATTAGCAAGTATTAGAAGAATCTTCAGTTTTTGTCTGGAACGATTGAAAGGCAAAAAAATTCCTTCACTGAATGCACTACTATCTTCCCTTCTGGGAAAAATGTCTTTAGTGAGGGTTGTAAGTGGGATAGATGCTCATGTAAGTACATTATTGAGTTTTATGGATGCTTCCTAGAAGCTCTCTGAGAGGAATGCTTTTATCATGACTGACTTCCTTTTCTAAAATGAGTAGCTTTGGAGCAGCAGCTCTCTCTCACTCCCTCTGATCCCTGTTACTACTTCTCTCCTGTTCACACCTTCCTTCCTCATCCCTTCACTTTCCCTATCCCTTTCTGCTTCCCCACTTTCTTCTTCTTCCACTTCTTCCTTTACTTCCTTTTCTCTTTTCTTATAGAAAGTTTGGAAAATATAGAAAACCATAAAGATGATAATTGTGAAAATCATCCATGCTTCCATTTCACAGAAAGAATAGTTACTGTTTGGAGTAAAGTAAATGTGGGCATGGCCTTGTATGTACAGACATTTATGTAAGAGCACATACATTTGTATGTAATAATACAATTAACCAGAATGGCGAGCACTAATATAGGGTGATTTAAAATAGTTAAGCTATAGTCAGTGGAAAATACTAGTGCCAATTAAAATACAGCTGATTCAACTTCTGAAAATATATTTCCATAGAATGACAGACTTGCTTGCATTTTTGAGAATTGTTTTCAGGGGATAGATGGGTAGGTTCTTAAAACGTCTTTCACAAAAAAATTGTTTAACCTCATTCTCTGTCTACTTCCCCTTGCCCTACAGTGGGCAGGGAATGCTAGTGTGGCTGTGGAAAAAAGCTCCGATGTCCATTGGAAACCCCAGAAACTCTGGGTTAAGTGTTTGGATGATCAACATGTATTTAAGAGTAAAAATTCATTCATAGACTTCATTTGGATGATTTAAAATGCCTTTAGGCACAAAGACAGCACTGAAATGTCCCCAAGGAGAATCAGAAAGGACAGCGACTGCCCCATTAATAAACAGTGCTTCTTACATAAGAAGGTCTGATCACAGAACCTCCTGCAATCCTCAACACAACACAGAGCCATCTAGATGGGCTAAGTGAGATGGAGAAATGGCCCTGCTCTCTCTGCTATCTACAGAAAGACAAGAGGAATAATAGGTTGTACACATGGAAACATAACAAGTTAAAATGTGATGGTTACAATATTATTTTGGGTTCACTACAATTATTTTTTTAATTGTAAATATGAATGGGAGAAAAACTATGGTGCCAGAACTTGATAGCAAATTCCAGAACTGCTATTCTATTTTTTTAAAAAAGATTTATTTATTTATGCTTACAGAACTGGGGTACAGGCCAAAAGAGGATTCACCAGAGACAGAGTGGGGAGCAGAACAGGCAGATTGACAAAGTACACTGCTGCGGGGAGAAGTTGGGGGTCAGAGGAGGTCTGCCATGCCATGTGGGTCAGCTCCTTAGCCAGGGATCAAACTCATGCTGCAGTGGCTTAGGAGATCTTCATAATGCAGTGCTTTAATCCATTGCGCCACCAGGGAGAGCCCAGAACTGCTATTCTTTTATCTCAGCAGATAGCATTGTTTTGAATGAACAGGTTTTGATTGAGTTAGTTTTGGAAAATTAAAAAAGAGTAAGACTTCTTTGAATGAATGGGATTTCCTGGTAATAAATCCCAAAGCTTTGTTTTTTTTTTTTTTTTAAAGATTTATTTTTTTGTGCATACAGAACTGGGGTACAGGCCAGAGGCTCAGGGGCTGCGCGAGGCTTCACCATAGACAGAGTGGGGAGCAGAACAGATCTACGAAGTACACTGCTGAGGGGAGCAGCGGATGGGTGAGGAGAGGTCTGCTACGCCATGTGGTCACCTCCGGGGCAGGCAGGGATGGAACTCGTGGGGGAAGTGGCTTTAGCGTCTCAGTGCTGTGCTTTAACCTGCTGGGCCACCAGGGAGGGCCCAAAGCTTTGTTTATTAATATGTGTGTGTGTGTGTGTGTGTATGAAGATCTGATAACAGAATCTCCTGTACTCCTTATAAATATATATATATGAAGATCTGATAACAGAATCTCCTGTATTCCTTATAAATATATATATATATATAAAACATCATCAAATATATTAAAATTACAATATGTAGTAATTCTCTGACATGCCATTGCAATTATCTGCAGGTAAGAGCCATTTTTTAAAATTAGTAAAGAATTAATAAAGAAGACCAGCATTAAGCCTCCTCAGAAATAAGATGTACAAATATCTTCTCCCATTCATTAGGGGGTCTTTATTTTAGTGATGGTTACTTTTGCAATGTGAAAACTTTTTGTTTAAGGTAGTACCAGTTATTTATATTCTTTTTATTTTCTTTACTGTTGACATGATCCAAAAAAAACATTATGGAGCTTATGTTATGGAGTGTTTTGCTGATGTTTGTCCTATATGCTTTATGGTTTAGATTATTATATCCAAGTCTTTTATCTATTTTGAATGAGTTTTTGTGTATGGTGTGAGATAGCAGTCTAGTTTCATTCTTTTGACTGTGGCACTCCAGTTTTCCAAAGACCTTTTATTGAAGAGGCCTTCCTTAGTCTAGTGTACATTTTTTACTCCTTTGTCACAGGTTAACTGTCCATATATGTGTGAGTTGTGATCTCAATTCTATCCCATTGGTCTGCATGTCTGCCTTTACTCTAGTACCATACTGTTTTGATTATGATAGCTGTGTAGTGTAGTTTGAAGTCTGGACGTATGATGCTGCTATTTCTCTTTTTTTGTCATGATCATTTGGAAATCATGGATCTTTCATGGATCCATAAACATTTCAGTATGTTTCTCTATTTCCTTGAATGATGAAATTGGAAATTTGTTAGGGATTGCATTGAATCTACATATTGCTTTTGGTATTATGGCTACTTTGATGATGCTAGTTCTTCCAGTTCATGATCAGGCAATAGAATTTCTTTGTGTTTTCTATTTCAATGAGTTATAGTTTTCTTTGTATAGGTTCTTCATGTCCTTTCTTTTCTCCTAGGAATTTCATTTTTTGTATATAGTTCTTCCTCTTCTAGGCCATTGTTTACATATAGGAAGTCAACTGATTTTTCTGTTTGATTTTGTAACCTTCCACTTTGCTGAACTGGCCACTGCTCAACATGGGACCATTGCTGTTGCTTAGCAGGTGGATAGAGCTACTCACCCACCCTGGTAATATGGTTTGTGGTGTGGCATGCATGCCTGTTGTATGTCTGCCTGGCATGGGGACTTTGTCAGCCTGACCCATGGCAATTGAGAGCCTGGTATGAAATTGTAAATATGCTTCTCAGGCATAGAGTTATGGTGGGCTTTAAAGTGTAGAGCTGGTACTGCTATATCATGGGTATGTAAAGTGGGGCTTGCCCATGGCTCTAGTAGATTGGGGAAAAGTATTACAATGGTGCCCAACAGTGCTGGTATTAGGAGGTTATGGAAGGCTGCCACAATGATGCTTACCAGTGTTTTTTTTTTTTTTTTTTTTAAACTCAGGGCTCATCTCTAAAGTTTTCTGTCTCTCAGCAAGGTGCTGAAGATGGCAGTGAGATTTCCTCTATGATTTGGGCACCTATGATTTGTGCTGAGTTCTGTGGTAGGTGGGTCTGTATGTAGGCCACTTAAGACCAGGTTCTCTGTTCCCTATAGTTTTTGGATTCTTCTGGTCATATTTCTCATTGTCCCTCAATTCTAGATATACAGCTCTAATTATCTGGCTCTCAGGTTTTCTTCCATGTAAATTATTTCATATGTAGTTGTAGATTTGTTGTGACTTCTATGAGGAGATAAATTCAGGTTTTTTTCTTTTCTCTTTAAAGATTTATTTATGCTTACAGAACTAGGGTATAGGCCAGAATGCAGGGGTGGTGAGAGGATTCACCAGAGACAGAATGGGAACAGAACAGACAGACTGACAAAGTACACTGCTGAGGGAAGCAGCGGGCGGATCAGTAGAGGTCTGCCACGCCATGTGAGTCAACTCCCTGGTGGGAGATAGAACTCATGCTGCAGTGGCTTCAGAGTGCTTCATAATGTGGTGCTTTAACCCACTATGCCACCATGGAGAGCCCCAGGTTTTTTTCTATATCTTCTTGAACCAGAATTTTCAGTAGTGTTATTTTTGCATTTAATATATTTAATTTTTATACTTGCTGACCATTTCCTATATACATTTAGAGAATACACTATTCTCTAAAGATCTAAAAAATAATTGTACCTCTAATAAAGTGGATTTTGGGGGGGTAGAAAATAAGAATACTTTATATTTTTAAATTTTTTCTGTCTGACTTTTAACAAAGTCTCTGTCCTCTTAAGATATAACATGACATTCTTCCTTTCTTGTAAATTTATGGTTTCTTATTTTTTGTTCTATTTAATTGCTGAGTAGAAGAAAAAAAAACATTAAGAGACACATCTTTTGCTCTCCTTTCCAATTAAATGAAATTATTTTCTTAAAACACTAAAAGCCAGAAACTGAGTGTGATTTTTCTTGCTGTTGAAGTTTGCACATTTAATCTACCAGGTTGTTGAATTATTGATGCTGCATTTCTTTTTTCTTAATTTTGTAACATTTCCTGTAAATTCAACTTCACTGTAAGCTTTCATCTAGAATTCATGTTTTATTTTAACCTATGACAACCATTCATAATTTAAAGTCTGAAGTTACATGTTATCAATCTACTTTGGAGGTTTTTAAGGCAACATTGAAGTGAAATCCTCTCTACCTTCCTAGATGTTTATTCTGGAAATATACAATGGCACCATTTGTCTGAAGCATAAATATTTGGCCATACATCAATATGGTTAACCAGCATGCGCATATGTTAATAGAGTTTTTTTTAACCTCTTGCCCTTAATGAATTTATTATGATAAAGATTACCAAAGGTGTTATGAGAATGTTGCTTATGAGATTTCCATTACAACTCTATAGTGCTAAGATACATACTCTCTAAAATGTAAAATAAATTGATTTGCTGGAATGGTATGCATAATCTCTCAAGAGGTGGGAATGGCTGACAAATAATTGAACAACTGCATCTTTTCCAACAGTTACAGTTGATGGTGGGTAATGAATGGAGGTGGGGAATTGGGAGTATTTTTTCTTCACTATAGTAGATCACAGAAAAAATATTTTTCTTTTATGTTGGAAAGGAATTAAAGTTGTTAAATTTTGTATAGCTCATCCTGACAGTTCTGTATGTAAACAACTTAAATTATTAAGATATCCTTTGTTGAATTTATAGATTCAAAGGAGCTATCAGTAATTCCAAGGAGCTATCAGTAATTCCTTTCTCTACCTTAACATCTACTTAATTGGCTTCTATGTTGTTTTGAAATAATTAGAGAATCAAAAGTGTCTATGATTGTATTCTAACTGAGGTTGTGCCACTTGAAAATTCTAATGCCAGAAAGCTTACAGAACCTGGGAAGTTGTCTGTGTGTGTATGTGTGTATATGTGTGCACATGTGTATGTGTATGCAATCCTGCTGGGGATATACACAAATGAATTTATAACAATAGGAACTGATTTCAAGACCAATAAGAACTGACTATTCTGCAAAAAATAATTAAAAAGATTTATTTATGCTTACAGAACTAGGGTACAGGCCAAAGGTGTAGTGAGTGAGAAGATTCACCAGATAGACTGGAGAGTAGAACAGGCAGATCTGCTGAAATAAACTGCTGAGGGGAGCAGAACAGGCAGATCTACTGAAATACATTGCTCAGGGTTCCAGTGGGGGGACCAGGAGAAGTCTGCCATGCCATGTGGGTCAGCTCCCTGGAGGGGATTGAACTCTTTCTGCAATGGCTTGGGAGTGCTTCATACTGCAGTGCTTTACCCTGTTGTGCCACCAGGGAGAGCCCCAAATAATTTTTAATGTTCTACAAAGTATCAGCAACTACAAAGCTCAGAAAAGGGGAGAAAATACCTTTGTATACATTTTCCCTAATAATGTATGTGTGTTTGCATAGGTCCTAGTCAGTTAAGGCCCTCCCTAATATTGTGAACATTACAATTTTGAGGTACTTACCAAAGTGGGTAGCCGTCATTAGAGAACATTAATAGGGTAACATGCAGATTTCTGTTCACCACCATGTTTCTGAACCATTGTATAATGCTGGACACAGAGTAGGCACTGAATACATTATATCCTTTTTTTTTTCATGTGTAAACCACTTCAAGATATTTAAAACTGTATGACATGACTTGATTTACATTGATAATGACTCACACACTAGTTCCACATTTTCACTGCAAGTATTTCCTTCAGGCTGATTCCCTGAGCCTTTCACCATATAACCATCCTCTTGAACTTTCTATATCTCATATTTTTATATATAAACTCTCTACAAACCTGAACCATGCTTTCTGAAGTTCTTGAAACATGGAGAAAGTCAAATTGACAATAATTGCTTGATTTCTTTTTGTATCTTTCCTTCCTCTTCTCTTTCCTTACCACATACTTCTTTCATTGAAATTGTTATATCACCTTGTGTTTTAGATGCCTTCCACCCTTCACCATTCCAGTTATAGATTATTCCTTTTACTTTAGACTAGTAAAGCCCTAAACTTTATTTTAGAAAACTTCAACATTAGTTTTATTTTTTAAAAGTCTTGTTAGAGGAAATGATCCTTAATATGTTAGAAAAGGAAGATGCTTTTGTACCTGAAGTCACATAGGGAGTGAAGAGTAATAATGGAATGAAAAGAAGCCCTGACTATCAAGCAATGCTCTTCTCTGTTCAACTGGCTACCTTTGAAAGTATTATGACAGAATTGGGTCAGGTGGTGCTAGCACTTCAGCCAATTATTTGACCTACATCCCAAACAAAATCTCAATCACACTGTGTCTGGGATGAGGGTTTGAACATAGAAAGGAAAAGAAGAAGTGGAAGTGGGAGCTTATAAAAAAGGAAGGATGAAAGGTTTATTTCATTTAGCATTATATCCTCAAGATTCATCCATATTGTGCAAATTACATGATTTCCTTCTTTTTGAAGACTGAATGATGTTGCACTTTATGTATATATTACATTTTTTCTTCATCTGCTTAGGGACATTTAGGATTATTTCTATATCTTGAGTAATGGAAATAGTACACAATGAATATGTGTGTGCTAATATATCTTTCAAATCCTGATTTCAATTATTTTTGGATAAATACCCAAACATGGAATTCCAGAACATATGGCAGTTCTGTTCTTTACTTCTCATAGTTGCTGCACCATTTTGCATCATTTTCTTAAAGACCAGTGATATTGATCATATTCTTATGTGCTTACATACCACTCATATTATCTTCTTTGAAGACATTTCTTTTTAAATCGTTAGCTAATTAAAAATTGAATTTTTTTTGGTACTCCCTGGTGGCACAATGGGTTTAAAGCACAGCACTAAGAAGCTAAAGCCACTTCAGCACAAGTTGGATCCCTGCCCCAGGAGGTGACCACATGGTGTGGCAGACCTCTCCTGACCTGCTTGCTTCTCCCCTCAGCAGTGTGCTTCATTGATCTGCCTGTTCTGCTCCCTGTTCTGTCTCTGGTGAATCCTTTCATCGCCCCTGCACCTCTGGCCTGTACCCCAGTTCTGTATGCATAAATAAATCTTTATAAAAAAATTAATGTTTTTTATTAATGAGTTTTGAATTCAAAACTATTTTGAATGACAATTCTGTAATGGATATGCATTTTGAAACAATTTTCTTCCATTACTGTAACACTGCTTTCAGTGAACAAAGTTTTAATTTCAATGAAACTCACTTTATCAAATTTTTCTTTATATGGACTATTCTTGTTGTCATATAAATCTTTGCTTAATGAAAGATTACAAAGATTTTTTCTCTTATGTTTTGGTCTATATATTTTCATTTTAGTTACAAATCATGTTAGGTCTATAATCTTTTTCTTGTAAATTAAAAAAAAATGTGAGTTGTAGCTTAAAGTTTGTTTTATTTTCCTTTTGGAATAGTATTTCCCCCCCATTCCCTGCACAATTTGTTAAAAAGATTTCCTTTTTCTACTGAATTACTTTTGCACATTTATCAAAAATGAAAAGTCCATATTTCTGGGTATTTTTCTAGACATGCCATTATTTTGTATGATAAATTTATTTTGATGCCAATACTCCACTGTCTTGATAACTATAGATTTATACTAGTGGCACTCATACAACTTTGTTTTCTTTCTTTGGCATTGTTTTGATTATTTAATGTCTTTCACATTTATGTAAAAGTTTTAGAACCAGCTCGCCATTTTATCTGAAACTACTGGCTGGAAGATTTGGGGATTTTAATTTTTTTTTTTAAATATTTATTTAGGGCCCTCCCTGGTGGCGCAGTGGGTTAAAGTACAGCACTAAGAAGCTTAAGACACTTCTGCATGAGTTAGATTCCCACCTGCCCTGAGGAGATCCAAATGGTGAGGCAGACCTCTTCTGACCCACCCACTGCTCCCCTCAGCAGTGTACTTTGATGATCTGCCTTCTGCTCCCTGTTCTGTCTCTGGTGAATCCTCTCACCCTCCGCATCTCTGGCCTGTACCCCAGTTCTATATGAATAAATAAATAAATCTTTAAAAAAAAGATTTATTTATCTGTGCATACAGAACTGGGGTACAGGCCAGAGATGCGGAGAGTGAGAGGATTCACCAGAGACAGAGTGGGGAGCAGAACAGGCGGGTTAATGAAGTACACTGCTGAGGGGAGCAGCAGGCGGGCCAGGAGAGGTCTGCCATGCCATGTGGATCACCTCTGGGGCAGACAGGGATTGAACTCATGCGGAAGTGGCTTTAGCTTCTTAGTGCTGTGCTTTAACCCACTGTGCCAAAAGGGAGTGCCGGACTTGGGGATTTTATATTTCTAATTTGTTTTGAAATCGTATCATGATTGAGTTTTCTGACCCATGCACTTAGATATTCTTTACTTTAAAATTACTCTTTTGTAAAGAGGTCTATACCTCTTTTGTTAAGTTTCTTCCCATGTATTTGAATTTTTTTTTGGTTTCAATTGTAAAGGGAATTTTTAAATTTCTACTTCTTCTGATTGGTTGTTTGTGTATAGGAAGGCTACTGACTTTTATGTGTTGACTTTATATCCTGCTACCTTACTAACCTGGTTGTTTTGATTAGTTTTTTTAATGGAGTTTTTAGGGTTTTGTTTCATATATATATTTTTTAAGATTTATTTATTTATTTGTACAGAACTGGGGTACAGGCCAGAGATGCGGAGAGTGAGAGGATTCACCAGAGACAGAGTGGGGAGCAGAACAGGCAGATGGACTAAGTATACTGCTGAGGGGAGCAGCGGGCGGGTCAGGAGAGGTCTGGCTCGCCATGTGGTCTCCTCAGGGGCAGGCGGCAGGCGGGAATCGAACTCATGCGGAAGTGGCTTCAGATTCTCAGTGCTGTGCTTTTAACCCGCTGCGCCACCAGGGAGGGCCTGTTTCATATTTTTAATGTTGTAAATAGTATTGCTCTTTTATTTCACTTTCTGATTGTTGCTAATGTATATATAGTACAACTAATTTTTGTATATTAAGCACAATCCTGCATCTTATTATAATCACTTAATATTTTCTAAGCAGGTATTTGTAGTTCCTATTGGATTTTCTATATAACTTATTAGGTCATTAGGTCATCTATGAATAGAGACAATTTTGCTTCTTTCTTTTTATAAACTATTTAGTTCGATATAGTCTCAGTTGTGTATATTCTCCTTAGCTTCTGGAAATGACTTATCAAAGTGTTTGTAAAGTTTATGTCATGGGATGTTTTGCCTAAATTTTCTTCTAGATATTTTATGACTTCAGGCCTTAAATCTAAGTTTTTTTTTTTTTAAATCCATATTGAGTGGATTTTTTGTGCATGGTGTCAGATAGTTTAATTTCATTCTGTTGCATGTGGCAGTTCTGTTTTCCCAGCACCACTTATTGAAGACTTTTCTTGTTCCAGTGTATAGTCTTTGTTCCTTTGTCAGACTAGTTTATTGTACATATGGCTTTATTTCTGGGTGTTCATTTCTATCCCATGGTTTATATGTCTATTTTTGTTCCAGTACCATGCTGTTTTAATTATTATGGCATTGTGATTCTCTCAGTCTTCTCCTTTTTAATCAGGAGATCTTAAGCTATTTGGGGTCTTTATGATTGCTTACAAATTTCAGCAATAGCCATTCCATTTCCTTGAAGAATGTCATTGACTTTTTTTATTGGAATTGCATTGAATTTATAAATTGCTTTGGGTGAGATGGAGCTTTTGTTAATTTTGATTCTCCCAATCCATGAGCAGGGAATATCTTTTCATTTCTTTGTGATTTCCATTTCTTTTAGTTTTCCTTGTGTACGTCCTTCTTCTCTTTTGTTAGGCTTTCCTCAGTATTTAATTATTTTGGTACAATTGTAAGCAGTATGATTTTCTTAATTTTTTCTTCTTCATGCTGGTTGAGTACATATAGGAAGGCAATTGTGTGTTGATTTTGTATACTGCTACTGACTGAACTGGTATACTGTCATACTTTTCCATGGATTTTCTTAGGATTCTCTATTTTATTCCAAGGTAATTAATTCTTTTTGATGCAATTGTAAATGGGGATTATTTGTCAGATTTCTCTTTCTGCTAATTTCTTTTTGTATGTGTTTAGAAACAGAGCTTATTTTTATGTTTTGGTGTTTTGTTTTTTTTTTTTTTCACACCAAAACCATGCAGCTATGGTACTTTATTTAATTTAAAAAATTTTGAAAGATATTCATTTCATCATCTTTCATTTTTGTACAATATATGATTTCCCCGCAAAATTCCCACTACCAATTCACCCAGAAACATATCTTATTTTGTATATTTTGTAACCTGAAATATTAGCTTTTTATTGGAATCTTAGGGATTTTCTGTGTATATTATGCCACTTGGAAAGAGTGATAGTTTTATTTTTTCTTTTCTAAGTTAGATACCTTTTTGGTACTTTCTTTGAATAATTGAACTTATTACAAGTTCTAACACTATATTTAGTAGCAATGGTGCAAGTGGACATGTCTATCTTGTTTCTGATTCTAAAGGTAAAGCCATGACAGTTTTTCACCATTAAGTATGACATTGGCCATGGATTTGTCATATATGGCCTTTAGTGCATCAAGGTATGTTCCTTCTATAGCCATACTTTTCTTAACTTCATTCTTAAGTATTATGTGAGAAAACAATCAGTCCAGGCCCTGGAACTAGATTACTATTCTGGGAATACAAACCCAGATTTCATATTTGAAGGTGGATTCAAGTCCCAAACAAACATGTATGAAGATATAATATCCTACTTATATTTTATATTTATTTTTTCATTTTTTATTTATGCATAGAAGAACTGGCATATAGGCCAGTGTTGAGGGGCTGGGGTGAGAGGACTCATCAGAGACAGAGTGAGGAGTAGGCAGTAGAAAAGTTATATCTACTGAAAAACATTGCTGAGGGGAGCAACAGGTGAGACAGGAGAGGTCTGCCCCACTATGTGGGTTAGTTCCCTGGCAGGGAATTGAACTCATGCTACAGTAACTGGTGATAACTTGATAGAGCTAACTTTAACCCCTGTGCCACTAGGGAGGCCCCCTCCTATCCATCTTTTAGTTATAATCCTATAATTATGGATTATCTAGGATTCTCCCAGGAAAAGTCAAGGCAGCGTTATCTTGGATCAACTTGATTTCTAGAGGTTATTACCCACATGTGAGTGAATTTAAGATCCCTTTCATTAAAGTACAGGTACTTGAACTGACTACTTTAGAATGAGATGACATTAGAGTTTTGCTTTGCTTTATTTCTAACTCCTCATCAAGAAAACAGCATGAAAAATAAAATACTCAGCTTGACTTTCCCATACCACATGTGAAGATGAATTAATCAAGAGAAATGTTCTTGAGTTGTCCCTCTCTTGGTTCTTTAGTCCATGCCTTCCTGGGCTCTACTGACCTTTCATTAGCCTTGATGAGCTCAGGATGGAAAGGTACTTTTTTCATTGTTCCAGAGAGAATCATGTCACAGGCACCTTGCGCTTTTAATCATCACTAATAGCTATTTTGGCACAATTTCAGAATAGTCTCAGTTAGGGGCAGAAGACATATTTTGCATTAACTAGATTATTTTAAGTTTCTATCCCTGAAGTGTTGCTTCAGGACAAAATGGGTGGTGCCATGACAGTTGGTTTACTGAGAGCCAGCAAGGAACATCCTGAAATATTAAGTCATGTTGAGTTGCATTTAGTGTGTATGGGATATTGTGCTTTGGAGGTGTTTCTTTCTGTCAGCAAAAATGATGATTGGATGTTTCTGTAGTGTGATATATGATATTCTGGTGCTTGATGATAAAGAATGAAAAAAAAAGGGAAAGAGATGAAAAGAATGTTTTGGTGACTGATTTCAGATGTAACATATTAGAATTAATTTTCCCATGCTGGCTCCTTGTATATTTCCCTGCAGTACGTTGAAATGTTTATGTTGGTAGTGAATGTTGAAAGACAGAAAACATAGTTGTTGGGTTGGAAACTTGTTATCTACTGTGATTTGAGAAGCTTACCTTCGCCCATTGACTAACATGTAATTAAAATGGACTTACCTGGATTTGACAGGAGGCTGAGGTCCATCTGCTCTGATTTGTTTGAAGGCATAGGGAGCAAGAGACTCTGAAACACTCTAAAAGAGAAATTCAGTTTAGCTTACTAGTTGAAAGGACTAACTCTGAATCTTGGATCCACTGGTTCATTCTACCATATATTCAATTTCATAAATCAATAGACTAGGGGAAGTAATGTCAATATAATAGAGTTACTTTGAGGATGTATATGATGTGTGTGTGTGAGAGAGAGTGAGAAGTGAGAGCGAGCGAGAATGAGAGATACTGGATTTAATAAAAGACTGCTTTCTGATTGGGACACATTCTAAAATAGCCCAGGTTCTCCCAGGACTGCTCCAGTTTCATAATAGACTCATCTTTCTTTCTTTTTTTTTTAACTGTTAATTAATTTATTTTTAATTGAAATAACATTAAACACCTACCAAGATATAGTGCACTCACCATCAATATCATCACCCATAGACCTCCACCGTAGTCCACTGTGCTTCCTTCCCTTTTGCTCTCTTTCTTCCTGAGAAAATCATAGGTGAATGTTGTCTTAGATTTCTATAACAAAATATAAAATCTGGTTGGCTTAAGTAATAGAAATTTATTTTCTCATACAAAATCCAAGATCAAGGTCCTGGCAAGATTTGGCTCCTAGTGAGAGCTTTCTTCTGGTTTGTAGGCAGCCACCTTCTTTTTGTGTCCTTATGTGATGAGTCTTATCAGATCACAGCTTTACCCTTATGACCTCACTTTATGTTAATTAACTCCTAAAGCACCTATAATCAAACTATAGACTTACTGCTTTTAGATCTTCTGCATATGGAAATTTTGGGGAACATTATTCTATCCTTAGCAAAGGTCAAATTTTCCTGGGAAAGGACACCCCTGATGAGGGCTGTTTGTCAACACATTTTCACATGAATCTTTGGTTTTGGCTTCTGGAGTATATCATTGGAGTCATTGTCTTTCTGACTGACCAGGAAGGGATAGGGAAATAAATACTGGGAACTTGAGACCTTAATATAAAATTATATTTATATACAACACATAACATGAATTCATTTCTTCAATCAGTTTTTTCCTCTGAAGAATGGGGATATTGAGCATGAGAAAATAATTTTTGAAGGGTTGGAGAGTGACGTATATAGCCATTTCACATGTTTGGATTTGGAACATTAGAAATATTAAAGCTGATTTTTTTTTTGTTTAATATATTTATTTTTTACATCATTCTTCTTTCTGTGAATTTTTTTCATCTCAGTTGTAATCCCCATGGGCTTCCCACCACCAAATTCACCCATGTGCCATCACCAGTGTCCCATGTGCTCTTCTCAGCCCAGTTTTGATCCTTTTACCCCTCCACCCCTGTTTATACTTGTTCATTGTTTTTTGTTTTTATTTTATTACAATTGCCTTTTTTTTTCTTTCCCGATCCATTATGCTCCTGCTATGAGTGAAGTCATCCAGTATTTTTCTTTTCTTTCTAGCTTATTTCACCAAACATGATCCCTTCTCACTCCATCTATGTTGCTACAAAAGGCATGAGTTTGTTTTTGATTTTTGATTGCTGAGTAACATTCCAGTGTATGTGTAACACAACTTCTTGATCCAGTCATCTATTTTTGGGAATTTAGGTTTATCCCACATCTTCCTTATTGTAAATATAGCAGCAATAAACGTGGGAGTGCAGATGTCCTTTTGAACAATGTTTTTGTGTCCTTTGGGTAGATACGTAGGAGTGGGATGTTGGGTCCTGTGGAAGCCCCATTTTTAGTAGTTTGAGAAACCTCTAAACAGCTTAAAGCTGATTTTTGCCTTTCATTTGTTACTTGAAAAAGGAAGAGCCTCCATCAGTTGGGTGTTAACTTCATCTTATCTTCTGTATGTCAGATAGAGAGGACAGCTTCAAACTTTAAAGCAAGTAATTTTCTGCTCCCCCCATGACTATTAAGGGCAAAATAGCTCATTCATATGTCAGGAAATGCACTTGACACTCTAAGACCGCTGGTGTTCAAAAAAAGTGTACTGCATAACCTTGAGCATCTTCCTTCCATCAGTCCCTCACTCTTATACCTTTTTCACCTCACCTTGCCTTCAGCTCATGGTACAAAGTCTCTCACTGTGAATTTTCTTCCTCTGGTACCCCTGATCCCCTGATGGTTTCCTGTGCCCTCCAAAAGATTTGAGCCTTCTGCAGGCTTAAGTTTGATTTTTCCATTAGGCTTATGGTATCTTCTGAGTTGGTCAGAAATAGTTAATCTTGTATAATCAGAACTAACCCAGTTCCAACCCCCTCATGGTCAGACCAACCCTGGAACTCTACTGGATGCTTAAGAACAACTGAGAACAAAACATAAAAAAAAAAAAAATCTACTTGATAAAATTGGGCATTATAAAAGATAACATATTATCTTTTTGTGATCCTGCTGAATATTAGTTTCTTTCTATGTGATTTGAATGACAGTGATTAAACAGTTAAAGATACAGTACAAAGTAGATTTTTTTTTGGTAATGTACTCATTCATTAATTAACTGAGCTATTATCAGTTGGATACACTCAAATGTTGTTTTGCTTTTTTGTTTTAACAAATATTTAATATTCTTACACTCAGAGTGAATGCAACATTTCCCACCCTAGTTTCAGAACTTCCCTTCTCTTTGAAGTGGGGCAAATCTTCATGCCTCAATTTCCTCATATGGACATCATTATAGCATTTTTTTTTTCATTACAGCATCTTCTTAACTGGGCTACTGTTAGAATGAACAGTTAGATAGACTGACTTAATGTTGTGCTTTGCATTTCCTTAAATTTAAATATTTTCTGAAATTGGTGTTGAAATTCTTAGATATTCTGGACAGAGATGTAGCAAGATCTGAATTCTGTGGTTTGCCCTGAACAAGGAGGTGGGCCTTTGGTGACAATCTGTGTCTTCAGAGTTGAACTCATAGAAGAAAGAGGGAAAAGGCATTTTCAGTGTGTTAGACATATGTGTTAACTCCTGTAATATCAAACAGCCTAGTAATGTAGGCTTTAACTTCCTAATTTTATAAGGGATTAAACAAGTCTTTTTATCCCTAATCTTTGTGGTCCCAGAATCATGAGAAGAGATTAGAAACTTTATATCACAAAGTTTCTTAAACACAATTAATGTTTTCCTATTTGATAACTGGGTATTGGGAGAGGGAAAATTGGAGGGCTGATGGATAGCAAGAAGAAAGATGAGGGATTCTGAAATGAAGTGTTACCTAGGTATAATACTGTCTCTGGCCAGTCTGACAGGCTGTATACAATCTCCATGTGAAAATGGGCATGCAATGAATATTTGTGTGTTTGAATGAACAGCCTTACAGTTTTGCTCAGTGGAAGTACAAATACTCATTTTACTATTAAATTTGTGGAGTTGCTACATTGAAATTATAATCCCATTTAATTTATCTTGTTTAATGTGAAAAAAGATGGCCCAATCATATGATGCCTTAATGTGAAATCTTTACTTGATTTTATTATAGCAATTATAAATAATGTGAAAAAGGTGTTTAAAGTCACTGCAAATATGCTGTAATAAATAATAAAAGACCTCCTTATCCTTCAAATATTTATTCTCATTGCTAAACCAAAGTCTGTCCTATAATAATGCTTAAATCATAGAGTAAATATTTTGCCTAATCTAATATCTCTATAAATTGAATATTAAGAATGATATTACTTATGTGAGGCTACAGAC
This sequence comes from Condylura cristata, assembly GCF_000260355.1. Taxonomy (NCBI): domain Eukaryota; kingdom Metazoa; phylum Chordata; class Mammalia; order Eulipotyphla; family Talpidae; genus Condylura; species Condylura cristata. Next base: position 9,313,942 of record NW_004567121.1, on the reverse strand, counting down.
GTTTTCATAGTTAATGAGTTCATTTATTTTGTCTCATAAATAAAAAAATGTATTTAATGTGAACGTATTATTTCAATTGATACTATGATATTAGATAGAACTGTAGCCAGTGTGACTACATTGCTTTTAAGTTCCACAATGCTGAAGTGAGGCTCTTTTAACAAGATGGTCTGCCAGCACATCAGCATTTGTTTTGACAGTTACAGACAATGATAGCATTGAGGCTAGCATTGAAATGTTCTATTTTGAACCCAAATGAATTTAATATTTGTTATCCATGAACAATGAGATATATAAAATGGCAATACTTCAATCAAACTTTCCAAGGCATGCAGCATAGTTGGTCTCTGCTGAGAGAGGGTGGTGTAGATTGTCAGAAAGGTTATGCAAGGATTAATTTAAGACCTGTATGATGAGCCACTGTCTGGAAAATAGTTTTTTTTTTAACCCCCATGTGAAATGCAAGGGATGAAATGATAAGTGTATCAGAATTTTTATCTTCTATAATAATAAATTTCAGTGTGGAACTTTCTCCAATTGACCCTGCTTGCAACTCTTTGAGAAAACTTAATCATTCTGACTAAATATGCTGAGCCTGCCATATCTAGCAAGAAGTTAATATTTTTAAATCTCTAAATGGATTTTCTGGCAACTAAATGCTCTTTTAATATAACTTAGTCCGTACTCTAGCTTAATTAAGGTCAACTTATCACAAAAGCATTCTGTGCCAGTAACCAGACCCAGTGCTTTGGGAAATTAAAGAAAGAAAGCAAGACTACAGAAATTGGTGGGACACTATCTTCTAGACCAGGCAGCAACAGTCCCAGAATTCCAGGTTGGCATAAAAAGTTTTCTAATAAGGAGACATCCATGACCTTTTCTAGCATATACTAAAGAACATTTTGAATATTTGTATTAACTATGTATAGTTTAGATGAAGTGAAATTAAAATGTTTCAATTTTTCTAATGGCCATGCCAATTTGTGGCAGAATAGTCTTAAAAGGGCTTACAATTCCCAGACTCTTTTTCCATCTTTACTATTTCTACCCCACCACTAATTCTCCTTTTTCTGCTTTCTCATCTGCTGGGCTTCTCTCTTCCACTGTAGTCAGTCTCTGACCTCAGGAAAATCATTCTCTTCCTTTTCTGGTTTTTATTTAGAAGGTCTGAGGTGTGGGGCCACTTTTTGCAGCTCTAAGCTCAACAGATTCCAGCATCCTAGCTTTAGTTTTACATTTTGGACTTAGGAAAGGTAACATTTTATTTACAATACAGTATGTTAATTAGTTGGTTCTGATTCATATTGTCTCCTGTTTCTAAGATGCTTCTAGAATTTAGAGAGATGATAGGGTTCTCCTTGTAATTTAAACTAAGTTGAATATTAACACTAAGCTGAGTATATTCTGGAGCCTGAAAAAAGCATAAACTCTCTCAACACATATGGCTATCCATGGCCCAAAATGCTTTATGGAGAATAAAGCCCAATGATCTATACAAACTATACAGCAACTAGAAATGTTAGTCTTGGGTTGATATAATTGGATTCCTTTGTTTCAGTAAAAACATGCTGTACTAAAGCTGATGTATAAAATGAGAAGGGGAAGAGATTTTCTTGTGAATAAAAGCTCAGGACTTTCTGACAAAATTCACTAAATGAAACGCCTTTGATTCATCCCCTTAAGAACACAGAAACAAAGCAGTCTTTGATTAATGTGGGTTATGTCTGGTTAAGTCATAACAGAATCTCCTTCCATCAAACACACATTGTTTGGAGCAGGCTCTCCATGAGATTTATTGTCCATACACAGGGGAAATGACGATTGCCCATAATATGATCCTTTCAGAATGAAATCTTTACTAGGTATTCTATTTAAGCAACGCGCAGCTGCTGCCCAACACAGTTGTTTTCTACTGCACCAGATAAGGCCAAATTATGTATGTTATAATTACTTTAGTCATGTTAGCTTGTATTTCATTTGGTAAAGATATATTTGCAAAAGTACAAGACTCTGGTGCTGTGAGACCAAGATGCCTTCCCTGTGAGGACAAACGTGCTCCCTAAAATGAATCAGCAGACAGGAGCCTGAGAGGCATAATTTGGGTCCATCTCCATTAAATATTCCTCTACCCTGCTCCATAATGTAATTAACATTGCAGGTCTCATGGCTCTTTTTAAGAGAATTAGAAGCCATGAGTCATTTGGGCATCATCGGAACAAGCTCTCCTAATGCAAAATGACTCAATCGTAGAGATTGCTATCTGGAAGCATTCCAAGATATCAAGACCTGAAAGCCAGCACTTAATCTGATTTAGAGCCTCTTAAAATATTCTTTAAACTTGACTGCACATTGTTCTGGTAAAAAAGATCAAGAATTATTTTAGGGAACAACTGTGGTCCAAACTATCATAGCTGTGTAATTGATTGCTTTTAAGTAATTGCATTTAATTTGGAAACCTTGGACAAAGGAGTTAATGAAGAAATATGGTTATGCTAAGTAAATTAAGTCTGGATACATAGAATAAAGATAATGTAAAAATAGAAATCTTTGCATAGATATGCAGTTGTCCTACTCCAATGTTCTTAATATCAAGGCTTAGTCTATTAATCTATGTAAGACATTTTTATGGTGATTTCAATAATACTGAAAATAAAAACTTAACAGGTATCATGATAGTGTTCTAACGGCTTGTAAAAGTTAGACTATCAAAGTGGTAGTCTTTCAAATGGAGAATTAGTGTAGATGTAAATTACTGTATTAATACTTAAAATGTTTCCAATGTGATACTGCACCCCGATGCTTTGTGTTATATTACTCCTTTTTAACTTATTCTCAAATAGAAGAAACAGTGTAACAGGATAGTTGATGATTATTTTTGATGAAAAAAATCATGAAGCAAATTTATAAAACACTTAAACAAGAGTAAAGATGAACAAAATTAATTGGTGATAATCCTTCATGGTGATAATCTCAACCTATGCTAATAGTGCCTGATAGTGTCTTTTAGTTCCTTTTTTTTTTAAGCTTTATTTATTTTATGCATACAAGAGACATGAGTGAGGAGCAGAATAGGCAGATTGACTGAAACACTGCTGAGAGGAGCAGTGGGTGGGACAGGAAAGGTCTGCCACACCATTTGGGTCCCCTCCCAGGTTGGGAATCAAACTTGTGCTGTAGTGAATTCAGATAGCTTCATAGTGCTTGCTGCGCTTTAACCCGTTGTACCACCAGGGAGGGTCTGTCTTTTAGTTCTTAAGAGGAATTTTGGTAGAACTTGGAAATTGATTACCTTTGCAAATAAAATTGTATTCCATTTGAATGGAATTTTAATTCTGTAGTCATTTATTGAGTACTGACTCTGTGCAAGTTTTACACTTCTCTCCCCCTGCAGAAAATAAGAACATAGTTAAAATGCAAAACCAGTGAACTCTTGTTCATTTGCTTTTGGGCAATTACCTCAATGACAAACAGAAAATATTTGATTAAAATCACATGGGAGTCACAATGTCAGGAGCCGGGCAAAATAACTCAGCATAAAGACTATAAATTGAATACATTTGGAAAATGTGATGAATATTTCTACTTTGGCCAGTTCTAGTTATGAATAATTATGGACATTTTTTTGTAGGTTTGATCCTTAGGTTGAACACAAGAATTTCTTTCTTCTCTGTTATTAGTGGATGTTATCAAGTAGGATTAGGTTTTCTTTGCAAGAAATAGAACAATCTGGGTTCACAGTTGTCATGATAGTAATTCACCTGGGATATTAAACTACTTAAATTTTTTGCTTAAATGCTGTTAATGATGAATTCATTTAAAAAGAAAAGTTTTTAAATATGTGACCAATAACCATGTTTGGAATTAAAATCAACTAGAAACTATTAACATATAATTGGGTTAAGTGGTGATTTTTAGAAATTCCTTTGGTAATTATAAATTGTATGTGGCTCCTAGGAGTCAGTCTCAAAGTTCTGGCCTAAGTTGGTTAAGATTTCTATTCTATAATCTTTGTTTTTGAATAGTTAATGTGAAACTAAGATGAAGAATTAGTGAGATGGTGCATACAAAGTTTCTAGTGTTCCATTAGTCTTCTAGGAGTTATGAAAATTGAACTTGTATGTGTGGAGCATACCATACATGTTTCTTTATATAAAATAAGTTATATGAATAATTAGGTTACAGAGGTAATTAAATTATACTGAAAAAATGACACTGCATTCAAATGTTGGTTAAACAAATTAAAAAGTACTCAACTTTCTCATATTATTGATGTGTTGTCTAAATATATGACCATTATAAGGTCATAATGTATGAATGTAGTAAGGGTTGTTACTTTTAACAAGAATTTTAAGGGAAAAAAGAATTTTAATAGAATTGAATTGATAGGTGACAATTTTGGAAATATTTTTCTAATAAGTACTGAAAAATAGACCACAGGACCTTCTATCCATTATTGTTGAAATAACCTATTTTTATTTTTTATATATATATATATATATATATATATATATATATATATATATATATATATATATATATATATATATGTGCATAGTTTTCTTTCATAGTCCTTTCCTCCCTTAGCAATACCTTGAAGCAGTGGGAGCAGACATGGGAATGGAATACATGATAAAAGTAACTCCTAGACTCAAGTAGGCACTAGGCTATGATTTGTGTGAGTAGCTTACAGTGCTAAAGCTAGAGCAACAGACTATGTCATAGATGCCTTTTTTTTTTCTGGTCTCATTGCCTAACTCTTTCCTCTCCTTTCCCAACTTCTTCCTACCTTTTTGTCACCACTGTCAGATATCTTAAATATGACTTAAAGAAACGTCTATGTTATCTCCTCTTTTCCCTTTGCTGGTTAAGATTTTCCTCAGAATCATCTTTGTTTCTAATTCTGGGCCAGCAGATGACATTGTGGCCTTTATCCTACATCAAGTCAGCCAGATTTGAAAGTGAGACTAGACTGCCAAAAGCCACTTAGAATGTACTTGGTAATACCATGTCATCAGGAAAGTATAACATAACTGTAGGTCAGGTCTAGTGGGTATATTCTTTTGAGAGCCATTGTAACCATCCAAACCTCAAAATATTTCAACCAAATCATGATATCATGTGGCAGAAAATAACAAACTTTGTCCACCCATTACTTCCGGCCTCAGCTACTGGTAACAGATGCTTTTCTGAACCATTTAAAACATTACTGCTTTATCTTCCACAAAAATAATTGTCAGTTGGGTTTCCGGATGTGCACTGGCTATGAGATTATACCCAAAGGAAAGATTGTGACTCCAAGATTGCATAAAATATCAATCAAAATAAGTCATGTTTTAAAGCATTGTGAATTTATTCTCTAGCACATGTCTGATCCCCAGAAGGTTTTGAAGTAGGGAAAAAGAAAGTAGTTGGTAGTAACAGATATTTGTTTGCAGATCAAATAATTCCCCAAATATTTATGAAGTAGTTCATTAGTTTTTTTTTTTTTAACATATTGCTTCTGATATAAGCTGTTATTCTCTTAGGGTAAAGACACTGATACCAATTATGAAATAGGAAATGTTTGTATGGGAATGTTTTAATGTAGTTCAAGAGCTAAAGGAGGGAAACAGATGGGACCCATTGTCCCTTTGAGGCAGAGGGTAGGGAGAGATAATGACTCAGTTTTTGGGTCAGTCACCTATGGACTCATCCATACTCTGTATAACAGTGTTGGTAAAGAAAGACATTTACTCAGTTTGAAATATGTGTCACTACCTATTCATTCCAACAAAAATTTATCAAGTGCTGCTCTGTTTCCAGCACAGATCAAGGCACCTTCAGCAGGGGGAGGGAGCTTTTTCTCCTTGGAATATAAGAACTTTATAGATAGACACTAACTAGAAACTAATCACTAAAGCACTAAATAGGCTAGTTTGATGAGTGAGTGGGTTGAATATGGTTGCTAGCAAAGTGATATGAACATTTGTGATAAACTAAAAATTGGTAAATTATTGATTTTTTCTCCAGATCTCTATGTCTAGAGATCTGTAAGAACAAAGTGTGTAGAATTGTTTTCTCTCATTCTGATGATGGTGCCTGTAGTACTTTATGTTCATGGCCATGTCAAAAGTACTTCTACAGAAAACATTACAGTGGATAGTTGGTTCAAGTTTATTCTAATTTTAACAAATACTAGTAGTCTATCAGATATTTTTTTCAGCAATAGAATAGCTATTTTCTTCATATTGTTGACTAAATGAAGTTGAAGCTATCAATCTTTTAAATTTGGAATCACCCCTATTTTCATGGCATATAAAAATCATTTTTCTTATTATTTGAAGGACAAAGACCACATGTTCACATATTTTCTCATCTGACTCTCATGTTGTCCACTAGGAACTGGAAAATAGAGTGCTTATTTGAGCATATCTATTTTGATATGTTCAAACATCAAAGGGTGAACATGATGCGGTAAGCATTTCTGTTCATAAAGAATGTGTCTGCTTGAAACCTACTGTTGAGGCAGTTTTATCACCAGAATAATTAATGTTTTAGCTTGGACACTCATTCTATGTTGCTTCTGGCTGTGAATTTTGATTAGATGTTAAGATAAGAGGATTTCATTAGCAACTCACCAGAGATGTTATTCATTTGCAATGAAACCACATAAGGTACTTTGTGACTGAACACGATTACCCAGGTTTGCTTTTTGCTCCTTTGACTCAGCTATTGGTGCTAGTGTGTGTGGTATATATAATGTATGGTGTATATATATATATGTGTGTGTGTGTGTGTGTGTGTGTGTGTGTGTATCAATTGAGCTACTTTAGTAGCAGACATGATTAGGTCATGAAGGTTATAAATTTACATCATCAGTTTCCCTTTTTGGCACTCTGCCTCTGACTATACAGTTAGTAATCACATTACTGGAAAAATCTCTTCCCTTGATTTATCATTGTATGATGACTCCATTCCTTAGTTTGAAAAGAAACTATCCATCACAGCTTGTTCCTTTTTGGTTTCCTTGAGAAGGGTCAAAAGAGTTTCTTAATGAAGGCTGAAAAAGACTAAGAACCTGCTCCTCTTCCTGGTTATTCTTTATTACATTGGAACATTATCATTTAAAATTTTTTTTATATTAAAACTTACTTTATAACATTACTTCAGCAGCACATGTAGAAAATTAGTTATTATAAGCCAACCTCCATGAAGTGTATGCTCTCTAAAGAAATAGGGCCTCTGTGTTGTCTCTCTCTACAGAGAGATATAGCTCTCTCTACACAGAAATCTACGTATAAAGAAGGATTTGGATATTATAATATATGTGGATATCTTATTTATGTACATTTTGCTGTCCAGTGTTTAAATTGACTATGTATGTGACAGTATTTTCAATTTGTATTAACATAGTTTAAGAATGGTTAAATTTTTGTGTGTCATTTTTGTTTATTTTTATTTCTATTTTAAAATTGAGGTAATATTGATTTGTAACACTATATATGATTCAGAGGTATAAGACCACAATCCTTCAGATGTATTTTATCACACCACATCCACCACCACAGCATGCTTAGTCTTCCACTATATTATTGGGAAGCCACCACACTTTGATCTCTAAACTTCCAACTTTCCTTGTGAAGGACTCAAATATACAGTAAGGATTCTGGTTTTTTAACTTGATATGGTTTTATATGATCTTTTGTTGTGTTACTCTGTATTACACAGCTAAGAGAAACCATCTGGCTTGTGTCTTTTTATTTCTGACTTACTTCACTTACCACAATATCCTCCAGTTCCATCCATGGTATAGCAATGGCAAGAGTTCATCTCTTTCTCTCTCTCTTTAATAGCTGAGTAGTATTCTATCATGTATCTATATCATATCTTCTTAATTCACTCTTCTGTCATTGGGCATTTAGGTTCTTTCCATAACATGGCTTTTGAAAATAGTGCTGCAATGAAAGAAGGAGTGCATATATATTCCTTCAAATAAGTGTTTTTATATTTTTTGAGTAGATACCTAGGAGAGGAATTGGGGATCATACAGATTATCTGTTTTTAATATTTTGAGAAACCTTCATACTCTTTTCCCTAGGGGTTGTACAAATCAACATCCCCACCAACAGTATACAAAAGTTAATTTTCTCCACACCTTCACTAATATTTTTTATTTCTCATTTTTATTGTTGTGGCCTGGTCTGTAGGTTTGAGATGGTATCTAATTCCTGTTTTGATTTGTATTTCCCTGATGAGGAGTGATGATCTTTTTTTGTTAATGTACTTTTTAGCCATCAGTATGTCTTCTTTGGATAATGGTCATTTAGCTCTTCTACTCATACTTTTTATTGTGTTTTTTGTTGTCATTTGTTGAGTTCTATGAATTTTGGTAACTTTGTTATTAACCTCATGTCAGATGTATGATATGCAAAATTTCTCTCCTACTCTATAAGATGTGTTTTCTTTTGTTGTATGAAAGATTTTTAGCTTGCTGTAGTTGCATATGTTTATTTTTGCTTTTATTTTTTCTTCCGCTGGAATCAAGTACCCAAAGATACCCTTGAAACTGATATCATTGAGAATTTTGCTTATGTTTTCTTCTATGTTTTTCAGTCTTAGATCCAAGTTTTAAATCCATTTTTTAGTTAGTTTTATGTAAGGTGTGAGAGAGCAGTCTAGTTTCATTTTTCTTTGTTTGGCTGTCCAGTTTCTCCAAGTTCATGCTGGAAAAACTTTCCTTTCTCCAAGGGCGGTGGTACACTCTTGACTGCTAGATTAACTGTCCATACACTTGGGTGTTTATTTCTGGGTTCTCAATTCTGTTCCAGATCTGTGTGTCTGTTTCTATTCTAGTAACACACTCTTTTGACTACTATACCTTTGTACTATAGTTTGAAATCTGGGTTGTTATACCTTTATTCTTTGTCATTTTTGTTAGAATTCCAGGTCTTTTATGGTTCTATATAAATTTCAGTAATGTTTGTTATATTTCTTTATTGAATTCACTTTATACTTTGAATAGGAATTGCATTGAAACTATACATTGCTGTGTATAAGATAGCCATTTTAACAATGTAAATGGTAAATAATGATAAAAGGTAAGATTTGTAACATGCCAATTTTATAACTAAAAGGAACTATCAACTATGCTAAGTACTTAAATGCATTTTATAATCAAACCGCATTATCATACTCCTGATGGGTTAAATACTTAAATGAACATAACTTGACAGTGACTGACTTGCACCATTCAAATCCATGAACATGGTATATCTATCTCTTCACTTACTTTTAGGTCTTTAATAGCTATCAGCAATGTTATCTGGTGTTCTATGTAGAGGGCTTCTATATCTTTTGTTGGATTTATTTGCTAATTCCTTAAATTAGTTCATATTCTGATTTCCATGTCAAAATATTTATTCCTTAAATATAAAAATACACTGGCATTTTCTATATTAACTGTTTCCAGTGACCTTGCTAAATGCACTAGTAAATTTTGTATATATTCCTGAGGGCTTTTAAGTAGGTAAAATTACTATTTGTAAATGGGTACATTTTACTTCTCTTCATTTTATGATGCATTTTATTTTCTTCTAGTTCAATTTTTAATAATATGGGGTAATTTTGTCTTGTTTTCAGTTTTCACAGCAGAAAGGGGTGCTATAGCATATAGTGGGTAGAGACCAGGGATGCTCCCAGACATTTTATAGAAATTATATAGCCAAATATATTGTAAATTTTGCATTTGAGTGTTAGAAATATTAATTTATACTTTTCTTACATTATTTTTGGTGATGGCATCAAATTAACATTGACAATATGAAACCACTTGGGAAATAATCTATTTTTTTGGATTTCTTCTTTTTAGCATATGTGCTTCCAAGGAAAACTATGATTCTTTTCTATTTTTCTGAAAAAGTTTAGGTAGAATTGACATTATTCTTTTACTTCAATTTTTGGTAGAATTATGAAGATATCTGCCACTGGAGATTGCTTTTATTTTGTGAACATATTAAACAGGTTTAAGCCATATTAGTAGTTTTTGATTATATTTTGGTTGTTTCCACATTTCAAAATATATTGAAATCTGGCCATTTGAAACAACAGGGTTGAACCTAGAATACATTATGCTTAAGTGAAATAAGTCAAAAGGAAAATACAAATACCATATGATTTCAGCTATAGGTGGTATATAAAGAAACAAATGAGTTAAATGAAATAAAAAAACAAACTTTTAGATTAAAAGTATCAAATTGGTGGTTATCAGAAAGGCAAGGGGAGGAGAGTCAATTGGGTAAAAGAGTCAACTAGGTGGTAAAGGATAAAATTGAACTTTTAGTTGCTTAGTATATCTTATACAGATGTTGGTTTATATGGTGCACTTCTAAAACTTACATAATGTTATACTACACTATTACTTAAATAATCTGTAAAATTCATTTATTTCTGCACTGTTTTCAAATTTATGTTCTCAAATATCTTTATCTACAGTGGAAAATCTTGTGTTATTAATACTAGTAGTTATTATTTGTATTATCTTTTTCTTTATTTTAACTAGTTTACATTGGAATTTATCAAATTTGTTGCTGTTTACAAGTAACCAGTTGTTGCATTGTAATTTTTTGTTCTATGAATTACTTAATTTAATTATATCAATTTCTGTTCTGATCTTCACAACCTTCTTTCTTCTTTTATTTTGGATTTGCTTTTGTCTATTTTTAATGACTTCTTTCCAACCCCTTATGTCCCCTTCAATGTTTATGAAGCTACTTGTTTTCCCAATCATTGCAAGTTGTTATAGTTGAAAGGCTGCCGATGTTTAAAGTCACTGTGGAGTTGGACAGGGGAAAAGAATGAGGCAAGTTTAAATGCAGCAAACCTTCCTACTTTTATTATGGTTTGGCTGCTTTTTTAGAAAAGTCACTTGTCATATTGTTGCAAGGTTTTGGTTAAATAAGAGAGATAGAAAATGTTTTATTATTTTTTCCATTTGTTTTCACTGATTTTATAGAACAGCAAATACTTGAAGGTTCTTTCGCCTTTATTTCAAAGATGTTCTTTTCTTTGTTTAAAGAATATTTTTGTGGCATATAGATTTTTGGGTTGACTTATCTTAGAAGTTTAAAGGTATTGTTGATTTATGCTTTGGTTTCTGCAGTTTCTGTATAAACAAAAAAAAAGGACTTTTGAATCATTGCTTTTAAATTATTCAGAATTACTGTTTTTTTGGTTTGTGATTTTATTTGCTTTAATTTTTTGGGGGGGCATAGAAGAACTGGGGTGTGGGCTAGAGTGTGAGAAATGAGGGGATTCACCAGAGACAGAATGGGGAGCAGAACAGGTAAATCTTCTAAAATACACAGCTGAGGGGAGCAGGTGAGAAGGGAGAGGTCTGTTATGCCATATGTGGGTTAGATTCCTAGCCAGGGATCCAACTCAGGCGGTAGTGATGATAGCACTGATTTTCAACTCCTAGGCCATTAGTAAGGTCCCTAATATTTTTTCTTGATTTTTTAAATTAGTAGTTAATTATGATATGCCTAAGCATAGGTTTTCTTCAAAATTTCCTGATTGTATTTGGTGAAGATTATTAAACTTGTAAATTTATGATCAGAAACTATGAGTTTTTCACTATTGTTCCTTACTATCTGTTTTCCCTCCCTGTCTACCTATTCTTTTCTTCATTTCTGAGATTCCAACTGAATGTTAATAGGCCTTTTAAAATTGTCTCACTAATCCTTGAGTCCTTACTAATTAAACACACATTTTCTCTCTCTCCCTCTCCTATTTCTCTAATATAGATAGCTTCTATCCATCTTTTGTTACTTTACTGACTCTCTTCTCAGTCATATCAGTCATATCTATTTTGTATATACTGGGTTTTTTGTTTTTTAAGATTTATTTATTTATTCGTACAGAACTGGGGTACAGGCCAGAGATGCGGAGGGTGAGAGGATTCACCAGAGACAGAGTGAGGAGCAGAACAGGCAGATGGACGAAGTACACTGCTGAGGGGAGCAGCGGGGGGGTCAGGAGAGGTCTGCCACGCCATGTGGATCTCCTCCGGGGCAGGCGGGAATCGAACTCATATGGAAGTGGCTTAAGCTTCTCTGTGCTGTGCTTTAACCCACTGTGCCACCAGGGAGGGCCCTATACTGGGGGTTTTAAAAAATTCAATTTATAAAATTTCCACTTGGTAATTTTTATGTGTTCCTAAACTGCTAAATTTTCTATTTTAAAATTTATTTGGAGCATATTTTCCCTACCTCATTTGCATAAATAGCAGCTATAATTTCTCATCTGATAATTCCAAAATCAAAGTCATATTAGGGTTGCCTATTTTTCTTTGAAATAGTTCGCATATCCATGGATCATATCTTATATATAATTTTGAACTGAATCCTTGACTTTGTGAATGTTGCATCATATAATTCTAATTCTATTATCATACTCCAAAAGACATTGTTTTAATCAGATAATAAATTTGGTTAAACTGATTATGAAATTGTAATGCCCACAGAGATTGTAAGGACATGATAATTTAAGGCCACTTAGACCACTTCTTTAAGTCTTAACTGTAAGTTGCTTTCTGTTTACCCCACACATCTGTGGTGCATGGGCAGCCAGAGAGTCAGAATTTATATACAGAATTTTGGATTCTCCTTCATTGCAGCATTTTCCCCTCTTGTCCAAATGTTTCTGGTTATGATTTTTTGTCCTAGTCCTTCTGGTATGAAAAACTGAAATTTCTATCAAGATTTGAACTGCTCTGCACTAATCTTGCCTAGCAAAGAAATCTCCATAAGGTAGCTTAGTGTGAATTTTGTCTCCCTGTCACAGTATCTCTCTGATTTTGTTCAATCTTCAGAACTGTCAGGTAATTATTTTATATATTCTTTCCAGAGTTTATAGCTGTTATTTGTTATAATTTATAACTGTCAGGTAGTTGTTTTATAAATTCTTTCCAGAGTTTATAGAATTGACTTGTTATTTGACTTCTCCTCCATATAAGACATAGACCTCTTTGGATTGAATTTTCAATCTACTTTCCCCCAAGATTAAAGTACTAAATGAAAATTAATTCTGTTTCAATCTAAGGATTTACCATGGATCATTGCTGATATGTATGTGTTCGAATGTGTACAAACTTGTAGCCTGTTGTCTTTTTTCTATTTCTAGAACCAAGTTGGACTTTTGGCTCAGTGACTCTGTTGAAGCCCAGGGCTTGAGTTGGAGCTGGAAATTGAGGCAGGGTCTTACCTCCTCTTTTTTTCTACATTTAATCAGTATCGTCATTTATAGCCTAACTACCATAATGTTCTGCTTATGAACACTCTAAATATAGTAGGCAAAAGGATGATGAGTTATTGTATTTGTGGGGAAACCACTGCTAATAGCTTGAATGCAAAAAAATTGGTGGAGCCCTGATGATTCCAAGAAATGATATTCTCCAACTCAAAACCTGAAAGCAGAGGGCAGGCTAAAGTAATGAATACCTTCCTTTCGCTCCCTCTTCCGCTTTTCATTTGACTTATAGCCAATACAAGAAGCATTGCCTGCTCTAATTATGTTGTCTAGATCAATAGTTGAAATGAATGTGCTACTGCCAATGTAATAAAGTTAAAAACTGACTTAAATTATTCAGTATTGATTCTCAATTTCCTATAGTTGAGCATTACCATGTGAATGTTTTTTCAAAAGAATAATTATGGGCTCAGCCAATTTTGAATATAGTTTTACACACATGTATGTATATATTTAGGTATAAGTTTAACACACATACATACATGATATAGACTATACACACATAATTTTTTTAAGTCTTCTAATGGCTCTATAAAGAATAATTCTGGAAGAATAATAATCTGCCTCCATATGTTGTGTAATTTGTTAACTATAAGGATAGACATTTCTGCATTTTTTAAATCAGAAAAATAGACTACATTTTTACAATGGACACCCCATGACAAGGATTTGCAAAATGAGAACAAAGTTCTTTTTTTTATGCTGATGTGGTTACACATGAGATTTCCTTGGCTTCCTTAGTAACACAGTGGAAGAAATGTGCAGATAGACTTGATATTGTGAGAAGGGATAAACTAAAGTAGGATTAAAGCCTCGTATTCAAACACTACCAGAAATATACCTGAAGTGAAAAGTTCACTATATTAATTTGCTACAGCAAGAAAACACACAAACTATGTGCTTCTCAGAATAAGGAAGAAAGGGTAGGTATGTTACAGGCATTGGACTTATACTTGGTGGTTTGGTTGCTAGAGGAAGTGATTTTATGATGAGGGTTATTTTTCTCTTTCCCCACCTTGAATATCTAAGAGTTTTATTGAAAAATAATTCATATAACTTACAGTTCATATATTCATAGTGAGAGTATATATTCCAAGTGAGTCTGTATAGACCAATGGACTATGGTCCGACCATATATAAAAATAGAACCCTGACCCACTATATACAGCAGCTTATCAGGGAATTAACCCATTATCAATAGTAACCAGCACAGGAAGGTAGCTGCTGTTTTGGTCAGACTTATAAAACATAAGATCACTATCTTCAGCAGTCAAGAAAATTAAATGATAACCTCCATAAAAATCAATTGAAATTCCTAGAACCTGATTGACAACTTCACTAATTTTTGTTCCTTCTTCTAATTTAATAGCACCCAGGGGAAGCCAAATATGTTCCCCTTACCAATCACATAGAATTCCCTGCATCTAGCTAGCTCATCTGCAGGTTTCCAATGCCACAGTCTCTGATTAGAATACACCTTTTTTTCACTATAAAACTCTCCTGCCTCCTGACTGCTTCTGAGACTCTGTCAAACACAAGTGATGGCATTGATGCCTTTGCTGTATCAATCTCTAACCAAATTATCTTTGTCTGTTCTCATTCAGTTGAATGTTTTAAGTTTCACTCATGTTGCAGCATGCATTCTTCAACCCTTTCTTTATAGTTAAATGATATGTATGTAACCCCCTTTTTGTTTACCCACTTCTCCTTTAATAGATATTTGACAATAAGTGTGATGCTGCTATAAAGATTATGGTCTCTTAATTTTAATTTAGGAGCCAGAATTAATGAAGTGGGACTAAAATTGTCATTAATAAAGAAATAATTGTCATTCATGTTAGCAGGGAGTAACCTTGGTACCATTGTAGTGGTACTGAGGGGTACTGACATGGAAAAGCAAGAAAGTCTGTAATGGCTTCACGTCAGACATATATAATGGGAACATGTCAGAAATACTCTGACATAAAGTGCCCATTTTTAAAAAAATATAGCTTATTTTTACATCATTTTGTGCATTTTTCCATCTCAGTTGTACTCCCCATGGTCTTCCCATCACTAAATCACCTGTGTGTCATCACGATAGTCCAGTCCATTTCCCTCCCCACACTGTTTTTTGATACCATTCCTGACTCCACTCCATAAAATCTCTGGTAAATAAAATCTCTGTTCATTATTGTTATTATTTTCTTGCCTGGTCCGTTATACTCCTGCTATGAGTGAAACCATCCAGTATTTTTCCTTTTCTTTCTGGCTTATTTCACTAAGCATCATCTTTTCCAGCTCCATACATGTTGTTGCAAAAGGCATGTAAAAGTGCCCTTTTTTGATTTTGTGTTCAGATACAAATATGGAGTGGTCTTGTTTTTGTCTTGTTTCATTGTGATGACACAGAGACCTTTGCTACTATTGGTGGGATAGTTTTTTGTTCATTCTGGAAAGCTATAGCCTAGTTGCTGTTTACCAGATGCCAGGGAAGGTTATTTACTTTCTTTCTTGTTCTCACTGGTAAGTGATCTTGGAAGCATGGCTTGTAAGAATATATATA
>NW_004567121.1:9275193-9298013 GCF_000260355.1 Condylura cristata | reverse complement strand
ATGAAATATATATATATATATATGAAATATATATATATATATATGAAATATATAATATATATAGATGATATGCTAGATGAAATTACAGTGAAAAATGAATGCTTTAGCTGTGCTATGACAAGTAAATGGCACAGTCTGATTCTGAAGGCCATGACTACGAGTTGTAAAGTGCCAGTTGTCAGTGGTATGAATTTCAGTTCAGTACCAGACAGTCATTATTAACAGTCTAACTGAGTGAAAATGGAGTTGACTGCCTGGGAAGTAAATGGATTTCTTTCCCATAGATTAGTTCAATAGAAACTTGCTTTGTGTTTGTTTATGATTTTGTAAGAGATTTTAGGCAAATGGTAGAATCTCATCTCAAGATCCCTTTAGAGATTTCATAGAGTCTACATAATTTAAGGTCACTTCTCTAGAGCTGCCCTACACCTGTGATTCTTGGTTCTGTTGCATCTCATAGTAGAGGAAAGGCAGTCTTGTGATTTCTCCCTGGCCTACCTCATGTGGATTTAAACCTAAAAGGACTAGAATTATCCCTTATTTCTGTGCATGAATAGATAAATCATTTTCTCAATATTTTCTGGAAAATATTTAAAATATCAAGAGGAAAACAATGTAAAAGTCATTAAAAAGGAGCCAAGCAGCCTCTGAGCCCTTCCCTCCCCCCACATGATAGTTATTTTATAGAGCAGTTGTCTGACAAAAAAATGCTCAGAGTTGTCATTTTGTAGTTTCATCATGTCTACATCTAGTACTCTTCACAATTCTGAAAACACCTAAGTACAGTATTTTGCTTTGCTTTTGATTTTATTCAAGCAAAACAAAAGCATTAAATAAAAGAATAATATGACAAATATTTGTATTCATTTAGACATAGGGCATTATTCTTTTAAGAAAGTTTGACTCTGCTTATTTTTTCTCCTGCGTGCCTGAATTGATCAGTTGATTCACTTCATTATATTTTGCAAGTGTTCCTAAAATATCCTCAAAGGTGTATAATAAGCAAGACATAAAAAACAGATAAAATATCTCAGTGGGCAATTAAATATAACTGTTAAATGGTGTCTTCCCATGACCACCTTAGTCTCTGCTTACAAGTAATAATTATTCTTTCTGGAATTGATTTCTTACCACTTATATTTTAAAAGTTGTTACACATCCTTTTAAGTAGGGATTAATGAGGAATATTGATAATGACCACACAGCCAAGTCTATAGTGGCTTCATGTTATCTTTAGAATAAGGATATACATTTTCTCTTGGTTCCATACAGTATAATCCCAACCAGCCTTTTAACAAGTTATAATGGTAGCAATGTACATAATAAAGTTGTTGAGTATTTTCCATGGTTCAATTTAATTCCATTAAAATGCTCTTTTGGAGACATTACAAAAAACAAGCAGACAGCCCACTAATTGGGAAAACATTTTCTCACACAAAAGTAGTGATAAAGGACTGATCACAAAAATATATGGAGAACTGAAGAAACTCAACAAAAATAAAATAAACAACCCCATCAAAAAATGGGCAGAAGAGCTAAAAAGACACTTCTCCAAAGAGGAAATGCAGATGGCAAATAAGCATATGAAAAAATGTTCAACATCACTCATAATAAGGGAGATGCAAATTAAAACCACAATGAGATACCACCTCACCCCAGTGAGAGTAGCACATCTTCAAACAACTAGCAACAACAAATGTTGGCGAGGATGTGGAGAAGAGGAACTCTCCTGCACTGCTGGTGGGAATGCAAACTAGTACAACCCTATGGAAAACTGTCTGGAGGTTTCTCAAACTGCTAAACATGGAGTTTCCCTATGACCCAGCAAACTCCCTCCTAGGTATCTACCCAAAAGACACAAAAACACTGATTGAAAAAGATATCTGTACCCCTATGTTTATTGCTGCTTTATTTACAATTGGAAAAACATGGAAGCAGCCCAAATGCCCAAAAGTAGGTGACTGGATTAAAAAGATGTGGTACATATATACAATGGAATATTACTCAGCAACTAAAAAAGAGAAACACATGTCTTTTGCAGCAACTTGGATGGAGCTGGAAAAGATCATGCTTAGTGAGATAAGCCAGAAAGAGAAAGAAAAATACTGGAGGGTTTCACTCATAGCAGGAGTATAATGGACCAGGCAAGAAAATAACAAGAATGAACAGCCATATACCAGAAACATTTTGTGGGAGTGGAGTGGGGAATGGGATCAAAAATGGGGGGGTGGAGAGGGAAGTGCATGGGATTATGGTGATGGCACATGGGTGACTTGGTGATGGGAAACCTGTGGGGATTACAATTGAGATGGAAAAAAAAAAGTACAAAATGATGTAAAAATAAACTGTTATAAATAAAAATTTAAAAAAAATGCTCTTTTGCAGTTAGTTAACTAGGGAAACATTGGAAAAATGTTACCTGTAGCAAAGGAATCTCAACAATTGACTGTGACAATCTTTGATTGTGAACCAATGTGCTTGAGACAACATCGAAGCAGCAATGGAAGTAATTGAATACAATGATAATTAAACAATAGAAGTTATCCTGAAAAACAACAATAACCAATATTTATCAAATACTTTCTGTGAAAAAGGATGATATTACTCACAGTAAGTTTTGTACAGTAGGGAAATTCTAAGATGGCTTCTCCAAAACCTACCCAACTTTGTGTAATCCTGACCCTTGAGTAGAATGGGACCTGCTCAGCAACATAATATGGAAAACAGCAACATAATATGGAAAATATAGCAACATAATATGGAAAATATAGTGAAATGTCACTTCTATGATTAAACTACATAAGATTGTGACTTCTGTTTTGCTAGTTGACTATTGACTTCTTGACTTTTATGCTTTGATAAAGCAAACTGACATGTTCAAGAAGGGTGTGAATCAAGGAATGGGAAGTGGTCGCTGGTTAAAAGACATTTAGGAATGAAGGCCAATGAAAAACTGAATTCTGTCAACAACGATATGGACTTGAAGTAGATGCTGCATCAGTCAAGTATTTAGATAAGATTCCTTGAGTATAACTTTACAAGAGTGTCTATTTCAAGTGCAGGTATATCTTATTCCAAGTACTCTGACATAAAAAAAAAATTTCCCTTTTTAGTTTGTGTCGGATTTCTATAGATCACATTAAAATCTTTAAAGATCCTTTTTATACATGAACACATGGTAATCATACATTCTGCGGCTCTGTAGAGCAGATAGGGTATGAACAGAGAATATTATTTATTCAATAAATATTTGCTTTCAATTTGCTAAATGTTATAATGGAATTAAATGAATAAAAGACCAGACTAATATTGCAGAATTCTTTTCTTTAACATGACTGTCATTTTCTCTTCAGTTTCAGGTCATCAGATTTATTCCCTCAAGAAGGTATTTCCTAAATCCATCAGTGTAGATGCTTTTAAAAATTTTTACTTGGAGACAAGATAATAAATATTTATGAGACTGGGCCACTTGACTGATATTGAGTTCAGTCGTTTGCCCCTTGTGTATTGGTATTTGCTGTGCTTTTTCTATAAAAACAATTTTACTTGATTGAACTAAACCAGAAAACGATAAACAATTTTTTTTAGCACCAGAATTTCTTCTTTACTGCTTTCCACAGGCTTATTGTCTTTCTGTGACCTTGAATAGAAGGAAATATTTTTGTTTATCAAGTTGGAATGTGATAAAGCTTTTTAGTAATAACATTCTCAAAGAAAAAGTGCAATCACTGTGTCAGATGACTGGAAAATAGACATCTCAAACTATTTACTGTTTTGTGATTTCCTGCAATTAGAACAAAGCCTTATTATAATTTTAAATTATAAAAGTTTACTTTGTATATGTTTAATTATGATAAATAGAAAAATATTTATATCATGAAACTTTATATGTAATTTAAATAGCATTAATCTCAGAAGTTGCTAAAGAGTATATCCTTTCCTGTAACACGATATGCCCCAATGATTTTTAATAAGCTCTTATTAAATAATTCCTTTTCCCTTTTCTAATCTGAACATTTATTCCATCCAAAGAAAAATTGATTGGAATATTTCTACTTCTCTAGTTGGACTTCAAAAGAAAAGAATAGAAAATTCAGGGATACAATTTCCTTCCAGCTCTATGAACCATTCTTTCAATTTTGTAACCTGGGACAAGAACATATAAATCTTGACTATTAGCCACAAAGGGTAATACTTACTTCAAAGTATTAAGGTCACTGGTAAGTATAGCAACATATTTTTGCCTGAAATCTTCCACAGATAATATTCCACAGGTATATGAATATTGCTCCAGCATAGGGTTCATAAATAAATGTATTTGAAAATATGAACATTTAACTGTGATTACTCACTTTCTATTGCACTTTAAATCTCAGTCCAATTTTGCTTGGATCAATCTCAACCTGCATTCAGGAAAAGACAGTACACCTATACCATACTAGAAAACTGCAGAATCACATGCCAAGTCTTCCCTCATCCAGAGAACTGTGATGGATTACTGAACACTTGTGCCATTTTCACTTGGAAGAATACATGTTGTGTCTTACTTTCCAAGGAAACATTAACTTGCCAAATGATCCATAGTTTCCTTTAGGGAGGTAGAGTTTGTATTGTTATAGAGGCAAAGACTTCTTTTCTTACAGCTAAATTGTCACTCAGTATTTGAGTTAACACTGTTGTTTTGTTTCAGTTAGTAGGCTAAGCCTTATTGTCTTAGAGTCCTCCTTCTAGCCCACCCTCTTTTTAACCTACTGTTACTTTATTGTTGATGAAAAGGTCATTATATCTTACTAATTCTGTTCTCCCTAGCTTCCTCCAAATAGGACATAGCACAGATGGGTGTCTTCAACTCATTAGATGTAGCCATTTTAATTCTGATCTCATCCATCTAGTCTGTTTTATTTTAGAGACACGGTAAGAATTTCTGCCCCAGAGAGTTTATAGTTTTGCTATTGTTTGTGCACCCAGGTGAGAAGAAAATTTCTAAATTAGTGAGACAGAAATAGTAAAGCAGACATGTTTATTGTGGAATAGGAAAACTTGGGGCACTTTACTAAAAACCTGAAAGTGGATTAGATTTATAACCTGCCTACACTTATTTAAAAATATACAAGCAGTTCATGTAGATTGATATTCTTGAAAACACAACTTGGTTAGTGTTTTCTAAAAAGGGAGACTGGGTTGATGGAGGGCCCATTACTTCCAAATTTAATCACCTCATGGCAATTAAAGCAATTTTGTGTTTTCTACTTTAATGCTCCCCTGAAACGACAGCATCTGGAAAACTTTAATTACTGTTTCAGTTCAGTAAAATGGATAGAAATGGCAAGTTTGGTAACTAACAATGACTCTTTTCCTACTATTTTTCTTATTTCTCGATTGGGTTTTGGCTTGTTTTCTGTTAGTATGTAAGAGATATGACTATATATTTGATCTGCTTATGCTCCCAAAGAGCATAGAAACCAGTGTCTTGAAGGAAGGTCACTTATGGGGGAGCTAAAATGATACACATTCATAATTCTTAAGGTAACATTGGTTTACAGCACTGTGATTATTCAGAAATATAGGATCCCACCTCATCCTATGTATGCTACCATACCACACCCACTACTAAGTTACCCATATTCCATTGTTTAAGTCTTTACTGTACATAGTGGTACCTGTGGGTTGTCTAATATCATATTTGATATCAGTCACCTTAGCTGCCTCTTCTAGTCTCATGCTAATTTTTACTCAAGACTGAAAAGTAGTCCCTGGATTAACTTGACAAGGGATCTGGCATTAGACACTAATTTACTAGATTCATCACATTGTTATCATTAGGTATACACAGCTTACAATTTATCATATATTAAAAATGGTACAGTATGAGTCATGTCTAAGCATATCTGAACAAGTATGTTCCACAAATAGGTCATGGCATAGCAGCTCAGACCTCCATGTCATGGCATCTCTTCTAGAAGCACTTCTCCCTCAGTTCATATCTTAGTCTCCTAGAAGATCCCCTACAATCAGCTGACAGAGGATTAGAAATTTTAAGCTTAGCTCACAAATTACTTGGATGTAATTATTTCAGCAAAAAATAGATTACATTATATCACTACTAAAGTAGTTCAGAATATTGTTCATTTTTCCAATGGATAGAACTGAGAATAGTAAACCTGCTCATTAACTAACTCACTGTGGAGAGAAATATGGCTTGAACTAAGGGTTTTCAAAGAATGTTGTGTAATAAATAAAAACTTGACTTGGCCAGGGGATTAGAAGGGACATTTTAAAGTATGAAGATGGGGAATTATGGGGAAGTCATTTGAAAGAATCTATGGGAGTGGGCACAAAGGATATAAATATATATATGTCATATCAATGCCTGCTAGACAACATTCACCTCAGAGGGGTACTCAGTAACCAAGTAAATATGTGACTTGCCCAAAAGATGAGCTAGCCTTTGTAATTTCACCTCTTCCTGCCAGCACAATAGTCATGCATACACCTCTGTCATTGGGGCAAACTATTGCCACCACTGAATTTATGCGCTATTTGTAAGAGATTAAAACTTGGAACCCCACTATGTTACTGTCTTCATATCCTTCAAGGAGATCATCAACTATTTGGTTACAAATAGAATTTGTTTAGAAGAAAGTGGTTATTTGGAGCCCTCCCTGGTGGCACAATGGGTTAAACTGCAGCACTTCAAGCTAGCCACAGCTGCTTCAGTGCAAGTTCGATTCCCAGACCTGGAGGTGATCCACATGGTGAGGCAGACCTCTCCTGACCAGTCCACTGCTTCCTTCAGCAGTGAACTTCTACAATCTGCCTGTTCTGCTCCTTACTCTCTGGTGAATCCTCTCACTGCCCCCTATATCTTTGGCCTGTACCCCAGTTCTGTATGCATAAATAAATATATCTTTTTTTAAAAGATTTACTTATTTGTACAGAACTGGGGTATAGGCCAGAGATGTGGAGCGTGAGAGGATTCACCAGAGACAGAGCGGGAAGCAGAACAGGCAGATCGACGAAGTACACTGCTGAGGGGAGCAGCGGGCGGGTCAGGAGAGTTCTGCCACGCCATGTGGATCTCCTCCGGGGCAGGCGGGAATCGAACTCATGCAGAAGTGGCTTTAGCTTCTTAGTTCAGTGCATTAACCTGCTGCTCCACCAGGAAGGGCCAATAAATATATCTTAAAAAAAAAAAAAGTGGTTATTTGCCCACACTGGGACTGATATGTATATACTAAGTTTGGGTTTGTTTCTCTTCCCACAGTGCCTAGCTAACATAACTTGAAGTATCATAGGAATTCTCATTTAACAACGTGGATTACAGGATCTATTGATTACACCATTTGTTGTACTACCCATAACCTGCTGGCCTGATAGTGCCTTGGGATCTCTTCCTTTGGTATCACTAAGGAATCACCCTTTATTGTGTTGGATTAAGTTCTGTTCATTAGACATCCCCACTTACAGAACAAGGTTGCTTTTTCTCCATCCCTTTACTAATATGTGTTGTTTCTGTTTTTTTTTTTTTCCTTCTTCTAAGGAAATATATATAGGCCATTTTCATTGGTGTGAAATTGTATCTCGTTGCAGGTTTGTTTTGCATTTCCCTGATGATTATTAATCTTGAACATGTTTTCATGAGCCTGTTAGTATCTCTATGTCTTCTCTGATAAAGTATCATTTTCTTTCAGACTGGGTTATTTGTTTTCTTTTTGTAGAGGTCTTTGGTTACTAGCACCTTGTCAGATGTATGTACAAAATTTTCCTAATTTATTTTGCTTTGTGTGTAGTATAATCCCTTCTAGCTCCATCCATGTTGCTGTAAATGGCATGAGTTTATCCATTGTGCACATATACCAGATTTTCTTGACCTACTTACTTGTTTTTGGGTACTTAATTTGTTTCTCTGTGTTGTCTGTTGTAAATAGTGTTGCTCTAAGTATATGTCTTCAGATTTCCTTTTAAATTAGTGTTTTTGTATTTTTTAAATAGATAGCTAGTTGTGGAGTTACTAGGTTATAAGGCAGATCCATTTTTAATCTTTTAAGAAACCCCCACACTGCTTTCCATAGTACTGGGAGATAATTGACGATATGAACAGCTATGGTGAAAGCCACAAACATTCACTAACAGCATGGCCAGTGAACAGACTTGCTCTAGACTTCCCCAATAAAACCTAAAAGTAAACATCAGTAGTATGAAATTGTCCAGTCAGTAAATAAATTTTTAAAACTACCTCACTGTTTGTCTCAGGATGTTTAACATAAACTCTCTGCAGCATCTTTATAGCTTCCCTAAAACTAGAATAGATAATTGAAATGAGAGATGTTGAACTTAAAAGATAGAGGTTTGAAACAGCTATTATAAATATGTTCAAGGAATTAAAGGAAAAGGGGACAAAAAGAATGACATATAGGGGGAAATTAACGCTCTAGTAAGAGAATTTATACATCAGCAAATGTGCTAGAATTTTAATCAATAAGATAGAAGGAGCAATTTGTTTCCTGAGGATGCATTTCTTTTCATGAACTCAAAGTGCTTTGCTGCATGCTGCTCAGTTAAGTCTTGATATATCCCTGTTCAATGAGGCAGGCACAGAAAGGCAGTTCTGCTGGAAGAATCCAGACTTTCTCTCATCTCTAGCTATAGTTGTGTTTCAGAGACCTCAGCTGGAGAGAAATGAATGCAGGTTCTCAGGTCTAGCTGAGCTAATGCTGGGAAGAGAAGTAGAGGAGCGGTTATATATGTAAAGAACAACTAAGTAAGACAGAGGGCACCTCAGTTATAGCGTCTTTCAGAAAAGCCCTAGGCACAGTAAACACTGTCAGTGTCCACTGGTATTCACACCACAGGTCTTCCTCTCAGGTTTACCTGTGCTGCTTTCTGTGACTGACTGAAAATAACAACAGTACTCTTGGAAGCATCTGAGAACCAGTGTCTGAAATGGAAAGTAACTGAGAAGTCATCTGGCTCTCTACTCTCCATCCTTACACTCTTCAAATGATGCCCAGACAGGGGGGTTGATGTGTCTTGCTGAGGGTCACTGGCTTATTTGCAAATAAAATGAACAGTTCCCCTAGTTTCTTGTTAATTGAAATGCAGTCTTAATAAAAATTTAAATCAGCCATTTAAAACAGAATTTCCCTTAATATACATGGATTTGTAGTCTTGACAAACACCACAATCAATGGTGACAGTTTTTTAAAAACAAAAATCAGGGTTAAATGAAATTTAAAATGAAGAGTTGACTAAAAATGTGCTTATTAGAAATAGCTATATCCGTTATTGTGTTGTTAATGGCTTTAAACCTCAAATTGATTTTTTTATTTCCCAAAGGTTTTATATCCATACTTAAATAAACAGCAGAATTAATAAGTGAAGTTAAATGGGCAATTTCCTCTGAAGAACTAGCACAGTAGTGATGTTCATTGGGTTTCATAGTTACAAATCATAGTTTTTCAATGGTCCTCATAGTCCTAGATAATCCTCTAGGTGATTGTTAATGATCCTACAGAACTCAGTCCCTTAAAGTCAAATATGATTTATCTTCACATACCTTTAAAAGTGGTAAGGGAGACTATTGTTTTTAGGAGACACTATATCACAGCCATGTGACCATTTACCCAGCTGCTCTGGCGAAATTATTATATACTGGAGCTGAACAACAAATCAAATTCATTTAGTAGGGAAAAACAGTTTATATTAATATACATTTTATAGAATAATTAATTTTTTTCTAAGACATGCAGGACCTTTAACAACTCCAATTTTCTGTTATCTGGCTAGCCACTGTAAGCATTGTGCTTAGCATATGGCAAGCCCACAATGCATAGAGACCATTTGATTGGAGACCTATAACTTTAGTGTCAGGTTTTTGGGGAAGGATCATTTGGTTTTCACACTCTCATTTATGGAGGTTGTAATTTTGCCTCTCTAATGTGTAAGATAGGGATAGGAAAGGGCCATTAGCTTAAATGAAAAGAGAGAGAGAGAGAGAGAGAAGGGAAGGGAAGGACCCAAACTCTAATACAGTGCCAGATCAAATCTACATGCATTTTCATCTTCCTCTGTGTGGAGACTAAACTATTCAGATTGCATCAAACTGGCTTCCTTACTTAGTAAAGACAAAAATAAATGATCAAACTATGTATATATGTGTGTGTGTGTGTGTGTGTGTATGTGTGTGTGTGTGTGTGTGAGAGAGAGAGTCAGAATCAATAGGACCAGTGTAGCTCTTCATTCTCTTTATTAGAGAGCAATACAGAGTTCTAGCAGAATTGGAATATTGTTATGAGAGTCTTGAACATTTTAAGCTGCATGGTTAAGGGAATCAAGATCTCCTTGTCATGATAGCTACACACTATAGTACAATGTGGTAAAGAGTTTGGGTTAACTTTTTTTCTTTCAGTTGAGTGTTTGGGTATATGCGGGGAGTGTCAGCTTTGCATATCCAAGTCTGGGATTTATGACCTTAAAACCCGGCTGTAGCCACTTCCTATGGAGCCAATTGGAGGGAGTCCAACTATTTTTCTTGAAGTTCAACCTTCAGGAATCAATCTGTATCAGTTAGACAGACTTGTCAACTTCTGGTTGATTTTAGAAATTAAGGCACAAGAAGAGACTGGAGAATATACAGGCAGAAATTATAGTCCATCTCTTGTACCTTCTGTATCCTGAATTGAGCCAGGCCATTGTCTACATATGTACATAGCCTTACCCCATAGTGATAGCCTATTTCCATACTAGTTACTTTTGCTCCCTCTTAAATTCCAGCACTCTCCTTAAGACTTAACTGAGTCTATACTTTTGTAAGTTGATATATCATTCTTTGAATTTTCTTCACTTAGCCTATTTGAGTGGACCATCTTTTTCCTGTAGTACCCTCCCTGATTAACATAAAACAACTCTTATTTAAGATAAGAATTTGCTAATTTTAGTCATGTAGTTTCTTATATGCCTATCTAAATAATATTTACAAATGTTTTTTAACTTAATGAGGTGAATACAAAAAGCAATTTGAATTTAGGTTAGAAAGACAGCGATTGAAAATGCTCTCCTTGATACCTGTTGCTTCAGTATCTTAAAGGTGATTAAAAACTCAAGTGTTATTAGAATGCCATAGCTTGCTGTGTAATCAAGGCAAATGTGGAAATAGGAAAGTTCCACTATTATTAGACCAAAATCTCTCAGATGGATTCAGTCCAAAATTTACTCATTTAGACTTGTCGGAATTCTTTGTTTAATACATGCTCTAAGTAAGCACAAATAAAAATGCCAAGGAGAAAGCTTAAGCTCTGGTACTAGGGTTTTTCCATGGGAAATTGATTTGTTTTTCACAAGTCTATAAATTCAATTTATCTCCATAACTTCCTGTATTGATACAAATGCCATAGACCCGGGGAAGGCTTAAGCAGACATGTCTGGTAAACATCTCCCATTTTTCTTTCTCAATTAGATGAGCTAAAATTACATTATAGACTACTCTGCACCAAAGCCCATAAATATACCTAATGTCCACTGTCTGGAGAAATGTAGGACTGTGCAGGCAGCTCTGCCCTCCTGACCCTGGCTTGTAATTCTCTCACATCTTTCAGTGAAGGCACCCTTTCCCCACAGTCATTATTAATTAAATCTGAGGAGACTGCCCCTAGTATCTATTGACTTTATATAAATTAAGAGGTAGTTGGTTTTCTTATGTGTGCCAATGCTTTTGTAGGTTAGCGTGTTAATCTGAATAGCAAGGCTTCAGCTTACTTCAGCAAGCTTGTGGTAACTGGTTTTGAATGAATTATTCATTCGTTACTCATTTACTTTTTTGTTAAATATTTCCTGTGAATACTCTAGCTCCTCTTAATATGAGTGCAAATTAAATAAAGAAGACAAAGTAAAATGTATAGTCTATTTCTAAATATTTGAGTATGTGCTAAACACTGCTTTGTGTGTGTTGAGAAATAAAAGTAAATAAATGCTATGTCTATTTGGGGGGAATTGGTATCGAGTGGAAAAACAAAAAGTTAGAAAAATAATAGAATGTGAGTAATGAAAATATATATTTTATTCCAGTAGACATATAAAATAATTCTTAATTTGTTATTTAAACTTTTATTTCCTTTCCATTTTCAGTTGGAGTAACTTCTAGAATTGCTGGTCCTGCTAATAAACACTGTCAAGCAGTGAGTTAGCTTTATTTAGTTTTTTTATTTACATAAATATCTTCAGACTTTCATAAGACTTTACTTGAAAGAACAAACACTTACTTTTAGTAGAATTGCTAATAATGTCTTGACTAGTGCATCCAATACTCTTTCCAGTTTACTACAAATACTAGTTTAGGTCTTTGAAAGGATACCAGAGAGCATACTTAAAAGCACAGATCTTAGAAACAGAAATGCTGGTTGTGAAAGCTGATTGTACCATATAGTAGTTGTATGGCCTTTGGAAAGTTACTTAACTTTTCTGGGATTAAGTTCTTCATATGGAAAATGTAAGTAATAATAGGACCTAACCCATAGCATATAAAACATTTAATAGGCCATGGGAAAAGTTCACTGGATATTAGTTATTATTATTATTACCGATACTTCTAGAGTCTGAAGGAACCTAGAGACTGTCTAATCAGATTTTAGGCACAGGGGGATATCTGCACCCTTCTGGATTCTTCTCAGGTTGGGTGAGAAGTCAAAACAACATTAGACAGATTAACAAAGGAAAAAAAAATCAGTCTAATAGCCTATAAGTAGAGGGTTTATATGAATACAAATTCTAAAGATAAATGGGGGCAAATCAGGGATATGCATTATGTATTAAAGGGCATGAAACATCAAGGAAAGAGGAGACTTCACATGACAAGGAGGGGATGACTTCATCTGCTATTCTCAGATTAAAATGATAGGGAGGACATGTTCACAGATAAATCTATACTTAACTGCATGATGCCCCTCCAATGATATTCTTCTAGGCTGTAAAAAGGGGAAGCAGTAATTCTTTCTTCTATTAAGAAAAAGGACAGAAGACTGAGACAAATATAAGAGCTTTTCTTAGCATACTGGCTCTTCACTCCTCCTAATTTTAAATAAACTGTATTTCTTAACTTATACTAATAGACTTTACAAAGCTATGAGGTCTTAAATGACCTTAGTTTCCCATATTGAGGTGACACTTATGGGAATAGTCCTACTCTGTTCATATTGAGTGAAGCCCATTGGTCTTATTTAGGAGACCAATCTCACACAGACTGATCCCATTCAAATTTCAGAAGTATGCTGCTGCTGAATTCATCATTTTATATAAACCAAGATACTGCTACAAAGTACTACAAACTATTTTATTTAATACAAGAACACATTTATCTTTATACTGCCAAAAGGAAAAATAAAGTACAATGGAACTGTAACATTTTTTTCCCCTAAAATAGTAGAGAAGAAAAGAACTATGGGTGATTTAGTGGTTGATGTGTTTATGGCAATAATAGCAGATGGGGGGTATCCAGAAATTACTTCTGAAATACATCATTTTCAACAAGCTCTTGTATGATTAAAATTGAAAATTTTTAATTAGGTGCCTTATAAAATAAAATAAAATGTCAGTGCTTCCTATTCATTCATCCAAAGAATGTACTTCAAAATATGCTCTAGGCACAGTAGATGCAAAAATAACAAGGTTTGTCTCTAGTGATATTGAAATCTAAAAATTTCATTTTTAATATAATTTGTTCATTTATATATATTTTACATCATTGCTCATTTTTGTACAATGTTTGCTTTCTCCTCTCAGGTGTAGTCTCGATAGAATTGCCACCACCAATTCACCCGTGTACCATCACCATAGTCCCTTGTGCTCTTCCCTCTCTTGTTTTGATCCCTCTCCTTCCACCTCCCCTGAAGAATGTCTGATTTATAGTTGCCTATTAATTCCTCCTATAAGTGAAACATCTGATATTTTTCTTTTTCTTTTGAGCTTTTTTTATTCAGCATAATCCTTTCTAGTTCCATCCATGTTGCTGTGAATGGCATGAGTTTATCTTTTTTGATTGCTGAATATTATTCATACTACTGCTGAATGTGTATGTGTATATATATATGTATATATATGCATATATATGTGTATATATATATGTATATATATTACATCTTCTTGATCCAATCATCTATTTGTGAACATTTGGATTGTTTCCATAGCTTACCTCTTATAAATAGTGCTGCAGTTAACATAGGGGTACAGGTGCTTTTTGAATTCATGTTTTTGTGTCCTTTGGGTAGATTCCTAGGAGTGAAATTGTTGTGTCATATGGTAACTCCATTTTTAGTAGTTTGCGGAACCTCCACACAGCTTTCCTTGTTAGTTGGACCAGTTTGTACTCCCACCAGCAGTGTAGGAGAGTAATTACATAAGTCAAAGCATTGGACTTAAAATGAGGAGTTATTGAGGGGTATGCAGTATATTAATTTATATTATAAAATGAAAATAATTTAAATCATAAAATATTAAAATGTCTTGACATTACTATTATTTGATTTATGTAGTTAATAGTTGCATGTTGTGTGATACATACTAAGGGAAAAGTGGAAGTAGAGGTTTACTAATCATCACGATCTTATGTTTATGTATTAATATGTTTGTATGCATTGTGAGATATATGTGTATATGCCTAATATTAGATTTTGCATTATTATTTAGATTGTTTCCTATTTTTGATTGAATTATTCATAAAATAGATGAAACTTATAAAAATAATTCTGCAAGAAAATAACAAGCTGGGATAATGTTAAGGTTACAAAATAGCGAAAATAAATAATGAGAAAATAGCAGGGAGGCCTCTTCTCCTACTCTCCCTAAATAAATACTTCACCAGCCTCATTACAGATAAGAACTGTGACAGTGTAGTGAAGTTTTGTGAAAATGTATTAAAAGGAATTCTAAATAATCAGAAAGACTGATTATACAATATACAATATATGAAATATTGATTTTTTTGGGTTGATGATAGTATAAATGTATAATTAAGAAACATATATCTCGAAGTGTTTGCTTTAAGCTTCTTATTGATAGGAGTGTATCTATAGTTTCAAGATGACTAGATTTACCTGTTGAAGTTATAGGGAAGCAGCAAAGAGGGCAGATATTATTTTCAACACTATATAAATTGCTTTTGATTTAAAGGCAGTTTAAGTATAAAATTTTAAATGTTGTTACTTCCTTACCCTATTAAACATTTGCATTTTGGGAGGTTTACTTTGTAGTAAGAATAGTAGTACTACTCCATAACATTTTATTCAGGTGCAAAGATGTATTTTTCTAGTGATGACACTTCACTCTTTGTAATTATTATTCTTAAATATATTTATTTATTTCATATCATTCTTCATTTTGTACATTTTTTTCATCTCAGTTGTAATATCTGTGGACTTTCCACCACCAATTCACCAATGTGCCATCACCATAGTCCTATGTGCTCTTCCCATTCCAGTTTCGATCCTATTCCCCTCTCCACCCACATAAAATGTCTCTAGTTTATGGTTGTTCATTGTTTTTTGTTTCTACTTTATTACAATTGCTTTTTTTCTTTCCTGATCCCTTATGCTCCTGCTATGAGTGAAAACACCCTGCATTTTTCTTTTTCTTTCTGGCTTATTTCACCAAGCATGATCCCTTCCAGCTCCATCTCTGTTGCTGCAAAAGGCATGAGTTTATCTTTTTTGGTTGCTGAGTGATATTCCATTGTATTTATGTACCACATCTTCTTACTCCTGTCATCTATTTTTGGGCATTTGGGTTGATTCCATATCTTCCCCACTGTAAATAGAGTGAGACTTCACTCTTAGTTATTGCATATTGCTCATTGCACTGTTATTGTCAGAACACTAAGAAGGAACTGCCCTTGAAAAATAGAATTTATCATATTTTTTATTCTTTGTATTTATATTTTATTGCTAACAGAAATTTTGTAATGACTTGGGAAATGCATCTTGAAATTTCTGAATAAAAATATTTTCCTAAATATAAATGACCCATGTCCTCTCCATTTTTAATTATGTGGACCTCTTGTATGTTAGTTATCACTTTTGTTCAATTGTAAACTGAGATATTAATAATGTAAGTCTTCTTTAGTGATGGAGTGATGTCCAGATAAACTCATTCTAAACAAAAAATATTATATATTGAAATGTTTCTTATACACGTGGTCTATGGAATTTTTAACAGCTTAGCTTAGCCTGCCTTAATCAAGTTCTGAGCACTTACATTAACCTACATTTGTGACAAATCATCTAACACACATCCTACCTTATAACAAAGTGTTGCCTTCCTCATATACTTTATTGACTCCTGTACTGAAAATGAAAAGTATTGGCTGTTACTGGTGCCCACATAGCAGATTGGGAGCAGTACCTCCTTAACACTGTCCATTGTCAAGAGAAAGGATCCATAGCATATCATTATTATCGATATTCAAAATTCGAAGTGAGTTTTCTATTGAATGTGTATCCCTTCTGCATCACCATATAATTGAAAAATCTTAAGTAGAATCATCATAAGTCAGGGACATCTGTATATTCTCTGTGTATGTTGGATGTTTATTTTGAGAATGACTAACAATGGAAATAAACATAAAAATCTTTAATACACTGATATGTGAAAATATCAGTTGTTATTGCTTCACTTCCTAATTAATAAAGTCATAAAGGGGTCTACCTTATAGCAGCAATCTCATTTTAGCATCTACTATATCTGTTACTGCTTATCCCTAAGTGACTACAGTTTCTCTGTGTGGAATAGGTTGCCCCCTACATTTCTCCATTCTTTACCTTTGGGCTTGTTTCCTAAGACTACTGATTTTAGTATTGAATTCTAGGAAACCCTTGAGTATCAAGCCAACTGAGACTGTCACTCTTTGAGACATGGGATTACGACTTTGAGGTCCTTAGCTCCTAGAAGGAGCTTCTCTGGTTGGTCTAGTCTTTGCAGTGAAAGCCTTTGTTAGTATGAGAAAACAGATGACCAGTAGCTTTTAGAGTGGGCACAGGCAAACCCAAACTGGCCTCTGTTTAGAATATATGGTGAGGGGACTGAGTCATACCTCATAAACCTGTTCTCTGTTCTTTTCATTTTATCGTTCAGTTTTTTTGTTTGTTTGTTTTTGCTGAGGCAACATTGATTTATAACACTGTGTGATTTAGAGGTGTAAGTCCATGCCTTTTCAAATGTATGTTCCCATACCCGTAGGAATTTACTCTCTTTTCATTTCTCAGCACACATTATTATATGTATACTATTTTGCTGTCAGAACAAACTATGCTTTAAAAAAAAAAACTTGTAGAAAAACAAAGTAAAGTCAGGATTGGATACAGATACTATATGACAGATGCCAGTTAAATGTCCTATAGTATAGTGGCATTATTTTTTGAGGTTGTCTAATTATAGAACAATTACAAGTGGGATTTTACTAAAACTCTCAGGTGTAAAGTAAACTGTCCATTGGGAAAAGACAGATTTTTATGTCATTTATATTAATATTATCAACTAAATACCCAAGTTATTTGCTAGCTGAAGTAAGCATATTGCTGTGAAGAAAGAGCACACAGTAGTATCCTGAGGCACCTGAGGTTGGTTTGATAGGCTCGATCCCTCCCTAAGCTATATAATTCTAGAAAAAGGGATGGAAAAACTGTAGCCATACATCCCAAGGCCCCCCTTCTACAGACTGATAGTAATGAAATTGTGGGTAGCTGCTTTAGGAAGCACCTGGGAAATCAAAGTAAATAGGAGGAGTTTCAATTATTTAAATTAATGATTTTACCTCCAGGAGATTCTGGCTAGGTGAACATGTGGTGATTTGGTGGGGAAGGGCACATCTGGAGAAAGCATGGAAATACCATGGCTTTCTCTACACCTTAAGCTCTGCATCTCTTCCTAAATGATAAATTTTGCAATAAACTGGTGATCTAGTGAGTAAAGTCCTATTAATAGTTTATCTTAATTAACTCTGAACTATTCTCTTAATCCAACTTTGCTTGTTGGATATCAGATCCCACTTCTTGTGACATTTCTCTTCACCTTAAGTTTACACACTTCTGTGATTGATTGAGCCTTCTTTATTGGTAGTTTTACCTTTGAAAGTGTGTCAAGATCACAGTCTCTCTGGCCCTTTCACCCAGTTAGAGACTCTGACTTTTTCTTAATATTAATGAGGCATAAGGGACCATTTAGTTAGCCCATTGACACTTTGCCTTATGTGAAGAATATAAAAATACTTTATGTATTAAGTACATACTTTGATGTATGTATGATGATTCCATGTGTGTCTGAGTGTGAGCCACTTCTAAGAGCACTGGAGGTGGTTTGTACACACTATATGGACCTGAGAAATTTTAAATAGTGCTTGAGACTTCCAGAAGTAGTTCCCTATTTGTCTAAATTATACATGGATTTCCACATTTAGTAGGAAAGTATTTAATTTTCATCATTAAGTAAAGGTTAGTTATACATTTTTTTCAGAGATTCTCTTTGTTAGATTGAGAAAACTTTCTTCTATTCTAATTTGCTAAAAATTTTTACTATGAAAGAGTTCAAGTGCTGCCAGATGTTATTTCTATATCCCTGCAATCTGATTGTCTCAAGTCTATAGTCTTGATTTTCCTTATTTAACTTTTACTTTTAAATATCATTGTTTATTTTTTCACAATATAGGATTTCTCTCCTCAGGCATGGTCACCATAGTTTCCCACCACCAAAGTGTCACAGTTCTTGGCCGCCCTCCACTGCATTAAGTTAAGCTAACGTTAGTTTGCAACACTGTACATAGGATGGATTCCACCTCTTTAGATGTGTCTACCCTACCACATTCAACACCAGGGCTCCATAGGTCTCCGTCATCATCATCCTTTCTGCTCTTTTCTCCTTACACTTCCCTCCCCTCAGGTAACCTTAGTTTTACATTCATATTTCTAGGGGCTGTTTTTTGTTTGGTCTTTGTTCTATCTATTTCTTTTAAATTTAATTCAGAATAGACCCAGTGGCACTTTAATCCTGAGATTAATTGGTACTTATTTAATGGATATTGATATTTAAAAAAAAATGATTCCAGTTGATTCTCATTTACAGGTAGGTTTTAGCACCATTAGACAGATGACCCTCAGTGTCCTTCTTAATATAATCTGTAGTCTGTGATTCTGTGCTTCTTTTCTTAAATTATATTTAAAAATAATAATCTTTCAGATTAGGAGATGGTTTAAAACCTGACTTAATTGTGAGACGGCCCTGCACACACAGAAGTTTCCCTTTGATACCTGTTTTGCCAACTGATACATCATGTGGGCTTTTCTTTAGACAAAGCTTGTTCCAAGCTTACATGACAAACTCTTGTTATCTTGATTCATATCCTTTTCTGTGCTGACTTATTTATAAGATGTGTTCAAACAGGAGGTAGAAGCCAGCTTCACAAATTGCTTTTCTACACTGCAGAAATTCGACTTAAGCTATTAATAAAAGAAGAGCATTTAATGAGTTTGATTCATTTAGCAGCCTCACCGGGTGACAGATCATCTACAGAATATATTAATTGGGTGTATCGAAAATTCTAGGAATGAATACTGATGTTATCATAGACTGTCAAAAAAGACTTCCACTATATATATAGATCAGAGCAATCTGAGTCACTTGTAATGTACACTTCCTCTTTTGCTTACATTATTTTGAAGTTAACTCTGCTGAAATACCTATTTGAAAAGAAACATCATGGATAGTGCCAAGGTAGCCCTTCTCTGACACTGCTAGTCAGAGACAATGAATAGGGGACTGCAATTCGAGAACTTCTGCTTCAAAGAATAAACTCAGGAAGTAATTGAAACTAGACATTGAAAAAGAAATGACTTGAAGTCTGACATGAAAGCTTCTTGGACTTCATCTCTTAAGAACTTTTGTATTTTAACATTATTATTATTAAGCTAATTGTCATCTCATAAATAGATGGTTTGCCTTTTAGTAAATGATAGTGGTGGATGATTAATTTTTAACTTAGTCTGAAACATATTAGCAAAAACCTTTTCCTCTCCTGGCTAATCTGCATCTATGATGCTCTCAAGTAACATGCAAGCAATATTAATTACAGTTATGGTTTAGGATGTATAGCAGCACATCTGTATTAATCTGCTCTGTCTACTATAAGGAAATAGCATAGACTGAGGGACCTTAAATAACAAAGATCTACTTTTCACTGTTCTGGAGTCTAGGAAGCCCAGTATACAGGTGTAGCAACTTAAGAGAGGAATCTAAGGCTTCTTTTCTTGGCTTATAGATGGAATCATCTCACTGTGTCCTCACATGACAGAGAGAGTGAATAAGCTCTTTTCTGTCTCTTCTTAGAAAGGCACTAGTCTACATGGCAGAAATGTAGACAAGGGTCACACCTAATAACCTCCTAAATATTCCATCTCTAAACATCATCATTACTGGGGACTAGGGATTCAGCATATGGGGATATGAGAACATTAACATTCAGATCATTACACTAGATGTGTGATCTGAATCATTGCCAGAACCAAAGGGTCATAGATTTGGCCTATGTGGGGCAAAAGAGCAGCTTGACTTAATGTTAGATCTGAGTTATAGGAACTTGTTTCACTATAGTTTCACATGCAGCAACCATGAGTACTACATAACTCTAAGAACCACATTAACTGGATTAAAATGTATCAATGTACATATATGAAATCATGCCCTGTTAAGTAAGTGACATATTTTCACTGAATTACATTATTGTTCTATTTAGCAACTTGTCACTCCTGGACACATATCTCCTATTTCCAAATCATGGATTTAGGATAAGTGTATTTTAATACTTTTCTGTATTTTTAATAATGAACTTATTCCCTCTTCTGGAACTTTTATCTTCACCTCATTGTTATAGATTATAAATATCAAATCAAATAAAAATGAGATAGTAGATGGCGAAATATTTTGTTGTATATTGTAAGTAAAATATATAAGTGCTATTTAGTAAATAACAGGGTATATAATTCAAAATTTTACTTTTTAAATTTTAAAAATGGGCAGAAGAGCAAAAAAGCCACTTTTCCAAAGAAGAAATGCAAATGATCAACAGGCATATAAAAAAATATTCAGCATCACTTATAAACAGGGAAATGCAATAAAGCAACCACAGTGAGATACCACATTACACCAATGAGAACAGTACAAATTAAAAAAAAGCAACAAAACAAACTAGCAACAACAAATGTTGGCAAGGATGCAGAGGAAAGAACTCTCCTACACTGCTGGTATGCAAACTGGTCCAACCACTATGGAGAACTGTGTGGAGATTCCTCAAACTACTAAAAATCAAACTTCCATATGATCCAGCAATTCCACTTCTAGGAATCTACCCAGAGGACACAAAAACATACATTCAAAAGGACACCTGTACCCCTATGATTATTGCAGCACAATTTACAATAGGTAAGCTATTGAAGCAACTCAGATGCCCAAAAATAGATGACTGAATCAAGAAGATGTGGTACATATATACAATGGAATATTACTCAGTAACCAAAAAGGATAAACTCATGCTTTGTACAGCAATATGGATGGAGCTGGAGGAGATTATGTTCAGCGAAAAAAGGCTGAAAGAAAAAAATATCGAATAGCCTCACTTAGGAATGTAGAGAGAGAAAAAGGAATAATCAGGAAAAAAAAGTAACTATAATAAAGTAAAAATTAAAATAATCAGGCAACTATAGATCAGAGACATTCTGTAAGGGAGTAGAAGGGAGAAGGACCAGGACAGGGGTGGGAAGAGCACAAGGGACTATGGTGATGGTGCATGGGTGAATTGGTGGTAGGAATTTCATGGGGAAACCATACATTGTACAAAAATGAAGGATGATATAATGAATATATTAAAAAATTTAACAATGAAATATTTTTTTAAAGATCCAGTTGGTTTCAGTGTAGTTACCAAGTCTTACATGCTTTGTGCCATGTTTAATAGAAATAGGACTTACTGTACAATTCTTGAGTTGGTTCAAACCTTACTTATCCTTCAATTTAAACATGCTGTTGATAAATGCAGCATCTCAAACCTTTAAAAAATTAGTGCTCAAGCATTATATCAGTTATTGTGCACTGAGATAATCATACTCTAAATTGGTTGCCTGTAGATGTTTCTAGTAGCTTATCAAATGTGAAGGTAACATGCATAAAACATGTCCACCTTTCTAGGAAATAATAAAACAAACTTTGTTTGAAAATATAAGTAGATATTTATATCTTTAGTTACATGATATGAGGTCCCAAACTTTGAATATTGTGATCATCAAAGAAATGTGGTTGCAAATGTTGCACAGTACATGAGGGGATAGATTACTGAAAACGTACTGCCTGCCTGTTATTGTCCTGGACTCCTTCACATACTACTTCATGTAATTCTTTCATTGGCCCTATAAAACAGGAATCATTATTGTAATTTGTCTGATCAGAAAATTGAGGTTGAGAGAAACCAGTAAATTACCCACAATTATAGCACAGGAAAATAGCAGACAGATTAATTTAAGTTCAGTTGTGTTTTTGATCTAAAGATAGAGAATTTTTCACTGCACAGTGGTTCACAAGCCCAGCTGTATATTGGAAAAATCTAGGAAGCTTTTGGGAAAAAAAATGACCCATTCCCAGGCTCTCTTCTTAAGCAATTTTGATTTATTTGGCTTGATTATGACCTGGGCACAGGCACTTTAACAAACTGCCTCATATCTAAGTAGTTCTCTTACATATCTGAATAAGTTCTCCTGTCCTTCACCTTGTTTCTTCCTGAAGAATAGCTTTGTTTATCA
>NW_004567121.1:9210705-9274389 GCF_000260355.1 Condylura cristata | reverse complement strand
GCTATTTTTTAAAGAAATTTGAAGACAGGCTTACAGCAAAGAATTAAGGCACCTCTACCATTGATTCCTTGTCACTAGGCATGTAATTGGAACCCCAGGTAACTCAAGATCCCCTTAGAATGTATAGTAGGTAACAGAGGACAAAAGAGGAAGTATGTAGTCTTTAAATAATTATGGAAAGAAGATCATGTGGAAGACACAGATTCAGTATATGATTAGAAGGTGAAAATTCAGCGTTTCGATTTAATTAACAGCACATTAGATGTAGGTTATAAAACATTTCCATATGTTATTCTGAATATAAATAAAATAATATATCTGAATAAACCTGTTAAACTAAGGCACTCTGAAGAAAAATATAAAATAACAAGTTCACAGATCACAGAATATTAATGAAAGTATTTTATTTCCCCCCAATAACATTTACTAATGTTTCTCTATTTTCCACTTCTTTGTATTGCTTTTATTTTTTTTAAGATTTACTTGTGCATACAGAACTGGGGTACCAGCCAGAATTGCAGGGTGGTGAGTAGATGCAGGAGAGACAGAGTGGGGAGCAGAGCAGGCCAACTGAAGAAGTACTCTGCTGAGGGGAGCAGCGGATTGGTCAGGAGAGGTCTGCCAAGCCATGTGGATCACCTCTGGGGCAGGTGGGGATCAAATTCATAAGGAAGTGGCTTTAGCTTCTTAGTGCTGTGCTTTAACCCGCTGCCCCACCAGGGAGGGCCCTAAGAACTGCTTTTAAAGAAAGGAGTGAAGTACTTAGGAGACAGCATCATTAAATCTGTGAAAGATAAAACTAGAAAGGACATTTCAATGTCCAATTGAAATCTTGTCAGTTATTACCCATTGTAAATTGTTTATATGGTCTAGTTCCTAAATAAAATTACGGTATTGCAATATGTGATCTTACAAAAGCATCTTTAAAGTTAACAATTTGTGTTATAACCCACACATAAAGAGATGATTATTACAATAATCTGATCAAATCAACCCCATAATATTAGCATACCAGATTTTTGAAGACAAATAAAAGGAAAATTTTTTAAATTCTGGAAAATAAGGCAAAAATAAAGCTAATTTATCTGAATTAGTCAACTTTTTACCTTAATTATGTTGTCACTAAAACTCTTAGAATCTTTAGATTTAAATATGCTTTAATGAAGTATTCAAAATGCAACAGAGATTCCCCCAAACTAAGGAAATGAGTGTGATACATGTCATGTAAGGGTGAAGCAAAGCATGGTGAAGATCAAAATTGAACTAGAAGAAAATCATGTTATTAAATGGAATTTATGTTGTAGGTCTGAATGTTC
Source organism: Condylura cristata (assembly GCF_000260355.1). NCBI lineage: Eukaryota > Metazoa > Chordata > Mammalia > Eulipotyphla > Talpidae > Condylura > Condylura cristata. The sequence continues at coordinate 9,273,073 of NW_004567121.1, read as the reverse complement.
CCCTTTTCTATTGCCAGTTTTCCTTCTCCTTATTGCCCTGATATACCCAATTTATTTTTTTTAAAGAATTATTTATTCATGCATACAAAACTAGGGTACAGGCCAGCGGTGCAGGGGCGGTGAGAGGCTTCACCAGAGACAGAGTGGGGAGCAGAATAGGTGGACTGATGAAGGACACTGCTAGGGTGAGCAAAGGGTAGGCCAGGAGAGGTCTGCTGCTTCCTGTATATCACCTCCCACGGTGGGGATCGAACTCATGCAGAAGTGGTGTTAGCTTCTTAGTGCTGTGCTTTAACCTGCTGCACCACCAGGGAGGGCCCTGTGATATACCCAATTTAATCTTGACCATAAAGAACTGACAATAAACCTAGCAATTCCAGGTTAAAGTATACTAATATCATAGTATGTTTACAAAGGGGTCTGAAGAGAAGATTTACTTTAAAATTCGATTAACAAAATGTCTCATGTTATTTTAGAAAATCCCTGATAACTTTTCCTGTTGGGATATTCTTTGAAATTCTCTGAAATGTAATTCATTGTCTCCTTCAGAAAAGCTGTCCATATGGTTGTCCCTTCATGCAATAAACTCAACAGTCTTTTATCACCACAGGCAAACTCGTGGGGAGTTTGCTTCTCTGATGATGTGAATAAATTTGAAAAACTGAAACAAATAAGAAAAAAAGCTCTATCTTGGCATCTACAAAAGATTGTTTGCATTTTAGAAAGTTTTGCAATCAGCCTATGGCTGTTTGTTTACTCTGTCAGCTGGTAACCTCTCTGCACCAGAAGAACAATTTCTGGAGGTGGCATGAAGTACAAAGGAAACCAGCTGTGTAATGAACTGTCAGCGCACTACTGCCAGAGAAAACACATTTCAGAGAACGCCAGTCATCACAGTAGAGTTTATTGTCGTCATTGTCCTCCCTGATTAAGTTTGAACAGAGCAGAAGGGAAAAAAAGAAATAATCCCCATGAAAGTTTTTGAAAATTTGATCACTGACAGTTATATCAGCAAGTGCAAATGGATCAAAAATAAAATGATGTGTGTCTTTTGGTAGCAGAAGCTGTGATCATCTTTCATGCAGATCTCAACAGTAAATCAGTCAGTGACTTTGTTCATGTGCAACTATAGTAGTGTTGAACAAGCACAATTGTTTGAAGAAAATACAATTCTTGTGGTAACTCAGAAGATCAAAGTGGAAAACAGTCTAGCAACTTCTCAAGGAGAGAATGGGATGTCCTAACTGTAAAATGTAAAAGGCAGAGACATAATCACTCCTAGAAGCATATGAAGTCAGCTATTAATATTTCTGAGTTGGCATCCGGGATCTGATTCTAGTCATGCTGCTTAATCTGAACAATTCTCATATCTCTCATTTACAAAACAAGACTCATAACGATATCTACCATATCAGATGGTTGAAAATAAAGATAACAGAGAAAGTTTTTAACATAGTATATACAGTGTTTAAAATGATCATTATTACAGAAAACATTGCTTGTAAATTTTAGGGAGAAGAGGTTTCATCTTTTGATGATAGATACTTGAAGAGGAATTGCACCCCTGGGAACAGGCTCTCTCTCAAGCATCACAGATCTTCTAATCTTTTGTTTGGTACCTGTTACCCAAATCTCTCCCATTCGCACATCATTGATTAGATCACTGCTTCTTAAATCATTGATGGCAATGGACCAAATTTCCAATTCATTACAGACTAACATTTATTATGAAATACAATGAAAATAATAGAAAATAACAAATGATAGAATAAAATATTTGGAAGTAACAACAAATTGTTACAAAGCTCTTAAATTCCTACTTCTATTTTGTACCTATATTGCTGTTACAGCAGACAGCAGATTGACACCTATATGTGGGCCTTGTTTTGAGGAACTCTGGCATAAGTTGCTCAATAAAGTGAGTCTTCCTTTAGGTCTCAACTGAGATGTCCCTTGCCCTGAGAAATCTTTCATAATCTCCCAAGGACTGAACTGGTTACTTCTCTTGTGTGCTATCTTTGCATACTGTGCTGCTCCCAATTTTCAGATTAAATGTTATGTACTTTATATTTCATTGCTAACAAAACCTAATACACAGTTGATAACTCATAAATATTGAAAAATGCATTTCCTTCAAGTAAGGTGAGAATTGAGGTGCACATTGTTCAACTCATGATCACCCAGACTTGGTTGGATAGGATCATTCCTGACTTTAGTGAGATTTATTGCCCCTTTGGAAAAAATACTTTCTTGGTAATAAAATGAAATTAATAAACAACAATGTATTTAGACCTTGGGCAAGTCTTACAAAGCTTCTACATCAAGTGGATTTTTTTTTTTTGTAAATACAAACTTCAGAAAGGAAATTGAAGATTTAATTTATATCTTTTCCTTAGAGGTGAATGCACAAATCTTTGGAAGATTTTCTTAGCTTTAAAACATATTACTTTAGGAGATTTATCTCTGACAAGCCATGATACGTATGAGTCCCAGAAAACTTACTAAGAGTGGAAATTTTATAAAACAGTTTCTTCAAAACCAGCAAGAAATAAGAAAATATCAGTAACAGCCTTATTAAAGGAATTGGTTTTTTTTAAAAGATTTATTTATTTATGAATGTAGAACTGGGGTACAGGCCAGAGATGCGGAGGGTGATAGGATTCACTAGAGATAGAATGGGGAGCAGAACAGGCAGATGGACGAAGTACACTGCTGAGGGGAGCAGTGGGCGGGTCAGGAGAGGTCTGCCGCGCCATGTGGTCACCTCCGGGGCAGGTGGGGATCGAACTCATGTGGAAGTGGCTTTAGCTTCTTAGTGCAGCACTTTAACCCGCTGCACCACCAGGGAGGGCCTGGAATTGGTATTCTTTTAAATAGGACTTCCTTTTTCCCTTAAGGAAAAATGAGAAGTGTGAAAATATGTATTTCTATTGTATAAACGGAGTTTTTACACTTCATCATGAGGAGAAGAAAGAGCCAGTCCCACATAAAAGATTAGGTCATTGTTTGGATGGCCAGTATAAGAGAAAACTGTTCATTCAAAAGATGATAAAATTACTCTTCTGCCTGTGGTTGCTCATCAGTTATTTCCTAACAATTTATAACAAATCACTAAGAAGTGCTCATGTGTAAGGCACAGACATGCTATCATTTGGCTTTGGTGGGATAAAGTCAGAGATTTAACCAGAAAGAATAGACCTGAATGCCAAAACAGTCATATTTGAGGCAATGGTTGACCCTGGAGCAACAAGGTGACCCTACCAGCTAGATGTTGAACCAGGAAAATACATAGAACTAGGGAGTGCAATGGGTTTTATATACATTGTCTAGGAGGCCTACTTTGGACATCAAAAGTTCTTGACATCAAACAACTTTTTAAGGACTGGGCTTCAAACAGCTGATGAGAGATAAACCTGACTTCAGCACCAAGTTATAGAAGCAAGTGGTAGGTAGGGCATGAAACAGAAAAGATCTCTCAAGGACTATATAACTGATGATCAGTACTACAACATCAAGTTCTGGGAAGAAGTTCGGCACTAGGAATTGGAAAGTCTTAAACTGAGGCAGTTTAAATACATGAAGAGATTACCAGCCTACAGTTGAGTCTATTTACATTGGCAATATTGTCATCCTCCCTCAGGGAAACTAAGGAGGGATTTCAACAGTGATCCAAGGGAAGAAAGTCCTCTGAACATTCTCCAACACATGTGGAAATGACCTGTTTTGGTCTGTGTCCTTCAACTGCCTTAATTTAGAACAATGGAGACATCCTTGTGTCATTTATGAGTATAGAACTTGTATATTGAATTTGGGTGCCATGGTTACAACTGCATGTAAAATGTTTTGTTGCTGTGGTTGTGTTCCTTAGTGCATAATGGCTCTTAAATTCCTAATGGGAAAGATGGAAAAATCAGATTACAATAGGATACAGGCATTCTTGGGTTTCCTCTTCAAAATGTCATCACTGAATCTCACTTGATTACCATCTCCATAGTGAAATGTACCATGGATAAGCAGGCAGGATCATCTGTAATTCTTACTGGCAGCAAAGAAACAAATGTGAAGGGCAGCCAGCTGCATAGGTCTTGTTTCCCACCAAGGGTGTGGTCCAGGAGAGAGGGAAGAGCTTTAGCCACCTCATCCACTCTGGCCACACTGGTAGAACAGAAAGTATAATGAGACAAGAATTAGAAGAGGTTTAAACACTGCTCAATATGTGTAGTCAGTCACTGAAAGAATATTTGTGGAATAAATGGATGCTGAGTACCTGTATAGATATGTAGTACAACATGATATAAACAGATGTATTTATTTACATCTATGCTGCCTGAAAATGGTATCACCAGCAACATTCAAAGATTCCACTGAATCTCCTGAAAGCAAAAGCCTCACATTGCTGTCTTTCCCATTCCCAGGGACTTGCTGGGATTTCTCCAAATCCACAATTCATGTTGTGCCAGACCAAGACTATTTATCTCTGTGATGAATACTTAATGCAAATGACAAGCCATCCTGAGGGAGCCTGGCATCCGTACCTACTGAGGCAGCCATAGAACAGTGTGAGCAGCACTGATGTCAAAGGCCATTAGCACAAATGAAAACTAACATTTTCATCAAGATCTAATAGCATGCCACTAGTAGGCCAACTGCTGTGCCACCTGTTTATAGAAACAAGTTGTAATCAGCCAGTAAAATGCTATAAATATCTGTATTTCTCCATATTTGCTTTTAAACCTTTTGAGAGCATTAGATTACTCTCAATTAGTAAAGCTAATGTGTACAGAAATATTGAAAATTTTAATTTAATGGAAAACACCCTGCTGGGTGAGAAATATCATTTCTGTCTGGAACCCCTTTCTTTAGTTTAAACTGTTGGCTGCATGTCCTGAAGGTTAATCACAGGTTAATTATAATGTAAAATACTGGTGTTGACCAATCCTGCATTTCTTACAAATCATTAAAAAGCCTTGCTATTCCTTTCTTCAATGATGAAACTTCATTAGGAAGATAATAATCTCATTTGTGGATTTGAATTGTACCTTTTCTCTGCTGCAGCAACTAGCCTCCAAGAATGTTTTCTATCATGAGAGTAGTTTCCATACAAATAAAACAGTGAAATATAAGCAGGCAGCAATAATGAAACAATCACCTTTTTTCTTGTGTAGCCTGGTACATTCTCTGCTCTCTCATTCATCGTTGCAGTTAATTCTGTTTTATTATTGTGCCTGAGGTCTGGTTTCCAACAAGCAGCTTGCATAATGGAATACCAGTAGAATTCTAGCTCCCTGTGATTCAGATGCCAGCTATATTTTTAATAATAATAATAAAAAAGATCTACACACAAGTAATGAGAAAATACAATTTATTTACTGGCCTGTAGTTACATGTTGAAACTTAGAGGGATTTAGGTTTTCAGTTAAAACTAAACTTTCTGGAGTTGGTATTTGATAATTTAAATTTTCCTGTGGGCCTAAAGAGTGGGGAGGCACATAAGTAGATGGGATTTAACAGTAGAAATATAAGTCAATTTGTAACAGGGTGGTCCCTAGGAAAAAGGGAAGTTCCAGGTTCCCTGCCCCACCCAGGAGGGTGGAGCTGAGCAGAGAAAAATGAGAGAAGAGAAGGAAATGAAGCAGGATGGAGAAGGAGGAGGAGACCTAAGGAAGCCACATGGAGCAGCAAGCATGTGATGAAGAAACCGGGCTTGTTTCCTCACCCTGGACTGGTTAAGGCAGATGTGGGTGAGATACCTGTAGGGAGGTGATTTTGATTTTGCTCTTTTGCTCTCAGATTTGTCTGGCCATTTCTGACCCTTTTCCATGGGTCCCGGCCAGAAGGTGCTTTAGTCTAGTGGCAGGCTTTCAGGCCTTGCTTTGTGCCAATCCCTTTTGGGTTGACTTTTGCCCACGAGGGGATGGGTCACTTCAGGTGTTTAATTTAGAAGTTATATTCTTTGTGTTCCGTATTGTATATTTACTGTTTTAAAGTCCCATTTCATTAAAGTTTTATATGTTTTGTCTTGTTGTGGTGGATGGCAGAACCCACTTAGAGCAGGCAGGTTTTGGGGCTTCAGGGGTGTCCCTCTCCCCCTGTCCTCTAACAGATTTGCTGTCCTATGACAGGTTTGGCCAGACAGATCTGAGAGCAAAAGAGCAAAATCAAAATCAATATAAACACTGCCATAGTCACTTCCCTACAGGTATCTCACCCACATCTGCCTTAACCAGCCCAGGGTCAGGAAACAAGCCCAGTTTCTTCATCACATGCTTGCTGCTCCATGTGGCTTCCTTAGGTCTCCTCCTCCTCCTCCATTCTGCTTCATTTCCTTCTCTTTCTTTTTTTCTCTGCTCAGCTCCACCCTTCTTCTGGGTGGGGTGGGGAACCTGAAACTTCCCTTTTTCCTAGGGACCACCCTGTTACAAATTGTATGACCATCAAAAGATAATATCTCAGTAAGCAAATACAAGACAAAGTTAAAATGTCCTAAAATGAAAACAATCTTTTTTTTCCCTAAGGGCTTGATGACTCCATTTTGTGTTTATTAAACAAAGATGTCATGCTTTGAAGTATGAAAGTCTTTAACTGATGTCTAGTTGGGTTTGGACAATGGATAGCAGCAGAAGATTAGAAGGAGGGAAAAGATTGTGAAAACAATCTGCCAACAGCAGAATTCCTGCTGGCACTATTTCCCAAAGAAATCACTCAGCCACATGGTGACCACTGGCCATATTAAACCTGAAGTCCATTGCCCTTTGCAGGTAGACACAGACACACACATTTCTGTTATGAATTTAACTTCCCTACTAGTTAGAACCATTATTCCTAGTTTCAAAGAATCCCTTTTTTTGTTAGCCCAGACAGTAATGTATTTTTTTTTAGGATTTTATTAATTTTTTATAATATAATAGTTTATTTTTACATAATTTTGTACATTTTTAAATCTCAATTGTAATCCCCGTGTCACCCGTGTGCCATCACCATAATCCCGTGCACTTCCCCCTCCCCCACGTTTTTGATCCCATTCCCCACTCCACCCCCACAAAATGTCTCTGGTATATGGTTGTTCATTATTCTTATTATTTTCTCACCTGGTCCATTATACTCCTGCTATGAACGAAACCATCCAGTATTTTTCTTTCTCTTTCTGGCTTATCTCACTAAGCATGATCTTTTCCAGCTCCATCCAAGTTGCTGCAAAAGACATGGGACAGGTGATGTATTTTATGGCAAAGGAAGGGAAACAATGAATTTACGGACATGAGATTCATCAATTCTCACCAAAATTCTTGCTATGGTTTGAATATTGGTGTCACCCTCCATTCAAAGGAGAAATCAAAAAATACCTCAAGACAACTGATAATGGGAACACAAGCTTTCAAAGCATCTGGGCCACAATTTATGTTGAAATTATGACCCTCCATGTGATGGTATTTGTGATGTCAGTTTGGAGAGGAATTGGGTTCAGAGAGCAAGGGTTGTTCATCAAATGTATATAACCACACCATCCCCACTTGAAAGCACATAAAGTCCTTTTCCAGAGGCCACTGGGCCTCCATCCCCTTTGTTCTCATCCCCACATTGCCCCAGTAATACAATTTTGTGGTCATAATTCTAGGGTTTGTTTTGGCTTAATTTTATCTGTTCATATGTTTGGTTTCTCTGTACTCCACATATGAGTGAAATTATCTGGTATTTTTCTTTCTGGTTTATTTCATTGCGCCTGATCTCCAGTTCTACCCATGTTGTTGCCAATGGCAAGATTTCATCTCATGGGCCCTCCCTGGTGGCACAGCGGGTAAATGAAGCACTAAAAAGCTAAAGCCACTTCAGCATGAGTTCGATCCCCGGCCCAGGAGGTGACTCACATTGCGTGGCAGACTTCTCCTGACCTGCCTGCTGCTCCCCTCAGCAGTGTGCTGCATCAGTCAGCCTGTTCTGCTCCCACTATGTCTCCAGTGAAGCCTCTCATAGCCCCTGCACCTCTGGCCTGTACCCCAGTTCTGTATGCAAAAATAAATCTTTTAAAAAAAAGATTTCATCTCATTTACAGCTAATTATTTCATTGTTTATATATACTACATCTTGATGCACTGCTCTGTACATGAGGACAGGTTATTTCTACTCCTTGGCTATTGTAAATAATTCTGCAATGAATATAGGAGTCCATCTATCCCTTTGAATTAGATTTTTTTTCATTTTGGTTAAATACCAAGGAATGGAACTATCTGGGAACCAATATTCTACTTGTATATGGCAAACACTGCAAAGTTAAATGAAATAAACTAACATTTTCAAAATAATTTGACAATTTATTTGCAGATGTAAATTTTTTTTTTCATAAAAGTTTTATTTTTATAGACATTCCCCAGTAAAACCTCACTCTTCAAGGCTTACTGCCAACATTTATGAATTGTAATTTTGCTTCCTATTTCATTTAATACACTAGCTTTATAGTCTGTAGAGTAGCAAATGAAACAACAACAAAACCAAACATGTTTTCTCTATTCTATTTGGGAAAAGCAAATTTTAAAGATATTTAACTTATCCTATAAGTTTCTATAGCTTGGTCTTTATACCAATCAAAAGATGTTCTTTGGAGTGTGTGTATGAAATGACTTTAAAAATATTTTTTTAAAGATTTTTATTTATGCACACAGAACTGGAGTACAGGCAGGGTGCAGGGATGGTGAGAGGATTTACCAGAGACAGAGTGGGGAGCAGAACCGGCAGATAGACAAAGCACACTGCTGAGGGGAGCAGTGGGTGGGTCAGGAGAGGTCTGCCACGCCATGTGGTCACCTCCGGGGTGGGGATTGAACTCATGCTGAAGTGGCTTTAGCTTTTCAGTGCTGTACTTTAACCCACTGCACCACCAGAGAGGGCTCAACTTTTTTTTTTTTTTTTTTTTAATTCTCTGCACAAGAGATAAGAACAGGATTCAAAATATATCCCAATAAAGAAGGCTGTTTTTCCGTGAGCAATTTATCTTCTCTATTCTTAAAATGTTTCTTTGTGGTAATTCAACCTTAGTCTCAATCCATCTGTACTGATGCCTGCCACTTCATGGGCAGCATTCACAAAGGGATTTGGGTTTATTCCTGGGAAGTTATAGAGGAAGAGAAATGGATTCCAGCAATGGTTCTGCGATTTATTTGTCTGTCCCTAGGCAGGGACAGTCTCTGTAGGTGATGAGCTTATTAAGAGTCTGCTCTTAATAAGGGACTGTTTTCTGTCCCTTTGCCAGACCATGCTCAGTATGTTAGACAGTGACTATTTAGTCCTATTTAGTCAAACTCAGGTTGTGTTGAGCAGTGTCTTTCATTCTAGCATGTGAATCAGGTGTGATGGTAAAGGTTCTTTTTAGTGAGTGAAATCCTGACAATGGAGGCTGTTGTTTTACATAATTTACACATGTACCTTTTCCTTGGACTAGCTGACTTCAGGATGAGTAGAAAAACAAATCAAATTCAGGAAATTGCAAAGCAACATTGTTCAGTAAATATTTGGAAATAGAAGACACTGATACTACCAACTCAAATTAGCATTTGTGGATCTTAATTTGGTGTTACTAGAACTTCCTGCTCAAAGTGTCACTGCTTAATACTCTGGTATAACTCCAGAAATTAGAGTAGGCACATTGTTATTAGAACCCAGACTGATCATTATCCGACGTGTAAGGTTCAAATGTTATTTTTTTGAAGTTTAAAGATATGTCGCTCTCTGAAAGTTCATGCCAAAGCTGGATGACATTTTCACTTTTTCTCCTTAACTAAGTACAAAAGGCATGCAATGTGATACAGCTACTGGATGATTTGATTATTCTCAGTGTTTTCTTTAATGAAAATACAATCCTACTTAAATGTCAGTGAAAAGGGCACTTAGGGAAATGTTCCATCTCAGTAATTCCCATGGACTTCCCCTCACCAATTCACTTGTGTGCCATCACCATAGTTCACCAGTGTAAAAAGTTCACCAATATATACTTCACCAATACATAGTTCACCAATAGTAAAATATAAGTAAGATAAAAATATAGATAAATACCTAAAATTATTTATAAGCATTGAACTGTCATCTTATTTACAGAAAGTCAAAATGTGGATTATAACAATGTTTTCTTCCACAAGGAAAATTTACTGAAAATCTAAAACTTAAAGGTTAAAATTCGAAATGTTGGGAAGCTAGCTTGTGTTTTTCATTGCCAGGATATACCGTCTCAATGTAAAAAAAAAAAAAAGAAAAGAAAATACAGAACACCATTGACTTTCAGAGTGCCCCAACTTAGAGACAGTAAAGTTAAGAAGCTATGAATTGCTGTGCATGTAGTTCACTCATTAGTAATAGGTATTATTGAAACAAATTTGTAAAAAAAAATTAATATATGATTAAAATGGAAATTTTAACTCATAAGAGAAGTGGATATTTTGACTTTATTTTTTCTATTTATTATGTATGAATTCATAAGTAAAAGCACATAATAATTTGTCAACAATAAGTAATAATCCATCACTAATATCAAGTAATATGGCACTGTATGATTCCATTTATATGAAATGTAGAATAAGGCAAATTCAGTTCAGAAAGCTGATTAATGAGGTGGGGATGGAATGAGAGAAACTCAGATAGGTATAGGTGTTTTTTTGTTTTTTAAACAAAAAGGTTTTAAAGTTATGATAATAGATGGACAATTCTGTAAATATGCTATAAATCACTTGGTATGCATGTTGATATTTTACCTTTAAAATGAGTGAATTTTATGGTATGTGAATTTTACCTAAACTAGTTGTTAAAAAATAGAAAGATAATGTATCAGTATCTTTCAGGCTCTTATGTGTTCTACTTTGGCAACATTCTATTTTCACCACCAGATATAACCTGGTGTTTTCACATTCTTATGATTTTCTTTGTATATACATGTACAGGGTATACTCATACATATAAATTCCTTCACATTGGATACTGAAATCTAGACTAATTTCTTTATTATTATTCATTTTATACCCATATCTATAGCTCTTTCTCCCTAGTGAACATGTTGTTAAGCCTTGGTTTTTATACTTTATATACATGATACAATATATACGTAAGTTTTTATGCCACGTGATGGTTGCTTGAAAAATTATCTTTCTATCTTTGGTAGTTTATTTTTTACTATTGTGCTTTATTTTGTTATCTAAAAATACCACATATTGCTATCTTTCTTTCTTGGGGTACAGTTGGATTATTTTGCATGCATGTGATTGTTCATAATGCTTTTATTATCAATACTGGTTCACTGGCTTCTTTAGATAGCTCTTTGTTTGGACGAGGGGATAACCTTAAAGGAAAAACTTTAAAGGTAAATGTACTTGGTACTATACTGTGAACCCCACTGTACCAGTGATATTTGCATACTTAAAGTATTTTGTTATTTTATTTTACATTTAAAACGATGTTTTGTGTTGTCCTCCCAGTTTTTTTGAATAATATGTGTATTTTTACATCATTTTGTGCATTTATCCATCTCCGTTGTAATCCCTATGGGCTTCCAATCACCAAATCACCCATGTGCCATCACCATAGTCCAGTACATTTCCCTCCCCCCACTGTTTTTAATCCCATTCCCCACTCCATTTCCTCCCAGTTTTAAGGAGATAAAATTGACATAAAACTATGTAAATTTGGGTTAATGGTGTGATGAATTCCTACACATATATGTATGAAAGTATATATGTTATTTGTTGTAAAATACCACAATAAATTTAGTTAACTTCACATAATTACCGTTTTGTGGCTGTTGTTGCAAGAACAGATCTAGTATTTTGTACATTGTAACTTGAAATTATTGTAACTATATTCTTTTAGTGTCCTTCTTTGACTTTCATCTCAGAGTAATGCTGGCCTCATGAAATAAATTTATTAGTGCATCCTTCTCTTCACTTTTGGAACAGCTTGAGAAAAATTGGCATTAATTCTTTAAATGTGCAGTAGAATACACCTGTGAAGCCATCTGGTGCTAGGGATTTTCTTTCTTGGAAGGTTATTAATTATTAATCCAAACTCCTTTTTTGTTATTAATATGTTAAGATTTTCTATTTCTTCATGTTTCATACTTGGTAGGTTATATATTTCTAGAAATTTATTTGCTTCTGTTAGGATGCCAAGTTTATTGGTGTATGATTGCTTAGTTTCTTATGATCTTTTGCATTTCTGTGTAACCATTTGTAATATCTCCTTTTTAACTTAAATTTTGTTTTTATTTGAATCCTTTTCCCCTTTGGTAAGATTCACTGAATGTTTGTAAAAGAATACTCTTATTTTTATTCATCATTTCTATTGCAATTTTATTGGTATTTGATACAATTTTTAATTTTTTTTACACAATACAATTTTATTTATTCACATTTAAAGAATTGTACTTTTATTAGATAACATTGTTTTACAACACCTAATATGAATTAGGGTTGTAGGTTTATAATTCTTCATATATTATGTTACCACAATACACCCTTGTCACATCAAAACATCCAAAATCTTTCATCACAGTCGATAGAGCCCAGTCCCTGCTAGTTACTTTAATTCTGCAGTAAGCTTTCTAGGTTATTTGTCTTTCTCTTGATTTATTTCACTGAGTACAGTTTCTTAGCTCTTACATTTATATCTCTTTCTGCTAATTTAGGGTTTGTTTTTTTTTTTTGAGTGTCTTGAGTTCCTTATTTTCTTTCTTTTTTATTGTGAAACAGCAATTTTATTGTTATGTTCTTATGAACAAATTTTAATGATTCTATGCTTTAGTAAAAATCTTTGACTCTCAGCTTAAATTAATTTGCAGTTAAGAAATAGTCTACACATTTACATATGTAATTGATCATTGTATCTTTTTCTTAATGTAGTCATTAGTCACTGCAACTTTCCACCTTAGCAAGACTTTTGTTGCATGTCATATTTAGTATATTATATGTCCATATTTGTTTAGTTCATAATTTTTTAATTTCCTTTTGATTTCATATTGGAATCAGTTTTTTGGGACCATTTTCTTCATTTTCCACTTTTTGTTCTGCTTTTGATTTTCAGTTTCATAATATTGTGGTTGGAAGGTATTTCATATGATTCAGTCATTTAAATTTGCTAAGACTTTTAAATTCAGTGATGCTTTCCTATATAGGACAAAGAGAATGAAGGGGGTACCTCATAGTACCCAGAATTATGAGTACCACAAAACAGTAGAGTCCAAGTGGAGGTGTTAACTATCTAAAGACATAATTATTGTAGTAAGCAACAAAGATTGCATGGCTGTTAAATAGGCCTTTATTCACAGAAAGTCATGGAGATGGTGTATGGTATACAGTGTTTCTGGCCATCAGACACTACTTAGATGAGAGAGGGAAAAAAATTATTTTTCTCTGATGTAAAGGTGGAGACAGAGATAATTGAGCCTCCATGGAAAGATAATGTTCTAGTCTTCCTCATACCCTCAGATTTAATCTAGAGCTTTATTTTAGGTATAGTTACTGTTCCTTCTCAGATCCATGACAAGAAAAGTGACTGTAGACTTAATTCTCCTGGTGTATAGATTGCCAGAAAGTTTGGGCTCTCTCAGGAACATTGGCATATTCAAGGAAGTTTTGTTTCCACAGTGTTCTGTGCAATTGCATAAGACTTGTATATCTACCAGTACAATCAAGATACAGAACAGATCCATCTCCACAAGGTTCTCTTACCATTCCCACAATGTTTTATTTCATAGCTAATAATAAATTTGAAATCTTGGTATAATGAATAGTTTTATAATGAGAAATGAAATACATCTGGGTTGATATGGAGGGGAGATGTAAACAAAGAATTTGTTAAATTCTAAGTAAGAGAGATGTCTTAAAGATCTTCATGGATCTTCATAGTGACTTCAATAAAGTTCAGGGGAGTGTGGAAAAAAATGAAAGTTCAACTAGCTTGTTCAAAATGAAATAAGAGTAAAATCAGAACTGTAGTGTGTCATCTCCTAATGGGTCCAGGAGGTGATGAAGGACTAATGTGTCATGAGCATGAATGTTGAAAACTTGCTTTGTTTTCAAACTTCATTGTTTAAAATACTCTATTTTTTTCTTCTGTTGTAAATAAACTGTTACTAATTTTAAAATATTAAGTCATCTTTCTAACAGTGATTTCAGATTTTTTTCCATAGGCAACAGATATAAAAAGAATAAATGACTAAATCTTGTGTATATGAGGCCATAGTCAGATATTTTTATGTGTTATATTTTAAAATCTTTAGTATATTCTGGAACCTTATCTCTGAAAAATAAAACATGGGGAATATATACTAAACATAATGTTGCTTGGTAAAAATTTTGCTAGAACAACCACAGTGCAATGGAAAAGAAAGTTGTTATAAAATGGAAGCCTATGTAAGTTAGAGTTTTTCTGAAGGCAAATTTTGACTTAGTGTTTAACAGAACACAGATCATGTGACATTCATTGTATCTATTCAAGTTCTGTGAACACAAACAAATGTAATTCAGATCAAGATTGCCTTGCAACTCACACTGCTTCTTACACTAAAGTTATAGTTATATTTCATGCCTATGATTATCTGTGCCTGGGACATTTTAACCTATATAATATAATAGGGATTGCAGCATTTTCTTGACTTTGATGTACAATATTGTGTTAACATCTATTGTTATCCATCAGTATTTGTATTACTCCCACCTCAATAGAAACACTGAAGACTGCTTTGTATAGTTTTCAAATAAAAGAAGTTACTTTTTCAAATTCTTATCACTTATTATTACCTGCTACAGAATTGTTTGAATCATCTGATGCTTTTAAGTGGAATGATCAGAAATATATAAAACAAGTAAACAAAAGAAAATTTTACTAATTTTCCAAACCTTTCTAATCTTAGCACAAAGTACTCTTGGTAATCATGCCTTAAAATTCCAACATAAATAATGTTGTAAACTTTCCTAGTGACTTAACCACTCCTTCTTAAATCCCTGTTGATACATGGACCACAGTTTGTGTGCCCATAGAGCTGAGGTAAAATTCTATTAAATTAGGTCCTTGAAAAGTCAAATAAAGCAAATGTGAACTATAGCTTTACTTTAAAACTTTTCTTTATTTATTCCTAATTTAGAATCCATACTTAAAACTAACTGCATACAAAATAAGATTCAAATTCAAAATGATCTGCTCATTAGTTAGATATATTTCTTCATAATTTACCCAGGTGGGGAACTGTATTTATAACTCTATGTTTCTATACTTTCAAAGTTTGTTCTACCATGTAGTCACAGAATTTCAGTCAAATGATAGGTAAATACAATCCCAGTTTGGGAAAGTGGAGCTCCAGACATGAAAGTGACTGGGCTATTTGGACCGTCCACTTGAGGATCTCTCAAGTTTGGAACTCTTTCTCACAGTCCCACTCATGTCTTCTGTAATGCTATAGTTTCCTCACTGGGTTTGCAAATAAGAATGTAATAAAAGTTTAGGGACATAAAATACCTTAAGGATTATCTAAATCAGAAATTTACCTAGTGAAATGGAGATCCCAGAGAGTTTCAGTACTTCTCTAAGCTAGTTTATCTTAGGACCAAAAGACCCGTGTGATTCTTAGATGCATTCTTATGTGATGGCTCTCTTCAGCTGTATTTCCTCGAACAACTGGCGCTGTTTTCAGTTACTCCTTTCTCACTTCTTTAAACTCTGTCATTAGGTCTTAGTCCTATTTTAACTTCTACTAGATAAAAAATTAATAAACCAACTGAGAATTTCAACTTCAGAATATACAATGTGTCTACTTGTATTAAGTAGATAGCTATAGTTTTCTAACAAAAAATTAAACTTACTATGCATTCTTTCTTTGATATTAGATACTTTATAAATAACATGAAATGACTATTTCGGTGCTCTCCTTTAGTGAGTGTATAAAATGTGAAGATAGTCATTTATAATTTCCCTAAAGCTTACTTAGCTTCTTTCAGAATACCAGCCATAAGAGAACATTAATGATCAAATCATCAGTCTAAACAAAATAATTACAATGAAGAAATTTTAAGTCTCCAATACTACTTTCTTTATATATTCTTTTCTAATTTCTACTAATTTCCCCTATAGATTTGTGACAAATATGTTGTGGTAAATTACTTTTTCTAGAAATGTATATATAATAGTGCATAATGGTATGATAAAATACAATTACTTGTTTTTCCTTCATTCATTTATAAGCATACTTCCAATGTATATCCCAAAGCACTAATGCTTGTGATTAAAGTATAGGAGGCCAAAGTCCTTTTGAGGATGGTGAGAGAGCAAGGTAAAAAATATGAAGTATATCTGTATATCTGTATATCTTAGAGCATGATATAAACTAGTTTTTCACTTAGTGACTATGTGCAGACCCTGCCAACAGTTAAAGAAATGAACAAACATCTATTTGAATTTTAAAGTAGTAATGGATATTTTATATTAGTTGAAGAGATATTATATTATTTACCTATTGGATTAAAAGGAATACCTATGTACAGTAACAAAACTTCTTTTCCAAGAAAAATAATTTGCATTTTTTGAGATATGATGTCATATATTGACCCAAGATTTATATGAGGACCAATATCTCTATTTGTCATTTGCATTTGTTCTAGCAATGATATAGTTGATTTCAATTCCATTGCTGAATTGTTTTAAAGCACCATTTATATTTAGTATGAAAGAGTCCCAGAAAGCCAAACCTAGACAATGATATCCTGAATTGCACCAGCACAGTTTAATGTAATACCATTACATTTAAAACATTTACAAGTATAGTTGCATGTCAACTTATTTTAAGCATAATTTATATATTTTGACAGACAAAAATATATGTTTTAGAGTTGCTATATGTATCTGTTCAGTAGCAAACTTACACATCATACTGAGTAATTTTTCTTGAAGACTAAAAAGGAAAAGTCACAGTTTGTGTTTTAAAAGACAATGCTAATACATTATTTCCAAATAAAAAAGCTAAAAGCCATTATAGTAGATTCACTTATTTCAAGCTTACATTCATTTGATATTCACATAAAATTTATTACTTATAATAAGTGAAGTTGGATGTTGATACTATTTGAAAGCTTGTTGATTTTTAGCTCAGATACAAGCTTCATGTTCTGAAAGATGTGCGAAAAAGCAAAATTACCCAAGAAACATGTTATTATTATTATAAAAATATGAAAATAAAAGTTTTCTTTTCATTCTTTATCCACAGGTATTGCCTGGAAAGGTTAAATAGTCAATGCTTAAAAATGTTTCCATTGCTTTATTTTCATCAGGAATGGGTTTTGAAAATTAGGCCCACTGAGCATAGCCACATTACCCACGATGTCAAAACAGCAAGTGGTTGCCCCCACATTTTACAACTTGACCTTTCTTTGGAAATTTGTGTGTAATGCATAAGGACCCTGTGATCCCTGTTTCATTCTTTTTGATTTTCAACTATTTTTGTACTTAAACCATTCTGCTAATATCTATCATGTTAGTGGACTTTTACCAACATAACTTTTTTATATGTCTAGTTTTAGAGTAGTTGGAAAATTATGGTTAAATAAAAATACAACATTACTAGTAGTCTTAAATTACTTATCTAGTCATTATTTTGGAAAAGGTAAACTTCATTATCTATCTTTCTATTAAGACAAAGTGACTGGAATTGGAAAATCTTCACTTTTAATATTTATTCTTTTTTGCTGAGTTGAAATATGTTTATTTGTTTAGACAATTGTTGCCCCAACAAAATTATATAATGTCTGTAAGGAGATTTTGCTTCCTCATTGTCTTCTATTATCATATGGGTGATATATTTCTATGAAGGCATGTTGTAAATAGGTTGAAGAAACTTTATGGTGGAGTGGATAAAAGTCATTACTTGGGTAATGTGCTGAAAAGTAAGACAAATCTGATACATGTTTTTCAGGAACTGTAGTCTGTCTTAATTAATTATTTTTACATATGGAATATTTATATTTCAGTTTTTTAAAAATGTATTTCCTCTGGCTATTCTTTCAATCCATGTTTGAAAATCTTGGAACCCACACATACTGGTTCCAAAAATGTGCTCTTTCTAAATACTCCATAGGAAACTAGGCATCAAGGAAAAATAATTCTTTCTTCATTTAAGTATAGATAAAGGTGTGTAAAGTTTTCAAGTGCAATGTCATATTCACCATCGAGTTTTGATAAAGCATTAAAATACAGGAGTTATAATATGTGAAATTATTTAATTTTATATTTTGAAAATTATCCTGTAAATTTAATTCATATTTAATAGCAGAGATTTATCTGATACTCTTAGATAATTATAATTTAAAAAATAAAAATAAATTCTAGATGTACAACTTTTATACTTAATATTACATAGAAAGTTAATGTCACTTTGTCTCTGAATCTTAAAAAAGCAAATATTTTTGGAAAGAGTGCTTTAGTTTGAATAACTTTCAAACTTTCTTAACTGATTCAGTGCTTAGATAATTTTGTCAGCTCATCGGTTCACTATGCTTTTATAGACACAACTCTTATTATTTCTAATATTTAACTGGTAGGGAAAACATTTTAAATTCCAAAATGGATACCAGCCATTACACACATGCTCTCCCTCTCTCTCTCTCTCTCTCTCTCTCTCTCTCTCTCTCTCTCTTTCTTTCTTCAACTCCAGAAAAGGAATAAAATAATAGTTAATGACCAATCTCATGAAAATTAAGTAAACACCAAGTGTAAAATTGATGGCTTCTTCCCTTTTAGGATGTATTTCTACTTCTTCATTTTAGAATTCATTATATACATTTTATAGTGGTGATTCACCTAGAGTCTAAGACTAGCTTATGCAGGAAAGTATCACAGTCCACTCTCTTGACACTAATTACTAAATTTTGATGAATTTGCAAAGTTGACTTTTATTTAATCAGTTTTACATGAGTGCAGTTTCTCATTAACCTTAATTGGTACTATGTAACCACCTTACCTTTCATATGGCTTGTTTTCACTTCCAATACTAATTTGAATAGTAAACCAAGATGTTACCTTTCTTTATCATGAGGCAAAATTTCATAAACTTCAAAGGAAGATGAAAACTTACTGTTCTTCACTTTCTGCTTAATGGACTACTAGATTTATTGCTATAAGCTTGCTAATAATCATGCCTTTCTGCTCCAGGTAAAAGTCTCAATGTATATGGCAGATATATACACACTCAATGCAGACCAAAGATGGGTCCTATTTTCCTATCACTTTGCCCATAAAGAAATGTTGCCATATATTTACTGGATTTGCTTTGTCTCTTGCTCAGATTAATGCCTGTTACCACTAAAAGAAAAACAATTGCATATTTAGCAAATGTTATAGATAGGAACATGAATGGAAGGGTTATTCATCACATCAAGACAATCATCTGTTTAATAACTGTAGCATTCATTGGAGTGACAATGAGTGATTCTTACAGCTTTGGTATGATAATTAAACAAGACTCACCTGTACATTAGCAAAGTTTGGAGTAAGATTATTCAATTCCCTAAGTGCTGTCATATATACTTTATCATAATAAAAAGGTAAATACTCCATTTGGTGGCCTGTTGTTTGAGTGGAGCTTTAATAATTTGGGGTACTTGGTAAAACTATCTGGAGTCAGAATCAAATGAGGATGAAAAATATTGATGAGTGAAAAAGTTGTTGCTTTCATAGTTTTTTCCTTCTAGCTTGGCTTGTATCTGTGCGATTGTACTTTATATGGACTTTTGTCCTCCTGAATGTTGTCTGTATTTTAAATATATTTTTATATGCTTCAAATCATTCTTCCAGGGCTAGCCAGTTATAGTGCCTGTTTGAGAAAGCAGTAATTTATTTAGATGTGGTCATTATAAATTATCTTCAGTCCCAGATCCTTCTGGACTGGAATCAACATCAAGAAAGGCCTCTTTATTGGTAAAAGTTGAGCTGAGAGTTATGCTCTGTCGAGGCTTCACAGGTGCAAGTTCATCTAATTTAATATTTTCGTTTTTGACTAGAATTGTCTTATCCATGTTTTCTTCACTGTGCCTTGCAACAACAGCATCAAATACATCTAGTTTTGGTGGCAAGGTTCCACTTTCAAATAGATATTTGGCTAGATAAGAAAAACAAATGTTGGATAAAAATGAGGTAACCATAGCTAGGGTTTTAAATGGGAACTTCTGATTATATATACCATCCTTATCAGGGTAGTAACCAGGGTAAAAGATTAAGGGCTGCAGGTACAGGTATGGCTCCCCACCAGTTATTCGCAGGAATAGGCCAGAAACATAACCTGCCACAGCTCCATATGTATTGGTTCCCTTGATGAAGAGCACACAGAGCAGCTGTGGGAAGATGATGATGTACACGAGGTCTGAGCTGAGGTACCAGAGCCCATACACTGTCTTTGTTAGCAAGGCCATGGCTGTTGCAGAAGCTCCAAACACAAATATCGTGATTCTCATGACCCAAATAATTTCCTTGTCTGATGCCTGCAAGAAATTGCAATCATGTCAGATTTTTACCCAGTTTACTCCTGTAAGTGAAAAATGAGATGCATTTCTGTGTTTTAAAGCTGGCTTAAGAATTCCTCTGATTTTAATGGTTCAACCTATTGACTAAGCAAAATTATTCAGAATAAGCTATCTAGCTGACAGCCCTGAGTGCCTTTGGGAAGGTTTATGTGAACCACTTGCAGGGGCAAAGTGGTTTTTTTCTTTCCCTTGAAGGAACAAAGGTCAGATGAAGTTGCATTATATAACAGAAGAATAATACTATAATAAAACTTTACATGTGTCAAAATAGTCCTAACATCAGAGCCCTAATGTCTTTATGGCTAATTATCTTACAAAGCAAATTTTGCTAACTATTACCTAGAAAACTCCATGTAAGGCAAAGTTTTATTCAAGGAGGAAGGTGTAGAGGGGCTAATTGTCCCTTGATAGTGAACACAATATTATGCTGTTCTGTACCCACTCACTTAAATTAAAAAGTCAAATTTACAAAGACAGATTTTGTAGATAAAGTGAAGAGTCTGACAGATGTTACACAAATACATGAAATAACTTCCCATGTTCTGCCTCTACTAGCATTCTCAAGTTTCTTATATTTAATGCAACTCAAAGTTTTTCTAACATATTTTAGGTTTCATTACTCATTTTCAGAAAAGTAGAAGTTTAAATTATATCAATAACACTGCGTATCTTGGGATGCAGTTATATTGATTTGTTTCTTTCATTATTAATATGAATAGCAGCATTAAAAAATTCACTTCCAAAATAAATAAAATTCATCATTATTTAACCTGTGTGCTTAATCAAAGTAAGTCAGATGTTATATAAATATAAGCATATACTGCATAGTACATACACAATAAATAAAATGATGAAAATAACAATCATAATAAATTGTGTTTTAAGAAAATTGTTCTTACATTTTGTCTGAATGAAAGCTGATATATATTTCGAGCAAACATTGAACTTGCTGATAAGATAGAAGAATCTGCTGATGACATTACAGCAGCAGAAACTGCACCAAGACCAAAGAAAGAAATGTACACAGGGCAAAGATACTGCAGGACAATTGGTAAAATCATGTCTGCTTCTTCTTTAGTCTTGGGATCTGGAAACCCATATGTAGTCTGGTTCCAATCTGTTGAATAGAAATAACAAACATACAATAACCAGAGAGCCATATGTTATTTATCCTCTGGGGTGGGTGGGTGGGGGGTGTCATCCTATTAACTAGGTAGCTTTTGGAGTGAATTCAGAATGTATGAATTAGTCTAATCAGGCAGGATGTTTAATTAGTCTAATTAGGTATGTTAGCCTTATTAGGTGGGAAATACATATATACTGGTCAAGTGAAATTGTCTCTTATTGTCCTGGCTTCTAATCTGTTTTGGATACATCTTGTCTTATTCATGAGATCTCCATAGAATGTGGTAGTGAGATACATATTTTTTTTCTTCTGCAATGTCATAGAAACAAATGTTTTTATATTGAATCAGGTTATTTCTTCAACTCTTGGGAGATGTGAGAGGACATTTGCTGTTGCATTCCTCAGTTATACATGAATAGATGGCTTAAGACCAGAGTAGGTTATCATCTACCCTTTTCCTGGATATGAGCTTGGGGGCTTTCTCAGCATGATTTTTCTGTCAGCTAAATTCCAATAAACTCATTTATTTATTGGAATTGGGAGGCATGCTAGACAAGGACAGGTTCTTTTCATTCAGTAAAAAGTACAGTTCTGAGGCTGAAATTTTCAGGGTATTTTTGTACTCTGTGATAAAAAGAATTTTAATACAAATTTATCTTTGAATACATAGCTTCTTGGCTGTTTAATTTCACTAGCATGTGCTGAAGCATACAATGCAAACTCTAAATGTATGTTAGTATAGTTCCCTTTTTATTTGTTTAACTTCTGTATTATCTTGATTATAGGAGTGATTTACATAGGATCCTACCATTCCCCATTTTCCATCATAATTGCTCAAAGTCATGCTTTGGTGAAACCAATTTTGTAGTATTATCTGAGATGTTACAATATCAGAAATAACCACCAAGAATGTGTACCTAATTCAAAGAAAAAATAGGCTTTCCTATTTGTTTTGCTGTTCACAGTTTTCAAACGCACACACCCAAAGTATGGTCTGATATGTTTTCTAACTACATAAGAGTAACAGGAAAAATGGGGGAGGGAGGACAACTGGATTCTAATTGATAACCTGAATGAGTTAATTAGTAAAATTGCAAGAGATTTACCTGTCGATGCACCAATAGCCCCAATAAGTATGGCTGGTAGAGCCATAACTAAGCACCCAAAAGCTGCAAGGATGGACAGCACTTGAGCATAGGTAGCTGAGGATGAAGAGAGAACCCTCTGGAAGTAGGCTTGCCATGGGATTCCACCCAGCGTCTGTATGAGAACCACAACATTTCAGAATGATTTGGAGGCTGTCATTGCAATTTGGAGCGTTAGGTGTTTTTAAAATAAAATAACTTTTGGTTGCTTTAGGGGAAAAAATAATAACACAATACAACACAACACAACAAAAACAAACAGACAATTATAAACCAGAGACATCCTGCAGGGATGGGGGAGGGGTCAAAGAAGGGAGGGAGGAGCACTGGGGACTATCGTGATGGTGTGCAGGTGAATTTGGGGAGGACATTCTGAGGGGACACCTGTGGGAGGGTAAGTAAACATTGTCTAAAAAATGAATAATGATTCAAAATATATATCAATTTAATTAAAAAACCCTGTTTCCAAATTTTTTTTTTAAAATGAGGTAAAATGAAAGGTGCAATGCTCTATCTCTAAGTCATATAGTTTATAAATCAAATATGAAAACTAAAGTGTAATGCAGGATAAATGAAGTTGGGGTCTTGATTCTCTGATTATCAACAAATTGCTCAATTTTTCTGGATCTCATCTTCTCCATGTAAACATAAAAATACCTTCCAGGCAGGTATGGTTACACACACACATGATATTTAATTTGTTTCTGCACTCAGTTCATAATAGTGAACCATTCCAGAAGAATTTCAGTCAACACATTTCTTAATAATCTTTGGGAAAGAAGCTCTCCTACCCTGTAGAGGAAACATTTGTTTTTATGTTTCTACCTTACCAAGAAACTTTTTATGGGTACAGACACAACTACTTTTAGTGCTAAATTTAGCAGTGAATCAAACCACAAAGCCTAGTCACAAAATGTGGCCCCTGTAAAGAAGAAGCAAAAATAAATAATTTACTGTTAATGTTGACATTAAATATAATTTATTTCTTACTGTGAAGCCAAAAACAGTGTTTTATATGTAACCCATCCAATTATTAACATCACAAATGCTGGTATTTCATTTTGTATTCTCCTCTTCTCCCACACTGTAATGTCTTAATTTCTTTTGCGTCCCTCCTCCCTCCTGGCCCTGCCAATGCTTTTGCCCCAAGATCCTGCTTTCCACACTGCTTCCTAGAACTTCATTCTTGGCATTTTTTGAGTGACAGCTCCTTCTCAATGTATCCTATAAACTAACAGCTAACATACTAATTTACTTACTTGGTGATTAGTGACTAAGTGAGTTACTATTTTCAGAAGAAACTAGTTTTAATACACTTATATCTGGTGTAAATTAAAACTTTCAGATGGCTGGGCTCTTAGATTGGGGGGAGGTAACTGGGAATGGGGCACAGTGTTCCTTAACTAGTTCACAAAAGCAATGTAGGCACATCTTACATAAATCCAGGATGTTGTCCCTTTGAGCACACATTTGTTCTCCATGTTGATGCTAGTCCGTCACCACAACACAGTCAGTGAGTGCCTCTATTCTTCCAACAAAATTTAGTCAATTCAGAGATGGACATGAGTCAGTAAGTGAAATTTATAAACATTGCAATGTTGAAAATGCATTTGACTTGGGAACCATTAGATTGCATTCTCCAGATAAAAGCATCACTTACCAACAACAGAAAACTGTCAAGCCAAGTGTAGACTTCCGATGATTCAATGGTACCCAGCCAAGGCTTCTGGTATTTGACGTGCACAGCCGTGAACCCAATGTCACTAACTGCAGGGTGTGATAGTGCAAAAGGGACACTGATCCACTGTAACCAACAAGTGACAGTAAAGGGTTAGTTTATGATTTTTAACTGTCTACTATATGAGAGATTCGCTGACCTATTTTTTTTTATTGACCACAAAGGTCAGTCATTTCTTTTGTAGAAATCATACCTCTATGCCATGCCATAAAATACTAATTAAAAAATTAAGGTAACACAATGTCTACTTCTATATTTTATTGTACCATGCCATATCAATGATAGGAGCAATCACTAGAAACCTTTGAGAAGAAAGCATCTGATTTTAGAACATTTAGACACACACACATTTAATATTTAAATTAGGAAAGGATATACATTCATTAAAATTACAAGGAAAAAGCTAATGAAAAAATTGGTGGGTAAAAAAATCTTGGTACAAAAAAGTATTATGAAGAGTGTTTCAACTCTCTTATATTACAATGATGATAAAATAAATGAGATTAGAGAACTTGAGAGGATGTGGTTAAATTAATTGATTAAAACATATTCATGTATTCAGACTACTTAATAGGGCTTTAGTTAGATACCATCCCACACCTGTGAAGATGACCCATGTTGAAAAGACTAGTAATATATCCGTGTTGGCAAGGATATGGAGTAAAGTGAAGTTTGTGCATTGCTTGTGGGATTGCAGACTGGTGCTGCACTTTGGGGGAAGCAGAGAGGAGTTGTCTCAAAACATTAAAAATGGATCTGCCAGGGCTCTCCCTGGTGGTGCAACATAAGGTTAAAGCACTGCATTATGAAGCTCTCCGAAGCCACTGCAGCACTACAGCCACTGCAGTTCAATCCCCGGGCAGGGAGCTGACCCACATGGTGTGGCAGACCTTTCCTGACCCACCCGCTTCTCCCCTCAGCAGTGTACTTTATCAGTCTGCCTGTTCTTCTCCCCACTCTGTCTCTGGAGAATCCTTTCATCTACTACACCTTTGGCCTGCACCCCAATTCTGTAAGCATAAATAAATAAAGCTTAAAAAAAAAATGGATCTGCATTCAACCTGGTAATTCCATGCCAAGGCATGTACTCAAAAAATTCAGAAACATTATTTGAAAAAGGAACTAGCTGTATTTATTGCAATGATATTTATTATAGCCCAATTATGGAAACAACCTGTGTGCCCCAAAACAGATGAATGGATCAAGATGTGGTATATATACACATGGATATTTACTCAGTGATCATAAAAGATATACTCATGCTATTTGTGGCAACATGCATAGAGCTAAAAGGGTTAATACTAAGTGTATTAAGTCAGACAGAGAAAGATAAATACCACATGGTGTCACTAATGTGGAAAAACCAGGAGTAGAGTAACTAAACTAAGAGTCATATAAAGATAAACTTAAAACCTAACACTTGAAAGCTGACTATAGAACTGGAGCATCCAGAGTGGACAGAAGTTTGGGGAGAGGTAAGATCAAAAAAGGAAGGAGGCACAATGGAAGAAGTCCACAATGGTGGACTGTGGATGTTGGTTGTATTTTGATTGCAATACTTGGTGGGGTATCCAGATATCATTTCAATAAAAAAAAATAACTTAATTAAAAATAAAATAAATAAAAATTAGAAAATGTAAATCTCCCTGCCCCACAACATCAATAAACAGACTTATCCCACAAGATTGTCTTTCTTAGAATACCAAGAAATTAGTTATGAGATCTGTCATTACCAAACCTTGACTCCAACACTCTGAACAGAAATGTTTTTTAGGAATTTATGCTGATACTAGGGAAAAGTCATAATTTCTGTACTGCCCACTTGTTTTTGTTCATGTAAAACAAAAATGTAGAAGTGCTTGAGTAAATTAAATATTCTTGAATTTAACTAAAATGTGAAAGAATGAAATTCCAAGTAGTATAAGTAAAATGTCTAGGAGAAAAAGAAAAATAAATTGACTAAACTAATTTTAATTGTAGCCAGTTTTTTAAAATTTCCTTCTATATATTATTAGAAATGATAGAAAGTAACAAAACAAAAACATTTGTGTGATTCTTCAGTTTTCATTTCTAAATTTGTAATATAAAACTTGAATAGCTTTTTATTATTAAAATAAAGAAAAAGAAGGTGAATCAGGGTGTTTCTATCATCTATGGGAAAGTAAGTCCTAGGTTGCCCTGTCCTTGGCCTTTGTACACACATGTTGTCCCTGTAGGATACACTACTGAGATAAAGTGTATGCGCAAGCCCACTACAGCTCTTAGCACAGAGTGGACACACCATTTTATATTTCCTTTAGTATATCTTTGGTGTTGAATATTATTATATGTATAGCTACACTTTCACATTTACTTATTTAATTTTATTTATTTTTTTTAAGATTTATTTATTTGTGCATACAGAACTGGGGTACAGGCCAGAGGCTCAGGGGGCGGTGAGAGGCTTCACCAGAGACAGAGCGGGGAACAGAACAGGCAGATCGACGAAGTACACTGCTGAGGGGAGCAGCGGGCGGGTCAGGAGAGGTCTGCCACGCCATGTGGTCACCTCCGGGGCAGGCGGGATTCCAACTCATGCGGAAGCGGCTTTAGATTCTCAGTGCTGTGCTTTAACTCGCTGCGCCACCAGGGAGGGCCCATTTTCACATTTTAAGATGTGAATTTGCAAAGGCTTACCTCTGACTAAATTGTTGACACATAAAGTTGCTCATAATTATGCAGTACTTTTTACCTAACTTACACAAGTCATGCATAATAATCTTTCCAGTCATATATATTTAAGCCTTTTTTGGGTTTGATTTTAGGCCCCAAGTAGGTGAAACCCACATTTTTTTCCTACAAGACAAATTTTATGTCCCATGAGCACAATCTGAGAAAAGTGTGTTGTCTTCAAAACTTAAAAAAGGTCACATGTAAATTTTTTGATGTGAAGTAAAAGAAAATCCAAAGCTTTCTAAAAAGTAAACTGATGATAGATACATTGTCAAAATCTAACAAAGACACTAGAGATTTTCATCCCATTAACTTGTAGAGAAATCAAAATTTAAAAATAGTATATATTTTACTGTGTATTACTCATAATGGAAAGTAATATTTAAATTAATTTTGACCGAGTTATTATAAAATGTCTCAGTCTCTTCTACAATAGGATAAGGAATAAAAAGAATATGAAATAAAGGAAGATAAAGGAAGATAAAGGCTGGAGAGAGAGCACAGAGAAAAAGAGAACAGAGATGTTAAAGGAAGAAAGTAAGGGAGCGAGGGAAGGGGAAAGTGAGGAAGAGAAAGCTCAGTGAATGGTTCACTTACCAGTCCTATGAAAATACAAAAGAGCTGAACAACATCAGTATAGGCCACGGAGTAGAGGCCCCCTACTAGGGTATACAGAATGGCGATGAGTGCAGAAACGATGACAGAAGCATGTACATCAATGTCAATGATCACACTGATAGTGGCTCCTGTTAAAAAGCAAAGAGGACACTGTGGTCAAGGTCTGAAGTGGTTTCTGCACCCTATGCAAAAATATGTTGAAAGTTCAGGGATAGTAAATATTTTACTCTATTAAATATGAAATATATTGTATGATAGTAGAGTGAATTTTATGTTGAAAGTTTTATAGTTCAACAAATTGGAGATGCATATACATATACATATATATATTTTTATTTATGTAAGAATTGATGTGTTTTTAAAAAAAACTCCTCCTTTCTGAAATTAGTGCTTGCTAACTTAATTATGTGAGCACATCCAAATTATATGATGTGATTACAACATTCCATGCAATATGATAAATATAATACTATTATAAGAACTTGGAATAATTCTGCCACCTGCTTGAAACTCTGACTTAACTAAACATAGGCAATATATTTGCTCACATCCATGAGAACAGCAAGCCTATTTGATAAGCATTGTCGATTTCCACATTTTACAATTCATATTTATTTGCTAATTTTCATTAACTCTGATGCCTCTATCTTTTCTTAGAGGACAGATAGTATAAGGTATCAAGGTTTTGGACAAATTTGTAGGAGAAAATAAAATTAGTAAATTCCATCTATCAACTTTTTATCTTTCAGGTCTGTGAATAGTCATTTTTATTTTTTTTTAATTGGTAGATCATTCCAATCATATTCCTATGAGCTAATGTACTAAAGAGCTCTGAGATTTCAATATCATGGTTTTAAGTAGGCTTATCATCAGAATTTTAAAACTGCCTTAGAAATCGAAGTTATGTTTTCCTAACTTATGGTTTTGTTATTGAGTTTGTTGATGTCTGTATTTCCAGTGGAGTTGTGAGTGGTAAGGATGGTTGGATCACTATAGCTTTTGAACTGGCAGTTCAGAACTCACTTCTTGCTTCACAAACCCTTACCCCATCATTTACAAAAGCTATAGTGTTTATATTTCATATTTCAATACAGTGATGATGTTTGCTAGCATATCTATGATTTTTTGAATTATTAATTGAAACCTTGCATTCTACTATCACTTCTCAATTGCATGCTAATAATGTATGTAACCCAATGAAGATGAAAATCAAGTTATCCCAAAGAGCATTATAAGATTTTGGTCTAAAGTAAAAATAGACAGTACCAATTAAAAAAATTATTAGTGTTTTAATAACACAGTGAAATTACTTTATTAAGTAAAAACCAATTAATAAAAAGAAAAGTTTGACAAGGACTTGTGGGGTCAAAGAAAAAGGAAAGAGATAAATTATTTACAAGCGACTTTGCATAACTGAACAATTGTTGTGTTGGTATTTAACACAATTTTCCCTGTAATAATATCCTTTGTGTTGAAAATTTATCTGAAAATCTTTGTCATTCATCTCTCTGATTATTCTTTATTTTCCTAACATTTTAGTTATATATTATGAATTATGAAATACCTTATTTTTTGAAATTTGTCTTATTTTTCACAGATTAGTAAAAATCTAAATTTCCACTACATCCATCTTAAAAAAGTAAGGAGACTATATGTGATAGAAGAAACATCACTGAATGGAATCCTAAAGATTTGGAGTTGCTGCCCGTTGGTTGTAACTCATGATTTTAAAGAAATCACCCATGCTTTATATCATTATTAAACTGAGATGAATTTTACCTCTGAGTTATGTCTTAAATAATTCATTCATTTGTAGTGAATCAAATCAATTTTATACTCCCAGTTTTTCTATAGAACATTAGTCTACTAATTCATTATAAAAATAAAGTTATAAATACTCACTTAATCTGAACTGTTAGAAGCACAATTATATATTTGTTTAAAAAGCTGTAAGGATGTTTTCTGTTTAGACCAGATCGCTTAAGAATCTCCTATGTTTCAGTGGTACCTATGCACATTCATAGTCAAGTTGCAATAGTTCTGACATTTGTCTAGTTTTAAATATACCCATTTATTTCAAGTAACAATAACTTTAAATTATGCCCAAGTATTATTTTGAAAAAAATAGTTGTTAAATAAAAATACACATTCAGTCTTAATACCAGAGCTTGGAACAGCAACAGCAGTAATGTTTTCATATGTTTATGTGTGCTTTTGTAAAGGGAGAAACAAATACACTTTACATATATATTGAAATACATACAGACATATACCCCCCCCACACAAAATGTAACTATTTGCAGTAAAGCTCTGAGTTTAGCTATTATATTTCATATTTAGAATACACTAGAAATATTAGTTTATTAATCGCATTCTTTCAGGGCTTTGTTATATAAATCAACTTTTTTTTCTTCAGTGCACGAACATTTTACATTCTGTTAGATATTCAGCCCACTTCTTTTTTTACATATCAGCAGGTAGCTTGTTCTTAAGAACATTTTTGCTTTTGAAACCAACTGCTTCTTAGCTAATGAGAACAAGTTTAGAAGGAAGCTTTATTTGTACATACTATTTCATTGGGATCTAGTGCAGTAGTAGTTGTAGAGAATTATTATCTAGCAACATTTTTAGTGAGTTTGTTACAGTATTTTCTAACTATCAAAATCTCTTCATCATACTTCTCCTTTTTTTTACAGTTGAAGTTCAAGAAAATATAAGATTATAGAGGAACATGAAAGAGAAAGGAGCAAAAGTTAGTATAACTATGATGTTACAGAAGCCAGATCTGATAGCACTATTACAGAAAGCAAGTTTGTAGTCTAGAATATTTCATACAAAAGAGAATTAATTTTATATTACTTGTGTTCTGATCAGAGTCTAATTGTAAACGTTAGCCTTTTATTTCCATTTGTAAGAAGTGGAGAGTAAAATATGTGGAGGGTGAAATGTATGGACATCTTGATGCCAAACATTGACAAAGCTCACTGAGGAAGGTTGTGGAACTTCCACTAGTGTTGAACTTCAAATAGGAAGTTAACATCGGTGGATGGTTTAGATTTCCCTTGATCAAAAGGGAGCATATTGAGCCTGAAGGACTCCTACTATTTCTTGTTTTCTAAATCTCACAAGTGGGTGAAGATTCCAAAAGCCAAGGGCAGATTGTCCTTAACATTAAGTGATCTTGGTGGTAAATAAGTCCCTAAAGTCTCCAAGTTCATTTCCTATTTCTCAAAACATATCCACAACCCAAACTTTATTAAGTGATGGGGTTACATTCAGAACAGAAGATTTTTTTTTTCTTGTTGGAACAAAATACAGCTATCATTGATTCATCCATTCATTCGTTCACAAGGCACACGTACCTGCCTTCAAAAAATGTATAATATCTTTTGTGAGGTTAGAAATTGGACTTGGAGTAGGTAAATAAGCAAATAATTATACAGAATGTTAGGTCCAATAAGAACAAAATTTAGATGCGTAAGGAAGCCCATATGTAAGACATCTAGCATGTTCAGGATGATTCCTCTGAGTAAATGATTTCTAAAGGAGGACTTGAATGACACTTCCTAGTTAAGTAGCGGATGTGAAAGATGGAGTGGAAGTGAGTCCAAAACAGAAGGCACTTAGATTTGTACGTGAAGAATAACAGATCTGAAAGGAAGGAGGATGGGAAACGATGAGAAGTGAGAACCAAAACTGCAGTCATAAGCATCATTAAATTTTCGTGTTGTTTTAAGCAGTAACAGGACAAAATCAAATTTGCAGGTTATAAGGATAAGTTCGACTAGCATGTGGAACTACAACCAGGGAGAAGGCATTAATCCAGCGAGGGAAGTTGGGGGTAGGCTGGCCTGTGACTAAAGAAAGTCAAGTAACATCTGATCTAAGCAGAGAGAGTCAGCTAGAACAATTTTTTCTCTAGTCCTTACCTAGGGCCGAGAAAATGGCTGCTGCCCAGAACATTTCGCCCATGAGTGCAGGAATAAATAGGAGCCCACCCATGCGCTTTCCGTAGATCTGCTGAAACGGGTCTAACATTGTCACGTATCCCCTGGAACGCATGGGCTTTGCAAAGAACAGACCACCTAAAGGAAATTGTTTTTGAAAAAAATAATAATCTTTAACAATCTTTTACTATGCTTTAATTTCTTAAGGAAAGTGAATATTTTATAACACCTTTATGTGTTGTGAGCCATTCTGAAATACCTTTGAGTACAAAATCTAGAAATATTTAACAACCAAATATAATTTCTCAATACATTCATGTTTGTTTACATCTAGTGGTCAATAGATTGGTGTATCTGATACATTTTGATTGAAAAACACAACTGAATGTGGCACTCATTACAATAATTGAAATTAAGAGAAAGATAAATATGGGATGGTATCACTAATATGTGGACCATAGAGAGGCTAAAATAAAAATCAGATAAAGATAAGCTTAAAGTTGACTACAGAATTCTTGAAAACTGACTGTAGAACTGAACGGGGTGGGGAGGGGACTTAAGACCAAAGAGGGAAAGAAAACACAATAGACTATGGTAGCAGGTTGTGTTCTATATTTGATAGTGGTTGTACTATGTTGGCAATACCAGCTGGGGGTATCCAAATATTACCTTAATTAGAAATAAACTTTGAAAAGTAATAATACATTGTAAAATGTCTTCATACATTTGTCTCTCAGTATAGATTCAGTCATTTTAAATAAACACAACATAGTAAAAGTACTTTGAGTGCAAAAAATAATTAGGAACTTTGTTATTTAATATTCAGTATTCTTTTTTAGTTTGACTTGAAAAATGAAACTTTGGTACAATCAAATAGATTCATTTTTAATGCTATATTATTTTTGAAAGAAAAAATGTTAAGAAATTCACTGCTTTGAAAGTTATAAAAACCAAGAGGCTGTCTCATCCTTTTTTTTTTTTTAAAAAAACATATTCCATAATTAAGAAATCAATTAATCTAAGCAATTGTATTCTACTACTGAGAGATTTCTGGTAACAATTCTCCAGAATAGTTATGCACATTGTTTATTGTTATTTCATTCATTACTTATACTCTGAATTTTTAAGTTTCACTGAATGGTCACTAAGTTTTGAAGTTTCACTTACCTAAAACCAGGCTAAGAGCATATCCTATTGGTGCCTGAGCCCAAGCTAGGCCATGGCCTGGTACATACACTGCTTCAGCTGTTCCGTTGATGTAACCACCTCCAACCCAAGTGGCTGAAACAGAATGAAGAGTGAGGGAAAGACACTATCATGTTCTCATACTCTAAGCACAGTTAAACACAGCGTCTGGTGTAAACACTGAGCACAGAAATGGGGCTCTGTAGTCTGGATTGAGATAGCCCGTGAGTTTAAAATACACACTGGGTTTCAAAGACTTATTGAGGAAAGTAAATGTAAAATGTCTTAATAACAGTTTTTTTATTGACTACATGGTGAAATGAAAACACTTCCAATGTATTGAGCTAAATAATTCTACTATTTACATCAATTAATCTTTTTCTTTTATTTTTTAAAAATGGCTTATAGAAAATGTATAACATTGCATTTAGGGTTCATATATTTCTGTTGGACAGTGTTGATCCAGATGTTTTGTACATTCATTTAATCATGAATAATTTTAAGGATGTATATATATATATATCACATATATATGTATATGTATATATATATCACATGTATATGTATATGTATGTATGTATTATAGTCTGATATCAATACAACATATATATGACTATTTCTATCCTCAATAGTATTTTCAGCCTCCATAACATGGGGTCAAATGTGTTATTTTAAGACTTTCCTGGCTTTTTTTTAATGAATTATTCATTTGTTGTAAGTTTATTATTTATTTTGCATAGAGGGACTGGGGTACAAGCCAGAGGTACAAGGGGTGAGAGGATTCACTGAAGACAGAATGGGGAGCAGAACAGGCAGATCTACTGAAATACACTGATGAGGGGGGCAGCGGGTACTAAGGAGAGGTCTGCTGTGGGATTGGACTCAGGCCATTGGGGTGGGCCTTCATGATGGCAGGGTGTTCAGACTTAACCCCTAAGCCACCAGGGAGGCCCAAACCTTCCTATTTGTTTCCATTGTTCTTTTTACACTCATTATGGCTATTTCCTTCAAGAAGTGATGTTTGATGTGTGTGTGTGTGTGTATGTGCATGTGTATTAGTGGCCATGAATGTATGTGCTTTTCATTAGCGTCACTCTTAAGCATTCTGAATATATCAGATTCTGGCAAATCTATTCTGTACCATAACTAAGTCACACTTGCTGTCTTAAATTCCTAAGAGAGAGAAGGAAGGAAAGATGATAATATATATTTTTTTCCTCAGGGTATTTAATAAGTCTTTAAATTATTTCTTCTTCCCAAACAGCTAATGGGCATTTAGGGTCTGCATGAGCTCTAAGAAGAGTTTAAATTGTTGACTACATATCAGCTTGAATTTGTTTTCTGATCTGAGTCTCTTAGTAAGATATTCTCTTATAGAATAACAAGTATGTCTTCTTCAGTTATAATTATTTTTTTTCTGTAACATAATAGCTCCACAAGGGAGGTAAAGGATATACATTTTTCTTAAGTAATTTTGAATAAAAGAATCTAAAAGCTACCATTTTCCCTGAGAAGACAATATAATATTTGATTCTTGCTAAAAAAAAAAAAAAAGGCTAACAGAATGCTTAAATCTTTACAGTTTATATCTTTTTAAGGCTATATTAACACACTTAAAAATACTCAAAAGTATGAAGAATGGAATTGGGCAAGAAACATCAGACATGAGGATTCTAGAATGTATGAACCATTTGGGAAATAATTGACTGAAAAATGCTCTAAGATATCACAGAATGTCAGTAAAATAAGTAAAAGTCTACAAAACTATCGATGACAAGTTCTTTTTTGTTGTGTTCAAACCACAATGTATCTGACTTTTAATTCAAACACAAATCAAAAAACAGAAAATGTTTTTGAGTCATACTATTTTTGAAAGATTAATACAAAAGGAGTTTCTTGCAAAGGGATTTTATAAATACATTTATAAGGAAAGTTTCTGTACAAAATCCTAAAATTGCTGAATACATACACAGGAGCTACACTGATCCACATGCTAGTTTTTACATGGGTGTGACAAATAGTAAATGCTATTATTTGCTTTTATTATTTTAAGCGCCGCTGAAATTTTAATGAGTCTCCCTCCACTTGGTAGCTAGAAGACATGAATCCTATAGGCACAGAATCTGAGGCCTGATCTTCCTGGAAGGCAGCTGGACTAGTACCAGTTACACCAGAATGTTTCATTGTACAAGATAAACAGTCTGATGGTCTTACAAGCACAAAGCTTATTTGTCAATAATTTTTTTTTTGGCAATAATTTTTTATGATGTAGGTCTCCTTTCTCAATTCAATAAGATACCTGGTGTCCAAGTGATTACAAATATAGAAGTGAAGACACGACTACTAATTATGATTAAACATAGTTCCTTTTTTACCCATCTATTCTCTTTGTGCATTTTTATTTTCAACCTATTATTTATAAAATATATGTAAGGTTCTCCCTAGTGGTACAGGGGTTAAAGTCTTAGCACTACCAAGCTACCCCCAGTCACTGTGACCAAGTTTGACCATATCCCCAAGTCAGGCAGCTAACCCACATGGCGCAGTCTCTTCGGTCTCCCCCCTGGTCCCCTCCACAGTGTATTTTAGTAGTGCCACCTGTTCTGCTCCTCACTCTGTCTCTACTGAGTCCTCTCATACCCCATCCCTCTGGGCTACACTCCAGTTCTTCTATGCAAAAATAAAAAATATATATACAATGAGTCTGATAAAGTTTAGATAAAAACATTCAAATTTTAAATGAATTATGATATTGATTAAGGTTCTTGACAGTTCTGAGAGGAAAAAAAGTCCTTGAAAACTGATATTGACCACACTACAAAAATATAATTAAAAGTTTTCTACACATTTTAATAACCTGTTACTTAAACGATTATACTAGATGATTAAAAATATATCTCTTTTTGACTTTGTTTTAAAAAGAGATATTATCATTCTGAACACTGAACATAAGAAATGTAACATTAACCTAGAACAACAGAACATTATAGTAATTTACAGTGAACAAAATATGTTTATATTCAACTGCCATTTATTCTTTTTATCAGTCCTCTGAGTAACATCAGAACTTTTATGGTTTTATTTTCTTCTCATTTTACTTGTAATAAGAGGAACCTAAAGGGAATGTGATCACAATATTTTTATACACTTCAGATACCAGCATCACCTCTAGATCTTTTGGGAAATGAAGAAATAACTGTGCTATTATAAAAAAAAATGATAATATAAAATTATATATACTGTTCATCAAGGAGAGAAAAGAAAAGAAAAATATAACAACATTTCAATAAACTTATGTGCAGATAGGTTTCTGAATGATTCTTATTCTTTGTATTTACTTTTGTATATTATGCATCATAGAAAGTATTTCGTACAGTATAAATTGTTCTATATATGTATGTAATCATAAAAAATGAGAAATGGAAAATTATAAAAGATGTCTTTGCAAACTAGACCTTTATAAAGAAGTAATAGAAGAAATGCTAAAGGCTGGCATGTGGCACATAGGGAGCAGCTGCCAGAAAATCTGGGCTTGGCCTTGACTCTGGTCCATGTTAACTTGGTAGCTCTGATCCCTGCTTATCCCAAAGCTCTTTTATAATGTCATAAAAATCAAATGAAACAATGTATAGTTGGCAAAGAGTTAAACAAACATGAAAAATGAATATCTGAAAAGATCATATCTATAGTCCATAAATTTTTCTAGGATGTTGTAGGTCTCAGATCGTGAAACGATGCAGTCGTCACAGGTTGGCTTAGTAAACTATTTGATATAGTGAGTGGGATATTGTAAAATAGCCCTCTGGAATGAAGCTGGGCATCATTTTGATGTCATTTCTAGTGGGATTCCGTATCCAATGGACATTCCGAATTCCTGTTAGAATGGATTATGTTGCTAATGTCTAAAATCCTATGGAGACTCTAAAATAAATTAACATTAAATTGAATACATATCAATATTTAAAACATAATTCTCAATGATGAAGAGGAATATAAAATATAAAAACTCAGTTTAAACAGAACTTCTGGACTTAGGAGGACAGATATATTGGCTCTTCCTAGCCACAGAGGTTTAAAAGGGAGAAGACTGAAAATGGTGGCTGAGGGATTTCTGTTCGGACACACCCTAGCATTTTTCTTTCATATCCATGTTCCTGGCAATTTGCTTTTCCCCCCATTACTGTGGATTCCATAAAATGTGTTTGTCTACCTATAAGGAAATTAGTTTATTAAGTGGGAGAATTAGGTTTCAACACAGGCCATTGATCAATTTGAAATCGTGTTGCTTCTAAATCAGTTTAGTCAGATTTAAAATCATTTGGTATTCATTGACATTCATCATTTAAGGCAACTCAAAGCCACAACTTAATGCCTATATTAATGAACATGATATAATACTGACTATCGTATTAATTAATGGAATGAGTAACTTGTAACACTACAGGCTTTTGTACATTTCCCTTTCTTTTTACTCTGCTTCTACAGATTGACCAGTCCAGATAGCTGGATTTGTTTCACTGGTATTCTGTACAGTGATTTAATATAAAATCATCTTGTTCAAGTACTGAGTGGAAACAATTTTATTTTTGTTTCAAAAAAGTTAAATAAAAATTAAATTAAAAATACAAGCACTGGCCATAAAGAATCCTTAAGTGCCAAAGAGTAACATTTGCTTTGTCACTCTAAGCAGCTAAAGAAGGGTGGAATGCAGGGAGTGGGCAGCATCTTAACCTACCTGTCATGGTGAAGCCACCCACCAGCAGACCAATGTCTCGGCCACCAACTATTATGGCTTCGCTGCGCTCTTCTGCATTGCCACTGTTCTTGGTTTTCCAGGCAGCCCATATTCCAACCAGCAATATTAGAAGGTAAAATATGATGATTGCTATCAGTCCTTCCACATGGAAAGCCATTTTGATCTAAGGATCAGGATTGTTCTGCAGCTGGCTACTTCATTAAGACTTCTGAAGAAAATACATTATTGCATTATAAAAACAGCCAAGCATACATAGGTAGCCAGGGATAAACCAACTGGCTCATGGGAAATCCTGTGCCATTTAAAGAACAAATACATTGAAACCACATGTTAAACCAGTAGTTACCTACAAGGGTCCATAGTATCATTCTATTTCTGTTTAACAATTTAGCATTGTTGATGTTTAAAGAAGTAGAAAAAGGAAATGCTGTTTAAAACAACCACAATAATTTTGTGTTTATTATCTCAATTTGGAATTAACCTTATCTTGTATTTTAGCTTAGTAACTGAGTCAGAAAATCAGAGTATATATATTTTTGTTTTCTGGAAATAATTTATAAGTCCATCTAAAATTATTCAGTAATATGTGTCTCATAAAAGACTACTCTGAAAATTCTAACATTCATTCATCCTTCCATCCCTTATTTCAGACAGTTTCAGTGAACGATTCTGAAAGTAATATGGCACGCAATATCTAAAAAAATATTTAGGAAAATCAATTTCAAAACCACATCAATTCTAATTTTCAACAAGTGCCTGTGGTTCAAGTTGCTGTAGCTACTAACAATATCGTGTTGTGAAAAGGTCCACCCTCTTAATCAACTCTTCTTTCCATCTATTGTCTTTCTTCCTTTCAACTCTCCCACATCCCTTAATAGTAGATACAAGAAAACAATTTAAAAATACATTGTCCCTGAAAAACATAAAAGAGGGTCAAAGGTATTAAAAAGAAGACTTAGAAGATAGGTACGTAAAGGCTTAACTTTCTGGAATTCGTTTTTCTGCTTTTTTTTTTTCCTCTTCGTGATCATAGCTATCTTATACACCCCAAGACAAACAAGTTGGGGGGAGGGATTCAGGTATTTGTGCAGGCAGGTGGGTAACAGACCTTAGTCTGAAAGAACCAGCCTCCCTCTGTTTCCAGAGAAGCAAAACAAGCAAGATGATCTGGGTGAGCCCTTCCTTTGTGAGCACCCCAACAGGGAAGTTCTTTCTTAGGCCACAGCCGGTCCCCCAGATGTTCCTCCTGCAGGCTCCCTCCGCCCATCTCTGGAGCCCAGACTTTGTCCCTCATGTCCCAGACTTTCCAACCGTTATCACCCCTAGAGAGAATCACTAGTGCCAGAGTGAGGACCCCCACGGAGAGGCAAAGAACCGCATCTCTCTGCTGTAAAAATGCCGGGCTGCAGCCCACCCATCCGCTAGCAAGCGGACCCGACGCGCCCGGAGCCCGCTCCGCTCGTACCTGAAGGGCTGCGGCGCGGAAGGCGCTCCTGAGCTTGGGCTTCTGCTGTGACCGCCGCCCAGGGAACTGTGAAGGTGGTGGGCTGCAAAGGTGCAGTGGGAGAGGGTGGGTCCGAGGTGCAGAGGTACCCGGGGCAGGTACTGTAGGCTCTAAGTCTCCGGATCTCAGAGAATCTGGGCGGACGCGGAGTTCACAGGTGTGGGCACCCGCCGAGGGTTCGCGGCGCCGGTCGAGGTGACAATCGATCCGAATATTGGCAAAAGTCCCCTTTGTAAGGGTGGCCGACGAGAACGATCGTCAGAGCACTGGAGACAGACGTCAGAGCATTGTGGTGCTGGGGCTAATGCTAGGACGGTGCCCTCGCGAGCAGGGTGGGTGGGTGGGTGGGGGGTGTGTGTGGGGGGAAGGGGACTAGGGCCCGAGGAACAAGGCCAGCCCCGCTGCGATATTTCTCTGTCCGGGATGGTTGCTTGACAAGTCACTGCCACTCCCGTTTCTCTCCTCGATGAAAGAGAGTATGATTCCCTTGGGTCATTTCCAATGCTAACTTCCCAAGACTCTGGTTGGAAGCAGGGAATGCGGAGGTTGGGAGGGTCTCAAAGAATTACGTTTTCAGATGGAGCAGCTGGAAGTCCAATTGCAAGGAGGGGTCCAGGCTTCTTGTTTCCCAGACTTTCCCAGGAAAGGTATCTTTCACTGGAGTCAAGGGGCCCTTGGGTAGATTGAGTCTGGCTTTCCTGGTGATGGGTTCTCTGAAAGAAAAATTACAGGAAGGTTTGGAAAGATGTTTTAAAATTCACACCCCTTCCACTTAAAAATGGTATCAAAATGAAATATTATATGAGTTGTTCAAAACAACAGAAAAACCAGAGAAGATGGCTATTCATGTAAAGCAGGCTAGATTGTCCATTAAGGAATCTTATCCTAGCAGTACAAAAAATGCTATGTAAATTTAAAATCTTTCTCATCTATACTTTCTCATCTACACTTAGAGATCTATATTCAATACATAGTTTATGTAAATCAATATTTCTATATTTACATATAACTATAATTATAGATCTAGGTAAACACAGATTTCTGTGTGTATTTATATATATATGTGACACAGTTTATAGAAAAACAAATTTATCTGTATGTGTGTATATACATGTATATACACACATACACACACATACATACGTACATACATATGTATATAAAGAGAGAGCATGGGTGCAAGAGAGTTTAAAAGACCCCAAGCCTTCTGGTCACCTTTTCACTTCTCTTTATATTTCACCATGCCAGTGTGTTAAACAGTGAAATATGCCTACCTAATAATTGGTAGAATAAGCAAGAAAATTTCTTAACCACTGTCCACCTTTCTCAAGGGAGAGTTCAGAACACCCTCTCTTTTCTTATACTGCATCTGGAAATGAACATTATAATTTCCATAATTGCTTCCTTTCTTTGGTCTCTGTATACACAAAAACTGTGTCCAAACCCTTTGTTTGAAGTAAACAAGTTTATGGGGTTCAAATTGATATTAAGACAGAGTAGAAGGTGTTGTGTGCACAATTATCGGCTCTGACTTGTATGCTTAGCTCATTGCTTTCCTAGAAGAAGTTTAGAGAGCCTTTTAATAGAACCCCATTTTACATGAAAGGGATGTGAATTTAAGCAGTTTGAAGGAACTGATAGGGAAAATAAAAATGGAGTTTCATGTAATTCAAGCATTTTTAAAATAGAGATCCATTCATTCCTTTGTGTGTGTGTGTGTTTTACACTTAGAACTAAATCTATTTGGGACTTTCCTCACAGGTAATCTATATCTTTTCTACCAGAATACACTTAAGGTGATAATGACAAGCAGAGCAGGAACCATAGTGTATGAAATAGTGTACAAGGCTAAAACATCAGAAAGGTATACTCATCTAAAGAGGGACTTTAAAAAGTGGTTGTCCTCAGAGAAATATCATCAGGGCTTTAAGCTATAAAAATTGGGAATGCATCCAGGGTACAGGCTTTCTGTTGGGCCCACCTTAAAGTTAATCCACTTTAAGAAGCCAGCATTGCCAGACTTTAAATTCAGTGCCAAATCTGGGAAGGTACGATGTACGATGACCTTAAATGTGGCCAAAAATAAAATAAAAATAAATAAATAAATCTTGACCTGGCAAAGCAGCTGCCCTTCATGACAAAAAGCACCAGTTGAAAATTATTGCCTATGTATTGTGTCTACTTCTGTAGGGACATTTCCTCATTTGTGTGTGATCTGAGGATGACAATGTTTGCTATTTTCTGCACTGGGTTGTACCCTTCAAGACACCTATTCCTCTCATCTTCAATAAGCACGTCATCCTCCTCCTTTCTGCTGAGAATATGTGGTCATGCTTGAAGTTGGAGATAAACATGTCAGTGGGAGATCAATTGCAGTTTTGGGGGATAAAAAGCTTTGCATTTTCAACTCAGTTATTCATTTAGCAAACGTTTCATAAGTGCCTTTTTATATTCGCAGCACTTTCATAGATAATAAGAAATGTAGACAATTATATAGCCCTTAAAAAATTGTCATTAGTAAAAAGAAAGAAGAAACTAATAAGAAAAACTCTACTTCAGTATACTATTACAAATACCAATGTGAATGTATCATATCTATACATAAATTTTAGGGAAAACAAAAACATAGGGCCTTAGTCAGACTGGGTTATTCCTCTTGGAGGACAGAGTGGTTTATCATTCAACAAACTCATGCTGAGTATCTACTGTGTGTTAGGAATTATTTTTAAGCTTTATTTACTTATGCATACAGAACTGGAGTACAGGCCAGAGGTGCAGGGGTGGCGAGAAGATTCACCAGAGACAGAGTGGGGAGCAGTACAGGTAGACTGATGAAATACACTGCTGAGGGGAGCAGCCAGTGAAACATGTGAATCACCTCTCTGGAGCCAGTGATGGAACTCTCACTGAAGTCCTGTGGCTAGCTTGCAGTGCTGCGTCCTAACCTGTTGTGCCACCAGGAAAGGCCTGCTAGGGATTTTTATAGGAGCTAGAAGTAACATCAAAAGACTATAACAAAAGTACCCTGTCTTCAATAAACATATCATCAATGACCTTGCTACTTAAAGTATGGTCCATGAAACACAAGAGTAACAACATCATTTTTTTTTAAACAGCATTACTAGGTAATTTTAGAAGGTCATCACTTGGCATTCATGTTTTAAACATGACTCATATGAATAAAAATGCATAGATATTTTGTGCATACATATCCTTTTAGTCATTAGTAATACTGCTTCTGCTTCTTCATTGTATACTTTTTACTTCAACCTTTCATAAGTTTTAATTGATTTCATTTAGTTTCAGTTACCAGTTTTTGCCTACCATGTCCAAACCAAGGTGATCATCAAAATCATAAACTACTTTAAAAATTGCAGATTCTGTGCTTCCACGGAAGAATGTAAATTGGTGTATCCATTTTAGAAATTGTTATGGACTTTCCTCAAAGAACAGAACAGCTCTTTCTTTTCAC
Organism: Condylura cristata; assembly: GCF_000260355.1. Classification (NCBI taxonomy): domain Eukaryota; kingdom Metazoa; phylum Chordata; class Mammalia; order Eulipotyphla; family Talpidae; genus Condylura; species Condylura cristata. Next base: position 9,230,336 of record NW_004567121.1, on the reverse strand, counting down.
TTGTGTCTGTGTAAACATCTTCTCCTTTCCTTCTTTAGTAAGCCTACCCATTTTAAGTATTAAAAAACCTCCTAAAAATAGAACTACCTTATAATCCAGTAATCCAACTTTGGGTAACTATCTGAAGGATATGAAATCATCAACTCAAAGAGCTAGCGATGTGTACCAGAATATTTATTGCAGCATTTTTTTACTAAAGCTAAGATATGAAGAAACCTACATTTAAAAAAGACTTTATTTTTTTTAAAGATTTATTTATTTTTATACATAAAGAACTGGGGTACAGGCCAGAGATGCAGGGTGGTGAGAGTATTCACCAGAGACAGAGTGGGGAGCAGAACAGGCAGATTAATGAAGTACACTGCTGAGGGGAGCAGCGGGCGGGCCAGGAGAGGTCTATAGCACCATGTGGATCCACCTCCGGGGTATGCGGAAATCAAACTCATGCCTCAGTGGCTTTAGCTTCTTAGTGCTGTGCTTTAACCCGCTGTGCCACCAGGGAGGGCCCAAGACTTTAATTTTTTAAGATAATTTTTAGGTTCATAGCAAAATTTGACAGAAATCTTTCCCTTATACCCTACACATGTATAGCTTCCACCAGTATGAACATCCTTCACCAGAGTGATACTTTTATTATAACTGGTGAACCTAATTTGATATTATCAGCCAGCACTCACGGTATAATAGCATCTAGCCATCATTCTAGTGACATATGAATAATTTTACTGTGCTAAAAATGTTTGACAATATTGAGTTTTTCTCTTGTCCATAAATGTGGAATATCAGTTTATTTAGTTTTTATGGCTTCTTTCATTAGAGTTATGTAATTTTCCTCATAAAGATCTTATACATATTTTGTTAGATTTAGAAGTATTTATTTTTATTGAGGTAACACTGTTTTACAACTATCTATGACTGAAAGATACAGGTTCACATCTCTTCAGCTGTGTGTAACCATGTCACATGCACCTTCAGGGCAACATAGTCCCCCACAATAATCCACTGGATCTGCACCCTCCATTGCTTTCTATCTTCCCCGTGCTCCTCTGTTAACCTCATGAATTTCACACTTTGAATTAGAATTTGAGAATTATGATTTCCTTAATTTTTACCTAAGATCCTTTTCTGTACCAGGATACCCTCTAGGACTCCATATATTTTGGAATTATGATGTTCTCTTTTCTTCTTCTAAACTGTGATATTGCCTCAGACTTTTCTTGCTTTTGATGAGCCAATAGTTTTAAGGAGTACTCATTTTATTTTATAGAATTTTTCTCAGTTGGGGCTTATATGATATTTTTCTCATGATTATACTGTGATTATGGGCTTGGGGAGGAAGACCAGAAAAGTAAAATACTATTGTCATGACATCATATCAAGGATACATGCTGTCAACATGGCTTATCACTGTTGCTGTTGTCCTGAATCACTTGAAAGAGGCAATGTCTGCCATGTTTCTTCCCATCTTTTCTACACAGTAATGCTCTTTAAAATGAGATTTTTCTTTAAAAGTAAGTTATGAATAGCCTACACTTTAGCAGTGGGGAAGCTATGCTCCAACTCTACAAAGGGAAGAAATCTACATACATTACTTGGAATTCTACTTCTAATCAACTAACTAGTTAACCCATATATTTATATTATATAAATCTACTTTATGTGTTATATGTCATATGTATGTGTTTATTAGAAATTACATATATTTATCAGATTAGAATAAATCTATTTTATGCATTTAAAGAGATTAAAATCCAGTTAAGATGAATTGAGACGAAATCTTAGATTTTTACCTTCTAGTCAATTCAGTTATTATTACTCAAGTATTCATTTGGTACTTAAAAGTAAAGAGGTAATTAGAAAAAAAAATAGATAGGTCAGTTGTTCCTTGATCATGCTTGTGGCCAGAAGGAAATAATGTTCCCATTTTACCACTAGTAGAAATCAAGTGATGATACAAGGAAGAGGACCAGCTTTCATCCACCAGTCATGAAGGCATCCTCCTCAATCATGGAAGAGTTTCTTTTATTCCCACCATTATTAGGTAGTCTTTATTTAATCTGAGATAGCTTTTGGGCACTATCATATTGAAAATCATATAACCTAAGACAACATTATATCTTAGGTCTCTTTGCTTATCTTTTTCTCATAATTATCTTGATTTTTGCAGATTAAAAACTGTGGGAGCATTAACAGTACATTTAATTTGATTTCGCCAGAAGTCTGTGAATGCAAATCTAATGGGCCATTTGTTAGTCTTCCCTAATTCATAAGAGCAAGAGACATTAATCATCCTTTAGTCACATTTGAACAGCATCTGGATTGGGCATCAGGTTCTGCATGTTTTAATTGATGATTGTGATCTCTGTCTACTGTGCTCATGCTGACTGTAAATACATTGTGCTAGTAAATGTTTCTGACATTAAACACTTTTGCTCAGTAAGAAAAAAAACAAACACTATCTCTCCCACTGTTCAACCAATGGTTCAAAACCTTAGTAGATGGTAGAGAGATAACATTTGATATAAAATTAACACTGAGATAATTTACACTACTGATTAACTCCAAGTAAATTTATTCACAAATAGAAGATTTTCAAATTCTATTAAGGAAAAATTTTATGTATGCCCCTATTGCAGAATAGTTTTAGAGATATCCTGGATTATGAAAAGTAGATTTAGTCTGTGTGAAAACAACAACTTTGGTACATAAAATTTCCCTAGATTTCTTTGTATTGAATTTTATTAGTTCTGATAAGCCTATGTTTTTACATGTAAGCAAATCCAATTATATATCTGTGCTGATTTTAGTTATAAATGGCTTAGGCATATGTCAGCTCTCTTGGTGAAGATATTTGATAGCTCATTTATTCTTTCAACAAATATACATTGATCATCTACAATGTACCAGTTTTATGTACATAATAGTATTAAATCTTTCTTGCACTTGCCTTGAAACTTGAATAAAAAAACCCTTTATTTATAGGTATATATAATTATGTAATTGTGATCTTCTGGGAACAAGCACTTTTTCACACTGTGCTGATATTGTGAGTTAGACTACAAAATGTCACATTAATGGTATATGCTTGATTATTGGCCTACTACTTTTAACTTATTCATTTTATTTTCTTTTTAAGAAAGTGTTTCAAATAAAAACACATTGGCATTATTATCAAAAGAACAAGATTTTAAGTAAAAAATAATTCAATAACATATTTCTCTCTCTTATTATATGCTGTTAGGTGTGACTAAGGTAGACTCTCCATTTTGACCATTTACCCGTTCTTCTCTTTTCTCTACTGCTCCAAGCCTGGTCATTATGTTGTATCTGGGGAAAAAAATTGATGGGTAGACGAATATGATTTCTCTTAATATTCTAAAAATTTACACTGGCTATGTAAATGTAAATCGAAATGTTTTTAATCATTATTGTTACTATTATTATTGTCATGATTATTGATATATTTTTACTCATTCTTCAGTTCACACTTAATTCTCTGGCATTACCCCATTTTGATATGGCTCTTCTGGCAACAGATTTGTGTTCTATAAATATTGTTCAATATGCATAATGATTTTGCTTGAGTCAGAGATTTGGCATAGTAGAACATCTTAAAATTAAATTTGACATAAAATTCAGATTTCTCATGAAAGTTGAGAAGCTGGCTTAACTAGTTGTTAAGTCCACAACTAGTGGAATGATGACAGGTTGAATAATTGCTGCTGTCTTTAAGTGTTGGGTTATAACAAACTGACTACTCTTGTTTTCCTGAGACACAATACAAGCATCAATTTGCACATTTCCTTTTGTGTTAAAGTAGGGGTACAGAGAATACTAAAGTATTATGTCCCTACCAAATATGAGAAAATAAAAATATAGAGGGAGAATTATATTCATATTTAAATTTGTGACTTCTCTTTTACTTGAACATTCTTTAAAGTAGTATGCATTTGAATATATATGCATATGTATGTGTGTTGGGAGTTTCATTAGTTATATTTAATGCAATGGCCATGAACTAGTGGGATATCAAGTCTCTTTTAGAATATAGAAATGAGTGAGAAATTATACTATAATAAATAAGTGCTTAATCTAAGAAACTGTAGTGAAATTTCTTAATGTTTCTTAATTTATTTGCCAGTCCTTGAAATATACTTCCTTTTATTGTGCTTTACATGATAGTCCCATCAGCAGAGTTTAGTACTCTGTGCCATGATAGAAAATCCATACTAATTTTTGGATGAAAATCCTTTATGTTTTCAAATATATGCAAATATTCTACAAGCAAACTTTCTAAGCCATATTGATAGTTTACAGTGAAGAAATTGTAACAATTTGTTGAGGAAGATAAGATTATTTCCAGTGAGAAAAATAGTAATTCCTGGCAAGAGCTATAGTTTAGTATCCTGAGAACAGGAAAATCCCATCTGAGAAAAATAGATCAATTCATCTGTTACTACTTAAATATCAAATCCACAGTATTGTTTTGGAGAAAAAGTTAAATGTAAACATCTATACTTTCAGACACATTTTATCATCACTAACTTCCACTAGTTTCATTATATACATTGGAGATTCACAAAATGATGAATTTCTATCTCGCAAGCCATGTGACTGAAAGAACCCATGGGAGAGAAGCCATTTCATAAGTCACAATGACATTGGTTTTAGCTGATGCTCTTACAACTTAAAGCCACATGTGATTGCTCTGTTGAGAACATGATAATCCTTAAGATGACAGTAGATTAGTTAGTACACTTTTAAAAATGAAGCTAGATATTCTATTATGACAAGTTAGAGTGAGGCTAAAGAAAAACAATATGACTTGATTTGGAGGTAGCTGTTTGATAACAACTCTGGAAGTTAGAGTAAGAAATCTTTATGAAAGTCATCAGAAATTTGCCTTCACTATTACACAGCTCTATTTTTGTTTCCTTTTTCTATCAAAAATATTTCTGTTCAAAATGATTAATACAAGAGAGTTGTAATAATTTAAGATTATGTGAAAAAGACAACAAATGTCAATTATGTCTCTGGAAAAAGTGATTAGGAGAAAAAATAACTATTGATTTTCACTACTGAATGCTTTTTCCCCTTATGACACAGATAACATTAATATTTTAAAAAATTATATCACTAAAATGTCATTTCAGATCTATCATTTCAGACTGAGTATCAATTTCAGTCTGAAATTGGCAAATACTAAAAATCTTACAAAGATTTAATAATTTATTGCATAAAACTTTCCCTTATCTCTAACTCACAGGGACATGGTTTACATTTCATTTCAAGCAAATATCTTTACAAACAATATTTTTAATAGTGTTATCTGTATATTATCTTCATGTCATAGTCACATTAATTACTATTATTTGATTTCTGGGTAATGAGCTAAAAGTACCACCTGAATAAAGTAGTATATTAAAAGCTAAATAATTCACCAGTATTTAAAGATAGCAATCCTTATTAAGTACATTCTTTCCTCCCTGTAATTTGTAACATTACAAAACTCACTGGAGGTTCAATATCTTCTTGAATATCCATGTATTCCATTTTATTATCATTGCTAGTGGGTTGAATGATGATGTAATTGCCCAAGTGATACAAGCTGGCATGTGTTGAACACCCTGGCTATTATTTGGTGTTCCACATGCCTGGGACAGAGAAAGGTAAAACAATGAGGAGCACTGACAATTGCAGGACACCAGAAAGTCTCAGGGTGTTTATTAACAAGCAGGAGATTGGGCAAAAGGAAAGAGTTTCTGATACCACAAGTGGCCAACTGCCCCACTCCAGATAGAATCCATAGTGTCCAGTAGTCCAAAACAAATGCTGTTACTGCTGATGCAAGATGGTGCTATCTGTTTGATGAAAGGCTAGAGCTGGTGGCAAACTGTAAGCACTGCACCAAGATCCAATTTATGGTGGCAGCTGGAGGGGCTCAGAAGTGGGGTTGCTGAGATGACAAAATAGGAGCCCAAAGCAACAGTCAGAGGACCAGTCTGGGCAGCACCAGATGCCAGAGCAGGCAATACTGGACAAAACAATATAAGGAGTTGATACTAGAGGGTCCCAAGTGCTGAAAATATCTCAAAGGTGGTGAGATACAGAATGCATGTCACTGGTCAGCAGTGCTTGTCTGCACTACTCACCAGGAGATGTGCCTGAGACACCAATGTTACAACTCTTTGTGAGTTGTTGACATAAGCCAATCATATAGAGCGCTTTTTAAGAGACACCTGGCCCAAACCAATGATGCTCCTTGCATGTGATGTCAAAAGCAAGGCTAGAGGCAGGTGCAGCGGCTAGATCTCTGTGAAGGTCTATGGAAGTCTGGAGGTTGTTTTAAAGGAACAACAGTATTTCTAATAATACAGTGTCCCCTAAAAAGTGTTCTATTTTCATCAAAAAATGGAAAGAAGAGCTAAAAAGACACTTCTCCAAAGAGGAAATTCAGATGGCCAGCAAGCATATGAAAAAATGTTAACATCACTCATAATAAGGGAGATGCAAATTAAAAACACAATGAGATACCACCTCACCCCAGTGAGAATAGCACATCTTCAAACAACTAGCAACAACAAATGTTGGCAAGGATGTGGAGAAAAGGAACTCTCTTGCTTTGCTGGTGGGAATGCAAACTAGTACAACCACTATGGAAAACTGTTTGGAGATTCCTCAAACTGCTAAACATGGAGCTTCCCTATGACCCAGCAATCCCACTCTTAGGTATCTACCCAAAAGACACAAAAACACTGATTGAAAAAGATACCTGCACCTCCATGTTTATTGCTACTTTATTTACAATTGGAAAAACATGGAAGCAGCCCAAATGCCCAAAAGTAGGTGACTGGATTAAAAAGATGTGGTACATATATACAATGGAATATTACTCAGCAACCAAAAAAGAGAAACACATGTCTCTTGCAGCAACTTGGATGGAGCTGGAAAAGATCATGCTTAGTGAGATAAGCCAGAAAGAGAAAGAAAAATACTGGAGGGTTTCACTCATAGCGGGAGTATAATGGACCAGGCGAGAAAATAACAAAAATAATGAACAGCCATATACCAGAGACATTTTGTGGGGGTGGAGTGGGGAATGGGATCAAAAACGGGGGGGTGGAGAGGGAAATGCATGGGATTATTATGATGGCACACAGGTGATGGGAAACCCGCGGGGATTACAAGTGAGGTGGAAAAAAAATGTACAAAATGATGTAAAAATAAACTGTTATATATATAAAAAAGCAGTATCTGGGGCCCTCCCTGGTGGCCCAGCAGGTTAAAAAAAAAATGTTCTATTTTCTTTCCATATATACATTATAAGATTAGAATAAGGGATGAAACTAGTATACAGGCCATACAACAGGTAACTAGTCTTTCATATTAATTGTAGAATAAAGGTCCTTTTAGTGAAGCAAATTGGCTTTTAGTCAGTTGTGGTATTGTATATTTCTTTTTATGTGTGTGGTACTGTATATTTCTGTCTTATTAATTATTTCTTCCTTTCACACAGATTCTATTTCTGTCAAATTAACTATAGTAGCCCTTGGAGTCTTCTAAAATTTCTTGCTACATATCATTGGTCACATAACTATCCTGTCTAAGACGTTCCTTTCCTTTCTTTTTTTCAGATATACATCCTAACTATTTTTCAGGGATTAACTAAGATGCCACCTATCCATGGATCTTTTCTAATCCTTTTAGCCAGAAATAAAAAATAACTGTCCTCTGTGTTCTTAAAGCGCCTTATCTGACATATCTTATTGGATATGTTAGGATGTTTTGGCTGTGGACAACAAAGTAGGATTCTAACTTAGGCCAAAAATAAAAGATTTAAGGTAGCTGATAGAATCAATGAAAAGAAAAAGTGTCTGACTACTCTGGATTGTTAGTAATAATAATAATAATCTGGATTGTCAGTGCCTTTTCAGGATGCTCATTGGAAATACTCAAGGTCAATCACTTTCCATTGGTATGTGGTTCATTAATATTTTAGAACTCTGGAAGGAGACCTAATTAAATTTGTTGGAGTCAAGCACCTATACCTTGGGTAGAAAGGGTCAGGTATCGTGATGTGCCCACCAAGTCTGGGAATCCCCCCAATGCAGCAGGAATCAGTTAGTTCTGCTGTGGAAAGCAAGGTATTCAGTTCATAAAGAAAGGAAAAATATCACCGAATGATAAAAAACAAGATAATCGGCCCTCCCTGGTGGCGCAGCGGGTTAAAGCACAGCACTAAGAAGCTAAAGCCATTTCAGCATAAGCTTGATCCCTGCCCTGAAGGTGATCCACATGGCGTGGCAGATCTCTCCTGACCCACCTGCTGCTCCCCTCACAGAGTACTTCATCGATCTGACTGTTCTGCACCCTATTCTGTCTCTGGTGAATCCTCTCAGTGCCCTGCACCTCTGGCTTGTACCCCAATTCTGTATGAATAAGTAAATAAATCTTAAAAAACAAACAAACAAAAAACAAGATAATCACTGCACTTACTGTGTTTAACTACTCAACCTTTTATTATTGTTCAACTGGTAAATCTTATTGCCTGCTTTTGCATTCTTACCACACCAAGCATATCACACACACACACAAATTTGTCCAGCAAATTTAAACATATATAACTATGACTTGTTATTAAAAGACAGAGAAAAACTAAGACAGCATGTTCTATACACTTTTGAAAAACATACAATAATTGTTAGATGAATTCTTCACCTTCATGTTCACTCATATTACTCCTTAGGGTGTTTTCTTTTTAAAATCTTTTCCTTTATATATATTTCTTAGTTTGTAGGTTACTTTGATTCTGTTATCAATTTTTTTCTTTTTTAGAATTTACTTGAGGTTAAAAAGGAATTGCTCTCTTTCCAAATAGTTATCTTTCTTTTCTCAGGTTCTGTAATTAATGAAAATAAATTGGTAAACAAAATATTTATACCTTTTTGTTTAGATTATGAATTTAGTCACTGAAACCTCATTGAAACACTTTTACTTTGTTAATTTGAAGATTTATATCCTTTAGTGATTTAAAAAGATTATTGTTTTTTAGAAATTGAGGAATTCAAATGGAAGGACAAATTGCCCTCTGTCTATGAGCTTGCATTCTGATGGGGGAGGTATAGATGCAGAGTGGTGATAACTTGCGATTAAGTTTGGGAGTGTGTTTGGGGAAAGTACCTTATACCAGATACTCTATATAAGAGGAGATGGTCAGACATATACTTTCCCTAGTCCATACTAGAATATAGAACAAGGAAAATATCCTGGTCCTGGAGATAATGGTTAGCATCCATTCAAGTCCTAGGTATAAAAGGGGATAGAGAAGGAAGAAGGTGTTGCATGGGAGAAATCATGGGGACATAGAAAGCTTAGAACAGATAGGGGATTACATATATTTTCCCTTTATATTTTATTAACTCATGTAAAACTTAATGTGTGCCATATGCTTTCCTAAGAGTTTTATAAGTTTTTAATTGATTTAAGGTGTTTCAATACACATTTTAAATTGGAGTTGGCAAATCCAGCTCATTGTCTCTTTTTATGAATTCACTTTTATTGGAAAAAGTCATGGTGTTTTGTTTATGTATTATGTCTAGTTGTTTTTACAAACAATGGCAATGGCAAGAAATTCCAACATCTACCATAAAACCCACAAAATCTAAGGTATTTTATCCCTGGCCATTTACTAAGTTTACCAATCCCTACATATAGGTGGAGAGGGAAGACTTAAGTCTAGAGAGCAGAAGCATGGTTACTTAAGGACAGAGGTTCATTTACCATCTAAGAGAATAGTATGTAAATTTAACTGCACACATACATAAAAATGACACACATAATTAGCAGTGGTCCTTTTAATGTAGGTCCGTTTAATGTTCTTGTCAGACTATGACAGTATCTTATGGTGTACTCAGTTCTACATTATGTTATGAGAAGCATAACAAAATTTATGTTTGTACCTGAAGCTGAATTGGTTTCTGAGCAACAGCAAAACAATTTTTAGATGCACAATATAATTTTGCAATAGATAAAATGATACTTAGACTGTAGAAAAATGTTTTCTTAGGCAAAAGTAAAATCTTAAATATTAAATATGTTTTCAACATTAATTACATATAATATCTCATACAGAGTTCCTATTTATACATAAGCTCTTACAAATCCCTTGATATAAGGCAAATTATTTAACTTCCTTGAGCCTTAGCTTCCTATCTTACTTGAAAATAATGTTTTGAGGATGAAATTATATATAAATATAGAGCTCTTAGATAGAATTTGATATACAGAGGAAGAAATAATGTCTATTATTATAGAAATCACAAAGCTGTAGATACCACTCTCTGTATTTTTAAACTGCTACCTTAAAATACATTTTATTGAAGAAAATTTTATAGTTGGAATCAACAAACTTGACATGACCTAAAAAAACTCAGTGAAGTGCTTGAAGATTGCAAACACAATAAAAGTTCAAACAAATAGCACTTATTGGATTTTTAAAAATAATCTGGGCAGAAGGTAGAAATATTTCTAAGAGTGTTTTCTTTTCAATGAACTCTGGAGCTATCATTAACAGGTAGTGATATTTTTTGTTTTCAATTTTCAGAACTAGTAAAAATGTGCAAGAATGGGAGTGTGTATGTGTAATAAAATTGTGAAACAGAGAAAGAGGAAAAATAATATCATCAAGGTACCCTGAAACATTACCATTAGCCATACTTCTATTTTTATCTAGTCAGGAAAGCAAATCCTATAGTCCAAGCATCATCTTATATGTTGCAAAATTAGATTGTGAAACCTAACTTCTCTTCATTCCCTCATTGATCTAGAAAGTGGCCCAATCATCAGGTTCCCCAGCTTATTTATACTTAGACTAGCTTGGAGCTCAAAGCATTAAAATTAAAAGGAGGTGTGTTTAACCTTCTATCCTTGAATAATAAACAATGTAGTTTATTAAACTAACACAGAAGAGAAAAGAGAACCAAGAGAAGAAGAAGGAGAATGAGACAAAGTGGGGGGGGTATGCATTTAAGGTTCCTGGTACAGGAATTCATGCAATTTATCCATGGGAAAGCCTGCCTCTACCTGTTGGGTGACCTGTGTAAAATTTCATGGAAATCTTCAAATAACTATGGAATCTCATTTATTCATTCAGCTTTCTCTGATGACTAGGGATGATAAGGGAAAATGGCATTCTTAGCTGATGGGAAGGAACTTACAAGATATTTTCAACACTTACCTTTGTAGTCACAATCATCTTTTTAATTTATGCATGTATTTGGATATGGAATGATGGTATAGTGTTTAATAAAACACTTTCAAGGAGGAAACCCTATACTTCCAAAACACAAACAAGGTTGTACATCTGTGGTACTTGAATAAAAATAAAGCAGGAAATAGAGCTAGATTAAGAAAAAAATTTACAGTGAAAATATGTTAGAATTATGCAGAAAAAATATCACAAATAAAATTTATATTCTAAGGAGAAAGAGAATTAAATAAAATGTCCTATATTTAACATTTCATAATACATTGAAAAGGCTGGGATAGCAATTTTATTTTACAATTCCATGATTAATATATGCCAGAGGTGATAACCCCTGCAACTTTTAAAACTTTCAATAAAATTTTCAAATAGTTGTCCCACCCAAAGCAATCTATATGTTTAATGCAATTTCTATAAAAATTTAAATGACAATCTTAAAAAAAATGGAATAAACACCACTGAAATTCATGAATCACAAAAGACCCCAGATAGCCATTAAACTTTCAGACTTCAAACAATACTACAAAGTTGTAATAATTAAGTATGGAACTGGAAGAAAAACAGACTCATAGACCAATGGAGTAGAATTTAAGCCCCAGAAATAATACACAGCTATATGGACAGCTCATATATGACAAAGTGGCCAAGAACATACTCTCTAACAAGGAAATCCTGTATAATAAGTAAATTTACATATGGCAAAAGTGAACCTCCATATGTAAAGAAATGTAACTAGACCACTACCTCACACTATACACAAAAATCAACTCAAAATGGATAAAAGCGTTGGTTATAAGTCCTGAAACCATAAAATACAGGGGGGGCGGGGAAGGCAAAAACACTTCATGATATAAATGTCAGCAGCAAATTCATTCTAGCAGCAAGGGAAACAAAAGAGAATATAAACAACTGGAACTATATCAAACTAAACATCTTCCCTACAGAAAGACCAAACACAAACAAAGAAACATCCTACCAAATGGGAGAAAATATTTGCAAGCTATGTATCTGACATGAAACTTACATATCTATAGAGTTTGTGCAACTCAAAACAACAAAAGAAACCCAATTAAGAAACAGGCAGAGGAGATAAATAGGCACTATTTCAAACGGGAAGACATTGAATCAACCCAAATGCCCAAAAAATAGATGACTGGAATGGGATATTCCATTCCACAATGGAATATTACTCAGTAATCAAAAAGATAAACTCATGCCTTTTACAGCAATATGGATGGATCTGGAAGGGATCATGCTTTGTGAAATAAGCGAGGAAGAAAAAGAAAAAAATGGATGGTTTTAGAACAGCAGGAGCATAAAATATGGGGGTGGAGGGGGAGAGAGAGAAACAAAAGTAATAGAGTAAAAATGAACACAATGAACAACTATAAGAGACATTTTTATGGGGGTGGAAAGAGGAATGGGATCAGAACTGGGGTGGGAAGACTGCATTGGACTATGGTGAATTGGTGGTGGGAAGCCCATGGGGATTACAACCAAGATGAAAAAATGCACAAAATTAAGAATGATGTAATGATAATAATAATAATAATATTGGAAATGAAAACAAAAAAAGGATTTACAGATGGCTAATAGACACATGAACACATGTTCATAACAACTTATCATGAAGATGCAAATCAAAACACAATGAGATACCATCTCACACAGTGAGAATAGCCCACATAAAATGACCAGAAACAACAAGTGCTATGGAGGTTGTAGAGGAAAAGGAACCCTTTGACAGTGTTCTGGGAATGCAGACTGGTACAGCAGTGTGGAGTTTCCTTAAAGGACTGAAAATATACTTGCCATACACCCAAAAAATTCCAATTATAGGTATCTACTCCCAAAATACATAAACACTAATTTGAAAGGAAACCTGCACCCTTATATTTTATAGCAGAAGTATTTATGATACTAAGATATGGAAACAACCCAAGTGCCTAAAAATAGATGAGTGGAGGCCCTCCCTGGTGGTGCAGCAGGTTAAAGCACTGCACTAAGAAGCTTAAGCCACTTCTGCATGAGTTCAATCCCCGCCTGCCCCGGAGGAGATCCACATGGCGTGGCAGACCTCTCCTGACCCGCCTGCTGCTCCCCTCAGCAGTGTACTTCATCAGTCGGACTGTTCTGCTCCCCACTCTGTCTCTGGTGAATCCTCTCAGCATCCCCGCACCTCTGACTTGTATCCCAGTTCTGTATGCATAAATAAATAAACCTTTAAAAAAATATATTTAAAAAATAATAGATGAGTGGATGAATAAGATATGTTACATATATTCAGTGGTATATTGCTCAGTAGTCAGAAAATAAATAAACTCATGTCATTTGTGGCAACATGGAGTTAGATGAGATAATGCTAAGAAAAATGAGCCAGAAGGAGGAAGGTAAATACCAAATGTCACTAATATGTGGGATATTGGGAAACCAAACTAAGGACCAAAGAAAGACATTAACAGCTAACACTTGAAAACTGTTGAACTGAAGCATCTAGAGAGGCTAGGGAGAGGGGAGGAATTACAAGGGAAGGAAGCACAATAGACACTGCTGAAATACTATCGGTGGTTGGTGGTGGGTACCCTACAGTGGTGATACCTGGTGGGGAGGGCTCTTATCACAGTAAAGACTAAATTATTTTTTAAAAAGTAAAATGGAATGGATCTTTATGGTGATAGAAATAGTCTATAACTTGATTGTATCAGTGTCAATATCCTGAGTGTGATATTGTACTAATGTTTTCAATAAGTTATTTTTGGGGTGGTGATGGTATTTATTGTTTTTTATAACAGCATGTGAATGTACAATTATTTCAGAATAATAAAGAGTACTTTTAGAAAAAAAATGTCAGCCAGAAAAATGTCTGAGGTGGCAAATTAAAAATTATTTTGGGGTAAAACAAGCAAAAGTTCCAATATCACTTACTGATCTGTAAAGTGAAGTTCTAAGTTTACCTTTTTTTTTGCTTTCTTGATTTATTTTAAAAATTGCTTCTATACAAAGAAGAGAATAATCCTCATGTGAGAACACAAAAGTCTAGATGTCACAGTTGATTTTTCTTTTTTCTTTTTTTTTTTTTACAGAAAAAAGCACCTAGCCACCCAGAAAAAAGACAGTAGTAAGAGATCCATATCTATTTTTAGTGGGACAGTTGCATAAAATATATTTGAAAATGTTCAAACAGATCTTAACATTTTTAGTTCTTACCTATATCCACTTTACATTTTGCCAGGAATAATTACTTGGCAATGGCAACATGCCAGAAACATCCTTTGCCCTATTAAAGTGATAAAATCGATTATTTTAAACTAAAAATATGTTAGTCAAAGCTATCAGAATGGAAGAGAGTGAAATTATTTCCTAAGGAGTCACAGATAATTCGTAAAGATGTAATTCATGAGTACTCTGTGTATAAGAACAACTTGTAAATAGTGGTACCATCAGAAATTTTGCAGAATCTTTTGGTTTATATCATGAATCTTAAGGCATTTTTTTCCCAGATGAACATTGCAAATAAATATCAAGTTGTGTAAGTCTTTACACATAGACAGTATTTTTTTTAAACGTGAAATATATGAAATCATTGAAGTTTTTATATTGGCCCTCCCTAGTGGTGCAAAGGGTTAGAATGCAGCACTGCAGCTAGCTGCGGTGCTTCAGTGCAAGTTCGATTCTCACCCATGAGGTCACCCATATGTTACAGCAAACCCCTCCGGTCTTGCTTGCTGTTCCCCTTAGCTGTGTACTTCGTTGTTCTGCTCCCCACTCTGTCTCTGGTGAAGCCTCTCACCTCCCTGCACCTCTAGACTGTACCCCCGTTCTGTATGCATAAATATATAAATCTTTAATGAAAAAAAGAGAGAAAAAAGTTTTATAGCATTTTTTAAAAAAGATTTATTTTATTTACTTATGTATAGAAGAACTGGGATGTAGGCCAGAGGTGTGGTGGTGAGAGGATTCACCAGAGACACAGTAGGGAGCAGAACAGGCAGAATGACTGAAATACGCTGCTAAGGGAACCAGCGGGCGATACAGCAGAGATCTGCACCATGTATGTCAGTTCCCTTGCTGGGGATTGAACTCATGCTGCAGTGGATGTGGATAGCTTCATAGCCTTGAGACTTTGACCCCTTCAACATTAGGGGTGTCTCTCTTTTTTTTTTAAAGATTTATTTGTTTGTGCATACAGAACTGGGGTACAGGCCAGAGGCTCAGGGGCGGCGAGAGGCTTCACCAGAGACAGAACAGGGAACAGAACAGGCAGATTGACGAAAGTACACTGCTGAGGGGTGCAGCGGGCGGGCCAGGAGAGGTCTGCCTCGCCATGTGGTCACCTCTGGGGCAGGCGGGAATCGAACTCATGCAGAAGCAGCTTTTTGGATTCTCAGTGTTGTGCTTTAACCCGCTGCGCCACCAGGGATTGCCAGGGGTGCCTCTTTTTAATAGCATTATAGCATCTTATATCACAAACGATAAAGAGTGAAATTCTCTCTTCACCTCGAATGATGTTTTCCTTTCTATTGTAATTTTGATAAACAAAGACTTTACCAAAATTTCAGTATTTCGTGTTTATGAGTAATAGATTTTTAAAAACTGGTTCTTTCATTAACTTACCCATTTCAGTTGCAACAATAATCTTATCACTGGAAACGCATCCCACGTCTTCAAGACTGTGTCTAGTTTAGGGTACTTCTGAAGTGCCATGATCAGGTCCTTCTCGCAACACTAGTCCCCACAGGGATTAGGAGATGTTCTTTGTCCACTTTGGTGTTTTATTTTTAATCTTTTGGTTTCCGTGCTGACTAGACTGGCTCCTCTAATCATGATGAATGTCCAGTTCAAGGGTTGACAAATGTCAGCTTCCTTGCTATGTGATGTGTCCTGCCTAGACATATTGGAAGCAATATCTCAGAACTTAGAGATGAAAAATTTAGATAAATGTCCCATAACCTCTCTACTTCCCCTGGTATCCCCTCCTCCCCGCCCCACATATACACTGAATAACTTCCTTAGTTAGAAAATCTGCCTGACTAAAACAGTCATTACACTGTAAATTCTCTAAGAACCCACTCCCCAAGTCTACCCAGGAAGAAGTGGGCATGCCTTACCAACTAGTTTCTTCTTTCCTGGTATAGTGGTGATAGTGGTGGTATTAGATATCTGTTTCCTTCTGTCTTTCTCTCTTTTAGAAAAGATAAATAATTGATTTTATTTTCTAGAGATTTAGGTTTATAAAAAAGTTGGATACATAGATAATGGATTTTTTCCCCATATATTCCCTCTTTCCATCAGTTTCTCCTATTACTATGTTGCCTTAGTGTGGTATATTTGTTAGACTTGAAAAACTGATATTGATATGTCAATTTATTATATATAATATGTTATAGTCCTTAATGCACATTACTTTCCATACTGTTGTACAGTTCTATGGGTTTTGGCAAATGCGTAATGTGACGTATCACCAATATAGTATCAAGCAAACCACAAAACTTAATTTTTAGTAGAAAATTTAGAGACCACATGTTTTCCCAGAGAAATTAATTAGAAAAATGAAATCCTTGATTACGATTAAATAATTTGAGAAATAAAATCAAGTTCAGGAAATAAACATTTACAAATTTAGAAAAGTTTATTTTCAAAGAGGCAGTATAAAAAACTGAAACCATTTATAAAGTACAAATGTACTAATTAAAACTGATTAATTTTTGACTAAAACGCAAACAAAATAATAATTTTGAATTCTCAAACTCAATTGAATACCAAATTCCCAATTTACTTGGCCTGTGAAGAAATCAGATCCTTTTTTAAAATGAGCATGTTAATGTCAATCTTGAAACATTATTAGCAAGAACTTTTATATTAAATGATGTGACTTTACCATGCTAGTTGGTTTAACACATTCAGAATTCATTAATCTAGCTGAAATTACCTAACATCTCTGTTTCCACATTTTGCTTTCTCTCTTTATCCAGAACACACAACCCTATGACATTAAGAGCATCTCTGATTGTTTTTAAGATGATAAATGATCAGCATGATTTAATCAAGTAAATTCTGGATTAGTTGGTCCCTTTGTTTAAATGGTTTGTCAGGTTCAGTGTGCCCTCTGCTGGTGAACTCACATAAAGTGTAAAAACAAGTTAAGATTTTGCAAGGATACAGTACATTTTTTTTTTTTTGAGGGAGTGAGAGGAAAGAGGGGATCTGCACTCCATCCCCAAATTCCCACACTAATACTGATTTATAAGTTTCAGGTATACATCTTTTTGTGTCAACATCTTTATATACTGCAGTGTGATCACTCCCAAAAGCTTAGTTTCTATCCAATTTCTTACAGTTATCACTTTTTACTGTTTTACCTAAGTACTAGTAAAACACTATAGGAGCAGGGTTCAGAAACACAGGTCTGAGAATGGAAAACTCTGAGCTGTCTAGGAACCACAGCTATTCCTATGTGAAAGGAGGATGATAACTGATTTTTTTTTCCAGCTTCACTGAGATATAACTGACAAAAATTTTAATATATTTAGCATTCAATGTGGTTATTTACTATTCATGTACAGGAAATGTGAGAGAATTCCCACCATTGAGCCAACTAACATATCCACTGCCTCACATTGCATTTTAGCTTTTTTATGGTAAGCACATTTAAGTTCTATTCTCATAACAAATCTCAACTATACAAAATCTCAACTATACAATATGTCTCAGCATAGTCAACTATAGTTACCAAGGTGTGCATAGAGTTTCAGAATTTGTGAGTCTTACAACTGAACGTTTGAACATTGTTATGAGCTTCTCCTTATTTACCTTACCCCCAAGTTTTTTTGTTTTTAAAGATTTATTTATTTATGCACACAGAACTGGGACACAGGCCAGAGGTGCAGGGGGCAGTGAAAAGATTCACCACAGACAGAGTGGGGAGCAGAATAGGCAGATGTAGTGAAATACACTGCTGAGGGGAGCAGCCGGGTGACACAGGAGAGGTTTGCTGCACCATGTGTGTCACCTCCCAGGTGGGGATCTATGCTAAAGCGGATGTGCTAGCCAGCTTCATAGTGCTGCACTTTAAACCCTTGCTCCACCAGGAAGGGCCCTCACCCCCAAGTTCTTCAAGCACCTTATTACTCTATTTCTGAATTCAGATCTTTTTGCTGAAGAGTTTACATGTAAATAGGCAGTATTTATCTCTTGCTATTTTCCTTAATTCAATTAGTATAATGTACCCCATTTTCATCCATGCTAAAAATGGCAGAATTTCTTTCTTTTTGATATAACAATATAATCTTGTATGTATATATGATATTTTCTGTATCCTTTCAACTGTTAAGAGACTCACTTGGGTTATTTACATACCTTGGTTATTGTAAATTATGCAACAGTAAACATGATACAGATGTCTCTTTGAGATAATTATATAATTACCTTTGTATATTAAACCTACAGGTGGGATTGATGGATCATGCATATTTCCTTCCAAACTGTGTTTTAGTGTCCTTGGCTAGGTACCTAAGAATGGAACTGTTGGATCATACGGTAGGTCAATTTTTAATAGTTTGAGAAACCTCCATACTGTTTTACATAAAGTCTACTCCAGTGTACATTCCCAACAATAGTGCACTTCTATGCCCTCACTACACTTTATTCACAAATTTTTGATATGGATGCATCATCAATGCACTTTATGAGGTTAGTTCCCAGTGGGTTGGGAAGGAGTCCACAATTTTGAGTGCCTTCAAGTTCTTTCCCTCATTTGGGGCACATTTTGTGTGGAGCACCACATCTCATGATGTTTTTCTCCTCATTCAAGTCTTTGTTTTTTTTTTTTCCCATACCATTTCTACTCTTTCCTCCTCGGAGTCCCTGGCTAAATCTACAGCCTTGCTGTCTGTGTCCTCTACTGCAGCCTCCAAGCATTTTTCACTGAAGCATGAATCTCCTAGTCTCTTCTAGTGCTGGTCTTTGAAGTCCAAAGAGTGTTTAAATCTCACATCATGTATTCTTTCAGTGTGGTGTGCTTCTGCTTGATAGACTTTGCGCTTAGGAGTGAAACAAGGAAACTCCTTTTTTCCCCATCTTTGAGACATCATCTTAACCACTGTCAGCTTTTTAATATGTGTTGAATTATATTTGTGATTTCTCTATTATACTAAATTTCTTCATAGTAAAACCACCTTTTATTTATTTTTGAAGACTTAGTATTAGTTACAATAGAAAAATGTGCATAAATAAAAGTGAAAGTGCTACAAATCATAAGCAGAGTTTGGATTAATGATATTATGGCAGAACATGTAACATAAAATTTGTCCTTATATCATGAAAGGTCCTTAAAAATAAATTCATATACAGTTGAGGGCCCTCCCTGGTG
>NW_004567121.1:9191800-9210170 GCF_000260355.1 Condylura cristata | reverse complement strand
ATCTCCTCCAGGGCAGGCGGGGATCGAACTCCTGCGAAAGTGGCTTTAGCTTCTCAGTGCTGTGCTTTAACCCGCTGCGCCACCAGGAGGGCCCAAAGAGCAAATTTAATTGCATACATATGGAGAATGTACATGGATTTAAATTCAAGATGATAGCTTTTATCTTATGCTAAGAATTGAGACAGGGCATGGAAACTTCAAGAAGAGAGAAGTACCCCACATGAGAAAGCCCAGGTGCTTTGTAATTCCGTGTATGTTGCCAGATAGATTTTTCTCTGACAGAAAAGTCATTTCTGCAGATGTCTCTCCATTTGGGTCATTCTTCCAATTTTCATTTTCTGTGTAGTTAATGGAGTAGTAAAAAAATCTTCTCTTGGCCCTCCCTGGTGGCACAGCGGGTTAAAGCACAGCACTAAGAAGCTTAAGCCGCTTCTGCATGAGTTCGATCCCCGCCTGCCCAGGAGGAGATCCACATGGCGGGGCAGACCTCTCCTGAACCACCCGCTGCTCCCCTCAGCAGTGTACTTCGTCGATCTGCCTGTTCTGCTCCCCACTCTGTCTCTGGTGAATCCTCTCACCCTCTGCATCTCTGGCCTGTACCCCAGTTCTGTATGAATAAATAAATAAATCTTTAAAAAAAATCTTCTCTTGATTCTGAAGGTAATAAATTGACCTTAGTTCAAAACAATCCACATGCTAGAGTGACAAGTCATGGGAAAACCTATTGTATTGTGGAGACTTCGAGGAAACCTATGTAAACATTTGATGAAGTCTATACTTCAAAGTTTATATAGTGCTGAATTAGTACTCACTATTGTCACCATCTCCCTCCTGAGCATACTTTTCCATCTCATTTTGTGGTGTATTTTATCTCTGGGATGTCATACTGATTCTCTAGGATTCTGTGCTTGTAAGCCCACACTTTTAAGGGGCTTATAAATTATTTGTTTAGTAAAATCCTCCTAGACCCCTTTACAGTGGAAATAAGCTGTCACCCACAATCCCTGATTCATGCATCTCAATAACTACATAAAATATAAGAGCATAATACCATGTGAAAATATGACAACATAATAAATATAAAAGTGCACATATAATGCAAGTGCTTAATAAAATACTTCTCTGTTCCATTTTCCTTCCTTTCAATACGAAGTTTAGAACTTGTTGAATTTAATTGGAATAAAGTTCAGCTTGAATTTGTTCTCATAGGACACCTCAGGTTCTAAAAATTTCAATGAAAGGCAGGATCGTGGTTATCTAATTTATTTTGCACATTCACTTTTGGTTTTCTTGACCATTTAGATTATGTAGGCAACAGTACGTGTTCTATTATGACATATCTACCTGGACACTTGGAATATATTACCTTGTGCGAGATACTTTGGTAAGCCAGCTCTGTGTTAGTGAACTTTCTCAGTCTGGACATATTGAGATCACAGCGTTTTCCCAGTGTACACGGATTTTTAATTTATTTTCCCTTACTTTTAAAGATCTCATTATTGATATTCTGAATCAATCACCACATACAAAAAAAAGGAGTAATGTTCAAACTGAAATGAATAGAAGCTAACATAGAACGTTTCTTTGACCTTTACCATGAGGCTCTTAGGGGTTCTCTACTTTTATTTTTTCCCTCAATAATAAACTTTTAACAAAATGAGTTGGCTTGGTTTCTTCTGTTTTGTTGCCTTTGACTCACTAGAGGGAGGTAGAGGAACAGGTTTTGAAGAAGTTAAGCCAAAATCAAAATCCTTTCTAGGTTAATGTGCAGTGCTTTTCTAAAAATAACTCAAGTACAAATATCAAGCCTAATTGGTGAATCAAATTAAGATGTGTGTTTTTCTTTGCCCTCATCTTGAGGATAAACTTATGGATAATTCAGTCTATGCATTCATTGGAATTACTGATTATATTTTATATCTTCCACTTCTATGTCAATTAAAGACACTCCACCAATATCTTTCTTTTGTTCTTTATTACTCTTACTGGAAATATCTTAATGAAAACACTTCTTCTTAGTATCCCAAGTTTCTCTTGCTTGTAGACTATAGATGGACATTGTAAAAATTTTAATGCTGACATGTAGATTTTGTTAGTCTCTGTGCACTCACTTTTTTTTTTTTACATTTTCACTTTTTAAATGAAATTTTTTTTAATGTAGTACTTTCTTCTTACATTGTTCTTAATTTTGACAATATGTGATCTCTCTCTTTGGGTGTGGTCACCATAGTTCTTCCTGCACCAGAGCACTCATAGTCTATCTCCGTAGTCACTTGTGCTCCCCCTCATCCATTTTCACCCTTCCTCGCTATTTTAAATGATGTGGTCAACAGAAAGTTGAATATTTCCCATTGCTCCTTTTAGGGACTGGATAACTAAATATATTTTGAAAAGAAAGAAATTCAACTCAGCTGGCTATGTGACATGGCATCTGGGTATCCTTGTGTCAATCCATCCCTTTCCCCATACTGCCCTCTCTTTGAAAAGGATACTTGTAATTGAAAATAGAAGGGTAATTCCATGACTTAAGCTATTAAAAGAGCAATTAGCCATGTGTACATTCATAAGCAAGTGATATTTCTCCTCAAAGATTTCCCAGTCCTAACTAACCATAAGGCTGAACGACTCTCATCTCTGTCTGTCCTCTCTTTCATCCTGAAATTCTGAGCATTAGGTTTTGTTCTCTCCAATGAAAACATTTCAGTCAACATTGCACTATAATCTTTCAGATATATTCCTTTGATTTCTGCTTTGTAAGTAACAGGATCATCACTTAGATATGCAATAAATTGTATTTACTTGATGCTGAATTTTTCTCTTCAGGTCACTTCAATCAGGATTTTTTCAGTGCTATTCTGTAGTTACAAGGATACTCACCACATGTACTGTGCCCACCTATTTGATCAGAATTATATCCCTTACCCTGGATCTTTTTAGGTTTTCCCATTAAAAACAAGCAAACATGGGCCCTCCCTGGTAGTGCAGTGGGTTAAAGCACAGCACTAAGAAGCTAAAAGCCACTTCTGCATGAGTTTGATCCCTGCCCTGGAGGTGACCCACATGATGTGGCAGACCCGCCCTGACCAGCCCGCTGTCCCCTCAGCAGTGCACTTCATCAGTTGACTCGTTCTGCTCCCCACTATCTCTGGTGAATGCTCTCACTGCCCCTGCACCTCTGGCCTGTATCCCAGTTCTGTATGCATAAAAAAAAAATCTTAAAAAAAAAAGCCAACACTAGTTCTATAACTCCATTATTCTATGTACCAGTTAATAACTTGATCTTATACCAGGTGTAATAACTTGTTATGTTTTGACCTGTGATTTTTAGAAGTTTTATAAGTTTGGGAGACCTTTATGGAAACACATGTGTTTTTATCCAAGGACTCCATATTTAAAGGTGGTATTTGGGACACTGGAGCAGCCTCTGAGAAATCAGCAAGTTTCTGAGCTATAATAAAACCAAAGTTAGATGTATTTGTTTCAACTTGTCTAACTCTTAAGTAATCACAGAAAGAATGTGTTATCTAAAGGGTGCTATCTCTTCTGTCTTTTCATACCCAGGCACTGGCAAACCTTTACCAGTTGTGTCTCACATGTGCACCAAAATCATCTCCAGAAGAACACAACATTGGCCCTTGGAGGAAAAAGTCAATGTGAGTCTGTTGTATTACTTCCCTGGGGTAGTGAGGCAAACACAACTGGAATGATCTTTAAATATCCAGTGACAGTTATTTTTAAGGGAACATTGTGAAAAAGTAATCACAGCAGCTTTGCCCGGCTGCTTTGAAGGGAGATGGAAAGAATTGAGACTGGGGAGGACAATGGCTGACCTTTCCCTGGGGTGAGAGTCCCACCAGGAAGCTGAGTTGTGAAAAGCAAAGGGTAGCAGTGGGTGTCATCACCCTAGCCTATAATTAGAGCACAACTAGCATTTCATTTTATTCTGAAATGGAATACTGTTCCTACTTCATTAAATATGTACATTCCATAAAATATGGATTAGCACTGGGCTTTGCTGGTAATCAGTGAATTATAGTCCTTCCACTATAACCTAAATTATTCCTGTTAGTTTTATGATTTGGAAAGAAAATGTATGCATTCCAAAGACTCTAAGATGTTTTAAATTATTCCACTGTAATGTGGAACAAATCCTTACATTTTGAATGAAACATTAGCCCATCACATTGTAGAAGTAAGTTAACCATAAATACAAACAAGAATCTGTGGCCCGATCAACATAGCATTGCTTCCCTCTCCATCATTTATTTATCCAATTATTCCTTGCCCATTCTACGTTGAATCTTCTGTTGTCTCTGAGCTTGTTAAAGGTTGGATGACTTGATAGATCGATTTTTCTTGTACAATCAAGTCAGGGTTTGTTTAAAATATGTGTATACTAATTGTTGATTCTGTGCAGAAAAGATACATGGGAACTTAAAAATGTATGACTTTCAGTGAGATGAGTTGCATGAAAAGAGGCAATAAATGATAATTCATATAATCATAAAATGGGATTAAATATAGTGCTGTGAGTTAATTTAAAATACTAGTCAAAGAAATCAGTATTTTATTTTTATGATCTCATAGAGGAAGATGCATTTTGTAGTTTTACTGAGTACATCTAAGTTTATCAAAAAATGTAAACCACAGTGGAAAAAACTCACTTTGTCTTCTTAATAAACTAAAACTAAAATTGAAATGCAGCTGAAATTTAAAAACACCATCGGCTATATGAATTTATACCAAATCAAATTCATACATCATTTTTGGGGTTACTGACTGGGAGGAATTTTACAGCATAGTTTTCACTGCTTTTATTAAACTAATGAATTTTTTATTCTCTAAAAATTTTATAGACTTCACTTTTATGTAGTATACATATTTTCTACAGATATTTTTAGGTTATCCACATATAACTTTTATTTGTTTGTAACTTACTTTCCTGTTTATAAGTAATTAACATTTACATAAAATTTTGCATTTATAAAATAGCTTATTTAATCTTCACAATAACTTAAGACATATAACCCTATTATACAGATGAGGAAGCAGTAACTTGGAGAAATTAAATTTCTTCTCCAAAATCACATGTTGCAGGAAGTAACAAAGTGGGAGACAAATGACCAGTTCAGGTCTCTGGTTTCAGTTCTGGTATGATTCAGGCCCTTCAAATGTCATTTCCATTTAGATTTAGATACTAGTTGGCTCCATCTTTCCCTTTAACTCAAGAACTATACACACATTTATAGTATAGAATGTAACAAGTACTTTTTTTTTATTTTTAACCTCTAAATCTAGGTAAATTTACCCCTTTACTTTTAAGGTGGAATATTAGCACAATATTTACATTTTGAAACTTTAACAAACTAGTTTCATGCTCAGCCCCCACTCAACTCTAATGACTTTTATGTGCTTCTTTAGATAGCTTTGTACCTGGTCTCCTTTGCTAGAATATAAACTTTAAGGCATGATTTTTATTATCATGACCATCCGCATACCGACCACTGTGTTTCAGTTGATGTTCAGAAATGTTTGTCATAGTGCTTAATAACAGAAGATAGAGATGATCTTTAAACAATGAAAACTGCCTTCTGTTTGAATTGGCCTAAAATTTTAAGGCATATATGTTAAAAAAATGGAAACCAATGACATTAAGTCATGGAAACGAGATTTCTTTTACACTATCTATCTCACATTTAATATAAGTTCATATGTTGAAAACACAGTTAAGATGCTTTTCACAATCCATTTTGCTATCTGTTTCCAGTGTTCATTAAAATTTTAGGTGTTTGTATGTCCATCAGAGTCTACTGAGCAGTGTCTGTAACTCCTGTTGAACATTGTATTATGTGCTGTTATCTCATGGTTCTTCAAGGTGAGGTCTAGGAAACAGCAGTTCAAGGTGCTCTCTAAATAACATCCTTAGGTCATGTCTTGACATTTTCTCAGAGAGAGCTCTGTGGAAGTTATCCTTGTAAAACATGTATATGAAATCTCAGTTTAAATATAGTCTGTGTTCAACAAATTGTTGTTTAGGCGTGAATTATCACATGGCAGTAGCTGATGATTTCAATATTCCATTTAGAATGTTTTCATTTGGCTTTTTTACTTATTATCCGGAAGAAAATCTATCTTCTTTTCTCTAGGATTCTTCATTAAAATTTTTACCTATCATTTAAATCATAAATGTCTCCTTTTTTTTTTTTTTTTTTTGCTGAGGTCACAAACCTATGTCCACTTCAAAAACTTTCCCCTCAATCTTTTGCCACCCCAAGGAACTACACTAATTCACATGGTTTGTGCATTTCTAAACATGGCAGAGTTGTCTGCATGCACAGCAGCACCCCATTCCCAAGACCCCCTCCACAGGGCCCCACATTGGAAGTCCTGCTTCCTGAGCCTCACTTTTCCCACTATCAAAGTCCCTTTATCTAGTATGATTGGCGTTCATGCCTAACACCACTATGACAGTTTTCATATGATAACTAGTGTTTTTGCATTGAATTACCTTACCAGGGTCTTTTCACTTTGTTTCTATTAAATTTAAATGATATATATCATTACACAAAAATAGCATAGGAAGTATGCAAAAATAATATTTCAACAAATGTATGATCTATATTTTTATCTATATTTTATGTCAATATTTATATTTTCTTCAGTATCCCATACTGAAATGATCCCATACCTTTAGTTTACCACCTCATCCTTTCCCTTATCTTTATTTAATACTTCTCTCTTTCAGCTGTCTGCATCATTGACAATGGTGACCAACCCTTTTTTAAACACCGTGTTTCTTCTCAGATCTACCATGTCTATATATTGTCTTTATATTTTTGTGCTTGCTTTCATCTGTGTTTCCTCTTTTCCACCTGCCCTGTAAATCTTGGTATTCACATAGTCTCCATCTCGGTTATGTTATATTGCGTTACTGGGTCTGTAAGTTAATTTTTTTAATTATTAAAAAATTAACCTACATTTTAATTTACTTAAATGATATATTCTACCTACCTGGGTTTATTTTGTGTGTGGTTCTTGTTTCCCAATTCTGTTTCTAGCCTTCACTTTCCCTTCTAAGCACTGTTCCATGTGAGAAATAGACATAGATTTCTGGGGATGAAACAGTTCACCCAAGTCTGCCCCTGCTAGTCATTTGTGTCTTAATGTACTTGTTTCTCCACACAGCAGCTTCAGTATCCTCCCAGTTACATTTCTTTTCATCTCTTTCTCACTAAACTCTGCACATCTACTTCAGGAGTTTTCCCTAAATTTAGACTACTATCCATCATGACTAAAACTGCATCAGTGCTTTTCCTTATCATATTATTTCAGGTCATCCCCATCATTCACCCTCTAATTGGCTTTCATCACTAGGCATTTTGAATCCATGTCATCAATTACCTTACTATAAAAGTTTTCTCCTAAGAAAATGTCTGGTTCTACATTTCTAAGACTTAAAAAATGTTCATTGACCCATCGTTATACAAAGGGGAGAAAAAGCATGGATTTCTGTTGTACTTTGTGGGGACTTTCATATTTGTTTATGCTCTACTCACCACCTGAATTCTTACCCATCCTGTTCCTCATTCTTCCAGCATCACTCCACCATGATTTGCTCCTCCCTACCATGAAGCCCTGCCAGGAAACTTTTAACCAAATGGCAGATGAGATTGCCTCCTACTTCCATACTAAGCATAAGAAGGAGATGAGTAATATATAACAACATCTAAAAAACAAAAGAAAATAAAATGCCCATCTGAGCTTAAGGTAACAATGGGAGCCTCTAGCTGCCTGATAATTTTTACTTCATGTCATATCATTTCTGTTGTTGATGGAACTATATTTTTCTTTCTCTATTCAATTTTAACCACACCACAATCATGCCATTTAACAGGTACCCATTTCAACAAGATATGGGAATGGATACATATGCATAAATAAAAATTAAGTCAAATTCATTCATTGTCCAAAAAAATCAAGCATCAGACACAATTGATTATAACATCTGAGGAGATTATCTATCCATCATCTATCTATCTATCATCAATCATGTATCTACTTATCAATCATCTATCTATTAACATCCAAGTTGTTTACATACAACACATAATAAAATAGAAAAACATAAAATTAATATTTAGAATATTGTGTAATCACAATATTTAAATCATCATTAAAAAGTTAAGAATGTCACAACCATTTGGAATTTTAGATATTTATGACAGTGTGACAGGTTGTGTAGACAATTCCTAGTATGGAATTGGCAGCAATGGCTTTGAATCTTGGATATCCTGATAGTGATGATAACAGCAATGGGGGGAGTATATGAAATTTGCAAGTCTCTTATTATACCCCAAGACTTCTTCACACTTTTATTTCTGTTGTCTTCTGGGTGCTTCAGCTAGACTGTTTCATACACACACACATCTAATGAATAAACCAAGCTCTTAGGACAATAGCAGCCATTTTAAATCATTTTGCATATATTGAGAATGAACTTTTTCACCAGTCGGTATAAAAAATAAAATTTTCAAATTTATCTGAATACCAGATGACTTGAACATGAATACCTCAAATTTTAAAGACCAGAGAAATGCAAATGAGAGTAGATATGACCAATATTTTTATGGATATTTAACATCTTTAGCTCTTCAATTCAGTACCACAAAATAATATCAGTATTGGAACTAGGAGGTTATGAGAATTGATCTTCTGAGTACAGCTATTTAAGTAATAAAGTAAAAGGCAAGTAGATACATTCTTGAGAATAAAGTAGACTTGTAATTTGAAAAGAAAAAAACGATGTAAAGTAATAAAAACCAATGAAAATTTTACTTTTTTAAGAACTAATAGACTTAGGAGACAAGAAAACACTTTCTAAATCATCATTAAAAATATTCCTAGATAATTTTTGCCTAGGTAATATTTTATTGGAAATGAGGAGAGACAATACAGTAAGACATCATCAAAATTTGCTTTAATCTCTACATCTCTTATTCTAGTGGAATAAAGCAGAGAGAGAATTCTACATTGATAGAATGAGACTGCATTAATACTCCCCTTCAAATCCATGGCTTCTAATACTAGGCATTACTCATAAATGGCAATAACTATAGTTACTGGAGAACCATGTTAGCTACTGCAAATTATAAACCTTTATAGAATTTTGTATTTGTAAAATGTATTGGGGGGGGTTAGGAGCATGTTATAATTGAGTAATAATCATTGATAACAATAATCCAATTGAACATGTGATATATGCCAGGTACTACCCACAAAATGGAAGGTACAAAGATAGTAAAGTAGATGTCATCTTTGCTTTCCAATTGTTTGTGGTCTAGCAGGAAGGACACAAGTTGGACAAAGTTTTACCAGTGTGATGAGTATTAGCAAAGCAGAAAGTCAATGTGGCACCACAGCTGAGGGAGACTATTAAGGAAATAACAAACAGAAACCTACAATATGAGCAGGTATTTCATGGCAAAAACATATGGAGAATATCTAGACCAAGAAAACAACCTGTAAAAGTTTTTTTTTTTTTTATTTAATGAGAGAGCATATTTGAGGCACAGAAAACAAATATTCCATATGGCTAGAACATAGGTAACTCAGGGAGTTTTTAGCAAAATGAAATTGGAGAGATTGGCAAATGGACTTGGATTTTTGTCAGATAACAAGGCTTTAAGTAAGGATTGATTTAAGCATGGTTAGATTAACTCTTTTTTATGTATATATTGTACATGTGCTTTTCATATTAACTATCACAGTGTAGGATATCACATCAGTATCATGAAAATCATACTTAATTTTGATATTTTAGTCACATTTTATTGATTTGCAATTGGTAACATAGATTGTTATTACATTTTAAGTAAGAGTGGCATCTCAGAGACTGAAGTTAAAGAACACAAAACAATGGATTAGGGAGTCTCTCTCAGGGAGCAAAACTAAAAATATTTAACAAACATTTTCTTCCCTAGAGAAGTGGATCCTGGTCAATAGTCTAGGCTGCTTTTGGGATTTCTCTAGGATTATGATGGTTTGGGGCCTCTATTCCACTCCAGTTTGAATGGGAATGTCAGAATTTTCCTCCTTCAACTTACCATTGTGCATGTGTGGAGAGTGGTCATCAAGTTAAGCTGTCTAAGAAATGTAACAGGAGGTGCTTCATCCATCTGAATCTGATGGCCAGCAGAGACCCTCAACTTAAGAAATTTAATTTGTTTTTTTGAAGCCTAGTTACTAGGTCACCTGTGTTATGCTGTTGCAGAAGAAATTCTGTCCTGTTGGATTTGGATGATAGTGTTAAATTTTGAAGTAGTTTGACACATAACTATAGATAGACTGTTACCTATTCTATTTGTATTATTAATAAAAGATACAGAATAAACAAGGTCAGAATAACTTCCATTGCAAATAGTTTTCTCTTTTTTAAGAACAGAATTTAATTAAAAACATAGTAGGTTAGAAAAATGGTCTTCAAAATCAAAACCTTATTTGCTGAATTTTCTACAGTTCTGGTTTTAAGGTACCATTTGTAAAAAAAAGCCACATATTTTTGGATGAAGATAATCAGCCACCCAACTTTAGCCAGAATCATCCAAGTAGACCACAGTATACCACAGGGAAAAGAACTCAAATTCCAGGTTTTTACCCAGGGATCTCAAGAAAGAAATGAAAACAGCTTTTAACCGTGGCACTTTTCTGAAGGTTTATATTTTACCCTCCCATATATATGGATAAAATCCATTAAAACTGAATAATTTCTCAAAGTCTGTATTTGGCTATGCTTCTAATTTGGATTAAGTGTACATAGAAAGAAAATAGAGGTAGCTTTTCCATATTTCATTTACTTCTACATGTATTTATTGACAGCCCCATATACAAGATCCTACACTAGGTGCCTTGGATAAACAAAACATGGAGATGTCTGTCTTGAAGGAACATAGACTTACAGGGAGAGAAAGATGTAGAACAACATAATAATTTAAAGAGCACATTGGAAAGTAGTAGGTGCTAAAGAGAAAATATGAAACAGAGAAGGCAAATAGGAACTATTTGGAATAAAGTCAATCCTGACTTTCAGGGAGACTTCATTGAAGAGTTGATTTTTATGTTAAGTACATAAAATAAGTAATTGTGAATCATGAGGGAAAACAACAAATGAAAGCCTTAAATGTAGTCATGTGTGGAATGTAAAAATATCAGCACAAGGCAAGTTGGACAAGGAATCATATTGTTGAGGTCAGAAAGATGATGGAAGTGGGTGCCTCCCTGGTGGTGCAGGAGTTAAATCCTAGTGCTATCAAGCTATCACCAGCCACTGCAGCATGAGTTTGTTCCAGCTGGCCCACATGGCACAGTAGACTTCTGTCTTATCCTCTCCTCCCCATAGCAGTGGATTTCAGTAGATCTGCTTGTTCTGCTCCTCACTCTGTCTGTGGTGAATTTTCTCACCCCCATCCCCACACCTCTGGCCTATACCCCAGTTCTTGTATGCAAAAATAAATAAAAATAAATCTTTTAAAAAAAGATGATGGAAGTAGAATGGACTTCAAGGCTATAGTCAGGATCTTAGCTTCTGCTTTACATGAGGTAGAAAGTCACTGGAGAATTGTGAAAACAGAAATTACATGACCTGACTTAGGATTTTTTTACATGGTCACCGTGGCTGCTCTGTTGTGGGCTGACTGAGGATGCATAAGCTAGATGAGAGGTGGCTGAGGTTAGAAGAATGGTGACAGTGAAGGAGATGACTGAGAGATCAGATTCTGGATATCCTATGAAGTCAAAGCCTGTGTGACTTGCTGATTTATCTCAGAGCAGAGCAAGAGGGAATGAAAAGAGAAAGTTAAGAGGTTGCCTTATGAGAAGTCTTAATTGGGAAATGAATTAAGAACTCTGCGACTTTCAGCTGTGGTAATGAAATTCATGCTTCTATGCCTGTAACAGGAATGTGTGAAAAGAGGTTGCTTCTGAGTTTGATGTTTATTTGAGTTGACATTCTCTGCTTTGCTACCAATTTTGAGCCCTTCTAAGTGTTGATCGCCTTTTTCCCTGTCAAGCCTCAAATTAATATTACATCCGTGGAAAACATTTGCTGATTGAAATAAAAATTGGCATTAGAAACAGTAGAATTGAACACATCTCTCTTACACCTGCCTTTTTTTTCTTCATATACTCACAAAATAAATTTTTTTTTTTTTACCTTTTTTGGGTCAGTCTTCATGGAAGCACCACTGTGCCACTGTTGCAACACTTTAAATTAGTTTCACTACACTCATCAGCTTTGTGATTATCTTTGCTTCTTCAACACCTGGTCTGACTTTAAAAATTATTTGCCATCTGGTCAAAAACTGAGTAATTATAACAATTTAATGGCAGAATAACACACAGCTTATGACAGACATGATAGTTTTTTCAAAGAGTTAGGCAGTATTAAATTTAACTCTACTATAAACTTAATAAGTGGGCTTCTTTTACTCGTCTTGGTGATGTTACTTGTAAGGGTATCTTGGGGATTTTCTTGGTGGTGGTATTCTTTTTAGAAATCAGGTTGATAAGTGCTTCATGGATCACTTCTCAGGTTCATTGACATAACAATTATTCAACAATTCCCATCACATATTAAAACAAGAAGACACAATGGTTTCTATATGACCAACATAAAACTAAGACCCATTCAGTTAACTTGCATGAAATCCTGAAGTCTTTCCATAATAGTTATCTACTACTGTTTAATCCTTATTAAGTGTCTGACATATAATAAATGCTACTCTATGTGTTATAAATAACTATAAAACTTTAAATAAGCAACCATAACGTTTTAGAATATAAGACCAAAGAAGTTGTTATTAGAAGGAAATTGGTAAATAAAGGATAAGGATTAAATTGTATGGTGAAAGAAGAATTAGACTTTCATTGGTAAATTAAGATGTTGATTTACAGTGATGCACATATGAAGCTTACATAATGTTATAATGTAATGTTACTTCAATAAAGTAACAAAAATACACAACTAATAGAAATCATGAATATATAAAAAGCAAATAGCCATTGTATTAAGAATTGATTAAGATTTACCTGGTGGTGGATGGAAGCTAGACTTTTGGTGGAGATCATAAAATGCTGTACCTGAAGGCTATACATATACTTCAACAAAAACATAAAAAAATATATTGAATGGGATTGCTTCACCTACTGCTCTTAGCTGTGCTAACACCATCAAATAGATTTTCCTCAGGACAGTCTGCCAGGTGCTTTGCACACAAAGACAGCTGTAAGCCCACAGAAATCTATCCCTGAATTAAATAAAGCTTCAGTGTGCTTTCCCAGTAACTAGCAAAATACCACTCTCACTGTTCCTTATGACTCTATGTCAAGTATTGATATTTCATACTGGAATCTAGATGCCAGGAACTCTTGTGAACACATAATTATTTATGTATTATATATTAACCAAAGGTCATTACTTCAGCAAACTGTGAACTTGAAAAATGTGTTTTCAGCAATACAGATTAACAAATTTGTTCTCTTATGTACCCCTCTGAGAAGGTTAACAACCATTGGGATAAATTCTACCAATCTCAGAGTTGGCCAGACTTTCTCAAGTACATTAGTGAGGACACTTGGCCATCAGCATGTGGAAAATGATACATTTAACAATAAAAGAGGGAATTCCCCTTGATGACAAACTTATTCCACCTGTGACCCACTCTCTTCCTAAGGATTCCTCTAAATATTAAACCATGCACAGAATGTAATTGAGTCCACTGTTTTAAAGTGAATGGCATACTGTACATGACACTGGCTAGAACAATTGACCTATAATTAACAAAATGGAAAATGTATGTTCACCAGTCATTTGAATATAGTGGTTGGTTGAGTTGTTTTAAGTGCTGGTTTGTTACCCAGGAGGCAGTGAGTCTTATGGGGTGTGACTGATTTAGCAGAGCCAACAGGCCTGTGAACATTTGGCTCAGTTGCCAGCACATTGACCATGCAATTGATACGTGGTCCAAGTTGTGAAGCCTCTGCAGATTTTGTACTGAGAATCAGCAAGTGTGAATGGATTCGATTCCATTTTATTGCCAGATTGCTATGTAATGGAATCTTCTATGTTATCTTAAACACTTGAAGACTGTTAATACCAACTGAATAGAGCACTCAACTGTCAGATTGCTGTATTTAAAGAAAACACATGCTGTATTTATTGAATTTCTCATTAGCAAATGCTTTTCATGTAAACTTTATGCCAATTGTCATAGTGGTAGCATTTCATCTTTCTGACATCCTTCCATTTTGATAAGTCAGAATTGGTGTGGAATGACAGATCAAGAGGAATTCTTAAAGAAGAATTAATGAAGGACTTAAACAAATTGTTAATAATGAGCTGTTGTTATAGGAAGAATCATGACTTTATAATGTAAACACAGATTTGGAAGGGTTGTTTAAAATATTTTACCTGATGGACACAGTTGCAAATAGAACTCCTTTGTGGCTGTGTGCAACTTCATTATGAAGTTGCTGTAAGTGATGCTGCAAGAGAAAACTTTAGTGTTAAAAAACTTTAGTGGTTCCTTCAAATTGTTACAGGGATTTATTTACATTTTATATTTAGTCTCCTTATCAGACTAAATATAGTCTGGAGTTGCTTGACATGTTTCAGAATATTAATTATCAAAAAACTAATAACTTCCAATAACTTATCAGAGAAAGCCAAATCAATGTCTCCTCAGTTAAGAGACACAAAACATTTAAATGATCATCTGACTCTCCATCGGCCACAGAAGGAAAGTTGCAGACATCTGGCTCCCAGCAGAAAGGGTGCCAGGAGCCTTGGGCTATACAGTTAGTGCAGCTGGTGTGGACATCTCAAATTTAATATCATCAGTGACAGCCACACTGTATCCTTGGCATACTTAATTCATCAGGGATATGAAATCATTGAGCAAGAATTACATAAATTATTATTGTGGATTGAAGACTTATTTCCCCTTCACCATCAATCTTATTTTGAACGCACCCCCCAATGTGATGGTGTTGGAAATGAGGCTTTGGTAGGATAATCAGGGTTATATTAAAGCATGGTAGGGCCTTTGTGATAGGGCTGGAGTTCTTATAAGAAGAGTTAATAGCACATATTCTCTTTTTAGTGCTCATCCTCCCCCCCTTCCATGTATCATTCAGAATGTCTTATTTTGTGATATTGTTTATAATTGCAATAGAGTTTATCTTCAAAGGCATTAGGATTGGATCTTGAATCCCCACTTGTGTAACAACAGACACATTGGGCTGATATTAACTGTTAAAAATATCAGTGGACAGATTTCCTGCTTGCATTTACTCTCCTCCTCTCCTAGACCTGAGAATTTATTTAGTGAAATAAAGAAACAGAAACATGAAGAGCATTAGTTTGTAGGTAACAATGGAAGTACGAGAGTCATGATAGTAGTTGAGAAAGTAGACATGCTGATCAGAAGTATAGGTTAGAACAATGCCACATGGGTTCAAGTCTTGGTCCTACTATTTACAATGATTTGCAACTTTGGCGATTTTTTTCTAACCTTTCTTGCTTCTGTTTCCTTCATTGAAAAACAAGAGAAATAATCACACTTCCCTCATATGGTGGTTGGGATCTTTGGATGAGGGTGATATGAAAAGTGTCTGGAACATAGTAACCACTCAGTAAATTTTAGCCTTTATTACTTCCTTATGTTTTATCTATATTTTATTATTGTTCTGAATGGGAAAATAATTGCTCTGGATAAAATGTTCTGCCACTTTGAGGTATGGACCACTCATAATTAGCTCTTGAGCCTACAGCACCAACATTTGGACACCTCATTCTGCACAGATCACAGATGGTCTTCACTTGACTTACAAATATAGCAGTGCTGTGAAATAGGGCAGGAAGGATATTTGCCTGTGATAATGATGGCAATTAAAATTGCAGGTAATGTGCTAACCAGTTGCAGTGTTGTTAGAACTTCCCAGAGAGGAAAAAATAGGCAATCATAAAGATGAATCCTTTGAAGTAGATATGAAAAAAATACTTCTAAAGAAAATTCAGTGTGAAGTCTTGGTAGAGGCAATTTATACTCCACTCCCCACGTATTTTTCTTTCCCTATCCAGACCTCTGACTTCATCTACCTTATTAATAACTTGTGGTGAATTTTTGCTACAACATTCAGATATTAAGAAATAGAAAAATGGAAGATATTCATGATCATGCCACTTAACATATTTTAACTTTAGTTAACTTAATCTGACACATTAGTTTCAAAGGTTTGACTTTGACTCTTCCCCTGTAATCAAGATGTTGAGTTGCCTCTGTCCTGTGTTCCTGGAGGCAGTCTTGGAGCATCTTGGTTGTCTTTGAGATATTTTATGAGAAAGAGTGAGCAACTGATAGGCTAGGCTTGCTAGAAAAATCAATCATTCGATCAGCAGGTTGTGATTTTGAGATACAACCTTGGGGTAAGGGAAGAGTATGCAGATTGAGTTCAGTCATGTAATTGTTCAATCAATTATGCTCACATAAGGAAGTCCAGTAGGGACTATGGCCACCAAAACTCCAGTGAGTGCTAACTCCTTGCAGGCATTACTCTGTGGGTAGTTTTGCACATCGCTGTGCCAGGAAGATGATG
Source organism: Condylura cristata (assembly GCF_000260355.1). Classification (NCBI taxonomy): domain Eukaryota; kingdom Metazoa; phylum Chordata; class Mammalia; order Eulipotyphla; family Talpidae; genus Condylura; species Condylura cristata. The sequence goes on along the minus strand of NW_004567121.1, from coordinate 9,193,520 downwards.
TTTCCTGATTCCATGGGAAAAGTCCACCAGAGGCTTTGCATTCAGGACCCTTCAGACCTTACTGTATGTGTCTATTCTTTTGAGTGGTCCATATTTGTATCATTTTCCCTATAATAAAGCTGTAAGGCTGCAGTTTGTTCCTCATCAAAACTCAACAGTTTGCTCAAAATGGAGAACATCAACTCCTACTTTTGCCCCTACTTGCATCACCACTTACAATACTCTTTGTGGCGTTTCATGATTATTGTAAGGCGAGAAGTTCTATTTTTAGTTTATGATTTTTTTTGAAAGAAAGGATATTTTAATTTCCTTTTCTGTATGTAGAAATTAAAAATTTCTTAAAGAAATTTCCAGAGATCCACCGGCATCAAATTTTCTGGGGTGCTCATATTTAAAAAATAAAACAAAACACAAACTGAATAAAACCTCAGGAATGGATGTTGAAGTTTGAGACTCACATTTTAAAAATAAATAGAATTTTAGAACACAATACAAAATTTTAAATATCCAAGATGTTTAGAAAATTAGGAGACAGAATGTTGAAGAAGGTAGACATTCAGAGACATGACTGTACATTAAAAGAGGGGAGAGATGGGATGGAAATATACCTCTTCAAAGGCTTACACTGGTCATTATGGACAGTTAACTAAATGACAAGACATAACAGTTTCATGCCTTATGAATGACAAATGTTGAGCTTTTCTTCCGTTATTCCACAACTTCTATAAACCTTTGATTATAGTACAAAGTAGGGCCCATTAGAGTCATCCCTAAGGGGATTATTCATCTTTTAAAAGTACATTCTAAATACAATGACATATCATGTGTCTATTGTGCCATTTTCAGCCACTTTAGAAATACAGTACAAAGGAATTTCTTTGTTTCCAAAAGTCTCTTAAAGACCAGACATGACTTTGTAATTCAGGAATAAAAGTTGTTTTTCCTCTCACTGCATAGAAATCAAAGATCATCACTTATCTCATGGACCCATAAAAAGACATGTTTTTTTTTTTTGTTTTTTTTTTGGACCAGTGGAGGAACAAAACATACTTACACACACACACACACACGGAACTATCTATGCTAAAAACTCACAATGATTTCAAATAATAATAGGGAAAGCAGGTGACTTGACTAGCAGATAGTTTAATTTTTGTTAAAGTTTTGCTACTCTTCAATCTTTTAATTTGTCTTGTTAAAATGAGTCATGTCAATGCTGATATAATTCCCTTCTCTGTCATTCTTCTGCAGAAAGTAACTGCGCTATCAAATGGAAATATCTACAAAAGAGGGAATAACAATTCATAGTCAGTGATTGATCATTGGACAACCAAATTATTTTTGGATCCTTTGTCATTAGGAAACAGAGGGAAGTGTCATAGTATAAGTCAATGCTGTGGAGGGAGGGAGAGTGGAAAATTGACTAACTAGGTAGTCTAAACATTTCTTCTTCTAAGACAACTAGAAATGCCTGCTAAATTGTAGCAAATACACTTTTAAATTCAAAAGTTAGCTTGTAAGAAAGCAGGGAAATTCTGCAATACTTAAAAGCAAGAAGAAAACTACAAATATAGGTCAGTGGGAACTGAAACACAGACTCCCTGAGAATGTTGCCAATCTTAATAATCAGGAAATTCACATGTAATGGCCATATAAAGGGGTAATCATGTGTCTACTCATGTTGGGGTAGGCCTAATTCTTGAAAGTGGTAATCCCCAAT
>NW_004567121.1:9119169-9191505 GCF_000260355.1 Condylura cristata | reverse complement strand
ATAGGCAGGAATCACACTCATGTGGAAGTGGCTTAAGCTTCTTAGTGCTGTGCTTTAACCCACTGCGCCACCAAGGAGGGCCCGAGAATCTTTAATTATCACATAAAGATAGGTTTTAGGGTCTTCCCTGGTGGTGCAGTGGGTTAAAGCACAGCACTAAGAAGCTTAAGCCACTTCCACATTGAGTTTGATCCCTGCCTGTCCTGGAGGTGACCCATGTGGCATGGCAGACCTCTTCTGACCCGCCCACTGCTCCCCTCAGCAGTGTTCTTCATCAGTCAGCCTGTTCTGCTCCCCGCTCTGTCTCTGGTGAATCCTTTCACCACCCCTGCACCTCTGGCCTGTACCCTACTTATGTAATGCATAAATAAATAAATCTTTAAAAAAAAAGATAGGTTTCAAATTTGAATTTATATTATTTGTGCTCCCAAGTCTCTCCAAATGAAAAAGTATCATAAAAGCTTAGAAACACCACTGAGGTGCTTACAAAGCAAATGCATGACTTATTGGAGCCATGCCTTCTTAATCTAGGTGGCCCATTCTTCCCATATATATAAATCTACTGAAAATTGTATTCACAGTCCAAAATTACAAAACAAAGAAACAACCACAATGAGCAAGTATCAACTGAAACAAAAAACAAAAGGAGATGGTATTCCAAGTGCTTTCAATAATAAAATTACTATAAACAACATACTTTAAACTATGTTTTAAAGTAGTGAAAATTAGAAATAAATAATATGAGAAGCAAATTACTATCAATGAAAACTAGGCATGACTGAGAAAAACAAGGAATGCTAAGCAGCAGGTAAATTTGTTTTGGTATTCCTCCCTTACCTGTAACTTACTTTGTCTTTTTGACTAAGCTCTTTAATCTATTTCTATCCAAACTGACTGATCTTTAAGATAGCTTCTCAATTTTCCTGTCTCCAACAAGAAATGGTTATATCACTTTCTCATTAGCTTCAGAGACCAGTATTATCTATTGCTGTTGTTACCAAGCTCTTTCATAATGAGAACTGACAAGAGAGCCTGCTGGAAAGTGTGGTGACAAACTAAGCAGAATGTGGAGCGGCAACTGGCTCTATAGATCCCTTTGACCACCAGTTTGCGGATGTTGGGCCGCTGGGTATACTAGCTGGCAACCTAACAATCAAAGGAACAAAGTCAGCAAATCTCACCTTTGCTTGTTTTTTAAAAAGATAATTCCACTTTCACAATGTGGATTTTATTTGTATAGATTGGAATTCTCTGTTAAATTAGAACAATTAAACTTTTGTTTTTTATAAAGTATGATTTCAGTGCATATCAGAGGCACAGTGATAGCAGGCAGTGGTGGTTGACAATTCACTGGCAGATAAAATTACTACACCTACTGTCATAAACTATGTTGGTATTTGCAGGTGTTTATTTCAAGAAATTATTGCAAATCAAAGCACATCAAAGTAATTTTCACATGCATAGAAAGAACTCTTATTTCAGGCAATGTACCAATTATTCTGGGGAAAGGAAATAGGAAACATTGCCTTTCTCCATCTGGTTGTAATTAAAGCATTTAGTAATGTGTGCTGACTGGCCACTATTAGTAGACTTGAAAAGAAAGGTTATCTCACAGGTAGGAAGCTCATATTAGATGACAGGAAACCTTTTTTTTTGCCTGAGAAAGTGATACTTCTCACAAATGTGTAAAGACATGAATTGTCACAGGAAGTTACTTTGTTAGTAATTGCTATTTCTGTAAGAGGTCAGCCTGAACAACTTTTAATAGACTCAGTCATGATTGGAGAAGATGGAGCCAAGAGAATTCAAATTCAGTCAATGTGGTATTTTATCAAGGGTATTTTTGTGGGGTTTTCAATAGTGAATTAGAAATTTGCATTAGCTAAGTTCAAAATAAAAGCACATTATGAGAGTACTTAGAGGATAAGTAGAAAAAAGAATTTTCAGATTCTCCCTTTTTTGGGGGTGCCTCAGGAAACTGGAGGAGTGTTATTATTTGTTTAAGATGCAAGTGTCTTTTTTAAAAAATCTCAATTAAGTGTCCCTCGGTTTTGAACTTAATCTACCTTTTGCAGGTCTTAAAATTACTTACCAGGATAGTAAATTCCAGAAAATAATCTTGCCAAAAAGACATGGGTCTTTTCCTGTTTTCAGACTCCAGTGAAACTGTGGTGGTTCTTGGTTCTTGGTTCAAAAGAGTCACAGATGATTGCCAAAGTAACCAAGTGAGGGGTTATGAAGAACTCAGAGTGCACTTCTGCTGGGACCTATCCAGGGTTGGAATCCATCCTTCTCTGCCAGAAACCATTTCCTTCCATCAACAGAGTACTTGTAGGCCATGGTTATCACAAGTAGGAGAATGGAGATTCTCATAGACAGTGATTTCCCCCAAGCTTCAGTTAAGTGATCAACTTGCATGAGCAGCTGGTTCTTACAAGTAGCTGGTGCCCCTCCCAACTATTTGAACAGCTTAGGCCTGGCTCACTGCTACAGCTAACTCCTCTGTCCACAGATCAAGAGAGCTTCATTGCTTGGAGTTCACAAGTTCTTTCATGATCATAAATTAACTCAGAGTTTTAGAGGTCTGGCTACTTGCTTCTTCTAAGCCAAGAAGACAAGTTGCTGGGAGGATATAAGTTTTTCAGAAACCAAATCTGAGGACATGGCAGTCTAGAGTTACAAAAGCATCTTCCCCAAATGGGGAGAAGTCTGGACTTATATGGGGGCATCCTAAGAAAGGGGAGAGGATAGAAGGTTTACATCAGCAGGATATCAGAGAAATAGGTGGGCTTTCAGCAAGTGAGTTAACACTTTTCTTCCAAATTTGGTTTTAGTGGGCTGTCATGGTGATAGTGCTTTTTACTCTATTGAAATTGTGTCTTCACACTGGTATTACTTTCTTAACTCTACCTTAGTTTTAGACAGTTTTGCCTTATTTCCTAATTTTGTCTGCAAGAAAAAATTAAAGGAAGGAGAAAACGATGAACAGGGCAAGGAAAAGGAATTTATGGTTATCAAGCTGATGACAGTGCCACCTTTCAGTATACTACAGGTTTTTATCATAAGCTATTTTTTTGGGGGGTGGGGCTGCATTTTTACTGACTCCTGTTCCCTTACCCAACATCCCTGTGGAGTTCTCTTGACTCATTCCTGGGCTCTCTCTCTTCTCTATATGTGCTCATTCTTTGAACTTATCAAATCCCTGGGTCCAAAATGTCCATATATGCTGTCAATTCCCCAGTATGACATCCATCTTGGATCTCTCTTCTGAGACCTAGATGAGAGAGTACACTCTGAGATCATTGTTTGTGGATTTCATGCAGGGTTCAGGTAAAGTTCTTATAAGAGGCCTGAGAATGATGAAAGATTTACTAGACACATTTCTACATTCCCTTGTTTCTAAACTTTCCAAGTGACATTTAGTATTTTACTCTTTAGTAGTGGACACACCTCATTATCAGGAACACATTTTTCCAATTTTTTTTATACATCATTCACTCTGTGTATAAAGTTGTATTAGCATAAAGCCTCATCAGTGAATGTAGGGCATCTTCAGTGAAGAGATTATCATTTTAATCAGGACACTTCTGAATAGGTTATTAATATGTTCAATTTCAAAAAAAAAGCAGAAGGCTCTGAATGTAAAACAATAAACATTTAAAAATTGGTTTGTGTTAAAAATTCTGAGTTAAACCCTGCATTTCAGTCTTCCAGATAGCATCAATTCTAATTAATTATATACAATTGCCACACAGCCTTAGTAATAATGGTACCTGAAATCTGTGATCAACATCTTCAGAAAAAAATTTGAAGTGAATGCCAAAAATTATTTTTCAGTTATAAGCTTTTTAAAAAAGTTCCTGAATTTACAGTGTTATAACTTTAAGGTCCAAAAACACACATTATGAAAAGTGATTTAGAACATTATTTGTTTGGTCAGAATATTTCATACATTCCTGCTGCTGGTTTTTATTTTTCTTAATTTGGTCTATTTTAAAATTTGACATTCTCCTGTTGAGTGTCCCTCTGCCTTCAAACCCTTCCATAAGAGAATGATGTAAACTCTACCCTGTCTATGGAGGGTGCCGAGGAGGGACAATGTCTTTTTTCTTAGGCATCACATAAAATACTGTTTTGCTTTTAGCCAGGAAATGTTGCAGAATTTGAACGCTTCCCATTAATGAATTAGTCATTGTTTTATCCACAGCTTTTAAACCAATGAAGCTCCTGGCTTCGGTCCAGTGAAATACTACCGGTGACATTTATTACAAGCATTAACAGTAATTTATCCTTCATTAATCAGAGAAGTCAGCTACAGTACTTTTCAATCATGCATAATACTTACTTTACTAGTTGGCTGAAATATTTTATTAATTCATTAGTCTCAGAGGCTCTGCAAACAGCTTATAAATTTAAAGAGGGCCCAAGATCCTGACTAGCAAGTCCTTTTTATGGCTAATTTATGGCCCATGTTTATATTTGTGCCAAAACTCAAGATTTCCCACCGACCAGGGTTTGAAATATACAGTCATAACTCTACTTTTGTATTGGTCCATCAGATGAGAAAGCAGGTATGTATTCCCAGTAGTGCCGTTACGGAATTCTTACTCATAGCTGGCTGTTGGTGATCATGTCTAAAAACAACACCCATGATAACCTCCCTAGAATCAGTCATTACATTTCATGTATTATGAGAATTCTTCTCCGTTTAGTTTAATTGGATTGAAAGAGGTATACAGCTCTTCTAGCAAAGCTATAACTAGCCCAAGGACAGTGGCCAATAGAGGACTGGTCCCTGTGGGTTCTCACCCAAGCGCACAATTTGCAACATCATTCAGGCTCAGGGAACAAACAGCACTGGTGTATTTAACAAACAGGGGAAACAAAGAGTTCTTACAGCCACATGTGGCTGGATATCACACCCCAGAGAGTGTCCTAAACAAAAGCCACTCATCCAAGATGGCTCCGTTCCATCACTGAGGGCCTGAAGCCTGTGGCACAGTGGCAAGCAGTAGACCAGGATCCAACTCACAGCAGCTGGAGGTGCTCACAGGTGGGGTGGCTGAGATGACATCGCAGCAGCCTACAGCAAATTGTCTGACAGTTGGGGTGGACAGCATTGAATCCTGGACCAGGCGGTAATGGAGGCAGCAGCAATGGGAGGTGCTGCCAGATTACCAGGATCAGTTAATAGCTCTCAGAAGTGACCCAGACACAGAGCGCCAGTCATCCATCAACAGTGCTGGGCAACACTGGCCAGTACTCCTGGCACCTGGCCAGCAGAGGTGGTGTCAAAATACCAGTGTTATTATCTCCATGTGAATTGTTGCCCATACCTGCAGCAAACAGCTCTTTGAGACACTGGTCCTGGGACCCGGTGCTCTTTTCAGGTAATGTCAGAAGTAGAGTTGGAAGATGGCAGTGGTCTGGCCTCTGCGAAGCTTTCTGCCTTCTCTTCTTTCTTTGGAGGTTGGATTCTTCTCTCTTCAGAGGCCAGGAATGTGTCTCCCATTGAGGGTCTGTCAGGAACAGAGTGAGAGTCAGCGTTCAAAGCTGTCCTCTGCCCCGCTTATAGCCTCTTTCTTTCAGTGTCTCCCACAACCTACAGGTCTGGTTGGACTGTTTTCAATTCTATGGCTGATTGATCCATTTTCCAACCAGCTTCTAGCTCACACCTTATCATTCTGTTCTATGATGTAGGCATCGAATCCACAGACTCTCTATTGCCTATACCTGCAGGGAGCTACCGGGCTAGAGCCGCAGGCTACTCCCTGCAGCCCCAAACCAGGTGCTGCATGCCCTGGGACAGTGTGGTGGAGAACCCATTGCTGTCTACCATCACTGCTGGCTCTGCTTGCAGCGTGAGCCACAGTGAGGTCAATGGTGGGCAGCAATAAAATGCTCACTACCTGCTGCAACCTACACTGCCTGAAGCAGCTTTTAGGCCTGGGGGCAAAATGCCACCACTTTTCCAATGACTTCTGCTGCTTAGGCAGTGGTGAGAAAGTATCTGTCTTGCTCCACAGCTTGTGCTTTGGTGCCCCTATTCAGAATTCCTATTGAAAATCTAAAAGGGGCATTCATGAGGAATTTTATGACATCTTTAATCTATAACAAAAATTATGAATGGAAACTCATTTTCTTCAAGGTCCTCATGTATGCCCCATTATTTATTTAAAAATACCCAAAATATATACACTGATGCAGAACAGCATACGCAGTTACTTAAAGTTACTAATTACAGTTTTATAAGATATGGGTACTACAACCTGTGCCTAACAGGGTTGCATTTATTCTCAGTTTTGCATAATTGTTCATTTTCTCTAATTTAGATTTTCTATCACATAGAGTTTAAATTGTACTGGATTCTCATCATCTAATGTGTCTTCTATTCAGTGCAATCCCATTTGGTGAAACCAAAATGCATGGCAAAGTGATTTTTTTTTTTTCAGAAACATTAACACTTTGAGTCACTATATATTAGATATTAGACTAGATTAGTTTCCTATTTCCATTGCTTTTTATTAATTTGTCACTTTTTACATAACTATATAACTTTGGGGTTACATTTTTACTCTTCCATATGTGCACGTGCTTCACTTGCCTCCCACCAGACCTTCCATGAGGTCAATCTGGCTGCAACACCTGTCACCCCATAGCTCGCAGGATTGATTCGGCAGCTGTGGCTGTGTAGGTAGGGGCTCCCTTTCTTTCTCACTGCTCCATGTTCATCCATCTCGTAGCTACATGCACTTGGTATAAAAGGATGGTCTTCCCTGAATAGAAACGGACCCTTCTTTGGTCTAGGGCATGCCAATAACTTTGCTCACCTGCTAGAACAGCCAAACAAGCCCTCATGATTTACTTCAGTTCTCTTGTCATCCTAATTGACTCAATTGGATACCCAGTTTTTCTATGTGGATTAAAGGATAGAAACTTGAATCTAAGAAAATTCCAAAGGTAAGTGAGGAACAGTGAAGTAACTGATACAAATAATTAAGAAAGTGCAATGTCTATAATATGGAAAAATGAAAATATAATTTATTGGAAGAGAGCCTATTTTAGCTCCTTTATAAATTCAAAACTGTAAGCCATTTTTAGATTCCTAAAGAATCCAGATGATTCATCAGAAAACCTTTAAGAAAGAGATCCTTTAGGCCTGTGGGTGGTAATAAAATTTTGAGGTCTGACCTTGAATGGCTGCTACCTGTACATATAATATTATCTTAAATCCATAACATCATCTGATTTTGCCTTTTGATGAAGTAAATGTATAATTAATTTCAAGTAGTAATAAAACAGGAACTTCTGCACAGAAATTCAGGGAGATGCAGAGATAAGATTACTTATTCCTGTAAAAAAGCAAATCAGGTAACAAGACACAAAAGATGCTATACGAAACAATTTGATTTTGGCATGGTTGTTTCCACTCTCCCAGATGCCTTAAAGTCTTTGACACATTCATTTGAAAGTTGTGTAAATATAAAAAACTTAAGGGAAAAAATATGACTCATATCACCCTCATTTTTTTAAATTTTATAAATACATTTTTTGCATTATTCTTCATTTTGTACATTTTTTCATCTCAGTTGTAATCCCCACAGACTTCCCACTACCACTCACCCATGTATCATCACCATAGTCCCATATGCTCTTCCTGCCCAGTTTTGATCTTGTTCCCCTCTCCTCTTATAGAATGTCTGTTTAGAATGTCTGTTTTCTAGTTGTTAGTTGATGTTCTCTTTTACTTTATTAAAATTACTATACCTAGCTATCTATTTTTTCCCCTTGATCTCTTACACTCCTGCTATGAGTGAAATCATCCAGTATTTTTCTTTTTATTTCTGGATTATTTCAGTAAGCATAATCTTTTCCAGTTCTATCCATATTACCGCAAATGGCATGCATTTATCTTTTTTGATTGCTGAGTAATATTCCATTGTGTATATATACCACATCTTCTTGATCCAGTCATCTATTTTTGGGCATTTGGTTTGATTCCACATCTTCCCTATTGTAAACAGGGCAGCAATAAACAGAGGGGTATGAGTAACTTTTTGAGTTATTGTTTTTGAGTGCTTTGGGTAGATACTTAGGAGTGGAATTGCTGGATCATATGAAAGCTCCATTTTTAGCAGTTTAAGAAACCTCCACACAGCTTTCCATAGTGGTTGGACTAGTTTACATACCCGCCAGCAGTGTAGGAGAGTTCCTTTTTCTCCACACCCTCGAAAACATTTATAGTTGCTTGTTTTTTTAATATGTGCCATTCTCACTGGTGTGAGGTGGTAGCTCATTGCAGTTTTAATTTGCATTTCCCATATTACAATTGATGCTGAACATTTTTTCATATGCCTGTGGCCATCTGCACTTTCTCTCTGGAGAAGTGTCTTTGTAGCTCATCTGCTAATTTTTTGATGGGATTGTTTACTTTATATTTGTTGAGTTTCATCAGCTCTTTGTATATCTTTGTGATCAGTCCGTTATCATTCATATTATGTGCAAAAATTTTCTCCCAGTTAGTGGGTGTCTGTTTTATGTAGTGTCTTATTTGCTGTACAGAAGCTCTTCAATTTGTTGTAGTCCTAGCTGTTTATCCTCTCTTTCACTAACCTTGTTTTGGGTGATGTATCTTTAAAGATGTTACTGAGGTGTATGTCATGTAGTGTTTCACCAGTATTTTCTTCTATATATTTTATGGTTTCAAGTCTTATGTCTAGGTCTTCAATACATTTTGATTTGGTTTTTGTGTAAGGTGCGAGGTAGTGATCTAGCACCTTTTTGTGTGTGTGTAGCAGCCCAGCTTTCCCAGAGCCATATGTTGAACAAACTTTCTTTGTTCCATTGCATATTCTTTGCTCCTTTGTCAAAGGTTAGCTGCCCATAAAGTGGTGGATTTATATATGGATTTTCTGTTTGATTCCATTTATTTTTTTGTTCTTTTTATGGCTGAATCTTCAAGAATGCTGATACATTATTCCATTTATTCTATTGTGTTTTCTTGGCTTTTCCCAGAGTTCTTATGTTCCCCCACCTGTCTGTGATTATCCTCTAGATCCTTCACTCTTTGATTGTGTTTTTATCTTTTTCTACTTGTTCTTTTAGCTCTTTAAATTTCCAGCATGGCGTTTTTGAAACTTTTGTCTGTTAGTTGGAGGTATTCTTCTGTTTCTATGATATTGTTTTCTGGGGAATGACTTTCTCTCTGCTGTGTATTATTTCTAGAGGGGGCTGCTTGATCACTTGTGTTTTTTCTTCTTCCTGTTAGCCTCCTGCTTTGTTCTGTTCTAAGTACTTCTGCACCGCTGTTGCTGGTGGGCATGCTTTCTAATTACTCTTGCTGTGGTGTGAATATGTCTGCCTGTGTCTAAGCCTCTGTGGCTGGGTACATGTCCAGTCACTTCAGTTGTGGAAGATGTTTGACCTGTGCTTTGTTCAGTATCTCCTGTTTTTCCAGCTCCCACTGTGTGAAATTGGGTCTATACCCCAGCCAGTAATAGTCAGGAGTCTCTTGTGGGTTCTGCTTCTTCCAGTAATATGTTGACTCCTAGTCTCTGGGATATGCCTGCAAGAAGTGCCTGGATGGGCGGATTTTCTCTATTGAAACTTTTGCTCCTTCTAGGCATGTCTCAGTAACATAATGGAGTTTAAAGAGAGTAGGGAATGAGAAGAGGGTTTAGGGGAAGGGGGAGGATGATATGGAAATAAAATAGGAAGGAAGGTGAATGTAATAGGAAGAGATGAAGGTTAAAGATGGCTCCAAGTTGCTAGTCCTTGTGGTTTTGGGCTGGTCTTCTGGGGAGAACCCTACGACTGGGTAGAGTAGCCTTCCCAGTGTCTGCAGTTTCATTTGAGTTTTTTTTAGTCCCCTAAGTTAGTTGAGCTCCTGAGGTTTCTTTCCACCCAGGGGCTTGTGGTATCTAGAGGCCTTCAGTGTAAGGGCTGGCCCTAAAATTCTCCTTATGGCTCCCCCTCAGGTTAAGTCTGGCTTGTGGGTTTGTTTTGGTCACTAGGTGGCGCTAGAGACTTCTCCTAGTAAGTTTTCAGAACTGGGCCTAGTCAAACAGGTCTCTGGAATAGGGGGGAAGATAGCACCAGAAGGAAGGCTCCCAGCTAGTCTCCTGCCAGCCAGCCCCAGGCCCTGCAGGCCACAGCAGCACTGCTTCTCGCACTTGCACACCTGTTGATCTTTGTAGCCTTCCAGTGATCCAGGTTTCTTCCATAGCCGTAGATGCGAAGCAGCTGAGCCATTGCTGCCCGGCTGCAGCCACCAAGTTGTCTCTTTATCTCCTGGACTCTTAAGTGCTGGCTGTGCGGATGGGGGTGCGGGTGGGGTGGCGTGGGTGGCGAGGAGTAGGTAGTTTTGCAAGTCTCCCAGTTGCGCCATCTCAGAGTCTTCTCTCTTTACCTCCTGAGCTCCACGCTTCAAGCCTCCAGGCAGAGCTGCTTCTTTACCTCCAGGGCTCTAGGGCTGGTTGTATGGGTCAGGGAGGAGAGCAGCTAATAGAAGTGTGGCAAGCCTCCCATCTGAGGCACTTCCAAAAGAGCTTCCAAATTGCACCCCAATCGGAGCTCCCTCAATTATCCTTCATCTAACAAGTCCAGGGTGCCTTCAGTCAGGTTGATGCTCATAATATACATGCTATGGTTCGTTTTGAGGTTATTTGTCTTGTGTGAGCCTGGAGGCAGTGAGCTCAGTGTCCTCGCTCTGCCATCTTGCAGTGTCTCTCCCTCCCTCAGTTTTAACTATCAAATACATTCTTGATAGTTAATCAGCAAGCCAAAATTATACTCATATTCTCCTTGGTAGTTAATCAGCAAGCCAAACTAATACTCATATTCTCAAACTTTATGGATATTCGTAAATAACCACCTTATTACCACAAAGATGGATTTTGAATTCTTGGATATGACATAATTTGTGATTTTCCTGTTTTTGCACAAATTATTGAAGCATATACTATTAAAAAAAACCCAACAATTTTGTTTCATTTATTAACATGCATTCAAGACTTGCTTAATATAACTCAGGTGAAATTGAGTTGATCTTACTGTTAAAACCAAACTTCATATTAGCTCAGTTTCTCTGCATTTGCTCTTCCAAATGAAATGTAAGCACAAGGTATTTTAACTGACTTTGACAACAACACTGTTTCCTAAGAAACAGAAAGAAAAACAAAACTACAGGAATGACAACAGTAATAACTGAAGAATAATAGCATTTATGGCTTTTTCCAATAAGGCATATAAAGTATTTTTATAAGATCATATTTTGGATACAACTTCAAGGCATCCTGGTTCTGCCTTGTATCAGACCTACATCTTGTCTGAAGCATACTATAATTCCCAAGGCTTAATATTGGTTTCAATTTTACTCACTCCTTGAATTAAACTATATTTCCTTTAAAAAAGCCTAATCATAACATACTTTAAGGAAAGTTTCTAAATTATTATAGTATTCAATCACAGTTGGCACCCAACGGTTTATATAAAGGTATCTAAGATATTTATTTAATTAAACATATCTGTATAGAGAGTTCAAATAATATAACCAAAGTCATATTATCAAGCAAGTAATTCGTTAATGTTAGTCATGTTAGATAACACAAAGCTTATGTTTCCAAATCAAACGCACTGGTTAAGAGTCTGACATGGTATCAAGTTACACTAATGAGAAGTATTAGATAAATGTAGGGCGATATCTGGAGCTTCAAGGAATCTCCTACTACTGTACTCTGTTGGTTTCCATGGGTTTTTTTGCTGAATTATGTCAATCTTTGGCCCAGATTAACATATGAGGTCTGTAAGGGACCTTACACATACGAGATAGTTATAAAATATCTCAAATAGTAGCTTAATGTTATATCCAGTTACATTTTCCAGAGACCTATGTTTTATAATTCATAGAGTTCCTTTACCATAAGCAAAAGCAATTTATATACCCAGGTACATGCTGATGAAAATATCCCATACGCGGGAAATGTCCTACTAGACAATATTATTAACTTGTTCGCTAAGAGACTTGTCATTGGCTTTGTCCTAGGAGATATGACTAGGTTACCTTCTTCCCTCCACTGTGGTATTGCTTCCATCTCTAAAAGAAAATGAATAACAGACAGTTGGTTCCCCTATGCATCTATAAAGTTTCAAATGCTTTTATTATAATTTATTCAAAGCATGAGTTGATGCTTTCCCATGTACCAGGTATTATGTATGCTTGAGACACACACTTCGATGTCTGATGACTCAGGTTCAAAATCCAGTGATTACACTTTACACTAGTTATGAGAGTTGGACAAACACCAACTTTTCTAAGTTTTTGTTTATTATCTGATGTATTGGGATGACAGCTCCCTCAGAAGATGTTTGTAAGGAGTTATACTGATAAAAGTCTCATAATGAACATATAGCAGCTATTCAGTAAGTTTTAACTATTAATTTCCCCTTGTTGTTACAGGTTGTAATTTGGTAAGGATGGAAATCTTGCTGTTTTATTTCTGTTATACATTAATATGCTGAAATAGAAGTTTCATATATCTTCTAAGTTATATATTATTTGAAATTTTCTTCCATATCTTCCGATCTCCTTATTCCTGTTTATTTATTTTCTAATTAATTAAAAGACAAAAAAAACAGAATTATACTGTATCTAAATATTGAAAAGGCGAGAACCAAATACTATGCACTTTGGGAATACCTTCATGATTAAGACAAGATTTTTCTCTGAGTGACATGTGACCCTTAAATGGGGAAAATGGCATTATCTAATAATGGTACTACAGAATAGTACTGCTATATTTAATATAGAAGCAAAGAACTGTGGGATTGAGAAGAAATCACTGCTTTCAGGCTTACTTGACTTTCTAAAAGAAGTGACATTTGAGTAGTTGATGAATAGTTTTGCTGCAGAGAAATGGAAAAGACCTTTGAATTCCTATTGCTCCCAGCAGAGTAATATGCCTGCTTCTAACAAAATTGCCTCTTCATAATTAGTGAAGGGATCGCAAAATCTCACATATAACAAGTTATTTAATAGCCAAGGTTGCTAAAATACGTGATGCCAGACTTCCAGGGGGGAAAAAAACCCTCTGTGACCCTAGCAAAGCGCTGTTTTGGCACTTCTGGATATCCCCTTTCAGCAGTGTCCAAATGTGTCTATCTACGTTTGAATGCAGAAAGAATACCTCTTCTTAGGTGAAGGAATCTGCAACTTGGTAGAGCAGAGGATCCCTTATTTATATCTCCAGACTGACAACAATGAATAACAAATTGTAAATCAAAAATCTGGATTCAAAGAGGATGACATTACAAACTTTGTCTTAGACTCTTCATTTTCCATGAGCTAAATAACTCAATATAATTGAGTGATGTTTTCTGGAAGCTTATTGGAGTAGTAATTGGTTGGGATGCACATGAAAAACAACTAAATAATACTTCCATAAATTGATTTTCTTCAAAATTAGAGCTTTTCATTCTCATCTTCCCTCTCAACTAAAATAGTACCCAGGAAAGGGTATTAAAAAACCACAAAGGAAAAATTTTTATCTTCTGATTTTGTGCTGGATTTATTAGTTTTGTTTTTATTATCTTTTAAGATTTTGTTTTCCACCTTGGAGATTTAATGCATTGTTATCTTAACCACTACCCTTACAGTTTACTATTGCATACACACATTGTTAGGTGTATGACATATACAGAAATTATGTACATTATAGAAATTATGTTTGATATATAGTAGATAATTACGATGTATTTTTAAAATAAGATACGCTTGTGCCTCAGCCTTCACTAGTAAATAATGTTTTCACTTATCCTTATGTGCTTTTCAAAGTTGAGATTTCTCTTTAGGCTTTATAATTGATGATACCTCAATATGACTTATTAAAAATTTCATCAATTTTAATCTGAGAATTTCCTGTCCACAAGACTCACAAGGAGTTTGGGTGCTGATATTGCTTCTTTCTCTCTACTCCTCCATACCCACGTTTATCATCAGTTCAAGAATCAGACTGCCTGGATTTGATTACTGGCTCTGTTACTTACTTGTCAAAGAACTTTGGGGAATATTTTGCACAGTGTTGGCATGTTTCCTATAAAGTAATGACAAGTACTATAGGGTGTTTTTTGGGGGCCTCCTCCCAAATGAAAATTGAAATGAATTAATGAGCACAATTTTATTTAATGTAAACCCTGTTACCTAGTAGCCATTCGATGTTAGTTTTTTTTTGTTGTTGTTATTTATTATAGATAGCTTCTAACTTCTAAGGTCTCTACCATAATTTAGGGAAGTGGATTTGTTCAGTTTGGATTAAATATTACAAGCCATATATTTGTTCTGTATGGTATGTCTGTTTTCATGGACTCAAACCAGCACACAAATGTTTGATACACGCTTTTAAACCTGCATCTTTAAGCATATGTGATCGTTAATTTTATGTACCAACTTGGGTGGGGCTATGGTAGGCCTAGCTGTTTGGTCAACATCAACTTAGGTCCCTTGTGAAGGTATTTTTTAGAGGATTTAAATAAGTAGACTTTGACTAAAGTAGGCCCTCCATAATGTGTTAGCTTCATATTATCAATTGAAGACTTTAAGAGCAAAGACTGAGGCTTACCAAAGAAGAAAGAATTCTTTCTCAGGACTGCACCCTTGCCTGAGTTTTTATTGTAGCTTAGTGGGTCCGCCCTATTAATTTTTGTCTTAAGATTTCAATATTATAGCATTAACTCTTACATTGCTTTACAACTTGCTGACTTTTCCTACAGGTTTCAGACTTTCCAGTATCTGAAATCACTTTAGCTAATTTCTTTACACACAACACACACACACATGCACACACATGCTACTTTTCTGACAACTTTGGTATTGAGAGTTATTCTAAGTTTCAGAATCTTGAGGATAAATTCTCTGAATTGATGTTACTTTTTCTGAAATTGGTTCTTTAATCTGATTGCATAAAAGGCATTAATGACTTTCATGGAATGAAGGTAGCAGAAATATGAAAATTATCACCACTCTTAATCAAATATCTGTTAGAAACAAGGATCCAAGTGACCGTGTATCTTGTACTATCGAAAAATGTTTATCAAACTAACAGCCTAATTAAATTGTCCAAATACTCCAGATATCACTGGATGAAGGGGAGGAAGGGAGGAGTTCAGAGATTCAGATGTCCTACATTGAAGCTTCATAGATGACTTGAAAGTTTCTATGGCTGCTCAGAAAGAAGCTTTTTTATCTCACTACCACAGAGCTGAAACCAGAACCAGAGTTATATCCTGCACATGACTGACTTACAACACAAACCATTTCCCAGTCTGTTAGAATGTCTATAATACAGGTGAAGACATTGATTGGAAATGAATGGAATCCTGATAGCTGGCATGGGGATATATAGTAATAGCCTGATGATACAGGAGTCATTGAATGTCTGAATTCTGCTCCTTCATATTTCAAGTAGAAGCAGCCCTTCTATTCCAATTTGAGGAGTTTAACCCTGCCTTACCTGGTGAACATATAATGACCTCACCTGAGGTAGCTGCCTTGCAAGATTCTGATGATTCTCCATAGAATCAACCTTTCCACTCCTCCTGGTCCCTAGACCTAGAGGCTCTGGAGGCGCCTAGGGCTCTGAAAGGTAAGGTACAAAGTGTGGTCCACGAGGAGGTACAGTGTATGATAAAGGTGCCCTGCATTCTATTGTTTTTCAAATTTATATGGACAGAAATCCAAGAAAGTGGGATAATGGTGAATAAAACAGAACTTGGATAAGGTCCAATCTATTTATGTGGATCACTAGCCAGAGCTTCTAGTTTCAGTGTTACAACTTAGGACATTAGAAAGGATTCTAAGGTTTGGTTAGTTGATTGAAATAAGGGCCAAAAATGCAGCCTAATCTAAATTAAGCTAAAGTCCTGACACTTTATGTGCATACAAGACACTTGGTATCCAGTGGCTTAGAGAGAGGCTTAGGGAGACTGGAATTTTAAGTGAGTTTATCATGTAACACCTTTTCAGTCACCTGTGAAGGGCAAGAAGCCACACCTTTCACTATGACTATGAGAAATACTTTTCTAAGGGTGTCTATATCCTTAAAGAGGCCTGTGAGGGCCCATCTCTGATGTCATTGGTTCTGTTTTTTTTTTCTGAAAAATCTGTACTAAATAGCTTGTGATTAAATTTCAATTCTTATTTACAAGAGAAGCTCAGACAAAAGATCGATAGGCAAAGATTTGGGTGTGAAGCCTTGCTTTGCCGTTTATTGTATGACTTTCAATTAGTTGTCACTAAACGTCAGTACTCTTATCAAATGGTGTGGGCAAAATCACATAGTAATGATATTGTGTGGATCAAATGAAAAGGATTTGCCATGTAACCTGAAAAATGCTCTTAATGGGTGAAGTGAAGCTCAGAGAAATCATCTGTTCATCTTATTTGTATAACACTACATAATGCCCATCATGTTCATCACAGTTGAACATTGCCAGTGGGATTTTGAGGCACTTCATCAATTCAAAATTCAGTGAGACTAAGATTTGTACATTGAGGATTGTCTAAATGAAGAGAATCATGGTATAGAACAGCACAGTCCTATAGAAATATAATGGTGTCACATAAAGTAAATAAAAAGCAGATAAAATTAATTTTACTAACACATTTTATTTAGCCCGATATACCTAAAATATTATCAGTTCTAACAAATTATGTTTTACATTATTTTTTTAAACAATGCTTTCAAAGTTCGGTATGCAATTTGCATTCATCATATTTTGCTTTGGACTGTGAGCTCATCTCACAGATCTAGTTTGGACTAGATACAGATAAAGTGTTGAACAACACATGTACCTGATGACTACTGTATTACACAGCATTGATCTAGACTATTCCATCTGTCCCTTATTTTCCACCAGTCACTAGGTAAACTGCATATACGTGGTTGCATTACCCATAAACTTCCTTTAAAATTGAATGTAAACATACTAATTATTTGTCCTACATGAAAGGCAACAAGGGGTCTAGGGAGAATTGCACTCAAATATTACTGCTGCTTTTATTAACTCTCAGAAGCAAAGAGAGGCTGTTTTTCTCCTTTCTTTTCTTTCCCCAAATAATATATTGAACTTATTGGTCCTTTCTATCACTTTCTAAATAATTGTGTTGCTCCTTTTATGCTGCAATTAACTATGCAATAGTCAATTAACCTATAATTTGATTTTGAATTTAACATGCAGCCTAGAGTATAATTCCTGTATAATGGTTCCCATTCCTGGTCATATGCCTTCATTTGCAAAGAACAGCTAATCAGTGTCTATGACATTTCACACACACAACTATAATTACTGTTGATGGGTGTGCTGAAATTGATGAAGTTAAAAATTAAGTTTTGCTTGCCTTATTTTAGCAAAGATTTGCTTTGGGTAAGTAAAACAATATTAGGACAAATCAGGAGCTATCAATAGGAAGAACTTTCCTTGATGACTTGATAACTGAAGGTACATATTGTGGGCATTTTTACTCAGTTTTTGAACTTTTCTAAAATGCTAAAGGCCATATTCAAAGTAAGTCTAGTACAGAGTTTCTTATCTGAATATAAGATATAAGTGACCTGGGACAAAGGTGGCCAAGGTAGTAAGCTTAGACAAAGTCAAAGGGAAAACCAATAATTTTCTAATTCACTAATCTTTCTTAGGCCACTAGGGATGTGGTAAGTTGCTGGAGCAAATCTAGGAAACAAATACTGAAAATACTCCCAGAATGTGGACATGTAGGCCTGAAGCAGAGAGGACAAACTAAGACTAGAAGATATGGAAAACTTCAGGGATTAGGGTTAGGGTTGTAAGGTGGTGTGCTCAGATGAGAGGGTGAAAGAGGGGGTAAGGAGTAAGCCTTACATGTCGTCCATATCAGGGTTCATCAGGGCTAAAAGAAGGCCTAGAAAATGAGATGGTTGTTGGAACACCTAAGAGGGAAGCCAAAGTAGGGGAGATTTTCATTGAGAAGATTATTATCAAGTTTTCAAATTAAGCTGTAACAAAGAACAAGAAGCCTTTAAAGATTGTCAGAAGTGGAGAATGTTGTGGGGTGAAAGTTAATGCATATCTCCGGATAGAATGAACACAATACCCACTGGAAATAGCTAAAGCTAGTGCCATTCCCATTACTGCAAAGTAGAAACTAGTAAACTCGTATATGAACATTTCTTCCCATGACAATTCAGAAAAAGCCCCAAAGGGCTAGCCCCACATTGTTCCTTTCAATTGTAAAATAAAAGAATATTTTTTATGAATACAAGAAAAATTAGAAAATTCAAATTGAATTTTTAAGTAAATATTCATGCCTTAGGAGTCAATTCTAGTGAAGTTGTGCTCATTTATGACATTTTTAAAAGTGGGATTTGGCAAGTAAACCTAAGTGTTTCCCTTCATTTTTTTCCCAGCTTTTCCAGGTTAATTTTTTTAATGCTGTTTGTAACAGTCAACTATACACTTAGCTGATGGTGATTCCTAAACCTCATTACATGTTGCTTCTGGGTGATTATCAGAAGGAAATGAAAACAGTAAAGAAGTAAAATATATATATATATGAATCCACATATTTATTGCAATATTATTTCCAATAGCCAAAATATATGTGTCTACACACACACACACACACACACACACACACAGCATGGATCATGGACTTTTTTTTTTAAAGATTTATTTATTTATGCATACAGAGCTGGGGTACAGGCAAGAGGCTCGGGGCGGTGAGAGGCTTCACCAGAGACAGAGTGGGGAGCAGAACAGGCAGATTGACGAAGTACACTGCTGAGGGGAGCAGCGGGCGGGTCAGGAGAGGTCTGCCACGCCATGTGGTCACCTCCCGGGCAGGCGGGAATCGAACTCAGCGGAAGTGGCTTTAGCTTCTCAGTGCAGTGCTTTAACCCGCTGCGCCACCAGGGAGGGCCGGATCATGGACTTTTAAGTGCCAAGCTTGTACTACCTATTTAGCAAGGATGCCGTGACATTTAGCTGACAAAAAATGAAGAAATTCACATCGTTAGTCATCTCTTCCAGCATCACCTTGGGTTTAATTTCAGTCTCATCCATCACTCAGTGCTTTTTATTGCTTGATTTCTGACATCTATCAGGAAGGACCTTTTTCATTCATTTCCTTAGGCAGTTTCCTAAGCTTTCACCAGTATGGTCTCATTTTTCTGGATGACATCCTATAATTATCAATATCTGATTGCTAAGTCATTTTTGTTATCCTTAATATCTTTTTGCCCCTTTTTGGGCATGTGTTTCTACAATTGCCATTTAATATATGTTACAAGCACAACATTGGAGCTGGAAACATTAAAACTTATCTAGCACCCTCAATTAGCATCAGAAAGAACTGAGTCAGATTTAGTTAATGATTTTCTCAAGATAAGACAGCTTATTGAAAATTCCACTGCTAGAACTGAGTCTTTCTGTGTCTCCAGCCAAGAGAAAAACATGTTTTTCTTTCTGAGGTAACATCTACTTCTTAGTTCTTTCAGAGTTTGATTTATTGTACCTTCATTTATTGATATAATATAAATTACAGCAAGACAAAATATGGATATTCAACCTCCAGAGAGTTTTTTTTTTGTATCCAGAATATATATTTTGGCTTTTCACTTTCCATGAACTGTACTGAAAATAAAAATAAACAAATTGCTACTTATTGTCTCACCATTCTCAAATAGAAGTCAGAGATCAAGTAAATGATGAATTTGGTAACCAGAACAGACAGTACAATTTAAATGTGTACTGAGATTTTTGGTAAACCAGTTAGCCTGTAGAAATTTATTTTGCAGCGCTGAGCAGAGTAGCTCAGCGTAGTTAAGTGCAAAACTCAGGCAGGAGAGGTATGCCCTGGTTCTACCCTCCAGGTTAGAGTCTATAAAAACATTGCATTGTATCAATTTTGATATACAGAAGATCAAAAAGCACAGGTACCTACACAGCCTAAATAATAAGAGTATGTGAGGGATGATAATTTAAAGAAAGTAAGTTATTCTATTTAATTACATCATGTATCTGTTTCACTTTGTGGGCACACCTTAATGAGACAAAAGATCTCTGAACATTTGCAAAACCAATTTTTTTTTACTGGATAAGGCATCTCTGTAAGGGAAAGGGCTTCACTATCACATCTGGGCGTTCACAGTGAGTTTTGGGGGGCATTACTGGAATTTTCAAAAGTAAGCAAATTTGGTTTTGCAAATTTTGGTATCTTTTGGCCATTCATTGAGGACAAACGCATGAATCTTTGTCCTCACTTTTGTAAATTAAAATAGACACACCAGTATGACATTTGAATAATGCCTACCAGTAATTTGTTTTATGGAAGCTGTTTTACACTCCTTTAAAGGAGGCTAGCAGAAATGCAAGTCAGTAATGAGAAAGTATAAAAACAAAAGTAACTCATCCAGAACTAACAGAGTAAATCACTTAATGGAACATTATGTTCTAATTGTAGAAATAACACACATTAATCACACCTCTGGTGACACCAGGATATGGGTTTGATGATGGGCTTTCCATGGTCTGGCACAAGGAAAAGAAAACATATACTCAGTACCAAGATCTAAATTTTCAATTTGTAACTATGCATTAAGAAGTCTAGGTGGGCATATGTGTTTACTCAATGAAAAATTTATATTGTGGCCCTCCCTGGTGGCTCAGCGGGTTAAAGCACAGCACTAAGAAGCTAAAGCCACTTCTGCATGAGTTTGATTCCTGCCTGCCCGGGAGGTGACCACATGGCGCGGCAGATCTCTCCTGACCCACCCGCTGCTCCCCTCAGCAGTGTACTTCGTCCATCTGCCTGTTCTGCTCCCCACTGTCTCTGGTGAGGCCTCTCGCCGTCCCTGAACCTCTGCCTGTACCCCAGTTCTGTATGCACAAATAAATAAATCTTTTTAAAAAATTTATATTGGAGGGCCCTTCCTGGTGGTGTGATGGGTTAGGACACAACACTGCAAGCCAGCTGTAGCTGCTTCAGTGAAAGTTTGATCCCCTGCCCCTGAGGTGCAGCAGACCTCTCTTGTCTCACCCACTGCTCCCCTCAGCAGTGTACATCGAGCATCTGCCTGGTCTGCTTCCTGCTCTGTCTCCGGTGAATCCTCTCACCACCTCTGGCCTCTGCCCAGCTCTGTATTCATAAATAAATAAATCTTTAAAAAAATTATATCAAAGAGAAAATCCTGGCAATGTAATACTAATGTTACAAATGCAGGCATACAAGGAGAGGATTTGTTTGTTACAAGTCAACCCAATGTGAACTGGGTTGCCTGTCTATGGGTCCTCACCGGTGCTTAAGATTCAATTGTACTGCAGGCACACACAAAAAGGTCAATACTGAGTTTATTACAAAGGAAAAGGAAAAGGAACAACTCAGGGAAAGTGAGAGAGATAGAAGTTAACTAGAGCATCCTACCAGTTCTGCTGACTTGGACTCCAATAGCACACTGAAAGCTTATCAAGAGCAAAATGACCAGCCACCAGCCACGCGGTCCAGAGAGAGAACACGTCTAACATGGCTCCCTTATTTATCCCCCAAAGTCCTAGAATGACTGCTTAGCTTGTCCCTTGAGTCCTTGCAATCAGTTCTCTCCGTGGCATTGCTGGGAGTTGTAGTTTACTGGAGTAGGGGGTGGAGCCCACAAAAGTATGCAGAGTTCCTTCAGGACATCCTTTCTTCCTAACAGATTCACCTTGGAAAGCTTTTTTCCGGCATCATTTCAAAGGCTGGACTATGACAAAGCTCAATTGAAAAATTAATAAATGTTTACATTTATCTTCAGGGTGGCAGTCAAGAAGTTTCAAATAAATGCAACTACCAAATTTTTAGGTGCTTAGAATGGACTGATTTTAACAACTGGTCCTCAGAGTAGGAAACAACTTTGCTTTCAAAATAAAACAAACAGAAGATATGAGCAATGGAAACCCATAATGTGACTGATACCATGTGCCTGGCCCAGAGCAACTACATATGTGGCTTATATTGGGGATAGATTCATAAGCACAGATCAGGGAAAAGGAGAAGAGGGGAAGCTGATCCAGAGGCACAGAATAGGGTTGATTACCACAGTCCATCAGCAACTAGGATTTGATTCCTAGGGTCTTTTTGGAGAACTGTAAATCAAGAACATGCCATAGTCCAACCAGGATAGAGGTTGGGAGACTTATGAACTAGCTTCCATCTTCCTTCCTTCCATCTTCATGTAAACCCAGAAATTGTTGATGTTCTTCACCTTCCCTTGAGTTTTTGTTATAATAGCTGAGCGGATTCTTGAAGAAATGTACATAGAGGTAAAAGAACTCAAGGGCAAAAAGTCAGAAAAATGCAGTGCTTTCAAGGGAGGGGCTGGTGGGTTGTAGCTATGCAGCCCAATGATAGAACAACAACTAGACACAAAATAAGATCAAGGTGCTATTTAATGTGGCCTGAAGAAGTATCTGAATACTTTGTGGGAAGATCTTGAAACTTGTTTTTTTAATACAATGTTATTTTTAAGACAGCGCCAGGGGGCAGTACCCATGGTTGGGGACAGGTCACTGTCAGTGGGTTCTTACCTATGTGCAAAATGGCAAAAACCATTTACGTACAGGGTCCAACAACAATAGGGTTTGTTTAATAAATGGGAGATTGGGGAGAGGAAAGAATTATAGGTTTACAAGTGGCAGCTATCTCATCCCAAATAGTGTTTGTAGTTTCCATAAGTCCCTAAACAAAGGCTGCTGGTGGAAGGTGAGGTGACGCTGTAACAGCTCACAGTCACAATCTGAAGGCTGGCTAGATGCCAAGCTGAACAGCGACAGACTCAACCGCACCAGGAGGTGGTGCTGAAGATCCAGAGGCAGTGGACAGCTCTTTTTGAGCTGTTGTCATACATCAACAGTCACCAGCTCCTTGAGACACTGGGCTATAAGGGTCTATGGAAGTCTGGTGAATCTATTTTCAATCTGAATAATTAACTCAATGTTGAGTGACAGCTAGATAGTTCGAATCTGATTGGTTCATTTAAGTCAAACTTGATTGGACCATTTAGCTTGAACCAGATTTGTCCATTTAGAATCTGAGACAGATATAAAAGGGAAAAGTCCAACTCCTGCCAAGACTGGCCTATACTCAGGCCATGTTAGAGCCAGTCTCTCTGGGGCAGGGTGAGGCAGAATGCCTTCAGGGGGAATGGGCTGTGTAAGGTGTTTGGATGGTAAATACCTCCAGTATTGCCATAGGACCTACAAAAAATGCATTGTTAACTTATTGTGGTATAATGATCTAAGTGAAGATAATTACATACTAATTTGGGGGAAGCTCAACATAGGTTAAAACAGAGTTAATGTTGGGTTCATGGGTTCATACTTTGTCTTAGTTGATCAATACATTTATTTCTACTTTTCCTAAAACTGACTAGTGGTGTGGAGTAGGCATGGCAGTTTTGAGGCCAGACCCACCTCTGTTTCCATTCTGATTCTCTATGCATTAGATAGGGCAGCTTCAGCTTCCAGTATCACTCAAGTCCTTACCTATAAAATGGGTGTACTAATATGCATTAGGCAGAGTTGTTATAAGGGTTTCTGTACATGTACACACACACACACACACACACACACAGGTTCCCATATAATATATGCCATTGGAAGAAAATAAGTAATTGTGGTGAGTTAGGCCCTGAGATTAACCTACCATTGTCCTATGGGGCAGGAGAGTTGGTATTATTTCCCAACCAAGGCTAATTCATTGTTAATCCCCTAAGCACTTTTGTGGGACCCATCCATCCTTGGACAATTTTCTTATGTACAGGTTCCCAGAAGCAAAAAGAGATAAATGCAAAGTGAAATGTGGACTTCCAAGTGAATTAAAGCATCTGTCAGCATGATCAGTTCTAAATCGAAAAACAAACTTAATTAAAAAGTAAAGAAAACTCTTGCTGCTGCCATAATGAAATTCTGGGTTTCAAGATTGACAAAGAGGTGGCTGTGCTGAAAGGCTCATAATTAAATGATGGGTAAAATTATCACAGGATGTTTGCTCTGCATCTATGCTCATATTTATTTAGTTATTTTTCACCTTCCAAAAATAGAGGCTTTAAAGTTGAGCACACAATTTAATTATACCTGTCGTGTCCCCAATAACCAAATCTTGGCAAATTTTACTTTGTGTGTTCCAGCTGTGTACATCAAAAATCAAACATTAGGGACTAGGAAATGTCTCCTATAAGCTGTTTCCTGGCATAGGATTTTAAGATTTGGCTGTTTAATAGCTCTCTGAACTCCTTCTAGGCCTGTCTGGCTGACTTTGAAGGTCAAGTAACAAACAACAAAATGACTTTGCAAATGAAATGTGAAAAATGGACCTTGAAGTTTGAGGAGAGAAAATGGTGGCCAAGGGAGAGGAACTCCTCTGATGATATTACAGATGGTCCAAAAATTGTGAAAGTGGTTAAAATTAAAATGGTAGTATAGTTTTTCTAAGTAGTGTTTTAAACATGTTGAAAATAACAGATATTTCATTATTTGCCACTCAGATTGAACATATGCCACCATTTTGGCATATGTTCTTTAGTTGTTTTATTTTTTAAGAAATATAATTCATAAATTTTAATTAAAACTTCCACTTTATATCCTTTCTGTATTCCTTTCTCTTCAAAGTACTATTAAGAAATAAGCATATGTGATTACCATATAGTATTTAAGTATATAAGTATGCATTCATACATATTGTGCAGTGTTTTCTTGTGTGTAAATTTGTTTATATAAACACACATAGACCTATAAAGGATACTCATTATAGCCTTACTTTAAGAGCTGAAAAATCAAAATGTATATCTCAGTTATAAAAGGCTAGTTCATTAGCCTAACTTAATTCCATGATATATTTTAAAACAGTCTAAATAACTGCTGTAAGATACTGTATGTATCTTAATATAAGTATGCTAAAGAATATAGTTTTAAATGAAAGTTGCATTTCAGTTTTTAAAAAAATAAAATTAAGAAGAGACAACTGGATGGGAACAACCCTTACCACATACCAAGGTCTGGGAGTGAGAAACAGGTAGAACATCCCATAGGACACTTAGATACCACTTCCCTTTTCTTGCAGTCAGCTGTAGTGCTGTGACAGACTTCTGGTCTGTTTTGTATTAGAGAGGTCCTTATTAATTTTCAATAATTTTTGTGTTTTATGTTATCAGATTGCTAGCTATGTAAACATTGGTATGTGTTGTTATTGTTCTGACTTACTATGCTGCACCTATTTCGCTCAAATTCCCTCCATTTTCTAGAAAATGGCTATGTAATACTCCATGTGATGTACCACATCTTCTCAGTGTAGATCTCCATCTACAGACAGACTGCTTCCCTCTCCTAGCTACTGTAAATAGTGTCTCTCTGTTGTTGAACATGTAAGAGCTTTTTGGGGATGTTGTTGATGGTTTCATAGTTTATATCCAAGTTGGGATTACTGATAAAATAGTACTTCCATTTTTTGATTTCTAAGATAAATTCAGATTACTACCCATAATAGCTGTATAGTTTACATTTCCATCAACAGTGTAATAGGGTTCCATTTCCTCCATATCCTCCTTAACACTTGATGTTGGGATCTTTTTAATATTTGCCACTCTCACAGTCTAAGTTTTAATTTTTTAAATTGTATCTCTCTTATAAGAAAGGACAATGGTCTTTAAGGTTCCATCTTCTGTTAATTTGGTCCAGGTTTTTTCTTTTGTTATTTATATTTCTCTTATTGTTTTGTGGATTTAAAAATATATACCAGAGGCTGATTCTTTGACTATCACTTACAATACACAAATAATGCAATATATATATATACTTACTTTATCCATTTTCTCTCTCACACACACCCATTAACTGCATTTTGATAAAAACTTGTTTCTCTGTGATTAAATGTATCAATCTGTTTTTCATGGCTTTGTAACTGTCTTTAAAAACCCACTTTTGAGGGCCCTCCCTGGTGGCGCAGCGGGCTAAAGCACTGCACTAAGAAGCTTAAGCCACTTCCTCATGAGTTCGATCCCCGCCTGCCCTGAAGAGATCCAGATGGTGTGGCAGACCTCTCCTGACCCGCCCGCTGCTCCCCTCAGCTGTGTACTTCGTTGATCTGCCTGTTCTGCTCCCCACTCTGTCGCTGGTGAATCCTCTCGCCCTCCACATCTCTGGGTACCCCAGTTCTGTATGAATAAATAAATAAATCTTTTTTAAAAAAAGCCCACTTTTGAGATAACCATAACTCCTATTCATCTTAATTTATTTTATAAGTGAGAAATCCAATTTCCAGTTTGGATGCATCTATAAACAATTCTACAGCTCCATTTATTGAATGCTCTTCTTCATGGTCAGAGGGCCATCTCTATTACATGAGAAGTTGTAAAAGCCTGGATAGGTTTCTGTCCTCTCCATTTAGTTCTTGTGTTCTAGCCAGCCGTTTCTGCAACAATACTTTAATATCTTACTGTTGCTTTACTCTTAGTGCCTGTCTGGGACTGGCACTAAGACTTAGTGCCTGTCTGGGACTGGCACCTTGACTTTACTTCAACATTGCCTTATCTATTTTTTGTTAGTCAGCTCTTCCACACAACGTTTAAAATGAGTCTGTCAAATTTCATAAAGCTCAAGAAAATTTTTCAAAGGATTGATTACATTGAAATTTTTACATTTATTTGAGAACTTATCATTTTAGGGACATTTTGTTTTCTAGACATGGCATTTTGTTCCATTTATTTAGGTCTAATTGATTTCACTAAAACTGTGAAACTCTTCTATCTAGATTACACACTTCTTTTGATATTGTACTCCTTGTATCATATATATTTACATACATGATTTAATAAATATGATTTTAAAATGTGACCATCTGAAAGTTACATTTCCTTTTGTTGTTGGAGTATAGAAATACCAGTTTTTTTTTTAAAATATAGGTCATATATCTAACAAAGTTCTTAAATTTCCTTAAAATCAGCCTTTCCTTGTTAATTCTTTTACATAATGTTATGAAAACAAAGATATATGAATAATGCCAGTTTTTTTTCATTTCATCCAATCCATATTCAGTTTATTGCCTATTTTAGAAATCTTTCTGTAGTTGTTATAACTGATAGAGAAGTAAATTTGGATGAACAGAGGAGCTGAGATTTTTGATAGGTTTTGGATTTGTACTGTGGTATGTGCACAGACATCTTATATAATCCTGTGGGCTTCATGAAAGTATGTCCTCACTCACTACTTCTGAGTTTATTATGTGCCGCGCCCCCACGGCAGGTATACAAGTCTGCGCGGGGGGATGTCGAGGTTGAAGAGTCAGCACATGTAGATGGGTGCAGCAAAACGTTCTCCCTCTTATCCTTTCCAGCCTCCCTTTTATACACTTAATCCCAGGATGTTGGCCTGGGGGCAGGAGGAAATCTCCCTCACATGTGCTACTGCGATCAGGGTGGATATTAATCAGTTAAGCCACTCACACAAGTGGCAAGATGTCTCTTCCTATTATGATCTTGTGCTTAAGCTCCGGGGATGGTTGGGGAGGCTCATCCCGGCTGGGACCCAACAATTATGCCCACTTTGTTAACTGATCTTTTTAGATTTTTCAAATTCTTTCCTTTTTTGCCTACTTCAGATACCATCATTTACCAATTTTCCCTAATTTCTGTACTTTTTTATTTTACATATTTTGAAAGTTATGTTGCATCTGTACTAAAGGAATATGTCTTCTTGAGATAAGCAAACCTCTGTATAGTGAAACCTAGCTCCTTCAGTAAAATAGTACAGCTTGATTACTTTAACAGAAGAAATTTATTTCTCACTCTTCCAAAGACTGGAAGTTTGAGATCAGAAGTGTCAGCATGCTGGATTCTGAGGAGAATTCCCTCTGTGCTTGCAGAGAACCACCTTCACCCTGTGCACTCACATGGCACAGAGAATGGATGAGCTCCCTGGTGTCTTTTATAAAGACATTAATTTCATCATGAGAGGTAGAACGTTTATGAACCTAACTAAACCTAATCACCTTCCAAATGCTGTCTAATCATCTCCAAATACCATCACCTTAGGGAAGGGATGTTGAATTCTTGGGAAAGACAATTCAGTCCATAGAAAATTGTTATCTACAATCCTTCTCTCTTTGCTTAATAATGCTTTCTTTTTTGGCCAGAATATTGGTTTCATCTGATTCATATGGTATATATCTATATCTCTTGGTAATAGTATAGTATAATAATAAAGTGCATAGCTAGAGATTTAAAAAATGCATGGCAATGACTTTTTAACAGGCATTGCCAATTTACATTTGTTGCAATTATTCCAATTATTCATATATTTAAAACTAGTTCTTTTTTTTTTTTTTGCTTTCCACTTGATCTTTATGTTGTTGTTCTTATTATTTTCCCCCTGTTCAAGAGGTAACCTTTAATGCAATATTTTATCTCCCTTAAAATGGATGCACACACCAGTGTTTTCTCCTGGACTCAAAGCTGAATATTTTCTCATCACTTTATTAATCTTCCAGGCAAGTCCTATGACGATTATACCAATGAGTCTCTTCAAGTAACTCTTCAAATAACCACCACCTTGCTATCCATCCCTGTGTTCTGCTTGTCATTTTCTCTTCACCCTTTCCTTTATTTTAATCACTGGCATCTCTGATTTGACTTGAAAGGAAAAAACAATTCCAGATTACAGCAAACTCAATACAGATAAAACATAGGGGAGAAGCATAAAGAACCATTGTGGGTGAATATCAGGCACTACCAAAGTCCATCTTGTGTTTTTAAAAGGCACTTGGACATATCACCATTCGATAAATTTTCACTGGTTTGGGGAACAGGGAGGACTACTTAACAAACACCACTGTGTCTGAGTTTCTAGATGGCACCCAGGCCAAGAAGACATCTCTGCAGTGCTCACCACACTCGCATTGCAGCAGTACTCATTGCCCAGTCCTTACTCTCAGGAGACCTCACATCAAGACTGGGGTGAGTGTCACAGGAGGCCCACTTAGTAATTCAAATTCCATTTGAGGAGTGTCAGCCTCAGGTTAGATATCTGTGATCATCTCAGGATTGTCTCAGTAGAGCACCATATGGGCCCAGGGCTGTCATTCATAGGCCACTCAGGACTACTTTCCAGAGCGATTATAGGTACAACTTTGCTCTGTGGTGGAAAGTTGTAAATTGATTTAAACTAGCTGTTGTAATGGATTTGAACTTTCTGAGGTAGAGGCTGCTGCATGGCCTGGAGAAGGGGTGGAGGGTATTGCTGTAGAATGGTTACTTGCAAATGAATAGAGGTTGAGGCATCTGTTGCAATGGAGGGGGTTGTGCTGTAATGGAGGCAGTTGCATAGAAGCTGCAGCAGCTTCTGCTGCTTACAACACTAACTAAGTGACATTGGGGCTTGATGACTGGTCTGGATAGTAGCTGTAGTGGGGTGTCCTAGTTGAAGTCCCTGGGAAGTAACTGACTGGGATAACAGTAACCATCTTGCCTGAGACATGGTAATAGAAGAGGGCGATATCTGCTTGGTAATAATCAACTTGGTAATATTGAGCTGACCCCTAGGTCCCGCAGAAATGGTTTGCTGCATAAGATGAAAACATTGAATTGTCAACAATGGAAAGGGACAGGGCAGGCAGCTCTATTGTGGCTGGTGTTGGAGCTGCTGGGTCAACAGTAGCCAGAGAAAGTGGAGAAGGAGTCTGTGATGGTGGTGCTGAATCCAACCCCACTGTTATTCTACAGTGACTTGCCATGCCTGCTTGTCTTTGTAAGCAGTCAGAGCTTTCAAATATTCTTTTTTGACAACTATAACTTTCTTCTTACACTCCTGATTTTGTTCTTCTCTAAGACTGTCTTACATGGAGGCCACAATTTTTGAAAACTCCCCAAAGTGACAGTGGAATTCTGTCCTTTCCTGGCAGCCTATGCATCATGAAAGAATAAAGCATATGCTGAAACTGGTTTATGAGGTTCATTAGGATCTTTCTTTTTTTTCCTCTGTTTTGGAGCCCTTTTGTTTTTTCCCAGATTCCACCACAATTGTCTTCTGGCTGGGAACTTGCTCCAGAAATCCTCAACACCATATTCATGAAGTGACAGGGTGATTGAAAAGCAATCCCAAGTTACAGTGTGGGGGTAGGGTAGTGAAACCACCTAAGCTCAAACCAAGCCGAGAAATCAGTTCTGACTGATCTGAGAAGAGTAAGAGAATGCAAGTCATCAAAGTGACCAACCGCCTCTGAGACAGTCAGCA
Organism: Condylura cristata; assembly: GCF_000260355.1. Taxonomy (NCBI): domain Eukaryota; kingdom Metazoa; phylum Chordata; class Mammalia; order Eulipotyphla; family Talpidae; genus Condylura; species Condylura cristata. The sequence goes on along the minus strand of NW_004567121.1, from coordinate 9,161,220 downwards.
TGGGACTATATTTTAAGGAGATAAGAGGAATTTCAAATTCCTCATCTTGGATATGTCCTGGCCCCTGCCATTGTTTGTGGGTGTTCCTGATAGAGCTTTTATTGTTGTGATATATTTTCTACTCCTGAGGGAATTTATACAATCTATTTTTATTATTTTAATTGCCACTTTTAAATTATAAGTTGTATAGTTAGTGGAGCATAAAGTCAATCAAGTTGTCATCACCCTGAAACATACAGTTGACTTCCAATTCATTTTATTGATCAGCACCTCAATGTGCACATTATATATATATATATATATATATATGTATGTATGTATATATATACACACACATACATATATATATATATATATATATATAAAATGGTATTTGGTAATGTAACAGGGTGGTCCCTCAGAAAAGGGGAAGTTCCAGGTTCCCTGCCCCACCCAGAAGTAGGGTGGAGTTGAGGAAAGGAAAAGGGAAAAAGAGAAGGAATCTGAAGAGAAGAAGAAAGCAGGATGGAGAGCCAGAAGGAGACCTGAGGAGGCCACATGGAGCAGGGAGCATGTAAAGAAACTATGTTTGTTTCTTTGCCCTGCACTAGTTGAAAACAGATGTGAGTGAGAGACCCATGGGGAGGTTGACTATGGCAGTGCTTATATTGATTTTGATTTTATTCTTCTCCTCCCAGACTTGTCTGGCCATTTCTGACCCTTTTGTATTGGTCCCGGCCAGAAGGTGCTTTAGTCTTGTGGGGGGCTTTCAGGCCTTGCTTTGGGCCAGTCCCTTTTGGGTTGACTTTTGCCCATGAGGGGATAGGTAACTTTGGGTGTTGGATTTAGAAATTATATTCTTTGTCCTCTGTACTGTATACTCACTGTATTAAAGCTCCTTTTCATTAAAGTTTTACATGTTTTGTCTTTATGAAGTGGATGGCAGAACCTATTTAGAGCAGGCAGGTTTGGGGGTTCAGTGGTACCCCTCTCCCCCTTCCCTGTAATAGTAACACCATTTTTATGTAATCAGTGTTCATTAACACCTATGGCATGCTGAATTTCTTGCTCATTATTCTTTTGTGTATTTAAGGTTTTTCTTCTAGATTTATTTCTTTCCTTCTCCTAAACTTCCTTTTGACATTCTTTCTTTTTTTTAGATTTATTTATTTATGCATACAGAACTGGGGTACAGGCCAGAGGTGCAGGCGCAGTAGGAGGATTTACCAGAGACAGAGTGAGGAGCAGAACAGGCAGATTGAAGAAGTACACAGCTGAAGGGTGCAGTGGGCGGGTCTGGAGAGGTCTGTGGCGCCATGTGGACACCTCCAGGCCAGGGATTGAACTTGCACTGAAGCGGTTGCGGCCAGCTTGCAGTGCTGTGTCCTAACCCACTGTGCCACCAGGGAGGGCTGACATTCTTTTTTTAAGACACCAGTTATCTTCAATTTTTGCTTGAAAACATAATGTACGTACTTCAATGACGATTTTATTGCTTATATTTTTAGCAACAGTGAGAAACTAAATATTAAATTATCTTCCCACTATTTCTGGCTTCTCTTAATCAGTTTAAAAAGTCAGCTCTCAATCTTATTTATCTTTACTAGTTTGTCTTAACTCATGGGAGCTTGGGTTGTTACCATATTTTTTATTGTTTTGTGCTTTTATTGTCAAACTTTTAGTATTTTTTTGAAATTCTTCTTCAGATGATAATTAGATAATTTTCATCAATATGGAAGTGAATACATATGCATTATCAACAGGATCATGTTATAGTGTCGATAGTGAGGCAGGCTGCAGGGAACGTCTACAGCATTAGAAGTAAAATGAGGTATTATTAGACATGATAATCTCTCAGAATTCAGATAAATAGCTCACTTCATTGATGGGCCCATTAATTAGTTGGGAAGAAAGCTGACATTGGTTATCTTAATTGGTGGCAATTTCTGAAGATATTGAATGCTGCATTATCGTATGAGAGTGAGTGCACCAAAGCATTTCATAAAAAGGAAACCATTAGAAGATACTAGGTGTTCTGCCAGAATGGAGGAAGGCTGCCTAGAATTGAAATAGAACTGAATCGTGATTCCTTCTATTATTAGCTATGTGATCCCAGAAAAGCTACTTAAATTTTTTGTGCTTCAATTTATTCACATGCAAAACTGGTAAAATAATTATGCCTGTTTCATAGGGCTCTAATACAGATTAGATGAGTTAGTATATATAGTAAAATGGTGTCTGACAGATAATGTTTAGTATATCTTAGTTATTGTTGATCCTTACCATTATCTAAGATTGAATAATGTGAAAATTGCTGTGAATGCAAACATGAATGCAAACAGTTCCTTCTCTCAGAATTCACTCTACTCACTTTGTATATACTTTTATATAAAGGTGGTATCAAATTGTAAGTAAAATAAACAAGATGTAGAAATAGTTCATAGGATGGGCGGGTTAGTTCTTTCTTTTGAGGTGAAATGAGGTAGAAAAGTGGTGGATCACATTTATGAAGAATAAAAAAAAGATTCTTTTATGTCATGATAAATTTAATAGCCTTTTGGAGGTAACCATTGGAGAGTTAGGAAAGTGAGTCTTAAGTTAATAAAGACAGCTTGATTTCTCACTGAGCTCCAGGTTTCTGACTCAAATGTGTTTCCAGTCTTTGTTGTTTTTTTACACTTCTCTTATTATGCAGAATGAACCACAAGTTACTTGAGAATACTGATTAATGCTAGACTGAATGTAATACTTTCTCCAAGATCCCCACAGATTGCCTTAAAAGAACAGCCCTCCCTTCTCTTATTTTCCTTCTACTTCCTATACACCAACCCCAATAAAGTGAAAAACACTAATGTGTTATTGTCCTTCTGTTGGATACAAAGGACTTGAAAATTCCTGTGAACATTAACTTTCTACTTCATAAAGTGGAAGGCTTTGTGCTCAGGATCTGTTCAGGCTTGTCCTTTTAATGAAACACTTGGTCCAAACACTTTTATCATTAAAAAGTAATAATGAATCCATTATGAGACCACAGAAGGAGAGTGGAAGGTTAATACATGTTAGAGAACAGAAAACAATTCAACCACCACAGCCAATGAATACAGATTTTCTTTATTCTCCTTGATGTCATTCACTAAATTTTTAAATACCTTTCTCTCCTTTTCCTGACAACACATACAAGACCTAAGTGAGAGGAGTAAAAGCTGACCTGTCAACTGAATATCTTTATTACATGCGCAGCTATGACAAAGATAATGAGTGCTTCTAGCACTGGCCCTAAAACTGTCATATCTTGCTGAATCATCAAAGGTAAATTCCACTTAGAAGCATGGCTTTTATCCTAGTCTGCTTGTTTGAAATAAAAATTCCACTTGTATATTCAATTATAAAGTAAAAAGGCAAATTCCACCAACCACTTATATGAGCCACAGGATCACATCTCATCTGTTATTGCTCTTCCTTAATTAGACTGTTTAAATGACTAAAGTAAGTCTTCTTCCTGGCCAGTTTCAGTGACTGCATTTAATTTATACAGGGATTATTACAATTTGGGTTTCCTGATTGCAGTTCTCAATTCTTTAATGTGAAGAGAACCATGAAATCAAAAAGTATACCTATCTTGCCACATAAGATATAAAAACAAATATTAGGGGAAGTGTAAATCCATTAAGATATCAGGAAATTAATGGATTTGTTTCAGGAAATACTGTATAGCTGCCATTGGAGGATGTCAATTTATTTCGTCTACAGACATGCCTTAACCTAGGGGTAAGTCACAGAATGCAAGTATTTCCCATGTCTCCTCAAAAGTGCACACTCATATTTGTACAAAATTTGGCAGAGGCTTTAAAGAAATCAGTTGACCTCCAGAAGTTCATACCATGACCTTATATTGAGAACCCTAATTGTTTGTATTTTACATGTCAGAAATGATGGGAACACAAAATTGAATAAGACATGTTTTGGGCCATCACAGAGTTTTCAGTCAGTTGGAGGACACAGTAAAGAGAACAGACAATTATACCACAGCAGGGGCTGGTAGAGAATAAAAATACAATAGGAATTCATTGGAAGGATACATATTATTATCTTGGGAGAAGGTTGAGATGGATTTTCCTAGAGAAGAATGCCTTGTTAACAGCAATTTAAAGAATGAATAGAAATTAGCCAAGAAAAATTGGTGTAAAACATGTACAATGATCTGTTTGAGGCAAGATAATTCACAGGGGTGTTCAGAGAAATGAATCTAATAAAAGTAGAATATGATGCAAGGTGATCAAAGTATTTGGCTGGAAGGCTGAGCTGGCTCATATTATTGTGCTTTACTAGAGAATTTGGAGTTTTACCCTAAGGACATGTTATAATAGTCTAGGTCCAGTGGAAAATACTTTGAAGTGATAACAAGAATAAAGGAGGTCATCTTAGTTATAGTGTGTTATTTAAGATCATTAAATCTATTGCCAGGTTGCCTAGATTTAAAACCTGGGTTCACCACTTGCTAAGTATTTAACTTAATTTCTATATGCTTCAGTTTCCTCATCTGAAAAATTGGGAATTTTTTACATCTACCTATTAAAGTTATTTTGAGAATTGAATAAGTTAATATGCAGAGTGTACATGCTACCATGCTGGACACATAAATGCTACATTCATTTTGCTTATCATTGCCATCATTTTCATTGTAGTCAGCATTGTTATTCAAAGGGAAGATGTCAGAGCATTTGATACAGTTTATAACAATGGAAATGGAAGGAAGTACATTGGGGGTGCAATCAGATGCATGTGGTGACTGATTAGATTAGCAGGTAAAGAGATGAATCTACTTGGGTTTATGGCTTTTTCGATCAAACAGATAAAGAGTGTTGTCTTAACTTATGCGTGCTGGGGAGTAGGAAGATGAATTACTTTCACTCATGTGGATTTTGACATGTCTCCATTAGAATACAAAAAATGCATTTTATTATAAAAACATGCAGTTTACAATCTAGGAAAATAACCACTTAAACTAGGATAACAGTCATATTGTTACAGGGCAACCCTGATATGAAATGGGCTGCCTCACCTGTGAGCTTAAAAGGGACTTATAATAAGACTCAACTGTAGGCATACACAAAAAGTTAATAAAGGGTTTATAAAAAAAAGGGGGGGGGAATGAAGAAATGAATAACTCAGGGAGAAAGAAAGGGAGATAAATTGATGAATTTGTCCAATTAGTTCTGGTGAGTTTGAATCCTAATAACATGCTGAGAGCCAAGGATCAGCCAAGAGCCCAGAGCTGAGAGACCCCAAAGGTAAACAATGTCTGGTGATAGACCAGACCTGGCTGCTTAACTCCACCCTCAGTTCCCAGCAATCTTTCCTTTCTGTGACGATGACATTATGGGATTTGTAATTCCTGGTGTCTTGATCACTTGGTCTGGAGTTGGTATGGAGTTTGTTCAGGGTATCCTTTCTCCCCCACAACATGGCCACTCATTCTTGAGATTGCAAATCCTCAGTGCCTTCATTATAAAGAGTTTCTTTCTAAAGCACACATTTCCAAGTGTATTCACTTGATTTTTGCATGATTCTACAGGTTTGAGGAGTTAGGTGGTAGTATGTTTATTTTGGATGTGAAAAAAAGTGAGGGACAGAGGTATGATAGAGAGTTCTTTAAATCAAATTTGAGAATTTCAAAAAATGAATTAAATTCCCATTGGACTGTTCATTAGCTTGCTTGTACCACAGATTAGATGTCTTTAAAAAACAGAAATTTATTTCTTATAGATCTAGAGCCTAAAAGTCCAAGATCAAGGTGCCAGGACTGGTTTCCTCTGAGTCCTCTCTCGGGTTTACAAATAGTAACTTCCTTACTTTGCCATCATTTGTCCTTTACTCTGTGTCTTTTTAGAATACCAATGTTATCAGATGAGGGCCCCACCCTTATGATTACCTTTAGCCTTAATTAACTCCCTGATAGCCCTATCTCCAAAGGTTAGGATTTCAACAAATGAATTTTGGCAGAACATAATTCAGTCCATACAGAGTGCAAGTAATCTAAGTTCAACAAAATCATTTGGGTCAAAACTATAAGGGGATGTGAAGATATTACAAAATTGTCATTTGATGTCTAAAGTTTTGCTACCTGAAGCTTTTCCTCTTTCTAACAATCTCTTCTTTATCTCCATATGCAGACATTATGTTTTCATTACATATTCACAAATATTCAACCATGAGTGAGTCCTGCTGTGCCTTGTTTTCCATCAGAGAATCAGGTCATTCATTGCTCAGTGGGTACACAGAAGAAAACAAATTTCCAAGAAGATGAAAAGGATCTGCAGGCAACACTTACCTTATATTTTAGAAACTGAAAAGTAATTGTTACAGGGCAGGGAGAGAACCTCCAAACCTGCCTGCTCTAAATGGCCATGTGTCACATCAAGACAAAACATGTAAGACTTTAATGAAAAGGAACTTTAATACAGTAAGTATACAACACAGAAGACAAAGAATATAATTTCTAAATCCAACACATGAAGTTACCCATCCCCTCGTGGGTAAAAGTCCAAAAGGGATTGGCCCAAAGCAAGGCCTGAAAGCCCACCATAAGACTAAAGCACCTTCTGGGCGGGACCCATAGAAAAGGGTCAGAAATGGCCAGACAAGTCTGAGAGGAAAAGAGCACAATCAAAATCAATATAAACACTGCAATAGTCAGCCTCCCCACTGGTCTCTCACCCACATCTGTTTTCAACTAGTCCAGGGCTAAGAAATAAACATGGTTTCTTCACATGCTCCCTGCTCCATGTGGCTTTCTCAGGTCTCCTTCTGGCTCTCCATCCTGCTTCCTTCTTCCTCAGATTCCTTCTTTTCTCTTCAACTTCACCCTACCTCTGGGTGTGGCAGGGAACCTGGAACTTCCCCTTTTTCTGGGACCACCCAGTTACAGGATGAGATATAGTTTTTAGAACCTGTTGAGCTGGAGAAGGAGTTGCCATGAACAGATTATAGCCCATAATGGTAATTGCACAAAAATAAAATAAAAGTAGTTCTAGACAGGGACAAGACAAGGGTGGCTTATTTGTTGCTTTTTCAAAAGGTACAAATAATTGCAAAAACAATTTCAGAATGGATGTGGATATGAGATAAAGTTTAATTATTAATCAAGATTTTCTTAAACATGGTGCCTTTTGTTTATTAAGAGGTTAAAAAAAGTTTTAAACTTTTTTCAAAACCACCTGTGTCTTCAGCAATAATAAATAAAATTAAAATTTTTGAAAAACTGAACATGGAGGGGGGGAGGGGCGATGAGACCAGCACAAGTAAAAGAATTGAGAGAACAGAAATGCTGTGAAGCGTTCAAGCCAGCCAACCCAATGCAATCATATCTGTAAGACACATCTGAAGACTGCAGATTCAAGGCAGGCAGCCTGTTGCTGAAAATCAGGTCCTTGAAATTTAACCTCAAATATCAAGTAAATACATACTTTATGGTCTTATTCTAGTTTTCACTTTTTTTTTTTTTTTACATAATCACCATGCATTTTAGCAAAATTCATTGCAGCTTGTGGTTGTCAGTTTTCCAAGTACAGGAACAGGAATAAGAATTATGGGCTGTTGGGCCCTCCCTGGTGGCGCAACAGTTTAGGACACAGCGCTCATGCTAGCTGCAGCCACTTCAGTGCAAATTTGATCCCCAGCCCCGGAGGTGATCCACCTGGCCTGCAGATCTCTCCTCTCTTGCCCACTGTTCCCCTCAGCAGTGTACTTTACTTATCGATCTGCCTACAGTACTGCTCCCCATTCTGTCTCTGGTGAATTCTCTCGTTGCCTCTGTACCTCTGGCCTGTACCTCAGCTCTATATGCATAAATAAATAAATCTTAAAAAAATGAATTATGGGCTTTAGTAATATTTTAGTAACATTTTGATTATACATCCTGTTAATTTTGAATCTATTCAAAATATTTAGAAGGATATTAATCTTTAAATTTACATCTTACCTTCTCTCCTGGATTCTAGCAATATGCAACAATAAAAACAACAGGGCCCTTCTTGGTGGCACAGTGAGCTAGAGCACATCACTGGGAAGCTAAAGCCACTTCAGCATGAGATCGATCCCTGCCCTGGAAGTGATCCACATGCTAGGAAACCTCTCCTGCCCCACCTGCTGCTCCCCTCAGCAGCGTACTTCAGTAGTCAGCCTGTTCTGCTCCCCACTCTGTCTCTGGTGAATCCTCTCACTGCCCCTGCATCTCTGGCCTGTACCCCAGTTCTCTATGCATAAATAAAAATTAAATCTTAAAAAAAAAACAAAAAAAAAAACGAAGTACACAAGGTTTACTCCTTCAACAATGTATACATTTTGTTATGTGTCATCCATGGAAAGGTAGATAGATAGGGACATCTTTTTGGATGCCTACTGTAAGTAGTTCTTATTTTCTTAATTTCAGATAAAGAAATAGAAGCTTAGCAAATTTGAGTAACTTTGACCAAAGACAGGCTTTTCTTTCTACTAAACTTATGGTCTGATTATTTTACCATACTGCTTCCTTAATACAAGCATCTTAAATAAAGTGTTCCCTTTGCTCTGTATGTCCATTGTAGGCTGGATGTGTCGAAACAGAACTTATGGGCACTGCTGTATATTCTTTTCCTCTAGTGTTTCCTTTTGCTTCAATTTATATATCTTGAATGGGTGACTTAGGTGAAATATTGTTTAATGCTGAAATTTTCCAGATTGCAACACAGAAATGTTGCCTTATACTATTAAGTCTAAAATAATGCCGGTCAAGTCCCTTTATACTTTTCCCTTGATTTATATTTGGCACTATGAGTTTTTAATGCAACAACAATAACAATTTCCAAACTGCTTACATTTAACAAGCTGACTATCTTGTGCTATAGATTTATATATTTGTTCACTATGATTCCATAATATTCTAGTGAATAATGTATTAAGTTTTTCTTTTCAGGAGTGCCAGATAAGACTAGTGATGCTGTCTTCATGTTCATTTATCTTATTTGGAAGGGTATCCTATTTTTAACACTCTCCTGAAGGAAAAATATTTCATGGTTAAAAAACAAGAAAACTTAAAATTTTACAATACTGTTACACTGCTTTGTCACAGTCACCAAACAGCTCCTGTCTGCCTACTAACTTTTGGTCATGAGATAAAACTTCAAGTTTTTTCTTGAAAATTTTTTCCTCATGGAATAATGCGCCTTGACAATAGTTGCAAAAATGAAGACATATGAATATGAGGTCATGTCTGTGCATTGATTTCCTTGCTAATCAATCAGAGGCAATCCAGTCACTCAATGGAATATGCTTCTGTATCAGAATTATTGGATAATAATTGAATTATTGGAACATATTTCTTTTTTAAAAAGATTTATTTATTTATGCATACAGAAGTGGGGTAGAGGCCAGACATGCAGGGGCAGTAAGAGGATTCACCAGAGATAGAATGGGGTGAGAACAGGCGGACTGATGAAGTACACTGCTGAGGGGAACAGCGGGCAGGTCAGGAGAGGTCTGCCGCATCATGTGGATCACCCCCCGGGCCAGTAGGGATCCAACTCATGTGGAAGTCGCTTTAGTTTCTTAGTGCTGTGCTTTAATCCACTGCGCTATCAAGGAGGGCCTTGGAACATACTTTTTAAGGACATGACACATGAAACCTAAGTTACTAAATTTTGTCCATATAGCAACAGTATACTTTGGCTTACAAATTTTTTTAAAATAACAGTTTTATTTAGTAATTTAGCTGTGTCTTTGTGTGTCACTAAATTTAGCACAACTTGGTAGAACTAACTGATAGCAAGCAAAAGAGACTGGAATTTAAATATTTTAGTTTGCATATATATAGCTGGACAGAGCAGGTGGAGTGAATCTGGGAATGAACTGAAATTCCAAGATGGGGCTAGCTTTCTTATAAGGCAGATGCCAAGAGCCAGACTTGATTGATAGTACTGTTTCAGCCAGATAACAAAGAGTTGATTTCTAGATTTTTCTGGATATTTCTTTAGATTGTTTCAAAATAGAGGAGTAGTGGAAGAAAATAAGGATATACAATAGTGCTACCTAAACACTTGGCTACAAATAGCTGTGACAGGACAGATATGGAAGTAGTGTGGAAATGCTATTTTGGTGACATAAGCAGGGAGAGAAGAAGCAGGTCCCAAATAAGGTGCAGAAGCCATGATGAGATGTAATTCATGGCACAAAATTTGTTCACGTTGTGCCAACTTGTATAGTAGAAAGGTCCACAGACATCTGCACTTATAGAACTGAAGAAACCTGCTTGTTTTCTAGAAGATTCCATTACAGAATGTGAAAATCACACTGTAATTGCCCCATGTGGTGACCCGTGGCTTCACCTTTTTCTCCTTTGAAAGTTTGATTAATTGAATTGAGAGGACACCAATAGTCTGAGCCCCACCATTAGAGAGGGGTGACAGTGTAGCCTTTTTCTTTGGTTTTCTCTCATGGGGTGCCACATGTTTCCTAGTCTGTGAGCCCACTGAGTGGACCTGTTCGTTTTGTTGGCAAGGAAGGTAGGCCAGTTGTTTTCTCCTATTTGTTTTGGAAAGTCAGCTCACTTTAGTATGGAGAGTAAATGTATTGAGAAGTAAAAAGCACTATATACAGTAGACAGTAAATTAATGTACAAATAGAAATGTCAAGGTAGTTTCATGTACCAGAAGATTAAAAAAAAGGGTCCCTCCCTGGTGGTGCAGTGGATTAAAGTGCAGCAGTAAGAAGCTAAAGCCACTTCCGCATGAGTTCGATCCCCGCCTGTCCCGGAGGTGATCCACATGGTGTGCAGACCTCTCCTGACCCGCCTGCTGCTCCCCTCAGAAGTGTACTTCGTCGACCTGCCTGTTCTGCTCCCCACTCTGTCTCTGGTGAATCCTCTCACTGCCCCTGCATCTCTGGCCTGTACCCCAGGCCATAAATAAATAAAAACCTAAAAAACAAAAAAAAATGGCAGTCTACACACACACACACACACAGACATTGTCTCTTTATTGCTAGCTTGAAAACTGCAGTATGCTAAAAATATCTCTCTCACAAGCCTTGTTCCATTCAGTGACCAGAGTTATCGCTGAAGGTTCTATTTCCATAATATCCAAATCAAATATCCAGCACATTCTGAAATGTCTTTCCATTTTACTGAGTGATGCCTTACCTCTTTCTGTACATGTAATGTTATTTCTTGGTCATTATGACAAAAATTCTGCTCCTAAGTTCAACACCATGTCTCCCATACTTAAAAGCATGCAAAAACCCAAACTGGACTTGAATAAACACTAAACTTCAAGTTGAAATAGATCATTTTTAAGTGACTTGAGGTGTAGTAGCATTTGTAAAATAAGCAAGATAAGTATAGTAAAATCTTTTTGCATATAGGAACAATTATTTTCACAGCGACATAGTTTAGAGACTGTTCAATCATTAATTTATACATTCAACAAATATGTATTATTTGTGTGTTTTTTTAAAGATTTATTTATGCATACAAGAACTGGGGTATAGGCCAGAGGTATGGGGGATGAGAGGATTCACCAGAGGCAGAATGGGGAGCAAAACAGGCAGATCGACAAATATACTGTTGAGGGGAGCAGCAAACATGTCAGGAGAGGTCTGCTGCACCATGTGAATTACCTACCTGTCCAGGGACCGAAATGCTCCAGTGCCTGCAGACAGCTTCAGAGTGGTGCACTTTAACCAGTTGTGTTACCAGAGAGGGTCCTTTATTATTTGTTATATATTTCAGGCAGTGTTAAGGCTCAGGGGAATGAGTAAAACAGATAAGACAGCTGCCTAAAGTTATTGTGATTATAGATAAATAAATGAATGAATACATACCATCTTAGGAATTGATATGAAAATCCTTGGGATATTGAGTATATATGGTGTGTGTGTGTGTATAATATGTTTTTTTTGTTGTTGTTGTTGACGGCTTCATATTCTGTGAATATATGCCCAAAAGTCAGTATTCTGGACCAGGTGGTATTTCCATTTAAAATTTTGAATCCAGGTTGCTTTCCATAATCAAAGTGCCAGCTTATATATACCTACCAACACTGAAGTAGGCTTCCTTTTTCTCCACGTTCTCTCTAACAATTATTGTTGATTTTTTTTTAGTATGTCCCATTCTCAGAGGTCTGAGTTTTGTGGGTTTAATCTATATCTTTCTTATTAGAAATGGCAATAAACATTTTTTTCATATATCTTTTGGTCTTCTGGATAGCCTTTGGTGAATTTATCTGTTCATCTCTGCTGTCCACTGTTTAATTGAATTGTTTGTTTATTTAATTCTATGAGTTTTCTATCAATCTATCTATATATATCTTGCATATTAATCCCTAATAAATTATATATTTTGTCTATTTTTCCTCCCATTCATAAGATGTCTCTTTAATTATCTTAGATTTTCTTTTGTTGTATAGAAGCTTTTAAACTTGAGGTAATTCAACTTGAGTTATATTTTTGTTCATAGGTAATTTATTTATTACTTTATTCTCTATATATAATTAAATTAAGGTAACATTGGTTTACAACATTTTAAATGATTCAAAAACATAGAATCCTACCTCTTTAGGTGTATGTTATCCCCCTACCCCCATATCCACCACCAAGGTACCCATAGTCCATTGCGCTCCTTTCCTCTCCAACCTTCTCTTCCTCTCCAGCCTTGTCTTAAAACTTCTTAGTTTTTAAGACTCATTTCTGGGATTGGTTTTCAGTTTGGTTTTGTCTGACTCTTTTTATTTGTTTGTTTCTCTATGTTCCATCAATGAGTGATCCCATTCACTGTTTGTCTTTCTCTTCTGGGTTATTTGCTTTTAATTTCCTTGAGATAAGAGTTGAGCCACCAAAAAAGTCTTTATTTCAACCACCCTCTTGAGTAACTCCACAAAACATTAATTCCCATGGAGATTGGACAAATATTTTAACAACTACCCCCACCCCCCACTTTACTTAACTAAATTGAGAAAGCTAGAGAGAAGTAATTGATTATTTACTTTTCTCAGAAAACCCATTATTACAAGTTTCTTACAGTAAAGAAACAAGACAAAATCCTCCAGATGAGAACACTTGTTAGCAAAAATAATTTTGACAGAAATAATCTGTACATTGATTTAGTGTTAACAAAGTGTACTTTTTCCCCATTACTTCTGGATTTACCAAAAAAAAAAAAAAAAAAAAGTTGGTTAGGTTTCTGAAGCATGCTCTTGGTTTCTTACATGTACCAATTCCTTTCCTTATAATCACTATCATGGTCCGAATTCCATACATGTGTGTGTCAGTGAGTCACCTGGACTTCAGAGGATGGACTCCCATCATCACATTCAGTCTTACTGAGCCCATTCCCCTACCCCATGGCTAGAGAAAAAGCTGTCAGGTAATGGAGCCCAGACTCAGCCAACAAGACAGAGGGACACATTGGGAAATATTTTTCTTCCTAGTTCTGCAAAACTAATAAGGTGACGCTCCCCATATCCTTGCCAGGTTTTGCTTTGAGATATTATTATATGAGAACAAAATTTTGGAGTTAGAGCAGTCATTTTGTAACTGTTGTCACAAAGACACTTTCTACATACTAAAAGTGTTACAAATGAAAACAAGGAGAGTCCTGTATTTTCAGATCACCAATAAGCTACTGAGTTCACCAACTCTAGATTTATATCTTTCCTCACTCTGGCTAAATGAGAGACCAAAGAAAGAAGGAAAGAAACTATTAAAATATCTTGTTTTGCAGGAAAGGACACTGAGACTCAGACAGAGAAGTGACATGGCCAATGTTGCTCAGCTGCTAGATGACATTTTCTTAACTCTAACTCAGATCTTTGTACCCCACAACTCCTTTCAGAGTCTAGTGACCTTTTAATGAAGTCGCAACAGCTTTCTGGGTTGGTTAATATTTGATCCCAGGTAAGCTCTCGATTCATTTTTAAATGTCATCTCTGCCCTGCACATCTGCTATAGCAGCTTGCAAAAAGCAGGTGTTCAGCAGCATGGAACTGATTTAAATTTTATGTGTGGCAATGAAATTCAACTCCTCCTAATATAGGCACCAGCACCTTCATATCTTCACACTGAAATCATCATCACCCAACCTGTAATCCTCTTTGTGAACCCCAGATAGAGGTTTAGAATCCCTGGCAGTTCCTGTCACCACAACCATGTCATTGTCACATTCAGTTTGCCTATGTTTGATCCAGTTCACGCCACATCCCAGTTCAAAAATACATTGTTGTTAAAGAATATATAAATCAAGTGTTCAAGGTAGCCAGTGGAATTAAGGGAGATAATATGAAGAAACAGTTACAGGTGGTCCTGGGTCTGTTACTCCAGATATGCATTTTTTAAGGCATGTCACTGTACTTCCTCATTAGTCAGATGTGTACTAGATTAAGATTCTTTACAATTGGTTAGTGGTTCTGTAAATTTAATTGCCATTCATATAATAAACAATCACCAAATGCCTATTGTGCTACCACTACTGTTTGTATGCTGGGGAAATAGAATAAAGTAACATAGGTAAGTTCTTAGGAAGGGAGCAATTTAATAGAAAAACCAAGAATGACAAAAGAAGACAAAAGAATATGAGATCAAAGCAACAAAGTGGCAATACAATCAGACCCAGACAGTAGAGAAACAGGTGCAGAGTGGCAGGGGGAGCCCTTTATAGCACACACAGTGCCAACTTTATTCCCTCACCCTCTGACCTCTGTGCAAGTAGTTGCAAAATGCATTGCCACTCTCTAAGCAAAGTTTCAACAACTCAAAATCCTGAATTATGTCACAGTGGAAAATAAAAATCACTATAAGCAAACACTAACACTCTGAGCCAATATAACACTTGGTGTGGCATACCAGGTTTTGCAATTGTCATATATGTCACCAAAACTTATCAGTTCTTCTGTGTCAAGAACAAGCAAATTTAATCTGAAATGTGTGGCTGATATATTCATTTGGAGTTGAGAAAAATATATGTATTTTAAATAATTCCTCTGTGAGATAACTGCTGGAAATATTTCTAGAGGGTAAAATGAGACTTTGCAACCAATTCTTATTTTAGTAATTCATTAGATTAAAGGGTTTTGTTACTGTAAGAGTGACTTCAGGTTATTTAATTAATGAGGAACATTTGGAAGACTTTGTATACTCAAGTCCCATTGATGCAGGCCCTATCTGTAATATGTCCCTTATTAAAATGAGAATGAAAATTCCACATTACAATTAAATACAATAGAAAGGGGGTTTGTGTCTCAAAAGGCATCCCTCACAGCACTGAAGTTTTGCAGTATTACCCAGAAGAACCATCTTTTTCCCCTTGAAGGCAGTGTGTCTTTACCTACCGCTTGGAAAATCAGAGCTATTTTCATTCTCCACATATTTATGTGCTGAAGATTTTGAAAGAACTTGAGTTAGAAAAGGAAACGAAATGATTTCATCATGTATTAAATACGGATGTGAAAGCTGAATGTGAGCTATTTCTTTTTTTTTGCCAATATTGTATTCACTTTTCATTGTCTCCATCTTTACCTTTGTCAATACTGCATTTCATGTTTCTTAATGAAGGCTTTGCTTTAAAGCTAAAGTGATTTGAACTAGTCCTGCTTCCATTTGGCTCAGCTGGAGGCCTTCCCCTCACACATATACACACACTGTCATCTGCTAATCATTGGGAAAGCTCAGAAGACAGAAAATTAGCACAGATTAGAACACCCATTTGGTAAAAAAAAAAGCCCAAACATCTAATGAAGAGTATGTTTTGTTCACTGAATACATAATACTGTGTTGTTCAACTAGTCTAATCACACTTCTTCATGCCCTCATTTTTTTCTATGAGAAGATGCAATAGATATTTATATAAACCAGTCCTAGAATCAATATGCATGAAATAGAAAGAGAAAGATGAATTTGCCCAAAGGTTACAACAGAATAGAAATACTCTCTGAAGATGGTTACTTCTGCATCAGCCTTTTATTTGTCTGCAACAAATAAACTCTTGACTTTTATGCTGTGGTAGCTTAAGCCTTTTGTGTACTTCAGAGTTTTTTGAAAGAATAAGGGAGAAAAGAATGTTAGAGAAGGAAACACAAAGGAACAGGAAAAGTGAGACAATCTCAGAAAACTATAGCAAGGACATGGCCAGGAATAAAGATTTTTATCGAGAGGAGAGACGCATTTTGAAGTGGCAAACATACACACACACACATGCACAAGTAACACATGCACATAGCATACACACACTTGGCAAAACCGTGTCACATTAACCCAACTTAGTTGTTTGTAGCATCACTAGATTTTAAATGAGGACACTTGCTTAATCTAGAAACTCAGCAACATTGATTAGCATAATCAAGCTTTCCTTATATACATAAGGATAGAAAAAGATAATAAAATATCATCTATTTCTTAATTGGGGAAAATGTGCAGTGAGAACAAAACTAAATTTGTTACACTATGTGTTGGGCAGGTGGAAGGATTTATTATCTCTAATTTCTCTGGACTTTGAATATCATAAATGCAGAGTTCAACTCAAGTTTTAGATTCCTAAATAAAGGAACTATATGTTTCATTCTTTACATTTCCCAAGACAGACGTGAATATTTTAGATGCTTAATTATTGTTTGCTGAAAAGTCTGTGTCCTTGACTTTGATCAAAGAGAACTGTACTTTTTCAAAGCAAGAAAATATCTTACCTCGAACAAGGTCACTCAGTAGGCACCAAAGTCAAAGGAAGTATTCTGTCCCACCTCACTTGACTCTCAGCAGTTTTCAAATGATAGGATAACCTAGTTTTCAAGAACATGAACTCTGAAAAGAGAATGCCTCGCTTAAACCCCAAGTCCTGTACTCATAAATTATGTGAATTTGGGTACTTTACATTATAACCTTTTTTTTTCCTTTCTATGGAGAGGAAAATTTCCCCTTCCCTCTGATTATTTCTTAGGGTGATTTAGTAATCAAATCAACATTATACAGATCAATAGGGAAAGTAAACTTAATTATGCATCTATGGGAAATCTACATATATATGCAAATTCTCAAGATACTGAGGCAAAAATGGGATTATATGTCCCAAGTTAATGAATGAAATGGCATCTGAGGTTTCACATGATGAGCAGAGGATAACTCTTATAATGAAGACCAATGCCTATAATTAGCAGCACATATGCTGAAATGGTATATCTTGGGGAACCTCTGTTTGAAACATCTTGGGGAAACCTTTTTGGAACATCTTAGGACAGTTACCCTCTTTATTTGGAAAATGTAAATAATTGCATCAACTTCAAAAGGAAGAAGATAGGAGTTTGGTATATGTAAAAAGAGAATAGATAATGAAACATGACACAACTCAAAAATATTAGCTATTTCAGTATTGCTGATCAATCCCCAACTTTCCTTCTCTTGATCTATATGATATCTTTTTCTTGAATAAGTCTGAATTCCATTTTAAGGCTTTCTTTGGTAGACTATCACACTTTTTTTTTTGGACAAGCTAAAACACTTCACACTATCAATACTATCTATATGCTAATGATTCTCTAATCAATAATGAATGTTATTACTGTTTCATCGGCGAAGTAGAGAACTAGAAACTGGTTTCTTCAATCATAGAACATTTAGCTAGTTTAGTAAGTTTGTGTTTATGTGAATTGTTTATGTTTTAATTTTTTTGACCAATATAACACTATGTATCATTCAAAAAGAAAATAAAAGGTGTTGATGTGGTAAATGACATTGGTTGATTTGCATATTTTGAACCAAGCTTCTATCCCTGCAATGAATCCAACTTGTTCATGATGGATGATTTCTTTACTATATTGCTCGGATTAATTTGTCAAGATTTTGATGAGAATTTTTGCACCATGTCCATCAGTAATATTTTTATGGCTTTCTTTATATGTGCTGTTCTTATTTGGTTTGGAGCTCAAGGTTAATGTTGGCCTCATAAAATGTGTTTGGGAGATTTCCATCTCCACATTTTTAATGAGTTTGAGAAGGGTAGGTATCAGATCTTGTTGGAAGGTTTGGTAGAATTCTCTAATGAGGTCCCTCCCTGGTGGTTCAGCAGGTTAAAGCACAACTCTAAGAAGCTAAAGCCACTTCAGTATGAGTTCGATCCCCACCCCAGAAGTGATCCACATGGTATGACAGACCTTTCCTGGCTCGCCTGCTGATCCCCTCAGCAGTGTATTTCGCTGATCTGCCTGTTCTGCTCCCTACTCTGTCTCTAGTGAATCCTCTCACCTCCCTTGCACCTTTAGCCTGTACCCCAGTTCTGTATGTATAAATAAATAAATCTAAAAAAAAGTATTCACTAGTGAAGTCATTTGATACTGGGCTTTGTTCTTAGTTAAGAATTTTTATAATTTTTTCAATTTGTGTTTGTAATCTAGTCAATCTATGTGGTTTATCTTGTTTGAATCTTAGAAACTTAGAAAGTTGTAGGCTTCTAAAAATGAGTGAGTTTCTTTAGTTTGTCCGGTTTATGACCCTTTGTATGTCAAGTAGCCTCTTATGTCCCTTTGTATGTCAGCAGCATCTATTATTTTGCCTCTTTCACTTCTGATTATTTTTTGTGTTTTCTTTCTTCTTAGAAAGCTATCAATTTTATTTCTCCTTTTGAAGAATCATTTTCTTAACTCATTTTTTGCATCACCCTTCGATTTCTATTTTGTTCATTTCTATTCTAATTCTTATTTCCTTCTATTGAATGTTGGGATTCATTAATTCTTCCTTTTCTTATTTCTTAAGATGTAAACTTAAATTGTTTGAGATCTTTCTTTTTTATAAATATGGACCTGTCCTACTATACTTTCTTTTTAATATTACTTTTAGAGATTCCCACAGGATTTAGCATCTTATATTTTTTGTTTTCATTTGATTCCAGATAAGTTTTTATTTCTCTGTTCACTTTTTTTACTAGTTATTCAAAAGCATTTCCTCTCATTTTTTTCTCCCCTATTTTTTGTGGTTGATCTCTAACTTTATGCCACTGTAATAAAAAAAGATATTTGATATAATTTTCATTTTCATATATTATTAAGACATGTCTCATGTTATAGCCTTTCCTTGAAAGAATTCCATTTTTACTTTAAAAATATATATTAATTTCTTTTTGGGAAAAAAGTCTATTTATTCAATTTACTTGATACCTAATTAGTAAATTGGAACTTAATGGAGAAGAGATATTGTGACTTTGGTAAAATGTTCAACTTTGGCATATACATGTATGTTAACATTGGTGTTCTAAAATTATATGAAATTCCTTAAGATAAGTTATGATCTGATTTAATATTGCCTATATGTTCTAATTGTTATTCTGGAATGTTATAATCTTATAATGTTGAACACATTTTTTTTTGCCATTATGTGATTATCAGATTTTATTTTGGTTATGTAATTATTTTTATATTTGCAGAAATTGCCTAAAGAAATTAAGAGAAGAAAGACTTTCACAATATGTTAGGTGCTGTGATAACAGTAGAATTCAAAAGCAAAATTTCTACTCAATTTTGAATGGATTTTGAGATGAACATAATTTTAATAAGTTTTTGCTTGAAGCGATACTGTCATTTTTCTTTCTTTTTTTTTTTTTAGTTCAAGGAAATTTTTTTCTTCTTTTAGCTGACCTCTGCAACAATGTTTGAAAGCAGAACTAACTTACACTCACATTTTTATTTTTACTATGATAAACAAATGAAATGCTGCAGAAGAATTGTCCTATGAAAATGATTTGAAATATTCAAATACCTTCAGATATTTGCTTACTGATTAGGAAAACTAGAGTATATCTATGTAAAGTTTTAATTTGTTGCTAATGGGTCTTGCTTTATAAAAACTTCAGTAATAATATCAGCAATAATATTTTCTTTCTTTCTTTTTTTTTTTTTAAAGATTTATTTACTTATCATACAGAACTACTGGGGTACAGGCCAGAGATGCGGAGGGTGAGAGGATTCACCAGGGACAGAGTGGGGTGCAGAACAGGCAGATCGATGAAGTACACTGCTGAGGGGAGCAGCGGGCGGGTCAAGAGAGGTCTGCCACGCCATATGGATCTCCTCCGGGACAGGTGGGGATCAAACTCATGAGGAAGTGGCTTAAGCTTCCTAGTGTTGTGCTTTAATCCGCTGCACCACCAGGGAGGGCCAGCAATAATATTTTCAAATAAAAAAGTGTGTTTTTAAAAATACACTTAAAAGTTGAACTAGGAAACTTTCTATTTCTAGAAAATCAAAGAATATTGACTCTGGGGATGCAACTCTTAAAAGATCCAGTGACCCTTCGTTATGTTCTATTAGCTGGCTATAGAGGGTCGAAGAAGTAGTCATTACATTCATTACATGGATGTAGCCTTACTGCCTCTAAAAATCAGCTGCCCTCAAGTACCACTAGCCTTTGCATGTTATATAAGTGAGAAACAAAAGTCTATTGAATTTGAAAGAGGTGTGTTTGGTTCTGCTTGTTTTGACATTATATTGGATAGAATTACATTACATTGCATTATATTATACTGTATTACATAATATTTCCTTAAAAATGTGACATGGGAATTAGAGATTCCAATACTTAGAAGGATAGCAAAGTATTGAGAAACTTCTGGGACCTAGAGAAACATTAAACATAACCCTATTGTTCTTATTCATACACTATATCTTTCAAAAGTAACCTCACCAAATATTATCTGATTTTTGTCAGTTGTATATGTTTTATCCAGGTTTTTAATGTTTGCAGGAAATAAGATACTCCCTCTACCTACAAGAAGCTTTATTTCTCTTGGTAAGAGATGTGTGTGTGTGCATTGGGACCAGAGGGTTTTTGGAGACGTTGAGTAAAAACAGGTACAGGGAATTAACTTCAAAAGTTATTTTATATGGGCCCTCCCTGGTGGCGCACAGGGTTATAGCACAACACTAAGAAGCTAAAGCCACTTCAGCATGAGTTCAAACCACGCCCACCCTGGAAGTGACCCACATGGCGCGTGGCAGACCTCTGCCCCCCCCACCCCCAGCAGTGTACTTCATCCATCTGACTGTTCTGCTCCCCACTCTGTCTCTGGTGAATCTTTTCACCACCCTTGTATCTCTGACCTGTACCCCAGTTCTGTATGCACAAATAAATAAATCTTTAAAAAGAAAAAGAAGTTATTTTATATGGAGAGTGGTTGGGTTTGAGACCTTACACTTAAAGGCAAGTTTTCAGACTGAAAATCAACCTTTCTCTAAAGTAATACATTTTCAGTATTGCATTTCTGCTTGGGTAAAAAATATTTTATTTCAAACCTAGTTGATATAATTATAGTTTCTCTTTTGTTGTACTCTCCTGTCAGGTGAATGAATGTCCCCTGAAGCAATAGTGGGTATTGAATCTATGACAGAGCAAAGGCCTGTGATGGATTCAAACAGAAAAAAAAAAAATAAATAAATGAGGGGCTTAATTAATATTTGAAATTCCATGAAGATACTTTGTGTTACAGTTCTTAAATATACCTGATTTTGTCAAAGTTCCTCTGAAGCCTGTGATATTCTTGTACATTGATCTGCTTTAAACTCTTTTTCTTTGGTGTGTGCCCAGATGTTTATCTTTCATGTTGCTGAGGAGAACATCTCCAACTGTGGCTCATCCCCTAGAGCTCAGCTTCTGCCAAAGAAGCCCATTTCTCTGGTGTTAGTTCCCTCAGGGTATCACAGCATTTGGGATCTGAATAGGCACCACTTTGCTTAGTCTGTCAGTCAGAGGAGACAGCAGCTTCTGCTGCTAAAAATCTCCATGTTTTCTTGCTCTCTCTTTAGGCTGTCCCTTCTTCCACTGCCAGTTAAACCAATTTTCTATTGAATTATCTAAAATTCTTAAAGGTTAATGTTTTTCCTGATGGGACCATGAAAAACAGTCACCATAAATAATCTACTCTGTTAGAATGGAAGTTAAGTGTGCAGGCATACAAGGAAGAAAAAATTAAGTAAAAGAATTGCCATGGGCTAATCTAACCTATAACAAATTTCAGTAGGTCATAGCCTTTCTGAGAATCCCAGCAGGTAGCAGCAATAGGAGTAGTGAGGACATTCACCAGAGCTTCTGTTCTACCTGGCTTTGTCCCACATTTGTAGAGACAGTTCACAAATCTTCATTACATGATCCTCAGTTAAAACGGGGTGGTTGTATTTGTTGAGCTTGTGAAGTGAAAAGTACATCACAGTGATTTGCTGTGGTTGTTACTGTATTCATGTACACTGTGTGTAGAATTGTTCAGATAGATTTACATAACATCTAGTTCATAATCTAGCAGTTATAGCAGAGAATTTGTCATTTTTCACTGTCTAATAATTGTTCTGTTAGCTTTTTGAAACTTGGTGATTGTTGTTCACCGGTAACACATGTTTGCTTGTTTTCCTTTAATTGTGGTAACAAAGTAACACTGGTTTTCATTATGTTTTGAGAGTATAAGATCCTCCATTCTGGTGCTGTTAACCATCACTCTCATAACACCAAAGCACCATGGTCCACTACCATAGTCCATTGTGCTCCCTCCCCATTTCATGATGTCCTCCCCATCCAGATGTCTCAGGTGTATAGGCTATTTTCATCCAGTATTTGTCTTTCTCTTTATCACTCTTTTTGCTTAGCATAAACCCTTCCAGTTTTACATCCTTTCTAGTTACTTTTTGAGCTCATTTCACTGTCCTTTGGATTTTATGAGTTATCTTGCAAGGACACCTAATAATTAGTACACTCTAAGTATAAAACTATGATCTCCTTCAAAACAAGATAACTTGAGTCAGTAGTACTGACACAAGCTATACAACTTCTGTCGACCAACAAATTCCAGATAGAAGGAAAACACTCTGAAAAAAAAAAAAAAAACAGAATTCCCACACTAACTTATGTTACGACCTCCCTTTTTTGTATAATCATCAAAATATTCTGAGCAACCATCAGTTTACAACTGAGTTGCCTTAGGTTCATAAGGCGCTGCCTGGCCCAGGCAAGCAAGTGCTGCCCCAGGACAGGAAATTAATTCCTCTTGAAGTCAAAAATAATATTTCAACTGGCTGATTAATAAAAGCAGTTGGCTGTTATAACAAAATCAATATTATAAAACAAGGCAGTACTAGAACATGTTAAAAATAATCAGAGTTCTTTTACTGCCTGGATGAGAACCCAAATCTTATCACTCTACTATCTTACTTAAGCTTTCTATTGCTTAGTGTTTTTAAATGAGGAATCTTATTATCTCCTTTAGTGATTTATCTACAAGAAAACTCCTCCAACCTAGCCCTCAAACTTACTTTATCCTCTTTCACATCTCCACTCTAGCCTCCACCCTAGCCCTCAACTTTACTTTACCTTCTAGGATGTCTCAATGAGAATGGAGGTCATTAAGTAGTAATTAGGGTTAAAGGGACTTTATTTTGGCTAATCATCACTGTGGTAAGTATAGCAATGTTAGCCTTAAATCTTATGAATTTATGTACCTGTCTTAACATTAATAGATTGATTTTAAGAATAATAAATGTATAATCTCAGCTGAAGGTCAATATGACCCTAAACTGTTCTTAGAAAGAAGCTGAGGCCCTCTCTGGTGGCACAGTGGGTTAAGGCACAGCACTGAGAAGCTAAAGCCACTTCTCCATGAGTTCGATCCCCGCCTGCCCTGGAGGTGACCACATGGTGCGTCAGACTTCTCCTGGTCTGCCCGCTGCTCCCCTTGGCAGTGTACTTCACGATCTGCCTGTTCTGCTCCCCACTCTGTCTCTGGTGAAGCCTCTCACCACCCCTGCACCTCTGGCCTGTACCCAAGTTCTATATGACCAAGTAAATACATCTTGAAAAAGAAAAAGAAAAGAAGATGATTGTGATCTCTCAGCCCAATTCATATGCTAATGTTAACCCACTGCTTGCTTGTAATGTATGAAATAAACTTCTGCTGAGACCAGAGCAGGAAGACTTGCACCCAACTCTGACTCCCATGTCTTCCTCGTGCCCGCTCCCCTTTTTTCCTTCTAGGAATCTCCACTTGCCAACACCGCTCCCACCTTAAGATGCTGCCTGTTCTGTCCTCCAATAACCTGTGATCAGGGCCGTCCCCGACATAGTACTATAATATTTAGGCTCTAGTGTTCCTTGTGGGGTCTAGCTGAGAGTAGACTTCAACTACTCCCTTAATTTTGCTTCCCATGTTTAATGTTGTTTTCCTCATTTACTTTGCAAGTTCCTCCTGAGATCACCCTTTTGATAAATCATTACAAAGTACCCCTTTCTTCAAGTTTAGGTTCTTGAGGAATCTATGTAAGTCAGGGTGGAATACAGTCATTCCTATACTCAATCATTTCACAGATGGTTCAAAAACAGATTTTCTCAGTGGCATGTTAAAATATTGGTCAGTTCCCTGATTAAAATATTTTATAAAAACATGTTTTTAAAATTGTGGGTTTTTTTATTAAGGTAACATTGGTTTATAACACTGTATAGGGGTGTAACACTGTATATGATTGAGTGCTACATCATTGTCCATTGGGGTCCAGTCTTCCTTTGCTCCCTATGCCTCTTTCTTTACCCCATACCTCTAAAACTTTCAATTCCACAGTCAGATTTCTTCAGTTTGCTTTGGTTTAGTTTTGTAGTCCATTCTTTTGTTTCTTTATATTTCACATATTTTGCTTAACATAACTCCTTCCAATTTTATCCACATTGCTCCAAGTGGCAATACTTAAATCTTTTTTTAATAGCTTAGTAGTATTCCATATATATACATTTTCATCATCTTAATCCATTCATCTGTTTTGGGGCACCTAGGTTATTTCCACAACTTTTCTATTGTAAATAGGTGCTACAATGAGCATAGAATTGCACTTACCCCTTGAAATTAGTTTCTCTACATTCTTTTGGTTACAGAGATACAAGAATTGTAATTATTGGATCATATGGTAGATCTATTTTTATTATTTTGACAATTTTCCATACTGAAAAAAACATCTACGTGTATGTGAAAAAAATATCAAAATATATAAAGTATCAAATCTGTATCTGTCTTCATGCAACTTCAGTTTCCTCATATGCAAGACTGAGATCCTACTCTACTATAAATATTTATGAAGACTGAATGAAATACTTCAAGCATTCCTATGTTACAAATTGCTGAACACATAATTTGTTAACCAGGCACTTTAAAAAGATATATGATGCTATTAGAGCATGATTTCTAGTATTTGATAATATTGAATTTGAAGAAAGATAGAGTAGGTAAAGTTTTGTTTGTGAAAATCTATTAATTTTTTACCCTCGACTAAGATTTTTTTAAAAAGTGTATCTAATCTTTTCTGAGTGTGGAGTCTACTTTAAATGAGAAATACTCTCACTCTTTTTTGTTTTTTGTCTATATTGAGAATTCTGAGTGAATTGCTGAGTGAAGTCTGACTCAACAACTCCCTGCTTTCTCTCTATTGGGAAAGAAATAGGACAACATCTACTAATTATTACAAATAATAATAGGACAGCATAATAATTATTATTATTGCTTGTCAACCAATTGTAGGGGAAAAAACGTAAATTTAGCAACTAATCCAAAAGTTTCAAAACAAGTTGCTTAAACTTAGATCACTTCCCTGTTTTACCCTTCGAAATTTCCTCATCCCCTCTCCCTGTTAGAGCATACTTGGGTAGATTGCCCCTTAGTGTGGACTTGGACCACAATTCCTATTCCTTTTTTTTAAAGAACTGAGGTATAGACCAGAGATGCAGAGGGTAAGTGGATTCACCAGAGACAGAGTGGGAAGCAGAAATACACTGCAGTGGGCAGGTCAGGAGAGGTCTGCCATGTGAGTCACTTCCTCAGGCCACTAGGAATTGAATTTGTGCTGCAGTGGCTGCCATTGCTTCATAGTGCTGCACTTTAACCCATTGTGCCACCAGGGAGGGACCCACAGTTCTTATTCTTGAATACACATTTTATTGATTTTGTTCCATTATATTGATTATCTCCTGGACAACATTCTATAGATAAATCATGACTTGTGATTTTAAGACATCTAATGTGAATTACAAACCAGTTGTCTCTAATTTGTTTAAGAGAAAGACTTGCTCATTTAATTTGAGTTTGTTGGGGTATCTATTCTTGGACCTAAAGAACTAACAAATATAGTCAGTCATCATATTAGAATATAGATTTATATCCCTGGATAACCATTGCTTTCATTGCTCACTTTCTAGAAAACTAGGCATAGTAGTCTCATCTAATTTAATAACATTTCACTTATACGATATATAGTTGTATTTCTCACTACTCATGTAACTCCCCTTTGCAGAAAACATTGGTGTCTCCATGCCCAAGTCATAAACAAGTTCCAAGCACACAATACTCTCAGAAATTTTAGTAGAAGCAAATTTTGGTGCCATGGATTTAATATGAAATAGTTTGCAGTGATTGGGAAATTGTGCGCTAATCACTTAATAAAAACAAATTCTGCTGTAAAGCTGAATAGTTAAACCTAGGACAATAAAGGTTTTATTTTCTCAAAGATGAGTTTATAAGATCATGTAAAAATGAATAAACTTATTTAATCAGCAATATTTCATCTGTAAATATATTTGAAGCATAATAAGGGCAGGCAAATTTAGTTAATAAAATAATATTCTTCCAACAAAAACATATTATTAAGTTAAAAATAAACCTAGTCTGATGTTTTGTGGTGATTTACATTATTGTAATTAGAATGTGTTGACAACTTCTCTTTTCAAATGCTTGAATTTCTTTGCTAAGTAGCTCTAATTCTGTTAAGTTTTGTTGTTTCATGTAGTTCTTTAAATAGTTTTTAATTAGTTTTAATCTGGAAAAATAACATTTTGGTATTCTGTGATAGAAATTGTCAACATAATATTAATAAATATTATACTATTCATAAGGAATTTATGATTACATCCATTTAATTAGTAAATAGTTGTTTTCCCTACTTCACTTTTTAATTATTTTTCTCAAAGTTGACTCATATTGGTAATGATTATGATTGGCCACTTACAATTTTATTTTCCATCTTTGCTGCATTATTTTTTTCTTGGGCAACAAACGATCTTTTAATTAATTTATTTGGAATAACAAAACATAGCAACACTTCCAACATATTCTCTAAATCTTGTGTTAACAGGCAATACATCATTTCATGTGCATTATAGAAAGTAATAACCCAATAATGTCTTTACCTGAAAAGTTACT
Source organism: Condylura cristata (assembly GCF_000260355.1). Taxonomy (NCBI): domain Eukaryota; kingdom Metazoa; phylum Chordata; class Mammalia; order Eulipotyphla; family Talpidae; genus Condylura; species Condylura cristata. The sequence goes on along the minus strand of NW_004567121.1, from coordinate 9,134,024 downwards.
GCTAAATATCAGGGCCCACTTTGGCTTGGGCCAAGAGAGGAAAGTGTTTTTTCCTCTCTCCACCAGTACACTGTCTTGAGATGTATAAATTCATAGCTGTTTAGTAAAAAATACTTCTAGTGTTATTGGGCAGGGAGAGTGGGTTATCACTGAAACCCCAAACCTGCCTGCTCTAAATAGGTTCTGCCATCCACCACATCAAGGCAAAACATAAGAGCTTTAATGGAAAGGAACTTTTATGCAATACAGAAAAGACAAAGAATATAATTTCCAAATCAAACACCTGAAGTTACCCAACTCCTTGTGGGTAAAATTACCCACAAGGGATTGGCCCAATGCAAGGCCTGAAAGCCCGCTACAAGCCTAAAGCATCTTCTGGCTGAGACCCATAGAAAAGGGTCAGACATGGCCAAAAAAGTCTGGGAGAAAAAGGGCAAAATCAAGATAAACGCTACCATAATGAACTCCCACATGAGTCTCTCACCCCCCACTTGTTTCAACTAGTGCTGAACCAAGAAGCAAACACATTTCTTCACATGTCCCTTTCTCTTTGCTCCATGTGGCTTCCTCAGGTCTCCTCTGGCTCTCCATCCTTGTTCCTTCTTCTTTAGATTCCTTCTCTTCCTTCTCTTCTCTACCCTCTTTCCAGGTGGGGCAGTTATTAACTTTTTGTTAATAACTTGTTAAGGGTTATCGATAAACTGAAAAATGCACCAAAAGACAGCCCACCGTGAGCAAACTGGAAATGATTTGGTTTGATGATATTGGAATAAAATTAAGTGTATAGATCAATAGAGTTTAGTACTTAGAAATAAATGTACACTAATATGGACGAATGTGTTGTCAATTTACAACACAGGGGCCAAGATATACAATGGAGAAAGAAAAGTCAGCTTATGAAATGATATTAGGTATATGGACGGCCACATGTAAAAGTGAGATCTCTCACACCATATTTAAAAAAAAATCAGTTCACAATGGCATAAAGACTGAAGCCATTGAAATCATACAATGCACTAAAAAAAGGCAAAACTCTGTAACATTGACTTCAGGGATATCTTTGGCCAAGAGAAGCAAAAGCAAATATAAACAAATACGACAACAGCAAATTTGCTGTAGTGAAAGAAACTACTTAAAACAAATATATAATCCAATTTTTACTTTTTGAGGAAAGGAAAAATTGATGGATGATAGAGAGATCTATTTCTAACCAGCTGTTTGCCATCATGGTATGTGGAATCCTTTTCAGCCTGTGCTGCCCAACTGGACTATAATAGAGTGTTTTCATAACACAATGTTAATATTACAACATATTATTCGCAAAAGACAATTCTTTTGAGTGACGTGTAAATAGTAGACCTGGTAAGATCTGTTCTCTAGAGACATACCAAATTGTACACACAATTGACTGACATGGGACAAAAGCTGAGTACTCAGCAATGCAGTAAATAGCCTCTGTGTTCCCTTGGGAGGAAGTGACACACAGATGAACAGTTTATTGCTATTATTTAGCATTTTACTTAGAATTTATAGAAATCATTTGCTCTATAAAAGGATTTCTCAACACAAATTATTTTTACTTCATTTTCATGGAACTTTATTATGATCAATGAAAAAGAAATCTCCCATGAATTTATGGTTCTCCTGGCTTACCATCACATGGGAGTTTTTGTGATGAGTGAAATGCTGTAACTATAACCTTTTAGTGTGGTGTTTCCCTATTGTCTGCTTCAAGTTCAACATTCTGTTATCTCACACATTTGATCACAGTCCTCAGATTAGCAGACAGATTAGCAGAGCTAAAATGTTTCCAAAGAATTTAGAGTGGAGATAGAACTAAAATCCAGAAACTCATTTTCTTACATTACATTACCTTAAAACAGAGCCTAAGATAGGGTTCTCAAGAAAGTAATTTTAAAGCAGGGGAACAGAGGGCACCAGGTAAGAGGAGGAAATTTGGTGAGAATGCTTTTAGTTGTGTGCATATGAGTTTCAGCTCATCATATGAATGGCATCAAAGAATTGATTTGGTCTTAACTTGTTTGAACTTTAATATCCTGACTCAGTCACTGACAAGTGATATATTTAAAGGAGGATGAGGTGGGAATATTACCATTGATGTGCTTCCTGTTCAGCAGAAGCTAGCTCTCTGGAAAAGAGCACCTCAGACTGTTAACAGCTAACACCCACACTTATCTAAGCAGAGAACCAGGAATTTCTATACTCCATAACTTGCGTCACTTGACATAAATATCAACTTTCTTCTTACAAACCTGTTTTCTTCAGGATTCTGGTTGGTTATACTTTCTAGGAAATGTTATAAGAAGAGTGTTATTAGTGCAAAATAAAAACACCATTATAAATCTCTATCAAAACTCTGTAATACACATTCCAGATTCCTCTCTGTTATGTATGAAGGTGACTTATCTAAGCCTTCATTCCTGAGAGATCTGAATTTTGGCCACTTTGTGTATGGCACAGTTTTCTAGTAGCTGGACCTGACTAAAACAAGGCTTTTCTAGAAAAACAAATTCAGTGGATATTTAAACATGAAACCTAAGCATTTTGAACTGCTTTAGGAGGATTTGTGGATATGACCAATTTGTGTTTATTTGAACAGTTCTCACAGAGTAAAATCTATCAGACTGCTTGTCAAGTTTCAGTCCTCACTTTGATTATCTAATAAGCTCTTTGCCAAACAATCATTGCAACATTATTTCTAGTTAACAAAACTTAATTTTTTGTACTTCACATACTAAAACTCTTATTGTTCCTTGAGATAAGAGCTACATAAAATATTTCCATTAAGCCCAGGAATATAATTTGAGTGACAGTTTATTGCATGACTAATAGGAATTTAATTAAAAGGCAGATTTTTTTTAATAGAAAACAGAAGTATGGCAAAATTAAGAATTTGATTTAATGAAATATCTGATAATGTGCCTTTGTTAACAGTCTGGTAGTTACTTAAATTTGTTTCTTTGACAATCTAACTAGACAACAGAAATAGAAATAGAGCCCTGCACAGTGTTCTCTGAAAGTAGCTGGGAAAAAAAATGAATTCTAATCCTGCCTTAGCCCACCACATTTACATTTGAATACTGCCAGGGAAGAGCCTTTATGGAAATTAGCTAGAACTACTTTTTTTTTCCTGGTCAGTACCTGCTGCTTTTAAGGGCATGCAAATGTTTTCCCCTTCAGTTCTTTCTCAATTGTGCAACAGAATAGGTTAGCCCCCTGTCTCCACCCTGCCACTACTTGAATAAAAAAGGTTATACAAGATAAAAAAAAAATGATGCTATAGAAAAGTTTCTTAATGAAGCGAGCACTCTAACAGAAATAGACTTTAATACCTCGAGGCTCTGAGCCAAGAAGAAATGGTGAGGTGTATTTTTATGGCTGGTTTCTTACTTTCTTTCTTTCTTTTTTAAATCAGATGTGCCAATAGAAAATTTAAAGTGTTCTTGATGTAAAAGCCTAGAGCACAAGAAGCTATTCTTACCTTTTATGTAAGCCATTTCTTTTTCTGAGAAGTCCATAAAATCAGGCTGGTAATTCTCTAAATGCTCTGTTTAAATTGAAATCTTCTTATGCTTTCAAGTACATCATGTCCTGGAGACTTCTCTTTCTTCCTCTGAGTTAAATGACAACTCTGCTTTTATTCCTTGCCTTTTTTTTTTTTTCAAAACAACTTTAGGTCGGTGTCTAAAATGTCCAGTAAGTATCTGAGATTTTGCTTTGAGAAATATTTCATTAATTGGGATAGCAAACAAGAAAATATTAAGAAAGATAGGAAAGGACTGGAGGCAGGGAAGGTGAAATGGAAAAGTGGAAAAGAGAAGAATCAGATACAGTGGAGGGAAGGAATGTATTATAAATGAACACACGTGCACATTACTACTATAAATCTACTCATGGAATCCAGCTTGGTTTTCCCTTTTTGAAAGTTCTGGAAGATTATTTTCCATTTTGGTATTACCAAAAACATTGAAAGATTGATATTTTTAAAGCAAAACCATTTGCTACATAATATTAACACCACATTTCATAAGCATGACTTGATTTGTTATACTTTTAAAATAATCTATAAATTACAAGCTAGTTTTGTTTATATATATATATATATATATATATATATATATCCATGTTGTGAAAGACTATTTAATACAATAAAGCCATATATTATTTTACTATAGATCATCATTCTCTTGGAGAATAATGGGTCATATGAGCATGAAGAAGTTCCCTATGAGAATAACAATATGTTAAGTAGATATAGAAAAATTTTAGATGGAAAAGGAAAAAGAAAATTAAAAATGAGAGCCCTCCCTGATGGTGCAATGGATGAAGATGCAGCACTATAAAGCTATCCTCAGCCACTGCAGCATGAGTTCAATACCCACTCCTCCACCCCTATTTCCCCCTCACTCCCCAGGAGCTGACTCACATGGTGTGGCAGAACTCCCCTGTACATCCGCTGCTCCCCTCAGCAGTGTATTTCAGTAGATCTGCCTATTCTGCTCCCCACTCTGTCTCTAGTGAATCCTCTCACTCCCCCACACCTCTGGCCTGTACCCCAGTTCTTTTATACATACATAAATAAAATCTTTACAAAGAAAATTAAGAATGATACTTTTAACAGTCTACTTTGCTACAAAAACCCTGCCCCAAATGTTACTATTTAGCATTTGTCATAGTAGATCTCACACTCTTAGTGCTCTTTTGTTTTTTCTCTGAACACGCCTTCAAGTAAATCTCTGAAATGTGATATCAGTGTTTGGTGGATAAAAAGCAAATACCTTTTATTGCATTTCACTTGCAATAACAACACAGGAAAACTAAAATTTTGATTTCCTTCTAATGCCCACTTCTGAGAAATGAGCGAATATTTTTTCTTTTATCAATAGAATTTGTAAACTGAGTCACCATCTAATTTGGAGAATAAGAAGATAATATTTTAAATTTACCCTGTTTTCTATTCAACCATATAGTGTTAATATAGAAATAAGGTTGTGCTCAATGGTATTTGGGAATTGATTCCTATGCAATTATTAATACAAGTTGATAGTGTGCATCGCTTACCAGCTCTGTGTTCAGTCACTTCTGAATGGCAAGTTAAAATTGACTCAATAGAAGTATTATATTACAAAAATTGACAAATGTTACAAGTCAGAGATTCACGTACCCCAATATTTTACCAGCTCAAAATTGGCTGCTACCAACTCTCTCTTTGATCTAAAAAACTACTATAGGTGGTAATAATCTATTTCATCAAATAGTTTTCTATAAACCACATTAATTCCTTCTCAAATTCTCATTCCATTTGCCAGAGGCATTCCTTCTTGCCTTTTTTTTTTTTTTTTTTTTGCTTTTTCCAATTTTAGCTGTTGGCTGTTTTTTTGTTTTGGTTTCCTTTACTCTTCAATAATCTTCCTTTTTTACACTTTAGTAACTTTAATTTTATTTAAAATAATGTTTCATACCCAAGATGCCATTCTTAGAAACTGAAATAGCCATTACCTTAAGAGATTTGAAGTACCCCTCCATCATTTTCACCTACTTATATTCCAGATTGGAGATGTTGGCTATGTTACGCAGGATTATTCAGAGAAATAGAATTAAAAAGGCATGACTAGGCCCTCCCTGGGGGCATCATGGATTAAAGCACAGCACTGTGAAGTTGTCCGTAGCTTCTACAATGTAAGTTCAATTCCCAGCCCAGGAGGTGACCCACATGGTGCAGCTGACCTCACGACCCGCCCACTGCTCCACTCGGCAGTGTACTTTACTCGATCTACCAGTTCTGCTTCCTACTCTATCTCTGGTGAATTGTCTCATCCCCCACCTATCCCGGGCCTCTGGCCTATACCCCAATTCTTGTAACATAAATAAATAAATCTTTAAAAAATTAAAAGGCATGAATATATATATATATATATATATGTGTGTGTATTAAAATGTAGTATAAGCATACATAAATATACATTGTATATATACACTTATATACCTTCATAATTTCTATCTACCATATATCTATGACTTCATATATCATCTATCAGTCATCATTATCATGATCATCATCATCATCTCTCTATCATTTGTTTATAGAAGAGAGAGAAGTAGAGATAGTATAAGAACTAAATTATACAATTATTGGGGTTAACACATCCAAATCTAAAAATTATCCTTTCAGTAGAAGTTCGACTGATTTTTGGCTAATTAGCTGACTGCTATGACCTATGATCTAATTGATATTTATAATAAACTATCACAGTAACTACTATTATACTTCAAAGAAGCATTTCTTTTGTTTAAACTTTATAAAATGATTTTATTTTAATTTTTTTTTTGTGGAGTGATAAAGCATTTATTTTTAAGGTCTTGAGACCAAAGCTAAGTGTCTTTCAGTTCTGATCTTTCATCTTTCTTACTGTGGACCTGTTTGGATCATTTAACCTTTTTGCTTCTAAGTTTGTTGATCACTGAAATAGCTTTTGTTGGCATCTGACAAAAACTATTCAGAGCTAATGAGATTTGTTTTTATCTCTTCATACCCCTTTGAAAAAATGAGCTATGAAAATACAAATGTAATTGACACAAGCTATATGCAACTTCTGTAGCCAGATATGGTCCAGATGGAGGCAAAATGCTCTGAAAAATCAGAATTTTCGTGCTGTCTTATGTATGACCTCCCTTTTTTGTATAATCATCAAAATATTCTAAGCAACCATGAGTTTTCAACTGGATTGCCTTAGCCTCATAAGGTGCTTCCTGGCTCAGGCGAGAAAGCGCTGTCCCAGGACAGGAACTTCCTCTTAAAATAAAAAATAATATTACAACTCGCTGATTAATAAAAGCAATTATAACAAAATCAATATTGTAAGACAAGGCAATACTAGAACATGTTAAAAAATAATCAGAGTTCTTTTACTGCCCAGAAGAGAACCCAAATCTTATTATTCTACTCTCTTACTTAAGCTTTTTATTGCTTAGTCTTTAAATAAAGAATCTTACTATCTCCCTTAGTGATTTATCTACAAGAAAACTTCGCCAACCTAGACCTGGACTTGACTTTACCCTCTAAGATGTCTCAATGAGAATGAAGATCATTAAGTAGCATTTAAGGTTTAAAGGGACTTTATTTTAGCCAATCATCACTGTGGTAAATATAACAATGTTAGCCTTAAATTTTATTAATTTATGTACCTATCTTTAATAGATGGATTTTAAGAATAACTGTTATAATCTCAGCTGAAGGTCAATATGACCCCAAACTGTTCTTGGAAAAAAAGATGATTATAATCTCTCAGCCCAGTTCATGTGCTGATGTCATTCCACTGCTTGCTCCTAATGTATAAAATAAACTTCTGCTAAAAGCAGAACAGGAAGACTTGCACCCAACTCCAATTCCCATGTTTTCCTCACACCCGCTCCCCTTCCCCCCCCCTTTTTTGGAATCTCGCTTGCCGACTCCGTTCCCACCTTAAGACCCTGCCTGTTCTGCCCCCCAACAACCCATGATCAGGTTCAGTCCCTGACATGTAATTATTTTAGAATTTTAGCACCCATTGAGATATAAACAGTTATTTCTAAATTCACTCTTTGGGCATTCAAATTAAAAGCATTTCTGAACTACTTGAAGTACAGTTTTGGGAATAGTTACTACAATTATTCTTTAGCCAACCACTTATACAACATCATAATTACTGTCATTTTCCTGGCAAAAATTCACATCAGATATTTAAAAAAAAAACAGAACAATATTTTTGATTAAGAAATAGTAAGCCTGACAAATGCTGTAAGTAAGTGATTCCCTTTACCCTATAAAGTCACCCCTCTTTCCCTCTTTTCTTTATGTCCCAGGTGGATGTATATGTCTGGTTTGCCTCATTTTACTTTATAATTTATGGTCATATAACTATTTCAATTATTTGATTGGGTTTTGTCTTTTTCGCCACCTAATCTATTTGATGTTAATTTCTTCTTCCACCTAGCCTCAGAGGAGCCCAAATGTGATTGAGGTACTTTCCTGTTTGTTCTCACATTAATCTATCAAAAGATATTCATTTTATTATATACAGCATCTTACATTGTTTTATGTCAGTAGAAGTGACTAAAATAATTAAATAAGTCTATAAAAACAAATTCTAATTTTTTTTTCTTCAAATTTTCCCAGGTATCTTGGAAATTGGTGGGGCTTGTGTTTAAACAACATTTTTAGTGAGACTGCTCTTAATTCTTTTTGTGGACACAAATCAGTTTCTACTTATGGCTAACAAATGTAAACAGAGAGTTCTACTTCTATGTAGTGAGAGATTTTAAAACTCATCTTTAAAGAAGTCCTCATAAGGAGCTTAGACTTACCTAAAGCTATGCTTATTTGGTTCAGTGGAGGAGATTGAGGGAAATTAATTTCTGTCTGTTATGAAGTCTGTCTGTCATTAAATGTCAACATTCATGCTGACTTAATTATGCTTAATTTTGTGTGAACCTTGAGAAATTTAATGATGGGTTTACAAAATGAAGCTTCTTATATTTGATGTGTCCATGAAATTTAGGAAAACAACCTTCTATTTTTACAAGCACAAACAAATGTGTAAAGGCCCTTTACTGATGAGATGCTAAGTACCTTTGATGATTTTGTTTACCTCAGGTTCACATAACTAATGACAAGATGATTATTTTCTGTCTTGGCAAACTACTCCTCTGTACAGACCATGAAATAAATTCCAGATTTTAGAACCAGTATATTTTATTCTGTAGGCTTTGTCATAATTTATCTTCATTGTTTTTTAGCTTTTACACTAAAGTCCTATTTTTTCTGCTCTACAGATACTTGCAAGAACTGTCCCATGACTGTAAATATTTTTCAAGATTTAGAAATGATTTTTTTAAATGGAAATTAATTTACTCTAAATATGAAAGTTAAAATTATGGAATGTTATAGATTTTTAGTTCCATTATTTTAAAGTATGAAAACCAAGACTAAGAAAGTACGTAGAATTCTCTCCAAGGACACATACTTCTTTAATGTCCCAATTGTGTGGAACCCTGTTTCAATGCTTTTTCTATTTTTCTCACCAGAAAGATAAGTAGACAGCTATTTATCAGTGCTAAAAATCAAAATTCATCTAAAAATAGAGACTTACTTGGTTATATTAAATGATTCATGAATCTGGAAGTATCCCATATAGGAAGTACAAAAACACTGAACAAGAGTAAGTAAATTAACAAATGTTAGCATGGAGAAAAAGGAACCCTTTTACACTGTTGATGGGAATGCACACTGATCCAGCCCACAGAGAAACCTCTTCTGTTCTACAGAAACTTCTAGTATACAGAGAATGGAAAAATAAATTAACAACTCCATTACAAAGTAGAGAGATCAGGACCATAAATATAAGAAGAGGGAGAACTGGAAAACCCTGGAAAGGGTTCTGGAGGAAATTGATGGAGGAAAAGAATAGAAATCCTGAAGGAGACATCACAAGGCTAAAACCCGACTCATGCAAGAAGGGAGGGGCAAAAGGGACTAGCATGACCATTAGCCCAGTCAAAGAAATCAAGACCCTTAGTGCCTTATCACAAGGCACAATACCTAAGCTGGTATCAGACTCCTGCAGGGAATGTTAGAAACACAGACCTGAGGGTAAAGATACAGAGACTGGGCCTGTTGTGAAATCTCTGGTCCCTTTATGGTTCCACATAGTTATCCAAAATCAGCAGCAAACAGGCCACTCTGCAAAGAAAAAAAGGACTATATCAAGGCAGTCTCTGCACTGGCTTGGGGCAGCAGTCCTCTGTCCACATGTGACTATGCAGGTGCTTCTTTCCACCCACTCTCTCCCTCTGCAGGGCAGCAGCCTCCTGCCTGCCTATAATCTGTACCATGCTGGGCCTTCTCTGCAGTGACCTCCCTCAGTGAAGGCAGCTCTCCTAGGCCATTGGCTTACAACCATGCAGGCCTCTCTGCAAATCTGTCCCTTTAGGGCAGCTCTTCCTGCCTGCTTGTGCCTATGCAAGTGTCCTGTACTCCCTGACCTTTTCCTTCATAAAACTGCTCTCTAAATATAACTGAGTCTCATGGAGAAACTTACCTGGAAACTTGCTACATGCTGTTGATAGGGGAGCTCTAGTGAAGCCTTCCCTAGAGTAAACCCAAGGGCCCTGCACTAACTACAAAAAATTACATCAAGGTGACACAAAGAAGGATAAAATAAAGAAGTGGGCATGAGGACTAATCAAGTAAAAGCAAGAGCTTATATTTTTTTAGTCAATCAAAGGTTTCAAAGATGTTTTGGCAGAAAAGTAACACTGCTTTTTTTTTTCTATCACTTAGGACTATCTAATCTGGATGACAAGAGGATAAAAATAAATCTATGTTCTGTTTCAGGTTGATTTAATTACACAAAGTACCCTGTTACAGGATTGAACTCTTTTTGGTTTATTGCAATTCTGTTTCATCCTGAGAATGTCCCCATTTAAAATTTTTTTATGCAGTGGGGGTTTGGGCAGAGTGCAATAGAAGGTGGAGGACTGTAGTGGTGAGAAAGCTAAGGTGACCATACCTGAGGACAGGAATTCTATATTGTGAAAAAATACACACAAGGATGCTTTAAAAAATCATTTTATGATGTCATAGAGAGATTGGCAATATCCAGGTAGGCTCCTAGAGAATTTAGTAGTGAAAAACTTCCTTCTTCTCTCCATGTTTTTCCTCTCTATATTTTTACTTCTATTTAGTTTTTATAGAATAAGCATTTTTTTAAAGGAGAAATGTATATCAGAGTGGAGTAATTTAGAAAAAAAAATTACTAAATATACTTCATTTTTAAAATGTCTGACATAAAATTGGTCTAGTTCTCTGAAAAACAAGATTAATTTATCCTTCTTGCCAAATAATTTATTTACATATTCCCTTAGGAAACCAATTTCCTTGATACTTTTCTAAAAATATAGCTCCATGCTTTCAAAATCTGATTTATGCAGAAAAGTTTTCAGGATTTTATGGTGTAAAATAAGATTCAGCTACATTTTTTCATAGAAATATATTCTTTAAGACTATAGAAATTCACCACGTTTCAGATTATTATTCTTTGCAGATATTGTGAAGCAATCAATATTAATAGTACTAGAAAAGAGTCAACTTCTTGATAGACACCTTTAGTGTGTAGGTATAAACTAGTCAGGTTTCACCCTAGTTGTAAAGATAAAACACTGTCATAGATAAAGCATGTATCAGACAGATCAAAACATCAAGAAATTCACAGTCCTCAACTCCTTGGAGAGTAGATCAGTTCTTTTTGACAAACATTATGCTCTCCTTTCTTTGTAACAAGTACTTTTTTATTAAGAACACTTCTTTATTACTAACAGCACTTGATTAATGCTACTGACTAATGGGAATACTACCACATGGTCTTCTTAATGATGAAATGGCATTATTTTGAAGTCTAGACTGCTTACAAAGAAACTGATGACTGCAGATAAATTTAGGTTCTTGATTTCAAAACTGGAATTATTACTTTTGTGGGTAGTGGATGAGTGGAAATTCATCACCACAAATGTTCTTCTATTTGATGTGTTCACATACTTTCCAGACTTTTTTTTTCATATTTGGCCTTAAAAGAACTTACAACATGACTCTTCATAATGCCTGATATATCCAGATCTTTGTACCAATAGAATCAACTGATGAACAAACTTCCCAGACTGTCTGGGGCCAATCAACTTAGCCACAAGGGTTGGACACGAGGTACAGTTTAAAAACATGATGATATATGATAATTCCCCAACTTGAAATATTTTCTTATTTTTCTGAGAAATTAGATTTTAACAATCACTTAAAGAGAGCTACTGTTCAGGAATCTGATAAATAGCAGCTCACCCATTCTCACTAACAACTCTCAATGAGAACTCTCATTGAGATACTGGAATGAATTCTTGGGAAACCAGCCCTATTTTTTGTTTTTCTTGACTTTGATTTTATATCCAGAAGCTTATGAAATAAGTTAAGAAATAGTTTAATGAATAGTTAATGAATTGTTTCTTTTGAGATACTGTGACCAAATAAAGGTACACAGACATTATGGTTACACTGTATGGCTCTTTTGCATCAATTTCTGTCATATTATCCACATAGTAACTCAGGGGAGCTAAAAAATTAAAATGCACCCGTTCTTAAGATTGGAGAACATGAGATCTGATAGTCTGTGTCACCCTGTTCTGAAAATGAGTGATTGGAAGATAGCAAACATTCATAATATGTATTTTTAATAAATTTTTGAGATAAAAAATTATTGCTCATTAGTTTTTAAATGAGGGCTATCTTCTCCTTAGCAGGGCACTTTTTTTTTTTCTTTCAGGAAATTTCAATTTTACCTCAATATTTAGGGTAACTGAAGGTGACTTTTTTTTTTAAGATTTACTTATTTATGCATATAGAACTAGGGGACAGGCCAGAGGTGTAGGGGTGGTAAGACGATTCACCTGAGACAGAGTGGGGAGCAGAACAGGCAGATCAACAAAGTACACTGCTGAGGGGAGCAGCAGGAATGCCAGGAAAGGTCTGCGGTGCCATGTGGATCACCTCCGGGGCAGGGATCAAACTCATGCTGCAGGGGCTTTAGCTTCTTAGTGCTGTGCTTTAACCTGCTGTGTCACCAGGCAGGGCCTGAAGGTGGGCTTTTTACTAATATTTTTTATTGGTGTAACTTGCCACCTGTGAAATTATCACAAAATATAGAATACTGATTGGAGTGATGTGAGTTTTAGACACTGAGTGATACTTCTATAACATGAAATACATTTCATTTGTGATTTTAAAGCCAGTGTTTTAAAGTTTCAAGTAAAATGAAGGGCATTCTCCCAAGTCATAAGAACTTTGGAAAAGAAAAAATGGAAAGAAGTTTGATACAATAGTTTTGCTTTAAGCTCAGTGGCCTGAGAGGAACATATCAATGAGTCATCACTATAATGTGTATTTGCATGGTTGAGATACAGGAGTGGCATCAAATCATAACTCACACATGGTAGATAAACAGTGTGTGTCTACAACAACTGCTATATGTTAGGCGAGGTTCTCGATGCTAAATATGCTGGCCACGAAAGTTACATCACAGAGCAGAGTACCATGGCCATTTTTCAGATGGAAAGGGGGCTCAGAGATGTTGCCTACCATTTTCAAAGCCATACAGTTGGAAAGTATTATATCACTTATCTTAATTCCAATGAAAACTTTTCATTATAGTTACTTCTGTGACTTTGCATGGTCATATTTTAAACAAATCAAGGGCTACATTATACTGACATGCATGCTACGGCTCCATTTCTTTCCAAGAACCTCTTCAGTTCCAAAGTATTCTGTCGTCTCACAGACAAGGATGAACAAACTTATGTGTCATATAGCACTTTGTGCTATGCTCCTGGAATGTTATAAAATGGATGCTGAATGGAATCTTTACTCCAAGACTGCATTCTTTTAATCTTATTATCTCTAAATACCTTTGCCATCATCTGGATAAAACCTGATTGCAAGAGCCTCTTCTGCATTTGCTCTCCTCCCTGCAATTTCCTTTAATGTATGTTATGTGATGTATAAATATAATTGGGCTTGTCCATGGTGTCACATCAAACTAGAAAAAAATACATGTGGTACATGGTGAATGCTGAAAGGGAATCTTCATAGGAAACCTTCATAGGAAACCTAGCAGCAAAGAGGAACATGTGGTTCTTCTGCATAGTGAAGAACAGATTATAACACTCTAAGGCACATGAGGATTTTTAAACATTTGTTGAAACCACTTTTTGGTAAAGTCTTGTCTGACTATGGCTAGGGAACTTAAAATGCGAAATACTGAGATAGCTTATTGGAATAGTTTAGGGATGCCCTTTTTAAGAAATATTGAAGATAAATTTATCTAATTAGTGCCTCTGAGGTACAAGTCACTGTTCAAAATTCTGGAATTACAGCTGTGGGTGCCACAAACTTGGTGGAATTCCTGGCCATTTGCTCCAGGTATCTGCAACCATAGACTATTACTGTCACACCTATGGCCCCTGCTATAGAAATGTGTGAATCAGGGCAATTACTGGTTTAGGGAGATAATCTAGAATAGAGTTCTCTTAAACAATCAGGGCTTATGACAGACAAATGGCAATAACTTTTTGTGGATATATGGCAAAAAAAGTTAAGACAAATTCAAATTCAAGTTATTTTTCCTCTTAATCTTATTTTATATATATATACACACACACACACACACACATATATATAAAATTTATTTATTTTATATAAATATATATAAATACATATATATATAAATACATATATATATATTTATATATACATATATATATAAAATATATATATGTATATATTTTACATCATTTTCTCAGATGTAGTCCCCAGAGAATAACCACCACCAATTCACTGGTGCACCCTCTCCATAGTCCCTGGTGTTCTTCCCACCCTGCTTTTGATCCCTTTCCCACCCTCTCCCCTGCAGAGTTACGTTAAACATGAAAAATAATTATTCAAATATTCACCAATAGCTTAGGGATTTAGTCCTATATTATTTTTATACCATTTAAAGTCCCTTAGTTTTGGCTTCCTACTTGGTAAAATAGGAATTTCAATTTAGCTATCAATTGGGTATGAGTGAAGAACTAAGTTGTTCTTCAGAATGAATTACTAGGAACCTAAACACACCTTTCTTGTGTGAAATATTTGGCCTATTTGGTATAGGACAACATTGCCTTTTTTTTTTTTAAAGATTTATTTATTTGTGCATACAGAACTGGGGTACAGGCCAGAGGCTCAGGGGCGGTGAGAGGCTTCACCAGAGATAGAGTGG
>NW_004567121.1:9099877-9119069 GCF_000260355.1 Condylura cristata | reverse complement strand
TCAGGAGAGGTCTGCCACGCCATGTGGTCACCTCCAGGGCAGGCGGGAATCGAACTCATGCGGAAGCGGCTTTAGATTCTCAGTGTTGTGCTTTAACCCGCTGCACCACCAGGGAGGTCCCCCAACTTTGCCTTTTTAATGTATTCCATCATTTTCCATTCTTCCATATTCTCCTGTTTCTAAATTACAAGTAACCTGGGAGCCTAACTAACAACAACTTACTACTACATGAGTGAGCTGAACTCTCTCACACACACAAACACACACACATACTTGCCCAAATCATAAATTCCTTTAAACATTGCAAATAAAGATAGCTGTTTGCTTGGCTGACTGTCATTTGATTTTTAAAATGGAATTGACCAAAATTGCAAATGAGGGAAGGGTAAGATCTATAACATATGGTATATCTGATTGCCTTGTAAATGGGGACAGTATTAAAAAAATGTTTAACAATGTCTATGGCTTATCCTAGGTTTATATCATCTCACATAAACACAAGTAAAACTTCTCAGGTTTTTTCTAATATAACTACACAAATATGAACAGAAATTTCTTTGGACATTCATTTTTCTCTTTCAGTAGGGGATGGATAGAGTCAATCAAAGTGCCTTTTTACTTTTCTTATTTATCTTTTCTTTTCTGTAAATAGTAGGAAGCAGAGGCTGGAAGAAATTTTTTTTTAATGTTTGGCTATTCCCCCATATAAAATTTCTTTTATATAGCAGGTCATTTAAGAAAACAGCAGCAGACACTTAATGTAAATAGATAATTGCTTTCAGCTTAGTGACTCAATCCCCACCCCACCCCACCCCAGGACATCCTTTCAGTTGTTTAGATTTTAATTTTTGATTTTTTTCAAACTGGCTTTAAGTGTTTAGAAGTGAGCATAAGAAATCTGCCAGAATGTAGCATGTGTTGTTTTTGAAGCCATCTGTTTATGTAGAATAAAAGATAACTCATCAGATGGCACTTTCCTCACTGTTGAAAGACAGGATAGCATTTATTCTCCCTTAGTTATTTCCTCTCATTGCAGTTCCCCCATTCACTGGATGATCTAATTAATATCAGTGATGGAAGGTTTCAGAACTTTCCAGCACAGGTGTGCTGCAACTGTCCTTTCATTATAACTTTGTCTCCTATCTAAAGAAAGTGGAAGATTTTATTTTTAATCACAGATGAAAAAGATCTGCCAAAATAATTCTGATGTCCTTTATAGAAAAATAAAGCTTGAAAAACATGATAAAGAAAAGCATGTCATTTGTGAGACAAATATTCATTCTCTGTTTTATTATCATATCAAAATTACAATCAGTCAAATGATAAACATGTACTAATTCATCATATGTATATGTACCAAAGATCAAAGAACTTTAAGACCTGACATCATCATTGACCAGTGATGAAGAAATGAATAACACCATGAAAAACACATAAACAAAGGTGAATTGAGACATATGATTGTGGACATGCAATGAATACCATAAGCAGTAGAGAAAAATGTGTATAATGCCCAAAGGAGGCAAAATGGAAGAACTCAGGTTTTTGATTAAGGATCATGAAAAAGGTTTACTTAGTGGTACCTGTAGTCTGGCTGTGAGTAGGTTCAAGTATAGTGCATATATATATGTAAGAAATATTCAGAGGCACAAAAGGTGATAGCACAGATGGGACAGGTACTGTTTTATTGAATTTAGGGCTGTGACTATGAGGTAACGTGGGATAATGATGATTATTCTATGACATGCTAGGGATTTTGGATCTTGTTATGAAAGCAAAGGAGAACCGCTAATGATTTCTGAAATATTACCTGAAAACTTCTATTAACTGATATGGGAGTGAATGCAAATTAAATGTATTATTGTAAGAGATTCGGGAACAAAGAACTTCATAATGAGATACATCAACAGAAGAACATTAGCTTATTCTACTACTAAGCACCTGCGATTTGCCAGAGCTGGGGATAACAAATGAACTAAACAAGGTTAATTCCCTTGAGAAGAAAGCCATCATTCTACTACTTTCATGTTGATGACCCTCAGTACAGCAGAGAAAGCTAGACACATAACTATAAGTATAACAATATAAATTGCAAATTACATGTTGGAGTTCTAAGAAAATGCTGAATATAGACCTCTTATTTTTATAAAGCATTGGAAAATATCACATAGGAGATAATATTTTAATTTTTAGGTAAAATGTAAGTTCCCAATTTTCAAAACATGACCATGGGGGCTGTGAAATGAGAAGTTACAGTTCACCCAGAATGTTCAAATCAATAATTAATTCCAGAGATTCTGTCTTGAGAAATAAGAACATATTGGCCATAACAAGTATAGGGAATAATAGATTTGGAATGTAGGTGGAGAAATGTGTTTAGCTTAGAGATTTTAAAAGTTGAAATGACATGAAATAGTCAAGCAATGTTATTTAATAGATAGCTGGAGATGTGGGTCTGGAGCCCAGAAGAAAGGAGAAAATCTGAAGATATTTATTTGAGGGTTATCAACATATCAGTGGTAGAATCATGGGAAAGCCTATGATCAATAATGAAAATATGTAGACTTCTTTAAAAATATGTATTCTTCTGTATAAACAGAAGAGAATGCAAAAAGGTGGCAGAAACTGGGTCTAGGGGTTACATGAAAGAACCCTGCTATAGAGGCTGAGGAGCAAAGGCTTCGACATGTGGAGTGAGCAATTGATTAGCAGCTGTTTTCATCTGCTCTAAAAAAAAATCACATCTGTTGGTTGGCAGCTGAGAGATTTAAGTTTTAATGACAATTTTAAGAACAAAATATTTTTTCAAAGTGGAAACCAAAGAAATTTGTATGAGTAATTATTTCAGGGGTTATACTTCAAAAACAAATCTTAGAGATTTCTAAGATTCTAATTTATCTTTAGGATTAGCAGAAGTAGATGTTGTCTAATTTCTGTTCCTTGGGCTTTCTTTTTTTGGATTAGTAAAAAGGTAATACTGACACTATAAAATGTATTAGAGAGGATTCCCTACAAGGAGAAGTCTGAACATTCAGCAGAGAGAGACATAATGATACAGTGGGACCTGAAGATAGTGATTGCACATTAATCCATCAGCAGAGAGTCAGTCTTGATCTTTTTCTAGAGATATGTGTGGTGGTAAAACATGAGTAATTTGCACAGAAGTCTACTTTTGAAGACTGTAAAAGTGTAGAAAATAGTTCACAGATAATAGCTCTATTTTCTTTATAATATGTAAGAGAAAGTTACATTGAAAGGGTAGGATGAAGGGGAATGATGTTAGTTTCAAACATTTACTGGGAAACACAGGAGCACAAGTGAATTAGAGAACAGTATAAATTAAACAAGCATTTTTAGTGAGCTATTACTTAGGTATAGATTAATGGGACAATCTGATGTCAAACAACTAAATTTCAATCCCTGATCTACCCTAATTTGCTAACAGACTTTGGACAAATATCTTAGCCAAGCCTATCTGCAATATGCAAATTAGCATAAAATATGAGCTAATATATGCAATTCTCTTGAAGTCATCTTTTGCATTAGTTTCTAATTATTTTAAAAATTATGAGACTTATGGAAACCTCAAGGAGTAAAAAGATAAAGGAGACAAAGTGAAAGTAAGATGATTAAATACATAAGAAGTATGAGGGGTTATGTTAGTGGAAGTGGTGTTTAAATAGATTCAATGAATTTTCCTTTTCTACTTTGGAAAGGATACTAAAAATAATGAACAACAATTTTTCATTGTCAGTTGAAATGAATAAGAAAACGATAAAACTTAATTGTACCTGCATATCAGTGCTAGCTATTACCTAACTTCCTGAAAGTGAAAATACATCTCACAAAAATTATAAAGTAAATAGTTTTCTCTGTGTTGAGGACTAGGTGTGATAAAGGTGAAATGGGCTACTCCTTTTATGTGTGTCCTGAGTTATCATGAAGAGCAAACAAAAGGAATAAGTTTAGAAAAGAATGATTCACTGAAGAGCAATCCCTATTTTCTGTAATCTTTTATGGGTCCTGATATAAATTTTAGTGATGTTCACCTGTTACTTCTTTAATAGGGAAAATTGTGAGTATGTCTCATAACACATCCTTTCCATCACCCACTGAGATTGTGCTCATTGTGCTTTCTATTCTGAGAGATTATTTCTTTCCATGTACCCCTAATTTGACAAAGAGAATGCTTGCCATTACTAGTTTTATAAGTAATTAAATCACCTACTTGATGTTTATTAAACTTGTCACCTTTAACTTTTCTAGCAAGAGTTTAATTGTGTCTTCTGAATTGTCAACAAATGGTATCTATTATGCTGAGAAGCCAATCATATACTAGACAATTTAAAACAGTCTTCTCAGAGAAGGGTGGGAATTTTACTGGAAGAGTCTGTATCTAGAAAATTAAAATATTGAGAAATGTATTACCAGATCGAAGTTGGAATTTTCTTGTGCTATTATCTTATAGGGGAAGGATCACTAATACAGTACTGAGTATAACAATTCTGGGTACAAAAATAAATAAATAAAAACAACAGAAAATTACTTCAAAACATCCATAATATAACTTTTTTTTTTTTTAAGATTTATTTATTTACTCACACAGAACTGGGGTACAGGCCAGAGATGCGGAGGGTGACAGGATTCACCAGAGATAGAGCGGGAAGCAGAACAGGCAGATCCACGAAGTACACTGCTGAGGGGAGCAGCGGGAGGGTCAGGGGAGGTCTGCCACGCCATGTGGTCACCTCCGAGGCAGGCAGGGATCGAACTCATGCGGAAGTGGCTTTAGCTTCTCAGTGCAGTGCCTTAACCCGCTGCGCCACCAGGGAGGGCCCATAATATACCTTCTTAATGACAGGATGCTGCCATTAGTAGTTTTCATTGCATGAAGAAGTAAACACAATAATTTTATCTCACATGAATTGCCAACCAACATCAGAACAGCAGAATCATAATTTTTTTTTAAAGATTATTTATTCATACAGAACTGGAGTACAGGCCAGAGATGAAGAGGGTGAGAGGATTCACCAGGTACACAGTGGGGAGCAGAACAGGCAGATCGATGAAGTACACTGCTGAGGGGAGCAGTGGGAGGGTCAGGAGAGGTCTGCCGCGCCATGTGGATCTCCTTCTGGACAGGCGGGAATCGAACTCATGCGGAAGTGGCTTTAGCTTCTTAGTGCTGTGCTTTAATCCGCTGCGCCACCAGGGAGGGCCAGAATCAGAATTTTTTAAATACACTTGTGTTAGTTGTCCATAAGATACTCAACGACTCAAAAGATCACAACTTCTAACGCAGTTAAAAATTCAAGATAATGAACAAAAGCTCTGTGCCCATGGAAGTACTGTAGGGTGTATTCAAGACTTAAGAATAAATGGGGTTGGGATTTTTGAGGTACAGATGAAAAAACTTCACAAAGTATAAATATTAAAATCTTTGCAATTTGGCAAAATGTTAGTTTCAAACCAGTGGTGTTCTTACTGTTTGATAGTTGTTGGATCTATCAAAGGGAAAAGCTTCAATAAAAATTTTGCCTTCAGGATTCTGAATATGTATCATCAGCGTCTCCAGGATGAGAAAGAATTTTTATTTTTGCACAGAAACTTTATTTCAAATTGAATTGGTCAGCTAGTGAATTTAAATCTCTGCTGACACTTTAGAAGAAAGGTATCAAACCGTGACTTGATTCCTGATTTTGGCATTATTTAGTTCAAATAAATGTCATGTTACAATTAGTAACACACAACAGTTCCAGAGCACTATGTTACAAAACATTAACACCCCTTATGATAGTGGATCCTAACAGTCCCAGATGTCTTAAGGTGACTTCATTATTTTCATGGTGTTTATTTGTTATACATGTGTGACTTGAAGCAGTACAAGATTTAAGCAAATGAAGAAGAAGCTAAGCTTCCATAAAAGCTTCTTAGTAGACCCTCTTCTCTGACAGACCACTAATTCAGCCAAAATGTAAGCATTGAAACCCTACCATTGTGCAGATTCTTAGATCATTAACCATTCCCTTTTGGACTGTTCTCCACCAGTAGCTCCATTCACATGTAAGCTATGGACTAATCAACATGGAGTGAAGAGGAGAGTAAAAGCTATCAAAAGAGACTAACAATCAGTTCCCATATTTACTTTTTATTTTATTTTTAAAAATATTTATTTATTTATGCATAAAAAACTAGGGTACAGGCCAAAGGTGCAGGGGCAGTGAGAGAATTCACCAGAGATAAAGTAGGGAGCAAAACAGGCAGATTGATGAAGTACACTGCAGAGGGGAGCAGCAAGAGAGACAGGAGAGGTCTGCTGTGCCATTTGAGTCAGCTCTGTGTCTGGGAATTGAACTTGTGCTGAAGTGGCTTTGGATAGCTTCATAGTGCTGTACTGTTGTGCCACCTGGGAGGGCCTCATATTTACAATTTATTAACTCTAACAGGCACATATTTAATATCTCTAAGTTATTGCTTCCTCGTTTGTAAAATGGAGATTAAAAAAACTTATGAAGATAGCAAGATAGCAGAATAACAAATCACCTATTAAGTCACAGAAAACATCTAATGGTTTTAGCACAGAGTTCTTGAAATCCTTGTTATTTCCTATGTGATAATGGCAATAGCAACATCTTTTTCCCAATACTAGGTCTTTGACTGTGATTCCCAACAAAGGGATTCTGAACTGCTTGGAATTTCCTGGATTTGACTTTCTTTTGTTCAAAGAAGGTGAGTTTGTTGGCTTTCAAGATAATTCTAGGTCCTAGATGGAAGCTGGTCACCAAAAAGATAAAGCCATGATTATAAGATCTAGAATTTTCAATTTAACCCATTCTTTTAAGAAGAGAAAAAAACAATAAAAATGGAGTTAACAAACAAGCATGCCTATGTTCTAAAATCTCTATAAAAATTCTTAGAGTAAGAGTTCAGAGGGCTTCCAGGTTAGTGAACACATCCATATGGAAGACTGATATCCTAATTATAGGACAGAAGCTCTTGCATTTGGAACCCTACCTGACTTTGCTCTCTCTATCTCTTTGTCTGGCTATTTAATTGTATCTTTTATCATATCCTCTAATAAACTGATAAATTTAAGCATTTTCCTGAGTTCCATGAGCCACTTTCAGAAATTAATCAAACCTGAGGAGTAGGTCATGCAAACCTCAGATTTATTTCTGAGGAGCAAATGTAGAAGTGGAGCTTCAAGGTAGTATATATAACAGAGCCTATTGATGAATACTGCATGCAGAATTTCAAGGAGTTTGATGGGAAGGGACTGGGCCTTAGTTACCAAGTAAGGCTTGGAACTACCTAAGGATGAGAAGGAGAAAATGGAGAGAAGGCCAAGTTTGATGATCTTGCAAGTTCATAAAAGAAACACTCCAGAAGAAGATTGAGGAGGTGATAATCTCCAATAGTCTTCACCCTGAAACATAGAAGCTAGTGCCTGTGCCTGGACAGCCATTATGGAGTGGATGAAGAATGACAAAGAGGTCAAGAAGCTGGTGGTGCTAGGTTCAGAACTGTGCTACTCTTTTCTGAAATCTCACTTGAGGACCCCCCGGCCTATTCCAATCATATCTAACCCATGACCAAACTAGACTTAGACATTGATGAAGATAAAATCACAGCAGAGGAGCCCAGTGCTGTCCCTGATGAGATCCACCTCCTTGCATCATACCTGAAAGAAGTAGACTATGAGTATCTCCCTACAGACCTGTCATCTGTGTGGTGTCACCACTTTTTCCTATAACAGTTCTGAAGGTCTTTGCCCACCTGGTTCCCTTCACTGCTATCTTGTGTTTGCTGTCTTTTCTAAGGTAGAATAGGTGGTTTTCAACTGCCATTCCCTCCCACCACATAGATAAAGAGTTTGAATACTCTTTATTGGTGTTTTGATTGTTATTTTGTTCTGAAGTGTGAAAATTAAAGATGATGCAGTTTAATAAGAAACACCAAAGTAAAGAAGCAAGACCAAAAAAAAAAAAATCTCAAAACAAAACAAAACAAACAAAAAAATGATTGAGAGGCCTCTAATGAAATGATTTTCTCCACATTTATCACAATTAAATAATACAGCAAAAATGGTTTTGTGTTGCCCTCCCTGGTGGTGGTGCAGCGGATTAAAGCACAGCACTAAGAAGCTTAAGCCACTTCCACATGAGTTCGATTCCCTGCCTGCCTTGGAGGTGACCACATGGCGCGGCAGACCTCTCCTGACCCGCCCGCTGCTCCCCTCAGCAGTGTACTTCGTCGATCTGCCTGTTCTGCTCCCCAGTCTGTCTCTGGTGAATTCTCTCACCCTCCGCATCTCTGGCCTGTACCCCAGTTCTGTATGAATAAATAAATCTTTAAAAAAAATGGTTTTGTAGACTACATATAATTCAAATTCATTTGATCTCTCAGGACAGAATAATGAAGTAGAATTACTGTTGGCTTTGTTGGTACTTTCCACTGGGGACCTTAGGTTAAACTCCTTGTATTCAGCCTGTCCAGGTCTCAGGAGCCAGGCCATGGTTTGGTCTCATCAGACTTCACCTGTACCATCTGCATTTTGGGGTAGATTTCTTCTTCTTGAAGTTAACAAAAGTTTAACTCTAGGTTGTCCAGGTTGCTAATGGAAGTAGCTTCCCTATCTTCTTTGGAGGCCGCTAAACTCACAAGCAGTGTGGCACTCTTTGTTTAATCCCAACTCAGGACCACTTTTTGCAGTTTATTGTACTAGTTAATTTAGTATCCCCAAAGTGCTTAAGCTAGTTTACCTACTCTACTTTGTGTTTTCTAATGATGTTCATAACTCACCCTGAACCTGGGTTCACCAAAATCAGGCCATCAACAAGTCTCTTGGAACACTAGCCAAGGACACAGAAAAGTACAATGTGAATATGCCTTGATTCCAATTCCACATTTTTCTCTCATCATTTTTCACTGTTACATCTTTTTGCTATTATCACACACAACTAGAGAAAGGTCAAGTTGGAAACGAAGGCAGGTACTCAAGGACTTCAGTTAATTTAAATGAACAAAATGAATTTGTCGTTTCTATCTTAACCTAAGTTCTTAGGACAATTTGTATGAAACTATACCTGCAATATTTGAGTTTCAGAGGAAACATAAAGGACCAGTGAGGAATTTTAAATCTGGGCTAGAGGGAAGGTGAAGAGGGGTCAAACAAAAATCATTCTGTGATTAAATGTAAATTAGGGCTCTGTCTGGAATAATATTAGCATTTAGCATTGGAAATTAAAGTATTAAGAATGTCCAGTTAACTTTGAATTTTGGACAATGGCTGGCATCAGTATGTTCCAAATATTGCATGGAATGTATTTATATTTACTTTTTACTTGCTGTTGATTTGCAAATCAAGTTTAACTGGACATTATGGTATTTTTATTCATTAAAGCTGAAAACCCTAATTAATATATTGAGATTTAGACAGAAAAGGAAAACAGGTTGAATATAATTCTGGGATATATATATATTTTCTGTGGTCACATAATGAATAATTGATGAATAAATTAACATTGTTAAGATATGTGGAAGAAGTCCTGAATTTTTGGAGGCAAATCAATAGTATTTAAAGTTCTCACATCTCAAGTGGAAAAAGAAATTAATTCTTAGCAGGAAAACTTAGTTTCTTGAAAAGGTTTCTCAAGTAGCCTTTACTAGAGGAATTTTAAAAAATTAGGACCATCCTCCTTTTCATGGGGGATGGTTCAAGAGTGACCTTGTCAAAAAGCAATGGATGATAAGCATTATAATCTCAGAAAATATGCAATAAAATAGGATGAAAAGATGTGAGGGGTGAAATTCAAAAGCATCATGCTGAGTGAAGAAAATGAAGAGGATTCTGCCAAAATGTTAAGTTCAATGAAGCAAATGAGACAGGCTATCAATTACCCAAAGCAGTTGAAGTTTTGGACACCTTTTTCCACCACAATCTCTTTGTGACTTACTAGGCCAAGTTGTTCAAAACAGACCTATTGGTGATCTCCCATTGGTGGAGATAAGGGAAAGCATGTGAGCATAGACTTGGAACTCACGGCTGCAAAATTGTACTAATTAGGCAAAGTACATTCCTAGCCCATATAACTGAATGACATGGGGAAAAAAGGTAGATAAGGAGTTGGACTTACAATTCTCTGATTTTAGTCTTCATGTAAATGCCAAAAACATAAAGGTTGTGTGAGTGCTCAACTGAAGAGTTCACATTATTCTATGTACTATTTTATTGTATTTTAAACATTGTTTACAATATTATGTAAGTTTCAGGTGTGCATAAGAATATATCAACATCTGTATATACTACACTAGTCAGCTAGTGTTTAACTGATGTTAGATGCTGATGGTGGGTGACTGTGGCATGACCAGCCACAAGGTCTGCCACACAGTCATTTTGTTCCACTCTGTTACTCATGGGGAGTTTGAGACATGGAAGCTTGTTTCCTTTATATCTATTCGTTGCTCCCCCCCCTTCCGCCCCACCATGGTCCCTTAAGAGATATAACTGCCTTCTACAAAAGTGACTGTTGCTTTTGCCATCCTTGTAGAATGCCTACTAAGAAAAACTATCGTTGTTTCTATTCTATTCTTAAGGCTAGAAGATTTTTTTGAGAGGATGTATTTATTTATGCTTTCAGAACTGGGGTACAGGCCAGAGGTGCAGTGGGTGAGAGGATTCATCAGAGACAGAGTGGAGAGCAGAACAGGCAGATAGACTGAAATGCACAGCTGAGGGGAGCAGCGGGCAGGTCAGGAGAGGTCTGCCACGCCATGTGGGTCAGCTTCTTGGCTGGGCATCGAACTCGTGCTGCAGTGGCTTCGGAGAGTTTCATAGTGTGGTGCTTTAACCCGTTACACCACCAGGGAGACCCCAAGGCTAGAAAATTTTATCATTAAATGATACGGAACAAAGTGTCACAGTTTAATTATTTCACTTTTTTTTTTTTAAAGATTTATTTATTTATACACACAGGAGCAGGGGTGTAGGCCAAAAGTACAGGGGAGGAGGGTGAGAGGATTCACCAGAGACAGTGGGGAGCAGAACAGGCTGATTGATGAAGTACACTGCTGAGGGGAGCAGCAGGTGAGACAGGAGAGGTGTGCTGTGTCTTGTGGGTCAGCTCCCTGGCTGGGGAGCGAACTCTTGCTGCAGTGGCTATGGAGAGCTTTGTAGTGCTGTGCTTTTAACCCCTTGCACCAGCAGGAAGGCCCTTAATTTCACATTCTTAACAAAATTTTATCATTATGAGTTAGAAGTATTGGTAACCCAAGTCAAAGATTATGTACTGACTGGTGGAGAGAAAGATTCTATTCATAATTTTAAATTGTTAGTTTGAATGGTTGTAGAGAAAGTCAGATATTTCATTCAGTCTTCTGTGTTAGCTCTCCCTCAATTCAACAATAGTGAATTTGGCAATAGGTCATAGTAATGGTTTCTACTCTCATACCTCTGAAACAAATGGTACCTAGAAAAGGAATCCACTTAGCAGTGATTACAGAGTAATTGAAGTGGACTTTACAGGGAGATCTTTTGGTATCCAGATTAATAATTGCAACAGTGACTAAAACAATAACGAGAGCCTAAATTTACTAAGTGCTTTTTTCCTTTGGATTTGCAATTAAAATTTCTAACAACTTTATAAAGCAGGAACATATTATTATTCCTATTTACCAAAAGCTTAAAGCAATGGAATGCTTTACCTATTTGCCATGAGACATCAAGATTTTCATGCTGGCGTTTGATTTTTATAGTGAATGGTTGTCAAATGACTTGTTTCATTGTCATTCCAAAAATATGAAAAGAATGCCAAAAGAGCATTTCAAATTGCTATTGTTTGTCTATACTGATAATTACTAGTAAATATATTCTAAGATTTTCAAATTCCATGAGTTTATGAGAGAGAAACTATATTTTAACTTACAACTCATTGCACATGAAAGCTAGACTGGTCTAAAAGCTTATTTTTGTGAACACTGAAGCTGCCTGCTTTAAAAACAGACAGACATATCTTTCTGAAGCAGGTGTGAATTGTAGTCAGCAGCCAAATATGGCATTGAAACACTCTGACAAATATACAACTAAAGCCATCATGTAAGTTTCATGGGTCTCAGGTATCATGAATTTATAAGAATAAAAGTAGAACCCAGTAGTGGAAGACAACTCAGCAGGCATTCTCATCACATAGCAACACCAGGGCTTGCAAAGCTAATCTGTTTATCCTGTATTTGCAGCATGTCTAAGTGCAGGCTGGTACCCCTTAGATGTAGGGTCTTATCAGTGGAACTTTTATAGAGACTCAAGTGGAAATACCACTGGTGACCTCCATGAGAAAATGCTTTCATTTTAACCCTCACTCTTCTTAAAGCATCATGAATTCCAGGCATAAATGCTAATGTTTATTAAAAATTGAAGGCAGATCTTTAGTTCCCAAATAACTAATTTTAATGATTTCACAAAAATATGTACAGAGAAATTCCCTGACAACAATATCTCTAAGGCTTTAGGGAGTTTTGTTTTTTTCTGCCACCAGCCCCCCAAAACAGAACAGTACTGACCTAGCTAAAGGACTTTATTTTCCTTGCCACTTCACAGCTCTGGGCTTAACTGAGATTTTCCTAAATTTAGAGCTAAAGTAGATCACTGTAGTCTATACTCTATTCAGCTCTCACAAGGGGTTGAGTCATATAAAATTGCCAATACGTGACAGTTCTTGACCTACAGAAATGGCTATTTCTGATGACTTATCTCATTACTTACAAGATTCAGGTTCACTATGTTCCTTAACTCACTAACTTTGAGATTGGCATGTTCCTGTTAACACAAGACAGTGAGAAAGTCCCTGTCATCTTCAAAATCAACCTCTGAAATTCCCTAAAGCCTTCTCCCAATATCTTCAAGGACAAGCTACCTCATGCACACTTCCTATGTTTGCATTTTAGAGAATATATTTATTTTTAGTCATTCTAGGCAATTTTAACATTTCAGTTTCCTGTGCCTGCGGCAGCATCTGTCAACTTTGTATGGGGGGGGGGAGCAGGCAGGCAGAGAGGCCAAAGTCAGCCTGCACATTACTGAGAAACAGCACTTACATTTAAAATAGAAAAGAGCACTCTTTCCAGCAAGCACATTATAAACGGCACCTCATCTTGGTTTAGCATCTGCTGAGGAAGGAAAAGCACCAGCAAGTCCTATTCTGGGAGGGTGTGCTTGAGAGCTCCTGTTTTTTTCTCTGTGGCAATGAGGGACACCATTAGGATTTTAAGAGCAGAGGCCGTGACTGGAAGTTCAGGCCCAAAAATTACTTTGTTCAATCAAGGAAGAAACAGCAGGAAGAAACTTTCTAGAAAGCTGCATTTTCTTTACCATTTCTCTTATTTACATAGTTCTGATTGCATTACTAGCTGTCCCTGCTTTCTCTGGTCCACAGACATTCCCTCAACCAGATTTTTGTGCTGTAATCTTTGTAGAGAAATGAGTCTATTTATTAATGGAACTAACCAAGACCGCCTGCTATAGCAGTGCCAACAGAACTGTCTAGGGTCTCTAGTTCATATGAGAGGAAGCCAGTTAGTGAACTGGCACAAATATCCTAAATTAATGTTAGTCCTTTAGATTTATGTTTCATTGGGTTATGTGAAAAAAGAGACTTGGAAGCATTTTAAGAAAAGATTAGCCTTGAATCTGCTCTGCAATGGATAACATGGGTTAACTTTTGTTAAATTAAGATCCAATACCTTAAGAACTTCATCAATAGCCTCTTAGGAGAACTCAAATTTATTGACAATGACTGAAAACTCGAGATGAAAAAGACTTACTGTGGGACTGGAAACACTCCAAATTGCATTTTAAAAAATACTTTAGGGTTAGGATGCATTCATCTCAGGAATCTATCTTAAAATCCTGGAAGATATGCTATCCTTGGAATTATTTATGAGTTCTGTCAATGAGTTTTAAAAGTTTAGATTTTCTGTTTCTTTTGGACTTAGGATCTCAATAGGTTATATATTTATTATACTTTTGTTTCAGTATAATTGTTCATAGTAGTGCTAGCTAATAGTATTTCTGTGGCTACAATTCTGATGTTTCCTCTTTCATTTTTGATTTGGGTTTTCATTTTCTTTCTTGGTTGGTTTAGCTAAGGGTTTGATAATATTATTACAAGACCTCCTAAGCCAACCCATTTTACATGAGGATTGCCCTGTAACAATATTACCTTAAAAAAGTCAACTCAGTCTTGTTAATTTTCTATTTTTAAAATTTCCTATTTCAGTAGTTTCTTCTCTAATCTTTATGATTTATACCTTCTACTAGTAGCATTTATTCTTTTTCTAGTTACTATTGGAACTTTGATAGCCATTGCATTTAATCTATCTATTAGTTTAGGTTAGGAGCCATTTTCAATTATAATTTTTCCAATCCATGAGCAGGTAACTGTTTTGTCCTGATATCTGTGATCAGCCGCAAGGAAGAAAGTCAGGTACAGAAAGGCTGAACAAGTAGTTTATTGCTCCTGGGCAGCTGCTGAGTTGGAGCTTCCTAGGGTGAGATCCACAGCTACTGCCATTGCTGTAAAGGAAAGGGTCTCTTATATTGCCTTTAGGTTCAGTTTTTTTTTTTTAAATATTTATTCGTACAGAACTGGGGTACAGGCCAGAGGTGCAGGGGCAGTGAGAGGATTCACCAGGGACAGAATGAGGAGCAGAGCAGGCCAACTGATGAAGAATACTGCTGAGGGGAGCAGCGGGTGAGTCAGGAGAGGTCTGCTGTGCCATGTGGGTCACCTCTGGGGCAGGGATGGAACTCATGCTTAAGTGGCTTTAGCTTCTTAGTGCTGTGCTTTAACCCTCTGAACCACCAGGGAGGGCCTAGGTTCAATTTTTTAAAGCTGACATGGCGTTGTACACCAGGACGCAAGGCCTGGTTCTGGTCATTGTGCTATTGCCCATATCTGGTCACACTCAACAGGAACATGTTTCTATTGCTTTGTGTTTCTGTTACAGTACAGGGAGAGAGGGACATGCCTGAAGCCCCAAACCTGCCTGCTCTAAGTAGGTTCTGCCATCTGCCGCATCAAGACAAAACATGTAAGACTTTAATGAAAAGGGACTTTAAACAGTACATATACAATACAGACAGAACACAAAGAATATAACTTCTAAATCAAACACCTGAAGCTACTCACCCCCTTGTGGGCAAAAGTCAACCCAAAAGGGACTGGCCCAAAGCAAGGCCTGAAAGCCCGCCACAAGACTAAAGCACCTTCTGGCCGGGACCCCTGGAAAAGGATCAGAAATAGCCAGACAAATCTGGGAGGAAAGAGCAAAATCAAAATCAATATAAACACTGCCATAGTCACCTCCCTACAGGTATCTCACCCACATCTGCCTTAGCCAGTCCAGGGTCAGGAAACAAGCATGGTTTCTTCATCACATGCTTACTGCTCCATGTGGCTTCCTCAGGTCTCCTTGTTCTCCACCCTGCTTCCTTCTTTTTTTCTCCCCTCTGATTCCTTCTCTTCTCTCCTTTTTCTCTGCTCAGCTCCACCCTCCTTCTGGGTGGGTCAGGGAACCTGGAGCTTCCCCTTTTCCTAGGGACCACCCTGTTACATTTCCATCTATTTCTTCACACAATGTCTTTTAGTTTCCACTGTACAAGTCATTCACTTCCTTTGATATGTTTATGCATAGGTATAGTTCTCTTTAATGTGATTACAAGTATGATTGCATTTCTGACTACTATATTCTGGTTCCTTTTTGCATCTTGGTGATGTCATCTTTTGAGTTTGGGATCCTTGGGTTCACTCTGGGAAAGGTTTCACCAGAGCTCCCCTGTCAGCGGCACATGGAGAGATTCTTCACGGGACAGATACTCAGTTATATTTAAAGAGTAAGTTTAGTAGAAAGAGACAGGAGAGGAGCACTTGGATAAGCTCAAGTGGGCAGGAAGAGCTGCCTGGATGGGACGGGTTTGCAGGGAGAGGGGCCTGTATGGTCGCGGGCGGGTGGCCTAAGATGAGAGCAACCTTCTCTGGGGAAGGTCAATGCAGAGAAGTCCTGGCATGGTCATGGGTAGGCAAGGAGGCTGCTGCCCACAGAGAGAGAGAGTGAGGGAAGAGAAGCACCTGCATAGTCACAGGTGGTTAGTGGAACAGCTGCCCGGTGCTGGTGGAGAGGCTGCCCTGATATAGGCAGTTTCTCTTTGGGAAGGGTTCCCTCCTTGTGAGCTTAGGTAGAACTTGAGAGGACAGGAAATTTCCTGATGAGGAAATTTATTTTTGTCTCCATGTCCTTATCTTTTACCTTTTTGGGTCTGAGCTTCAGGCACATCCCCCAACACTCTGTTATCTGCTGGGACCTCTTGGAGACATCCATGCATCCCCGATATCCTGGACATTGGGCTTTGGTGCATGAGGACCTTAATGTTATGGCTGTGTCAGTTGCTTCACTAGCCCCTTCTATCTGTCCCCTTTGTGCGACTCAATCTTGTGATGCCTCCCTGCATTCCTTCCTGCATCATTGGGACATAAATGATTTTTATATTGATTTTGTAGCCTATAGTAATTAATTACTAACAGTTTTTTTCATGGAGTCTTTAGGTTATTCTACATATATCATCTACAGATAGTGATAATTTTACTACTTATTTCCCAGTTTTGCCTATCTTTATCTTTCCTTATTGCTCCAGCTAGAATTTCCAATATCATGCTGAATAGTAATGGTGTAAGTGGACACCCTTATCTTATATAAGACCTTAAAGGAAAAGCCTTTGAGTATAATGTTAATTGTGGTTTCATGATATACCTTCATTATGTTTAAGAATGTTTCTTCAATCCCCACTTGGGGAGTTTTTTTTTTTTTTAATCATAAATAGATGCTGAATATTATCAACAGAATGCTAGTAAGTTGTATTCACCAGTACATTAAAATGATTATAAACTATAAACTATGATCAAGTGGGATTTATCCCAGAGATACTAACATGATTTAATATGTAAATCAATGAAATACATCATAAAAATAAAAATAATAAAATCTTAATAGATACAGATAAAACATTTTTGGCAAAAATACTAAATGAGATGAAAATAGAATGTACCTGATTTAACTGAATAAAGGCCATATATCCTGAACCGGCAGCCAGTAGACTACGCCATGAAGAAAAACTGAAGCCCTTCTCTCTCAAATCAGGAACAAGAACAAGGATGCAACTTTCACTTAAGGATTCTATGAGAAAAGTTATTTCCCTAGAAATAATGGGGCTGATTAACTAGAATGAAAATCTCAATGATAGTAGACAAAGAATTTATTGGAGGGATTCTCTTCTAAATCTGCCACACTCCCTCTCGATTGTATACTATCCACTACAATAAAACTTCATTGCAAACTCAAGAAAACATAAAAAAGAATTTACTCAATAATCACAGAAAAGATTTGAATCTGGGAAGCAGTCCAGTAGATTTTATTCTATAAAAAATGTTCCAACAATCACAAGTTTGAATTTAGTTTCTATAGGTAGAAAAAACAGTGAGTCATTGACATTAAAAAATGTAATTATTGGCCCTCCCTGGTGATGCAGCTGGTTAAAGCACAGCACTGAGACACTAAAGCCACTTCAGCATGAGTTCGATCCCCGCCTGCCCCAGAGGTGATCCACATGGTGAGGCAGACCTCTCCTGGCCTGCCCACTGCTCCCTTCAGCAGTGTACTTCGTTGATCTGCCTGTTCTGCTCTCCACTCTGTCTCTGGTGAATCCTCTCACCCTCCGCATCTCTGGCCTGTACCCCAGTTCTGTAGGAATAAATAAATAAATAAATCTTAAAAAAAAAAAGTAATTATTATTGAAAGTTTCTAAGTTATTTTGACTGAAGATTGTTGATGTTATCTATGCATAGAGGAATGCAAATGCTAGTTGTCATCTCTTCCTTTCTAAAGAATACATTGTGCAGCTATAAAGGCTGGATTGCCATTGTTTAAATCTTCCTTATTTGGTTCTTTGATCTTTTGTTGGGGCTGGTGGGGTCAAAAATCTGAATTTAGCTACAGGCAACAGAATGTGGCTAGCTGTTTCACAGATTTCAAGTCTGTATAGATGCTGTTGCTCTCTTGTCTGCTAGACAAGGGAACACTATATCACCAAAATATTTTATAGTTTATTCACAGACATGCAAGATTACAGGATATGAAGTCAATGTACAAATATCAATTCTACTTATGTATCCTGAAAATAGATTGAAAATGAAATTAATAGCAATTACACAATTAACATATAATGTAAAATTATGAGTTACATCTTATATACTTTAAATATTAAAAATTATACAGTGTTTCTTAAGGAAATTTAAAGAAGATAAATAAATGGAACATATTCTGTCATCAAGAACTAGAAGAATCCAAATTCTAATTGACATTTCTTTTCAAAATTGATATTAATACCTATGGATTCAATGTTTAAATCTGAATCAAAATCTGAGTAAGCCTTTCTGCTATAAATGACAAACTGATTCTAAAATGTATATAGAAATGAAAATTGTATAGAATAATCAAGACAACTTTTACAGTGGAGCAAATACAAGGAATGAATAAGAGCTCATTTTTTGTTTTAAAGCTCCAGTAATCAAGTGAGCTCGTGAATAGCATATAAGTCAAGGTAACAGAATAAATGGTCCAGAATTAGACCCACATGAGTATGATCACTCAACTTCTGACAAAAGAGCCAAGGAAATTAACTGAGGAAAGTGTAATTGTGTTTATCAAATCCTGTTGGAATAATGTGATAGTCTTGTGTAAAAGAACTTAACTTTTATGACATACAGAATATAAAAGTTAAATAAAAGTGGATTATATGTCTATGTAGACAATTTGATATTATAAAATTCAACAAAAAATTAGGAAAAATTGTGATTTTAGCTTTAACAGAATTTTTTTTTAAATAAGACACAAAAGACTTAAAATATTCTAAGTGAAGTAAGCCAGAAAAAGAAAGAAAAGTACTGGATAGTTTCACTTATACATAGAATTTAGAGAGACCAAATAAAGGAACAGACAAAAATAAAATGTAAGAATGACACTGAGGACTACATCAAGTTAAAGAGCTTCTGTACAGCAAAAGAAACATTACTAAAAACAAACAGAAAGATCACTAATTGGGAAAACATTTTCTCACACAAAAGTAGCGATAAAGGACTGATCA
>NW_004567121.1:9061544-9098182 GCF_000260355.1 Condylura cristata | reverse complement strand
TTTATTCTTAATAGTGAAAAGCTGGAAACAGCTTGCATGTCTATCAAAATGAAAATTTACAAAAGAACTGGAGAGTATACATAAAATGGAAGACTACTTAATGATAAAAATGAACAAGCTGCTGATATAAGAAACAATGTGAATCAATCTCAGAATCATTGAATGAAAGAATCTTTTCACAAATGTACATAGTGTATGATTATACAGAACGATTCCAACTGCTAGTAGAACAAGCAAAACAAAACTATTGTATAAAAAGTGGAATAGTGACTGCTTCTCTGGTTGTAGGAGTTAAGTAAGGACTAAGGATTTAGTAGAAAGAAGCCTGGGAGACATTTTTTGTGGTTGATTGCCCAATATCTTGATAAGAATTTGGGTTGAAGAGGTATGTGCATAGGCTGATAATCATTAAAGAGGCACGTACGAGTTATACATTTCATTGTAAAACTTTAGGGGAATAAAAGGGAACAAGAGTAAATACTGATCTATAGTTAATGTATGTATTTCTGTAAAACATACTTAAAAAGATAAGTGTATATGAATAGAAGATATGTGGATGGATAGAAATGTGATAAAGCAAGTATTTTCAAATATTAATTTCAAAAACTACACGGTAGATATGTGAATATTTACTGCAATATTATTTCAACGTATGTATTTATTTTCTATGTGCACATCCTTTTCTATACTCATTTGCTCTAATTTTGCAAATCCTATTAAAAGGCAAAATGTTTTTCTATTCCTTGAATATGTGCTACTTTGTGACTTGCCTATTTCAAAATATGTGGTGGAGTAATAATATTTTAGCCCTAAAACTAGAACTCAAAAGACGGTATATCTATCTGCCTATTCATGAACAGCTCCAAACTAACTGTCTTGAGAATGACAGCACACACAGAAGGTCTGAAAGTTGCATCAAGACCTTCTGAATGTCAACCAACCCCAAACAAGTGAGAGAATCAAACCAAGTTCATCAGAGCTACCCACTTGATCCTGAGCTGGCAGACGAATGAGTGAGTCCTGCTAACACCAAGGCAATCTCGTCTGATAATTTATGAGCTAGTGATAGCGAACAACAATTGATCTGTGGCATAGTGCATAACCCCTCTCAA
The DNA here is from genome assembly GCF_000260355.1 of Condylura cristata. Lineage (NCBI taxonomy): Eukaryota > Metazoa > Chordata > Mammalia > Eulipotyphla > Talpidae > Condylura > Condylura cristata. The sequence continues at coordinate 9,097,070 of NW_004567121.1, read as the reverse complement.
CTTCACTTTTTTCCATAGTGTCTTTATCATAGGATTGTAAAGATCAGATAACTCTTTCAATCTTAGAACAGTTGAACATGTACGCATGCTTAAACTTATGGCTATAAGTTTATACAATCTCTACTACTGCAGAGAGCTTTCATAAAGACCAAATAAAAAAATCTGCCAAATTCTTCCACAACATAAATTGTGGACAAGACCCATGAATATTTGCTAGGCCATTACTTTTTGTCTCAATGCCAAACAAAATCAAGACTTGTCATTTATAAAAACTAAACCTGCAAAGGAGAAGAAAACACAAATTAAATACAGAGTTAGGCCATTTTCTCAGTTTCAAAAATGTAATAGCTTTCTCAAAGAACAGTCCAGGGGATTAGGTGACTTTCTGTTTTACATATCATATTGCATTGTGTCATTTCTGAGACTAAAATCTCCAGTCACACTTTATTTTAAAAGCAAGTCACCTGTGTCAAAACCATGTCCAAGAACCTCTCCCTACCAGTTGTAAACATTCATTTTTAAAGAACTTGTTTCCTTAAGTATGTTTTCCAACTCAATTTTCCAGGTAACTTGGCACAGCTGGTAGAACCCCTTAAAACTACAAAAGCTTTCTGTGCTTCAGGCGAAGGTGGCTGCCAAAGGTTCTTAGGTTTATGCAAACACCTCCTCTTCAATCAGGGTAAATGAACAGGTTTTTTCAAATAGAAACTTTAATATCCAAATAAGTAGCATTTTTACTCATACCAACGATAAAGGGGGTACTCAATGGGAGTTTTGCACCTGGCAGGTCAGTAACAGCAATTGTAATGTCTGTGTCAAGAATTCGTCTTCAAAAAGTTTAAAGAGGGATTGGTATGGACTGACATTTCAATAAAAATTAAGTGAAGAATGCATACAGTACATTTTTTTTTAACTAAGTTTAAGCAAAACATACTTGCTCCATCCACTACTTTTGAAAATACCTGATGGACTTCTTCCTCATGTCTTTGTGAGACACTGTGATTAAACTCCCTGTTTCATGTCATTCTGTAGATCAGGGGTGATTTAGAAGAGGTAACAGCAATAACTGATACTTAACCCTTAGTGGTACGAAGACGCTCAGCCAGGTCTGTGTTCTTCAGGGTGTACTGGTATTGTATCACTCAGCTGTCCCTCTTTGCCTCATCCTGGGGCTGGGACACTCATAAAGACCCTGTCTCTTGGGAAAGGTTGTGAATTCAGTGGCCAGTAGGTCACTGTAAGTGATCATTCATTATAATATTTTGCTTCAACTTCTACATGTTCTCTCTTTCCATAATGATCTGCTATCCCTTTGCATATCTTGTTAAGAGTCAAAGTCTGGTTTTCCACCCTTTAATCTGTACTCGTTTTATGACTTGCCTTGGCAGTGGTCCTCCCTCTGTCCCTTCTTCCTATTTTTAATTGAGTGGCTAATGGAGGACTACACACCTGGGTAGGACATGCTGCACACTTTAAAAAAAGATGAAAACACAGCTGGGATATAAATTCACCATTTCACAAGAGAGAGCAAAGCGCTTATGTTTAGTGGAAATTTGATGAAATTATCATTGTGTTGGACTACATAGGCTCCAGTATATTTCATACAAACCACAAAGTTATTATTAACACTTGGCCTCAGAGTTCAATAGTCCTAAGGGAAGTGCCAGTGACACATCAGGAACAATCTTGTACTGTCACTCTATCTTGCATACTTTGTGGTCACTGAGTTATTTTCTGTAGACCTTCTCAAGGTCTCAAAAATGCACAATGCAACTGAATATGTAGCTTATCTACCTCATTAGATAATGGCACATTATCTCTCCCAAAGCATCACATGCAGTTCTCTGAAAATATTGTGGGGACAGAACAATTGATAATTTCTCCTTTCTCTCCCTTTTTCTTGCCTTCCTCTCTTCCTTTCACTTTCACTAGGCCTATTTCTGCCTCTACCCCTCCCTTCCTTTGTTCATTAAATAAATACAATAAACTTACAGAAATGGTCCATTTCTTTTGATGTAATGTGAAATTTTGTATACCCTTCATTAACACTTATGTTAAATTTCGATGTGGGTTGAAATTTTGCACTTGATATTAGACTCATGTTTCTTATTCCCACATACTAGAGAATAATATGCAAATATTATCCTCTTGATTACACCAAAAGTAGCAGACTGAGAAGTCTAGCATTAGATATAAGTGTGACAAATGTTACAGCGCTTTACAATTTCTTGGTAATAGCTGTGTCCACAGCAACACAAAAAGAAATTTATTCAAACACAGTTCTTAATAATAAAGAATGCTGGTAATAGTGCAAACTGGTACATCAGGGTCACCTTTTTTCTTGAGGCTCAACTTAATGTGAAATCTAAATAGCCATGTATATTTATAATGATATTAGTACAAAAGTACTAAATTATGATGTGTGGTTCTTTGCATTTTGTTGTCATTAAAGTTCCCATGTGGCTTAATTGTTTATTTTGTTCATCTTACACTCCACAAACAGTATACCTTATGTGATGCTTGTACCACTTTCCATATTTAAACTTAACATGCCTGATCTTCTATGTTTGAAGGATTGTTTCCAATTACTGGCAAAACAGACTAGATTTAAGCATCCGATATAATTGGTCGGATGGGCTCATGAAGTGATAAAGGGGGAATCATATTGCCTACATATTGACTTTATTTTAAAAATAAAGTGAAGCACTGCTTAGTTACTTCTTTATTTTTATTGAAATGTCAGTCCATTCCAATCTCACTTTTAACTTTCTGAGTAGGAGATCTTGACACAGACACAGAATAATTGCTGCTACTGTTCTGCAAGGGTGCAAAACTCCCATTAGGTACTCCCTTTATCATTGATATGAGTAAAATCTGTATTTATTTAAGGCAAACATTTGGATATTAAATAGTTTCTGTCTGGGGAAAACTGTTCACTGGCTCTGATTGAAGATGAAGTGTGAAGGTTTTTTTTTGCAATGAAAGAATGGCTAAGTGTCCTCTCTCAGGGCTCTATACACTGTGTTTACCTCAAAAACTAAAACTAAATTTATTCATTCATTAAGGAACAATATTTACTTCCTCTCCGGGAATAAAGTGCATTTGTCATTTGACTCCATTGGTAACATTTGGATAGGAGGACCTGCCTAGGATTGGGGTGGACAAACTTGGTATAAGGGAATTTGAGGAAATAAAATACCCCTAAGAACCTTTAATTAGCACCTAATAATAATAATAGTAATAGTTATAACTATAAAATAACATTGTTATTTATCTTGGAATATAATTTTACATCAGAGTCTCACTTTTGGGAAGTAACTACCAAGTTTTTGAAAGGGTTATACTTAATTCAGCAATTTATATTGCCCATCATTTTTATAGCTGAGTAGTGTTCCATTGTATACATAACCACTTCTTCACCCATTCATCTGTCATTGGGCACTTATGTTGTGTTCTTCAGGAAAATAGCAATGAATAGAATTTCTGGATACTTAGTAATCTACAACATCCAAACCTTTAATCCATTAAAGTTAAATTATGTTAATTATGATGGAGATACTGGTCTAGTTGCATTTTTTGAATATTGCTGTCAATTTTCCCCAACATAATTCATCAAAGAGAATTTCCCTTTTCTACTTCTATTGTATATTATTGGTCCCTTTGTTGCAGATTGTTTAAATAACTGGATTCTTTTGAGGCTCTCAATGCTATTCCATTGTTACTACCACAATGAAATATCATCTTATATCTGTGAGAATGGCTGATATTAGAAAGACCAGAAGCCAGTATTAGTAAGGGTATGGGGGAAAAAAGGATTCTCATTGATTGTTGATGGGTATATTGACTGATCTAGTCTGTATGGAAAACAGCATTGATGTTTCTCAAAATATTAAAAATAAATCTAACATATGACCCAACAATACCATTCCTTTTTTATACCTAAAAAATGCAAAAAAACACTAATATACTAATTCAAATGGATATGTATAACAACTATAGTAATTGTAATATTACTTAAAACAGACAACATATTGAACTATCCTAGTTATTTGATGACAGATAAGTAGATAAAGAATATGTATACATACACAATGGAGTACTATTCAGCTATTTAAAGAAAGATGAAATTTTGTTATTTGTGATAACATGGATGAAATAGGAGAGGATTATACTAAATAAAATAAGTCAGAAAAACTTGTACAAAAATGTACAATATTGAGAAATCAATCAAAGAAGAAGAAAATAAAACTAAACAAAACAAACCCAAAATGCTGACTGTAAAGTTGAGACTTCCAGAGTAGGCAGGGGAAGATTGGGAGCAAAAGAAGGCTGTATGGACTATGTGGACTAAGGTGGAGAATAATGGGTATCTCCCCACTGTAGTGTGGTAATATACATTTCAAGAGGGATGCCTGTATTTCTCTGAATTATATACAGTTTTATAAATCAGTGTAACACCATTAAAAATAATACAACAAAGATAAATAAGTAAAAAATGGCTTAGCTTTGATACAACTCCCTTTAGAAAGAATACAGATGCAATAATTGTTGAAATATTAGTAAAACAATATTTTGAATTATATGCCTCAATAAAGTTGAATTTACCCTAGGCTTGCAAAACTGGTTCAGCATTATGAAATCAACTGTTGTAGTTCATCAGATCGACAGATTAAAGAGAAAAAACTACACAATTATATAAATAGATCCAAGAAAAGCATTTGACAATCTCCAACATCCTTTTATTATAGAAATTCTCAGCAAGCTAGGAATACAAAGGGACTTTCTGAATATGATGAAGAGATCTAATAAAAACATACGATTGATATGTTCCTATTAAAAAAATTGGCACTCATTCAATATCATATTGGAATGCTAACTACCACAGTTATTCAAGAAAAGGACAAATAAGGCATAGTGATTAGTCAGGAAAACAACAACAACAACAACAACTGTGTTTGCAAACAAATGGCATAATTGTTTATAAGGAAAATACCAGAGTCTAAAAAGAGTCCTGGAACCGTGGAACTAATAGGCAGCTATACATCAATATAGTATGATATAAGGTTAATATACAAAGGTGAAATATTTTCTTACATCAACAATAAACAATTGGAATTGGAAATTAAAAATGCTTACATTTACAGTAGTATCAATGAAAAGGAAGAAATACTTAAGTATAATTCCCACAAAAAGTGTGTAAAATTTGTCTGAGGGAAACTATAAAATTCTGATGGAAGAAATCAAAGGAGATATAAATAAATGGAGATGGGTTTTATGTTCATGAATAGGAAGATTCAATTCTTTCAGGTATCAGTTCTTTCTACTTTGGCCTGAGTCAACAAAATTTCAATTTTATATACCCAAAGTTACTGATATTTGACTTTACAATTTACACAGACAAGTAAAAAATGTGGAAAAAGACCAAAGTTAGAAGATTCACTCTAATTGACTTCTAGTCTTACTATATAGACATAGTAATCAAGAGAATATGGTATCAATGTATAGACAAATAGATAAATGGACCAATAGAACATAATATAGTCCAGAAATAGACCCAATTATAAAAACATATTCAACTACCTTTGACAAAGGAGCAAAGATTATTCAATGGAAAGTCTTTTCAACAAATGGTGCTGCAATAAAAGGACACCTGCATTTAAATAAATGAATCTAACAGATTTTCTATTTTTCTCATGAATGAACTTAAGGTAGATCATAGACATAAATTTCAAATGAATAGCTATAAAATCCTTAACAGGTAACCTAAGAGAAAACGTAGGTGGCTTTCTGTCATGACATTTTTAATAAAACACAAGAGGAAAATCCATGAAAGAAAAAATATCTAAATAAGATTTTCTTGAAACTAAAAATGTCCACTTTGTCAAAGGCACTGCTAAAATAACAAAAAGACAAGTTATAGGCCAGGAGAAACTGTTTACAGAAACACTTAACTAGCAAAAGGGTTCATATCCAAAATACACAGAGAATTTTTGAACATTAACAATATCAAACTAAAATCAATTAAAAAGTGGGCAAAAGAGGGCCCTCCCTGGTGGCGCAGTGGGTTAAAACACAGCACTAAGAAGCGAAAAGCCACTTCCGCATGAGTTCGATTCCCGCCTGCCCCAGAGGTGACCCACATGGTGCAGCAGACCTCTCCTGGCCCGCCCGTTGCTCTCCTCAGCAGTGTACTTTGTAGATCTGCCTGTTGTGCTCCCACTCTGTCTCTGGTGAAGCCTCTGGCCACCCCTGAGCCTCTGGCCTGTACCTCAGTTCTGTATGAACAAATAAATAGATCTTTAAAAAAAATAAATAAAAGTGGGCAAAAGATCTGAGGAAACATCTAAGAAAAGATGGTATATAAAATGGCAAATGAGCATATGAAAAGATGCTGCAAATCATATGTCATTAAGAACTTGAGGATTAAAAAAGGATAACACCACATATCTATTAGAATAACTAAAATCTAAACCATCACAACAAATGCTGGGAATGATGTGAGCAAAAGGAGCTCTTTTTGTTAGTGGGATATAAAATGGTTTGGAGTTGTTGAAAGATATGGTTGTTTCTTACAAAGCTACACATACTCCCATTTGATATAGTGTGACATAGCAATCACACACCTTGATATTTACCCAAGGAAATTAAGAAACTATATCCACATAAAAACCTACACCTGAATGTTTATAGTGGCTTTACTTGTAATTATCAAGGCATGGCAGCAACTAGGCTATCCTTCAATAGCTGATTGGATAAATACTGTTTTGCATACACACAGTAGAACATTATTTAGCAATAAAAAGAAATGGTCTACCAAGACATGAAATGGCATGGAGAAAACTTAAATGCATGTTACTAACTTTTTAAAAAAGCCAATCCAATAAGCTAATTGTTGCATGATTCCAACTATATGAAATTTTGGAAAAGCAAATCTATGGAAACATTACAAAAATAATTTCTGCCACGGATTGGGGAGAGGGAAGGATGAATAAGCAGGGTACAGAGGATATTTTGGACTAAAAGTGCTCCACATGTTATTATAAATAGTGGATTCATACCATTATATGTTTGTTCAAATATGTAAGGAATGGCCCATTTTTACAACTTTATATGGGATTTCCTATGTGTATTGGAGCAAAAAGAGTAAGCTATGGCTTGGCCTTCGTTATTCAATCCTTTGCCACCCCCCCTCTCTGAGGAGTGGTTGTTGGACAACTTACCAAAGCAAGAATGTCACTCTACCTACCAGCCAAAACATATATCAAGAGTTAAAGAGGTCTTTGACTTTTACATGACGTAAAAAAATGAAGAGTGTGAAAATATCATGTGGAGTGATAGCACAATAGCAGGCAACTGAAAAAACAGGAGGCAGCGTATGTATGAAGAGTTCATTTGTGTTCAGAGAACAGAAAGCCTCAATGTGGTTCCTGACAGGAAAGGAAAGAGGTGACACATGGATAAGACTGTACTCCTGTCCCCCATACTCTAAACAAGTTCCCTCTACTTCCCCTGTAAGCCTTGATAATAAGTAGCCAAATTAGTCGACTTCTACAGACTTTGCTTTTTGTGAATACTCAGGTTTTAATTCTTCTCACCTGCTTTGGAGAGGAAGGGAGCAAGGGAGGGATGGAGAGAAAGAGAGATCCATTTTTTTTCCTATGATTTTTGCCTTTGGCTTCCAAGAGTTCTTAAATCTTCTAATCTCTTTACATTAGCTCAGAAATGCTTTTGGAACAAAAACCTTTTTCTGTGCCTTCAACATAGCTCTGCTTAAGAAGAGTTAGAGTACTGGATGACTGACAGATTCTGTTATGCTGTGGTGGAAATTTTTTCCATTAGCTTGTTTTGTTTGTAGAGAACATCATTGAAACCCCATGAATAAGTAGGCTTTAAATCCTTGATACAAAACACTGTCTTGCCAGAGAAAATGACAGAATCTATAAAAGCCTCTATATAGCTCTTTTCTGCACAGAAAAGCCATTTCCACTGAGTCCATGAGAAGGTTTTGATATCTCTGAAGTTTAAAAAGAAGTAAAAATCTTTAGATACACTAACATCTTAAACAGATTTGTTTTCTTCCCTCACTAGAGTTTCCAGAAGGTCTTTTTGGTTTGGAAAAATGCCTGGAATTACTGATAATCACCAGTTTTGGAGGGATGCTTAGTGAGGAAATTGACCTTGATAAATTAAGACAAGTAGGGAAGTATTATTAAAACATTTATTAAAAATATTTTTCTACTTTTTTTTTTTAATTCCAAGAATTCTTCAGGACCATCATGGTGAAACCTCTTGTCTTTTACTAAAAGTAGAAGAATGTGAGCAAAGAACCTCTGGCATCTGTGGGTTTTTTTTTTTTTTTAGATTTATTTATTTATGCACACAGAACTGGGGTGTAGGCCAGAGGTGCAGGAGCAGTGAGAGGATTCACCAGAGACAGGGTGGGGAGCAGAACAGGCAGATCAACAAAGTACACTGCTGAGGGGAGCAGTGGGCTAGACAGGAGAGGTTCCCCAGGCCGTGGGTCACCTTGCTGAAAGGGTCGCCGCTGGCTCCTAGTGCTGTGCTTTAACCCGTTGCTCCAGATCTCATGGTGGTGTTTTCTCCTTTTATTTCTGATCCACTCCAATTAATTCATAACAGGATGAGTTATGCCCTGGATTAGTTGAGATATTCCTTCGAGTGTTCCAAGTGGCTAAGAACACGTTGTCTTTTCTGCATTGAGTTCTAGTTAAAGGATCCTTCATCTAATCAAGAGGCATTAACTGTACTGAGACCCCATCAGACTGCAGCCGACTGTTAATCCATCTCTGATGCTGAAGGTTAATAAAATTACAAATGCCTGTGACAAAGTCTCCCACATGTTTTCCTTGCATTTTCTTAGCATGCAAATATTTGGGACAAACTTCTTCTCGGTGGGTTCTGAGAACAAACTTCTTGAGGCAGTTGGACAGCTGCTTGGACAGCCTGTGTTCTGCCATAGGTCAGGTGTAGTGTAGACACAAATGTTCCCCCACCAAATTCTACACCTTTCCTCACCTGTGAAGGTTTTCTATCTTCTGATGTTTCATTTATAAACTTAGATGCATTTTGTGTTTCATTATTTATGAAATTCAAAAGGTAAAAGTAATCTTTTTTCCCCTTTAGCTACACTGAAAGCAGATGTGTCATTATTAGGAGAATAGGCATATACTTTGTTCCGGTCATAGAAAGGAACATGAATAAAGTCCCTTGTACATGTAATATAAAGGAAAGAATGAATAATGCAGCTACCTATGCAGAAGGGAATTCAGCCACCGAAGAGTTGGAGAAACAATTGAAGGGTCTGAAGACTCAGTGTCAGCTTCAGGACTCTGAGGTTTTTTAATCCAGCTCTTGAATGTTCTGGTTTTGTTTTCTCTTTTGATAGAAGGAAGGGAGTTAAAAGGGTAACTCGAGGAAGCAGCTTTAACACCTTCAAAATTGGAATACTTTGTTGGGGATTTATAAGATATTTCAGATTGTTTTCACTTTCTTTTTTTTTTTTTTTGGTTGATATTTAGTCCTTTTCCCAAAATGTTTAATTATCGATAAAATATGATGCAAAGTGATTCTGAGCAGAAATCTCAAGCACTGAGATGACATGTCTCAGGTTCAAACCTCAAAGCTGAAATTTTTAGAGACCATTTTGTCTCCTAATGTTAATGCTTAACTGAGGGGTACCCATAGACCCCAAATTTTAAAGGATATATATCTAAAAGGGGTCTAGACATTGTCCACACATAGGCGGAGGGAGAGACACTAATGTGAAAGATTTTTAATAGAATGGGTGCATGGAGAGAGAGAAGAAAAGATTTCAAGTCATAGTTTCCCAATAAAACTTCCACCATTACTCATTCTCCTTATGGGCAAATGCCTAGCCAAACAGGTTTGGCTTGAAGAAAGATCACTGAGGCCTGAAAATTTGCCACAACTCTAAGGTAACTTCTGGTGGGAAACAATCTGAGTGAGGTTAGTTAGGACCCAGGGAACTTGGACAGAAGGAGAGATTCAAATTTCAAAATACACTACATAATCCAATGTGTAGCCAAGATAATGACCGTCACTATCTCTGCCAGGACCAGGGCAGTCTGCCCACACATTTCTTATCCATATGTCTTTCCAAATATCTCTTCCAACTGTCCCTACAGGTCTCTCCCCCAAGTCCCTGGGTCAAATTGAAAAGGAAGAAAGTTGGACCACCTGCAATTCTTTGTTACTTGAGGTCCATCTAGCTGCTGAATTTAGTAACCCTGTGGTACCCAATACCAACCCTGATCAGGAATACAGTTCATGGCATAATGGAATGATGGCCTAAGGCTGCTGCATGAGGAAAATGGTACCAACCCTGCACAGAGCTGTGTCTGTAATAGTCACAATGCTTAGTGCTTTTATGGCCATATTTTTTATTTAAAAAAAAATTGTCTAGTTGCAAGTTAAATTTCATTAAAAAAAAAACAACAACAACAAACAGTAGACATTGAATTTGGGAACTTTTCCATGCGAAATGACAAAATAAAGAATTATGCTGAAAGTTCACTGCATGAAATCCTCTCTTTGCATATCTTTTCCCAAGAGTCCTAATTGACTCAACAATGAAATATTCTGAGAACAGAATTTGTGCATTTTGCTGGCCAGCTTTTATACATTGGTTAAGTCACACCTCACATGTATTTTCCAAATAAACAGCAGGGCTGTTTTCTCAAAAGTGAAAGAAAATATTGGCAGCAATCTCATGTTTCAGTGAGCACTTTCACATACAATCCTATTGTATTATCTTCTGCTCCCTAATAGCCTAAGGAGTGGGTTCCGAGGGCAGTAAACTATCCTCTTATTTCCCAGTTGATATTTTTGAGATGAAGTACATTTACATCTTTATATATTCTCTAGGGGTTATAGGTTAAAACCTCTGCAAATACATGCTTTCACACCCTGCCCACCACCGGTGCCACTGGTACCCAGCAGTCCTCCACTCTGTTCCATTAGCCTCACCCACTTCCCCCACTACCTTTCCCCTCTGGTTGCCTAAGTTTGCACTTGTTAAGAGTTTATTATTGGTTTGGTTTTGAATGACTCTTTGTTAGATTTCCTCATATTCTGCATATAAATGAGACCCTCCAATATTTGTCTTTCTCCTTCTCACTTGTTTTGTTTGGCATTATCCTGCAACAAAATATCCTTTAACTTTGGTCTCTTAAAGTATACTGCTTTAACTTGGCCAAGGTTGAGATAGACTGTTACAGACTTCTTTTGTGATTCAAATAAAATAAGGGATATAAGTCCCTTTATTACAAGTTGGTAGCTGATGTTGGCAAATGCATGAAAATAAAAGGAATGGCACATGGCAATCAAAATGGCCATTAAAACATTATTGTTCCATTAGGGAGTCTACAAATTAGACAATGCTCAGTTGAAGTGAAATCAGACATCAGGAATAGTAATGAGTTTTGAAGTTTAGCTCAGACTTAGTTTGGTGAGACCCATTATTTTATGTTAATACAGACAGGCCAGTCACAGGGAATGACAATGGGAAGATATACAGAGTAAGTGAGCCCAGGGGAAAGTTTATACAAGCTAATCACATGGAAGCCAAACAATGGTGAATGTGTGAGATTTCATCCAAATTGTTCACAGTAAATGTGTTTCACTATGATAGGTGTGAAGGGTATGTTTGGAAAATTGCTTATAACTCTCTTTGCTTTAATTAACATAAGATGGCGACCTACTGGATTATGATGGGGGCAGGAAATGAAAGACTTCTGTTAATTAATGTAGATGGTGATTTTACAAATAGAAATCATAAAATATTCCCTGTATTTCATAATTTCCTTGTAACCTATTGCATACAATCACTGAGGCTCACTTATGGTGTATGCAGTATCATGTTAATATCATGTGGACATTTATAAGACTGTGTGACAGTCTTATAAATACATGCTTGATAATCTATCCTTACTTAAAAATGATAATACTTAACATTTGTTGAACCATTATGAAATGTCAGCCATATACTGATACCTTACATATAATTGATGTCACAAAATAACTATGAAAACTTACTGTTATTATCTATAATAATATCAATATTATTACTCATTTTACAGAATACAAAATTGAGGCATGAAATAATGAACTACACAGACAGAAATCAGTGGCACAGAATTTCAAATCCAAACAATTTAACTATAAAATTTCATGTTCTTAATTACTATATTTAAATTCCTGTCTTCAAAACTATAAAATCTTCCATAAATAAACCTGAATTTCAAAAATTTTAAAATGCTTCTATTTTAATTTTCCATTACATTTGGATTTTAATAAATTTCCCAAATACCCATTTTATTTAATTTGGCCACATTGGTTAGACTTTTATGAAAATTGAAATGCCTTCAAAGATTTTTCTCTAGAACTTTGTGCTTCTTAAAAGAAACAAATGAATACCATCATTGTTAACTTTACTGTGTAGTCACTCAGCTTGAAAATATACAAATTTTAATCACAAAAAGTTTATTCATTTTAATACCACTTTAGGTTTGAAATATAAAAAGGCAATATCATAAAAACAAAGTTAGGTGCTAGGGACACTTCTTATTTCATCAGATACAATCACTAGGCTATAAAGTTGCAACTCCTTTGAAAATTTAGCAGGTAGCCCAAGACTTTTAAAGATCATACAGCCCTTATTTTTCTAGCATTTCCCAGCCCCATACTTTCTACAGTGACTGTATGCTTAATTGACTATGGGCTGTATTGAATATTTGTCCTTTCCTGACAGAAGGATTCAATTACACTGGATTTATACTTGAATAAATGGCTTTATTCATCCTAATCTTGTTATATTATTGGTGCAACAGTAATACTGAGCTAGGGGATTCTCTGCATAACTAAGCACAGAGAAAGCAATTAGGGTAAGGCTAGGTGATATCAAGATTTGAAATGACTTAAATTTTGGTATGACATATATAACTGAAAGGAAGCAAAATGTAGCTATTGGGACATTTTTTCCTAAAAAAAAAAAAAAAAGAAAACCTTCAGTGGAAAGTGGACAGTGAGCGACTTTTAGTAGCCATGAAAAGTCATTGATCTTTTGGTACTGTTGGTAGCAGTTCTACTATTTTGTTTATCATTTCATATAAATAGGGATTAAAACATTTTATCATCATGCATCACAAGGTATCTGTGCCTACACACTGATAGTAATAAATAAAGAGCTTTTTTATTAATTTAAGTTTTGGTCTTCGTTGTTTATGAATCAAAACCAATATTTAAAATCTGATAAATCTACTTACCCAGTGATTACTAAATAAATCTATATTAAACACCAGCTAGTAAGTGGGGGAGAGGGTTAACTCATGTAACTAACTTGTTAGGTCTTCTTTTGTTTAATCCTTTTAACAGACTATTTACTCTCATTATCATCAAAATATCAGTGAGGAAATTGAGACCTCCAAAGAGTGACTTACCCAAGTTCCATAAAGAAAAAATAGCATAATCCCCTCCAGTTCAATCCATGTTGTGGCAATGACAAGAGATAATCTTTTCCTATATCTGAGAAATATCCTGTAGTGTATATACACTTCATCTTTGAAAAATCAAAGGACGAAGACAAATACCAGGTAATTTTACTTGTATGTGGACTACAGTGAAACAAATCAAGGAAACTGAAAAAAGTCAGTGGAACAAATATAGAAATGTGACCACAGAATTGAGACCACTAGGTGGGGAGAAGTGTTTGGGTGGGATAAAAGGAGAGAGGAAACCCAATGGTCTATGGTACAAGTCAGGGATATTGTACCCAAGGGGGAAACATATAACCTACAAAGGTACCCCAATCAGGCTAACATGAATTTCTGAAGAAACACTATGTGCAAGAAGAAAATGGAATGACATGTCCAAATACTCCAGGATTAAAAAAAGCCAATGGAGAATAATACTCTACCCTCCAAGGTGCACCATCAAATATGAAGACAGAGAATCTGAAAGAGTTTGCCAAGAGTAGACCCTCTTCTGAGAAATACTGAAATGAGTTCTTATACTTAGCATGAAGAGAGGAGTAAACACAAAGAACCGAAAGAAGGAAATAGACTGAGCTGCAAAAATTAAGGATAAAATGGAAGCAACAGACTTTCCTGTATCGTGAATCTCTCCAAATGTAAATGGACTTAACTCATTAATTAAAAGACACCAAGTATCTAGTTAGATTAGGAGACAGAAGCCAATCTTCTGTTGTCTCCAGGATATAGACCTGTGCTCCTACAATAAACATAGATTCAGAATAAATGACTGGAAAACTGTCCTACATGCAAATGGACCAAAGGGAAGTCAGGGACCATATTTATATCAGCTAAAATAGATTTCCAGATAAAAATGGTAACAGACGATAAAAATGAACACTATGTAATGATTAAGAGAACAATATATCAAGAAGATATATGATGCTCATCAATATAAACTCACCAAATGAAGGAACACCAAAATATAATAGGCAATAACTATCAACTCTGAAAACATATGGAATAAAACACATTTGTGGTAGGAGTTCTTAGCATCCCTGTCATACTAATGGACAGGTCAACCAGGCAGAAAATAATTAGGGACATTCTAGACTTAAAGCAAGAATTAGACAGCATGAACCTACTAACCATTTATAAGGAACTGCATCCAAAGAGAGCTGAGTACACATTCTTCTGAAATGCACAGAGCATGTTAGCCTGGAGTGACCTTATATGGTTCACAAGACAGATACCAATAAATTCATGAAGATCTCTTATCTGATGATAAAAGTATCAAAATGCAATACAAATTCAAAAGAAAGCAGGAAAATTCTCTAATACGTGGAGCCTGAACAACACCCTACAGAAAGGCCACTGGGTTCACATGGAAACCAAAGAAGAATTCAAAATGTACTATGATAAAAGTAACAATGAGGACACAACCATTTAGAATGTATGGACCATTTTGTATGGCAAAGTCAGTGCTAAGAGGGAAATATGTAGCAGTACAGACTCACATCAAGAAGCAAGAATCTCAGGCCCTCCCTGGTGGCGCAGCAGGTTAAAGCACTGCACTAAGAAGCCTAAGCCACTTCTGCATGAGTTCGATTCCAGCCTGCCCCGGAGGAGATACACATGGCGTGGCAGACCTCTCCTGGCCAGCCCACTGCTCCCCTTAGCAGTGTACTTCATAGATCTGCTTGTTCTGCTCCCCACTCTGTCCCTGGTGAATCCTCTCACCCTCCGCATCTCTGGCCTGTACCCCAGTTCTGTGTGAATAAATAAATAAACCTTTAAAAAAAAAAAAGAAAGAAGCAAGAATTTCAAATAAATAACCTTGTCTCTTATCTCAAGGAACTAGAAATATGAGGTCAAGACAAAAGCTCGGAGAAGGCAGTAATAAGAATTATAGCCGAATAACTGACAGAAGTTAAACAGAAAGTCCAAGTGATTAATGCAGTTAAAGCTGGTTCTTTGGGGGGGAAAAGAAAAGATCAACTTCTAGATAAAGGCACTAAGAATAAAAGGTAGAAATCTCAAATAAATAGCATAAAAAAAATGAAAGGAATAATTTCAACAGATTCTGCAGGGATTCAGAGGATAGTAAGAAATTGCTATGAACATTTATATGTTAACAAGTTCAATAACCTAGAAGAGATTGAAAAGTCCTTAGAATTATACAATCATCCAAGACTGAGTAGGTAAGAAATAGAAAATCTGAAAAATAAAACAAGTACAAGCAGGAAAATTGAAACACTAATTAAAATCCTCCTAAAAAATAAAAGTCCTGGACCAGCAAACTTCACAAGCAAGTTCCATTACACTTTCAAAGATGAACTAATACCAATCTTGCTCAAATTCCTCCAAAAAAAAAAGAGAGAGAGAAGGAATAAGGAATACTTCCAAACATATTTTATGAGGCCAATAAACCTGTAATACAAAAATGAAACAATGACAACACACACACACACACACACACACACAAAAACCACAGACCAATATCCCTAATGAACAGATGCAAAAATCCTCAATAAAGTTTTAGCAAACTACATCAAATGATGTATTAAAAGGATTATATACCATGACCAAATGGGGTTTATAATAGGGAGATCGAGGTGATTCAACATACAAAAATCAATCATTTCACCACACCAACAAGAAGAAAGATAAAATCATATGATCATATCAGTGGATAATGAGAATGCATTTGATAAGATTCAGCAGCTATTTATAGTAAAAACCCTTGAAAATAAATGGAACACATCTTTTCATAATAAAAACCATGTATCTACAGCTAATATCATTCTCAATGGTGAATAACTAAAAACTTTTCTACTAGTATTTGGTACAATTCAAGGATGTTCACTCTCACCACTACTATAAAACATACACTAATAATGTACTATTATTAGGAGTCCTCACTAGAGCAATTAGACAGAAGGACAGAAAAAGAATACAAGTCTGGAGAGAAGTAAAGCTCTCTTTATTCATAGATGACATACATAAAGTACTTCAAGACTTCACTGAAAAACTAAAACAGAAAACCAGTTCAGCATAGTTTAGGTTACAAAAACAATGCACAAAAATCAGTCAACTTCCTGTGTGCAAATAATGAGAAACAGGTATACTGCACACATATGCTGATAGTGGAGCTAAATTTTGCACAACAGCTGTAAGAAATGTATAGGTAAGACATGCAAAGTGTCTGAATCCCTACCTCTCTCTTTGAACATACACAATTTCTAGACAAATTTGAGAATGAAAATTTTAAATATTGCTTGGGAAACATTTCTGTTACAGCAAACCAGAAGTCTGGGAAATAAATGATTAATGTATTTTATATAATGAAGAAAATTCTAAATGTAAAAAATTTTAAAGCAAGACAATGACTAATAAAAATAAGCAAAGTTTTTTTAAACCTGAAAAGTATAGATAAACAATTCACAAAAAGTAAACATAAATGACTAGTGGTGTAAAAATGGTAATTGGACTTTACTCAGCAACAAAAAGGGCAATTGATTGATGCATGTATATTCACAACTGTATCAGACAACATAAAGAGTTCTCTATGCAAAGTGAAAAATCTTGATCTGTGTAGTCCATGTTTAACAAATGGAAAATGAGAAGTAGTGAGATTGAGTGGTTTGTGAGGGACAAGTGTGGGTGTGGTGGTGATGTGTCTAAGGGGTGATGTGGGGTGGCTAAGCTCCTGTACCTTGATTGTAGCAGTGGTTATACAGATCTACATGTGGGATCTATACTTAGGGTGAACTTCCAGAAAACAGTTACCCATATACACCTACAAATTGATGAAAGTAAGATCAGAGGATCTTGTTAACACCTTTATATTAAGATCAATTTCCTCATTTTAATACTATATTATAGTTATATAAGATGTCATTTTGTCATTTTTGGAGGAAGTCAGGTGAAAGGTTTATGGTACTCTACCATTTTTGTAACTTTCTGTTAATTTATTTTGAAAAAATGCTCAACTCCAACATAAAGAAATACAAGTTAAGGTTGTAAGATATTATTATTTATCGTATTAGAAAAGTTTAACAATAGTCAGTGTTATAAATTGCACTCAGTTCTCCCCAAGCAATTTGAAGTTCCAATTCCCACTAACTGTGAATGTGACCTTATGTGGAAAAACATTCCTTTGCAGATATTCAAGGTAAAATGAGTTCAATGAAGGTGAGTGCTACTCCAATTTGACTGCTGTGCTTTTAAAAAGGGGAACTTAGGATAAAGAGACAGACATGCATAGGAGGAAGATGTGAAGACACAGCAGGAAGGTAGTTATCTATAAGGCAAGAAATGTCTGAGGCCACCAGAAGTTTATGAAAAGCCCTGGAGAAGTGTCCCTATGGGAACCAACATACATTTACTTTGATCTCAGACTTTTACGGTCCAGGACTATTAGACAATAAACTTATGCTACTTAAGCCACCAGTTTGTGGTACTTTATTACAGCAACTCTACGAAATGAATACAGGAGAAGTATGAAGAAACACAGTTTCATATAGTATTGTTATTGAAAGTAATAAATTGATACAACTTCTTTGGAAGGGAATTTGGGGATATTTATCAAAATGGGAAATTTTGTGACCTCAGTCACATATCAATCACATCAGTTCTTCTTATACTATTCATCCTCACTACATGCTTTTGTATTTTTCCAAGGATGTATTTTCAAGAATATTTATTACAGTGTTGTTTTTAATAACAAATCCCTAAAATATCCCAAGTTTCCATTCATAGGAAAATGAATGATAAACTGTGATTCCATGTAATGTGATACAGACTGATAATACCTTATCAACACATAAAGTATCCAAAAGCTCTGGAAAAGAAGTAGCAAATTTATTTGATGGCAAAACCAGCTGTGTTGACGTGAACATTTTACAGTCTTTATTCACTGCTGTCAATGTAAATATTCATCCGTTACATTGCATAAATAGTACTGTTGAATAAGCATTACCTCTCTAAACCCTTCTGGGAGTTTTGTTATATAGAGTATAATTTTTCTGAAACTAAAAATATTGTTAATACTGAAGTATATCTGACCCTAGGATTTGGAATAAGGGAATGCGTGCCCATATTCACAGCTATTGAAGTATATGTGCTAAAAATATACAGCACAGATTGGAAAGGTTACCAGGTATATTATTAAGTGAAAAAAGCAAAGATACAGGGCCTATATAAAGTTCCTTTGGTAAATGTTATATGCGCATAAACAACTGGAAAAATATCTAATTATAATGCTTTTACTCTGGGAATTGGGATGAGTTCTGCCCTAATTCTCTGCCAAAGATGTCCTAGTTAACTGTATTCTCCAAAAAAGTGGATTTTTTTTTTTTTTTTTTAGAATCCTGTACTGATAGTAAGTTTTAGAAGCTGGCTGCCTTATCCTACTCGCTTGACCCTGGCTGACTTGAAGCTCTTATGTCTGGTCATTCATAATCTCTAAACGAATGTCTCCCAGGTAGTAATACATCATTCTCTTTTGGGAATAATGCAGATTAGATAAACATGGCTACAGAAGTTGATTAATATTATTAACATGAAAAGGAAAGTATATTAGTTTAGCATACTCAATATCACCAGAAAATAGAATACTTCTCAAATGCTACTAAAACATGAAGATAAATAGCAAAAAAAAAAAAAAAGAAAAATCAACAACAATACCAAATACACACACAATAAGATTGTAGTCGATTATCAGCAACAAAATTTCATTTCTTACCATTTTGTACATTCATTGGTCGTTTAGATTAACTTTAATTGAATTGAGCCTTTAGGGACAGTCTGTTAAGATGTCTCATAATGGGTTATTAAATAGATATAATAATATAAATTAACTCCAGGAAATTTAGAACAGGAAAGAATCTTAGAGATAACATAGGTAGGTCTTCTCAATTTCAAGATGAGAAAATTGAGGCTCTGAGTAGGAAAGACTGCCTCCAGGCAGCCACAAAGGAGTAAGGAAGGAGATCTGCCCAGGCTCCCTGGAAGGGCATTCTAACACCCCCTCTAAAGCACCTCTGCAACCACAGCTGTGGAAACCTGATCAAGGTTTTCAGTCATTTCCAGTATCACTGGGGTCCCCAATGAGGACACCTGGAACCGGGGTGCAAATGTAGACTCCCACCCCTCATGTGGCAATACTAGCACTCTCCTCAGAGCCAGCCTCTCTCCACTCCTCCTTAGAACCCTCTCCACCTCCCTTCTCTCCCCTTCTCTCTCCTTCCCCTTCTTCAGTTTCTTTTCTTAGTTCATTTATAGTAAGTGGATTTCATAAAGTCAACTAAAATTTACTTTTATCTTTCAGTTTTTTTCTTTTCATAAAGCACAAATCCTAAATCATATTTGTTTTATCTGAATATTTTTATTTTCCTATAATGCCAGGTAAAACCCCAAACTGACTGCAGGTTCTTTTTCAGACCATTGCTAATCAAAGTATAATGTGACCCCAGGTATTAGTATCTCTATTTGCCTGCATTTCCTCCAAACACACCAACATTTCCTCAAATGTACGGGTTATATGAAATTTGTACTTGCGAATCCAATACCTCTCTCTCTCTCACACACACACATACACACACACACATGCACATGTATATGTATATCAGACACTGAGTATACTTGCGAATGAATGAATCCTCTTTTCTCCTAGCTGTTTATGCAGGAATAGCTAAGGGGCACTAATGTGATTGCAATATCCTGTCAGAAACATCAGACTTGTAAGACAATACTTTTCATTTTCATCTTTTTCTCTGCCCAGGAGGGTCCTGTGAGGACCTAACTGGAGCAAAGCAGCCCTCAAGGCATCAGATCAGCCAAACGCTTGCTTTGAATGCAGGAGAGGATCAAGGGATGAGAACTTAAAAGTCAAAATGCTACATTTTCTATCCAGTTTGTCACTATTTCCTTCTTAACTCACACTCTGGTGACCTTGGATTTCCTGTAATTAATCTTTTCTGGGCTAAAACCTAGAGAGTGTCTAGATGAAGGGCTGTCCTGGCTGCTATAAATGACAACCCCTCAAATTAAAATGCCTACTTCTCTTCTGTTACCTCTTCACCTATTTTCCTATTCCTTTGAAGGTCACCAACAACTAGGCATAAAGATGAAATTGGGGATAAAGCAAACAAGAATGATGCTTTGAAAACATGCATTATTTGGGAAATTTGGCCAATACACAGTGCAAAATTAATACTTTCAATCATTTCATCTTGTAATCAATAGATCTTAACAGTTTGAATGCAGATTTTGTATTATTAAACAAATATTTTGATGGAGTTGCTACTATCTAATGTTGATAGATATTAAGAATTAATAAGTGGGTTTGGCCCTTCCTGGTGGTGCAGCGGATTAAAGCACAGCACCAAGAAACTAAAGCCACTTCAGCACGAGTTCGATCCCCGTCTGCCCCAGAGGAGACCACATGGCGTGGCAGACCTCTTCTGGCCCGCCCACTGCTCCCCGCAGGAGTGTACTTCGTGGATCTGCCTGTTCTGTTCCCTACTCTGTCCCTGGTGAATCCTCTCACCCTCCGCATCTCTGGCCTGTACCCCAGTTCTGTATGAATAAATAAACCTTTATATAAAAAAGTGGGTCTTACCACTTTAAAGGAATTTTGAAGATGTCTGTTGAGCTTCAACCTTTTATTGTTGAGTAACTCTCAATAAGAAAATGAAGAGATATTAGAAATTGTGATCAATATGGCTCTTTTCCAGTTATTCATCTCACTAACTCTTCTGGGAATAGTTAATATATTTTATTTCTTAATATAAATTAAAAGTTGATATATTAACTAATTTTGAGGTAAAATTTCAAACTTCAAGAGCAGTGTGGTCATTCATTCTATTGAAAAGTCAAGACATTTCAGAAAAGCTTTTCTGGACTGACTCAAGAAGCCCAGTGATATGATTTCTAAGGTCCTGGTGACAGGTTGTGAGAAGGAGGCAGTGGTCAGTGCAACAAAACAGTAGTGGCTGCATTTGCCTGTGAATAATCTGTTTTGAGATTGGTGCCTCTCTTTTCTTTCAAGACTACTAGCCCTATATAAAAGAATTTGAAAAGTGTGAGAGGAACAGTGAGAAGCAAACTAGGCATCAGTGAAGGGTACTCTGAATGGATTTCATCCCCAGCTCCAAACTGAAGAGGTTTCAGGTGTGAGAATTACAACTTGCAGAGAAATACACATCCCCACAGCATAAAGACTGTGAATCGACATCCTGAACGGGGGGCCACTGGAAAGAGGGGATGGAGTTAAGTGGCCATGCTTGTCTCTAACTGGACACATGCATGCTTTCACTCTCTTGAATTTCTAGCACATATTTGCACCCTGTTGTCTCAACAAAGATAGTGTTACTGTTAAGAGCTATTGACTAACTTATCTCTCTTTGGTTTCTCTTCTCTCCTTCCACATTTAATTAAATCTATTTTTATTTTTCTCTGCATTTATGCTTTTGCTTCTTGTCCTAAGTCCTTAAGTGTGTGGACGTGAACTAAGACTACTGGTCATCCCTTTATTCCCTGGGTTGCTGTTTAACAACTTGGCACCCAATGTAGGACCATAGTACTTAGTACCATGTATAGACATTGTACTTGGATAGCACATAGTACTATACAAGGAAGGTATAAGAACCTTCCTTGCAGTAGTCATCACATGTTGCAATTATAAGACATGTATGGGGTTTTTTCTGTCTCTAATTTGGAAGCACTTGGTTGTACTTCAATAAACCTCTTTCTGTATTTTGATCTAAACATAGTTTCAGCCATTAGTTCAGGTAGATTCCTTTTTCCTTGTATTTTTCTTTAGGTTTTGATATGGGTAATCTGGTACTATTTGATCTATTGAAGATTATTTTGGCTTTATGGAGCTATCCTGTGGACATATGTGTGGGACTCAGTTTCAACTGCCAACTTAATGTTTATATTTTCTTCAGGGGAGTGAATATCAGTGTTTTCTATAACTGTTTTTGGTTCAAGAGGAGATGAGCATTTTGCTTCAGTCTAGAATTTGCTTCGGCAAATTCCAACTACCGTCTATGAATTAAGTTTAGAAATGACAGAGGACAATTTGGTGGCACAAAGAAGGGTAAAATGACCTTTCCCTGATAGTATTGAAGGAGAGAGTAGGGGATGAGGGGAAACAAAATTACTGGAGATTTGATCCCACCAATGGGAAATCCCTTTCAAGAGGTCAGAGCCTCTGCTGAGGAAGCTGCAGAGGCTCTGTAGCTCTTGATGTCCCCCAAATAGAGCTATAAAGGTTTTCCCTCATACCAGAGAGGGCAGACAGTTTGGTCAAAGGCATTACTCTGGAGTAGGATAGCTCCCTCTGTCATTTCCTGTGGGGGGATTGAGTGATCAGGGGCAGCTTATAGAACATTATTTGTAATAAATTTCCTCTTCCAACAGGTAACTCTTGAATTGTAGAAATAAGCATCTCCGTCCTGGAAGGATTGGAAAAGGATAGCTTTTTACCTCCCATCAAACTATCTGTATGATACTTATTATGTGCACTATTAATGTCAGATGAGCAGAGAATGGTTCTAGGGGAGGCTAATGAAGAGGTTCATCATGTCCACCAGGAGGAACTAGAAACCCCATAACCATAAGAGGATGTCCCAACAGTAGACCCCGACTGGAATGCTTTCCTTCTATCCTTTCCACAGGGAATGAAAAGGCTATAATTATATTAACAGTGTTTATTAGGGGGGCTAGAGCAGGGAATTCCTAAACAAAAGAATTTTGGCAAGTTAGTAGAGCTTCAGCAAAAGGTGAATGATGATATATCCAAGTTTCTTGAAAGGATTGTCTAAACTTATAGTACTCAAATAGATATGAATCCAAATGATCCAGAAAGTTTTCAGATGATTAACTTGACATCCATTGGACAGACTACTCAGAATATAAGGAAGAAATTAACCAAGATAGAAGGTGCTGTAAGTTCTTCTCAATAGATGGGTAAAGCCTTTAGACTATGCAATGCAAGAAAAGAGACCAAGTCCTTCAGCATCATCCATAAAGAAAAAAACAGAACAGGATTTAGGAAGAACAAGGAAAGAATATAGAGATGAAACAGGTACAGCAAATCATTAAGGCAAAATCGGGCTTCTTTCAAGGAAGAGGGACATTGGAAGGACAGATTCTAGACTATAATCAAGAGAGGGAGAAGAAATGAGAATGTAACAGGCAAGGAAGCAGATGATGGCATGAAACGAGGCTTCAGATAGTGGTCACAGAAGGGAATACAAGCAGAGTAGAAGAAATGAAGAAGCAAAGAGCTAAGAGTGGAAACAAATGGTAGTCCAGAGTGAGGGTTCAGGTAAAGAATTTGGAAGCGGAGGGACACCACTTTATTATAGTAACCCTTTGGGTCCAAGGTCACACTTACCTTGTGAGACTAATTGATTTCTGGGCAGACACAGAAGCAACTTATTTGGCCTTAAATTCTAAATAAGCTCAGGTCAGCAAGACCTTTCAGTTTTTCTGGGAAGACCACAACACAAAGCCTTTGTACAACCTCTGGACTACTAATTTGTTGATAAAAGCTTTAACATAAATTTTTATATGGGAAAGAGTGTCAGTACACTTCTTTGGTCATGACCACTTAATAAACATGATGCACAGATTATTATACAAGATCAGCCACTGTACCTGAGCCGCCCCCAGAACATGCCTTTGCCTTGCAATTCCAGACGCCACTCATGCAGGGTGAAGTATTGCCCCCAGAAATCTACAAAAATATATGTAAAGTGGTTTGTACTGACGTGACCTTGGACTTGTAAAAACAAAACTGTAAATCTTATAAGAATACAATGGGTGGAAGAGAGCAGAAGGCCCTTGGGAAAGAAATGCCACTTGAAAGAGAAGGCTGGAGGAAATTCAATCAGTATTGCAAAAGTTTTTTCAGTCTGGCCTCATTTGGCCTGCTGCTCTCCCTACAACAATCCAATTTTACTGGTAAATAAACACCACATAATGAGTACCATTTTGTTCAGGATTTGAGGGCCATTAAGGAAATTGCCTAGGATGTACATCCAACTGTGCCAAACCCTTAAATCTTATTAATTGCCATACCTGGGGATTTAGGTTATCAGTACTAGACTAAAAAGATTCCTTTTTCCTATATCCCAATAGATGCCCTAGAACTATTTTTTACCTTTGATTAGCAGGATGCTAAATCCAAAGTATCTACTCTGCAATATTGCTTGAATGTGCTTCTGTAAAGATTTTTAAATTCCCTGAATATTTTCAGGAAAATACTGGCCATGCATCTCAGAACTGTCCAACTTACACAGTTCTCCTTCTACAAGTTATGGAAGAGTTACTAACTGCCAGCCCAAACTGTGAATCTAGCTTAAAGAACATCATATTGGTCTTGAACTACTTGGCAGAGTGTGGCTACAAGTGTCAACTCAGAAAAACTCAGATATGCAAATAAAAGATGACAGATTGGGATTTGAGATCAGGTAAGAGAAATAGCTTCATAACAGAGATTTCAGATTTCAAAGTTCCTAGCAGTTGAAAGCAATGCATAGCTTTTTGGGAATGGTGAGATTTTAGAACGTAGATCCTTAACTTTGGGTTAATAGCAAAACCCCTATATGAAACCCTCATTGACCAAGATCCAATGTTTATTGTAGACTCCGAATGTCAACAAGTCTCTAATGAAATCAAGAGAAAATTGATCACAACAGCCTTAAGGCTGCCTGACTCCAAGAAACCTTTCTGACTTGATCTACCTGAGAGACAGAGTCAGCCTGGGAGTACTGACTCGGTCACTGAGATGAAGAATGCAGGCCATCACAGGCCTGTCCAAATGCTTAGACCACACCGCTAAGGATAGTTCTACAAATTTGATGGCTGTAGCTAACCCCTCAACCTTCTGTATGAAGCAGAGAAATTTACGTTAGGTCAGCCTATCAATGTGTATGCACCACAGCAGGTTTGGACATTACTAGAACATAAGGGTAGACTTTGATTGACTGCTGGGTATATCCAGGAAGCGTGGTCTGGGGTAAATTTTCACTAACCAGAAGTAATTTGAAATTTAATGAATTGGTTTGATGTGGTTTTACTTTAAACTATAAAACTGGAGTTGGGAAATGAAGCTTTTTAAAGATTAATAATTCTAATTATGTCATTGAAATAACAGTTTAAGCTTTTGCTATTAACATTGTGATGGATGAGATTAAAAATATCTTTACGTGTCTCTGTTGGGTAAACTTATGCCTATGACAAAACTTCCTAGAAATCTACATTCTGACAAATTGATTAGAGGAAATTTTATGGAACTTCAAAAGAGCTACCAAAATGCTACATGAAATTCCTCCTTTTCCTTCAAGAAAGGACATTAGACAAGTTCAATACATTTGGTATTTACCTGTCAAATTAGAACTTAATGGGAAGCTTTATCATTTGAGAAAAGTGTTAATATTGGTGTTTTAAAATTTATGTGAAAACTTTTGAGTGTCTGATATAATATTGCTTGTCAATTTTGATTGTTTTTGTTCTGGAATGTCCTAAGTTATAGTGTTGAAAAAAATTTCCTTGTCAATTATGTTATCAGATTTTTAATTTTGGTTATTTGAATGTTTTGAGATTTCAGACATTGTTTCTATAAAAATTAATGGGAGAAAGATCTCAACAACATCTTAAGACCTATGCTAATTAACTGAACTTGAGAATGAGAGTTTTTTTTTATAAAGGATTAAACTATTGAAGATGAACATAATTTTAATAAGTTCTTATTTGAAATGATTTTTTTTTGTATTCAAGGAAGACTTTCTATTTTTACTGACCATGACCTACAGTAATGTTAAATTGAATTTGTTAAAATGAAAAATTTTGACCATCATATTATGGAAAAATAGTAATAAATGGTTTTATGATTCATGGCAATATATCTATCTTTACAGAATTTCAATAGGGAATGTATTTGTATCTTTTAAAAATAATTGTATGGTTCATTATCATGGAATGTGATTCATTACCAAAGATTTGATTGGAGTAAATTTTGGAGATGAAATTAAGCATAGCCAATGAGAAAAGAGCCTGCCATGTTGCCTGTGGGATTCCAGAGACCTCTAGAATAAAGTCTTGGGAACTTCAAGGAGAAGTCTGTGCAAAGGTATAAATATCCCAGAAACAGTTTGCTGAGACTGTAGCCTGAATGGTTTGGCTCTCAAAGTCTACACAGATTGTCATAGGTCATTTATTTAAAATTCCAATAAACACCACAAAGTTTCTGCTTGGCTATTCTGTTCTTTGCATTTATGGATTGAAATTAGATTTATTTTTCCACAGAATTTTGCTGTACTATTTAGTAGAATTGGGGTGATTGTAGAGTGAATATTTTAAGTAGCAAGGTTTTTTTTTTTTAATTTTAAAAGATTTATTTATTTATTCGTACAGAACGGGGTACAGGCCAGAGATGCAGAGGGTGAGAGGATTCACCAGAGACAGAGCGGGGCACAGAACAGGCAGATTGATGAAGTACACTGCTGAGGGGAGCAGTGGGAGGGTCAGGAGAGGTCTGCCAGCCATATGGATCTCCTCTGGGGCTGGCGGGGATCGAACTCATGCAGAAGTGGCTTAAGCTTCTTTGTGCGATGCTTTAACCCACTGTGCCACCAGGGAGGGCCCAGTAGTAAGGTTTTAATGACTTTTTTCCCTCTGGGTTTTCCTGATATTCTTACTAAATAGTAGTATTTAGTATGTAATATATGACTTACATCTCTGTTTTTGCATAAGCTGATTAACTATTTTTTAGACTTTGCTACATGGTTATCCATGGACAATTCTTTGTGGTTGATTGCTATTTCTTTTTCCTCAGGAAAAAAAAAAATTCTTTGGAAGTCATGACCCACCACCTATACGTTTGACTTTCATCAGTCTAGAAATGGTGACAACGTTTGAAAGGGGGAAAATTGTCAGAGGAACAGTGTAAAGGAAACTCTGGCCCAGTGTATGATTTATTGAATGGACTCCACCAACATCTCCACAGGGACAAGATCTAAGCTGGTGAGGACTACAACTCCCAAATTATATGAAACTGACTTTTAGGTCTTGTCCTAGGTGAAATTCATAATTGCTTGCTGTGAGGATTAAGATTCATGAAGTATGTGAATATTTCTAACACACTGTCAGACTGTAGTCAGTGTTGAACACACCTAAGTAGAACCTAAATCTGAATGCTGTCTCTGGGGAATTTGTACTTTTCTTTCAGAAACACAACTTTGATTACATTGAAATAGTTAATAAAAATGTGATATTATTAGAGGAAATGAGCATTATAAATAACTTCATGGAATACACCTCTTCATTATAGCATAACAGTGATTATTGCCTAGTTCGACTTTCAAAGGAGTACCTGTTTCTAAAGCCACCTATGTCATGCTGAGGTCACACTGTACTTTCCTAAAAGAAATCCTCACTTATCTCTACTTTGACGATAGAAATGCAGGAAAGGTAAGTAAATTGCATAAGTTCTTACAGTTAATTGGTGACCAAATTAGGAATTAAAGAGTCTGGATTCACAGACTTAAGACTTTTATATTAGAAGTAAAGTTGGAGTCAGGTGTGATGAGATGATTGATTCTGTTTTTATTAGCAAAGGAGATTAATATAAAAGAAATAGTGTTCTTTATTCATTTTCTTTTCCTTTGTTTTGCTATCCTTGAAATTTTGAATCTTTAATTTTTAAGTTGTCATCATAATAGGGATGAAATATACCTTTTTCCTTTTTAACCCTCACTTCTGATTGCCAGAAATCACATAAAATCAAGTGAAAATAATGGGTATTAAGTTTTGGTAGTGGGTATTCAGTTGGTTTATTAATTCCAAGTTGTTATTAAGGAAATAGTTAAACCACGATTTTGTTGGTAGTTTTATTTGGTTGCTTTGTGTGAAGGAACCTTTATTTGCATTGGTAGAAAATTAATTTCTATGCTGTTACATAAGATAGGTATATGTAATCAAAATGGATAGATGTTTTTTCTATCATTTTTAATTATTTAAAAAGCAAAATTCCCAATTAACAAATAATTTATTTCAAAACACTGTTCTAAAGTCACACAGTTGTTTATTTTTTCTAAGTTCAGCAGTTAAATCTTTTCTTTCTTTGCCTTACATTGTTATTGTAGTTTATGTTATGTTTCTGTTGTTATAGCAGAGGCTGCAAATAATTATTTTTAATATTTTATTCTGAGACTAAGAAATGCCATTCAACATCAGGGCTTGCAAACTTACTTAGCATATGAATGTGTTCTACTTCAAGCAATTGAATGGGAAACAGCAGCACTAGAGCTAGAATAATTTATTTTGGGAAAACTGGATATATAATGAAAACACTGACTGCTAATTATTGGTATAAACCTCAGATCAGGGTGTACCTTTTAATGTTTCCCTTTCTTTACTTCCATCTGTAAGGTCATATTGTAGCCATATTTCAATAATTTTGAATTTTCAGCATCCTAGCTCATTTGCATTTTTCCTGACAGAAATTGTGTTGTGTTTTATGTTATAGTAGCAATTTCAGGGTAAAAAAAGCACCTTTTTTTTCATGACAAGGTTTATTTTTTCAAGAAAGAGACAGTATGTCAAAAATGTATTATAACCTCTATTTTTTCTAATAATGTAGAGTATGTTTTACCAAAGGCATTGAGAGCTGCAAATTAGCAGCTACACCTACTATTTGCTTTTTAAAAATATATTCAAAATAGTATTTAAGAGAGGGATGAGAAACCTGAAGTATGGATCTGTTTTTTCTCTAAATACTGAGTTAAAGAGTTCAGCACAGTTCCAAACTGCAAATAAAAGAAATTCTATTCTCCGGAAAGATAGTGACAGTCTCTTAAAACTTCATTTCTTTTTTAAAGATTTCCCCTAATAAATTATTCTTTAAAATTTCTTTGAGAGTATAATATTCATCAATCACATAAATGTACATGTCTGTTCACTTAGTGATATGATATGTCATTCATGATGTAACCAGGCAGGACCCGTGTTGACAGAACATATCTGGTATCTCAACATTTCTCTTGATAGTTACTAGTAACTTTCAGGATAGGAACCAATGCCCTGACTTCTATCTACACAGACTACCTGTTCTACCTGTTTCTGTACTGTACTGCATCTAAAGAACCCCACACTATCTAGTGTTTTTTACTTTTGAACTACAGTCCCTTGGGTAGAACTTAACAGACTTTACGTGGATGATTTTTGAGTGGGACATCTTCTGCTCACATTGATATTACCAAGGACTTTCCCATCTTGCTCAATTTAAGTAAATCAAAGTAAGGAAAAAATGGCAAAAAAGAGCAAAAGATTAAGATTTGAACAAAATGTGAAACTTAAATTCTTGCTATTCATAAGGAGTTTTAAAATTCATATTGACTTCTGGTTTTAGCAAAGATTGACTAGCCTGATTCTTCCATGTTTCTATCTTAACTGTAAAATGCCAGGCATAACACAGCATACAAGCATAGAAATTATCCATAAGGTAGAAAGAAGGCAAACTGCTTAGAAACTCAGGACTTGAGGAATGACTGTGATTGTTTCCTACCTTGCCTTTCTGCCTCCATATAGCCTATATGGGACAATGCAAAATCACCAGGAGAAAAAAGCCTGAAGAAAAACCTGCTCTTCCTAGTCAAAGGACTGGGGGAAAAAATGGCATAACAGAACAGAAAATTCTTTGGCGATGTCTGCATAATTCAGCCAAATATGAAACATCAAAAGTATCCTCCCATGTTCTGTGATTTCAACAGAACTGAATGGAGAGTTGACTTCCACCCTACCTTCCCATTCAACTGGGCAAATGGTAGCACCCTGAATTTCTCTCCCCTCAGAGACAAGTAGAGCTTGATTTTTGTGTCAGTGTTATGTCTGTTGGATCCAACTGTGAATGGAGCCTCTCCAGTCACCAAGCAATAAGATTTAACAATTGGGAAGAGTAGGGTCTGTCCCCAGCGAGGGGTGGATGTCCTTTTCTTAAGACCCTCAGAGTAGTCTCTTGTCACCTTGGTATAGAAAGTAGGTAGAAGTCAGTCAAGACTTTGTGGCCTAGGGAGGCTATGATTACAGACTGCAGTTAGTTTAAGATTAAGAGTAGTGAAGACCCTGAAGACTAGGAGAGGCTTCTATCCTTGCCTAAATATTTCACCCTGTGCTAATTGGTGAGGGTATCGCTAAAAGAATGTAGCTTGTAGATTTATCAGAAGATAGATTCTCTCTAAGATAACCTCCACTCTTTGTCTAGCATATGCAGTCTCTACTTTCCTTTTGTTTTCTTTTGACAGACCATTTCTCAAAATGCAGGGTAAATTATCCTGGTCCACTAGATGATTCTTTAAAATTTACAACCTTTTAAATTACCTACATGTATACTATAAAGTTGATTGTTTTCCTTTCGGAAAGATGTTTTCTTTCCTTGATGCTATTTTGATTACTTCCAAGTCTAAGAAGATCCAAGAGGGATGTGGGATTATTTCTTTTGGGCCCAAATGAGAAAAAAAAGGTAAAGCTACTCATCACTTGAGTCCATCTTCTTCCTCAGTGCTACGGCATCAGTGGGAAATTGAGGTTGGTACTGTATAAAAACCACAAGAGGAAATAGGTGGGGTAGGTTATGGCAAGTTCACATTGCTGTCCCATCTCTATTACCTGGCCCAGTGAACAGTTGAACTTCTGCCTGATCCTAGCAAGAATGTATTCTTTTAACCTGATGCCATCTTTCCCATTGGTGTCTATGAGAGGCCAACAGGGAGCTGACTGTACATTTATGTTTAACACTACCATCCAACTAGGTTATTACTTTCTCTGGGAAGTGTTACTGACCTAATGACCAAGTAGTAGTGCTCATGTTCATAAAGTCAGACTTGGAAAAATGAGATTGTTTTCACAAAGAAAGTGCTTTATTAATTAATGTGTGGTATCTTCATGGGAGAATGGCATCTAGGGAACGGGTCAGGTCATTACTCTTAGTTCAGATCCAACCACAGTCCCTTCATCTTCTCTTAAATTATTTTAATCTAGGAATCAAGAAGATGAGATGGAGGTATTTTGCTGTAAAAACTATTTCCTGCTGACAAAAGCCAGCTGCCTAAAGAAAGCGTTTTGTTTCAGTTCTCATATAAGGGGTGTGTGGTTGGTCACCCCAGATATGCCAAGGCTGGAAAATGAGATACTGAGATGCATACAGTTTACAAAAGCAATAGATTGTGTATGAAAGACAAGTCAAGATTCAAACCCTTTATTTCCAGGTAATGTCCTCATCAGCACTAGACATTCCCCCCCCCCCCCAGTTCCTTGTGGTATAACACAATACCAAAATTGAGGCCATGGTTTGGAAAGAAATTTTGGTGTGGTTGCAACTTTTGTTTGCTTATTTTTCTGTGGTATGATTTGATCTAGGAAATTAGGATTTTGTGAAGAGACACAAAAACACAAATACAGAATGAAATTATTTTTCCCTCTTGATGCTAAATATTCTTACATCTAGGACCTCTATGTACTTGTTTTTCAAACAATGGAAGATCTAATCATAATCTAACCTGACTGAAGTTCTTTTTAAGCTCTGAGTGGGGAGCATATTTCAACTCAATAGCCAACACTTTAATTGCTTATTAGCCCATTATTATTTATGTCATACATTAATGCCAGAAACAGAGAACAGTGAATTTAGTGAGAAAAAGTAAATGCAATGTCCCTGTCACATTTTTTATATTGTAAAAAAGTCTCAAATATTTTACATCAAATCACGTAACGTATCCAGTTTTTATAAGAATATTGTCTGTTGGGTGACGAATATTGTCCCTGGTGACGAAACGGGTTAAAGCACAGCACTATGAAGTTACCGCAGCCACTGAAGCAGGAGTTCGATCCCCAGCTAGGGAGCTGACCCACATGGTGCAGCAGACCTCTCCTGACCCACCTGCTGCTCCCCTCAGCAGTGCATTTCAGTACATCTGCCTGTTGTGCTCCCACTCTGTCTCTGGTGAATCCCACACTTCTGGCCCGTACCCCAGTTCTGTGTGCATAAATAAATAAATCTTTTTTTTTTTTTCAAAGAATATTGTTTGTTTAAAGTGAATGAATGGACTCCTGGCATGCTGTTTTGTTTTGTTCTAATTTTGTCCTGAACAGAAATTCTTTGGTTGACTTAGAACTTCTCATATTTGAAACAACATTGAAATTAGCTTAATATTTCAATAAAATAAGTAGAGTAGGAGTTAAAAACAATGTATACTTCTAGCAAGCTGATAATGACTTTTATTCAAACCTATCTCCTTCTTAAAATTAGTTGGTGCTTTTGGGTGTCTCTCGATGACCTATGCATATTGAAGGGTATCTCTCGCCTTGCCCTTAGGGAAGTTAAATCAGCCCCCTGCCTCTACCCATCAGACAGAAGGCATACTCTTCCAGATGAGTTCTGTTTAACCCTTCCAGGGATACCAGTCTCAATTAACCAAATACTAGATCTGGAAATCATGTAGGGATTAAAAGTACATACATAAAATGCTTTTGAATTGCTGAAGGAAGAGGGGGATGCTGACAAACAATTTGTCTCTATGAAGAACCAAGTCACAATCAGAAAATAGATCCCAAACTTGGCTTTGGGCTCCTTTATCTGAAGCTGGCAGGAGGTAGAGGGTATGTGGGAAATATTTCCATTATTTGCAAGCATGCAAAGTTGAAAGCAAAGCTGTTCGATTTCTTGTTTGAAAAGGAGGAGACAGAGGCTTCTGAAAGGATGTGGGCGATATGAAAGCACAGGGTGAGGTCTCCAAGACAGAAACACAGAAAGTGAAAGCAAGGAAGTCTTTGACAAAACATTTAATGCAATGCTATGTCTGCTTAGATATTTTAAACCTTTCTTCCTTCCCAGCAATATGGACAAATGATGGCAACATTTCACTCATCTACAGAATGGAGATTATATTAGCTGTCAGCTGCCTACCAAATTGGGACATTATGAGGATTAATGAGGATCTGGGTGCTACACTGATTGTTGCCATAGAAATGCATAGATAAGTCGGCCAGTATAAAAGATAATGTGGAATGCAAGACTTTCCAGCCCATGGACAAAAACGGCAAGACAAAAAAAGTCTCTTTGCATTAAGGACCCCAAAGAATTAGCATGATCTTGGCCAATGAATTGTTTTCCCAAGCTCTTTGTGTGTATGCATGTGTATCTGAGTGTGTGCATGTGGCCTTTTTTTGTTTTAAGATTTATTTATTTGTCCATACAGAGCTGGAGTACAGACCAGAGGTGCAGGGGTGTGAGAGGATTCACCAGAGACAAAGTGGGGAGCAGCACAAGCAGATTGACGAAGTACATTGCTGAGGGGAGCAGCGGGCAGGTCAGGAGAGTTCTGCTGTGGGATGAGGATTACCTCCAGGGCGGGGATTGAACTTGTGCTGAAGCAACCATGGCCAGCTTCACAGTGCTGTGCTCCAACCCGCTACACCACTAGGGAGGGCCTTGTGTGTGTACTTTTTTTTTTTTTTTTTATAATATAATAGTTTATTTTTACATCATTTTGTACATTTTTTTTTTCATCTCCATTGTAATCCCCGTGGGTTTCCCATCACCGAGTTACCCGTGTGTGTACTTTCAGTAGAACTGTCCGTGTGAATCTGAAAGGACCCTAGCAGAATTGATACAACCCAGCAGTCTGTGGATTCTAGTGATCTCAGGCAACCTGATGGCTCAGCAAATGCTGGCTTGTAAAATATTCATCTCCGTCAACACAGTGTCTTCCTCAGCAGCATGTTCTTTGCTCTGCTCTGTTTTTCATGATTTACAGCATTGGACAAGATTTATTTTACATTTCCTACTGTTAACTTTTCTGGGAAATTTACCTAAAATTTCTGCTTCATCATCAAATAGCCGCTCTTATACAACTACCCTAAATCTTACATCATTCTGGTGAGTGGTTTTGCAAGAGTAGTGGTTAAACTAGCCCAGGAACAGAGAAGAATGTACAAAAGTAAGAAAAGCGCCACTACCCTACCTTGGAACTTTGTGACTTGGACTGTTCCTCACAACCCAGATATACCATATGTAGGGGATAGGGATGATGGTAGTGGTCCAGAAGTGCCCCCACGAGATGGAGAATGGGACTTAGCAACAAAACTACATGTGAACACTTTTTTTAAAAAAAGATTTATTTGTACATACAGAACTGGGGTACAGGCCAGAAGCTCAGGGGTAGCGAGAGGCTTAACCAGAGACAGAGTGGGGAGCAGAAGAGGCAGATCGACGAAGTACACTGCTGAGGGGAGCAGTGGGCGGGTCAGGAGACGCCATGTGGTCACCTCTGGGGCAGGCGGGAATCGAACTCATGCGGTAGTGGCTTTAGCCTCTCAGTGCAGTGCTTTAACCCGCTGCGCCACCAGGAGGGCCATGTGAGCACTTTTTAAAGGGAGAGTTAACTCAAGTGAAACTGTAAGAATCTCATGCTGGGATTACAGAGCAAAGTTGGTATGGATTTGTATTAACAACATGCAGAAGAGAAAGTCCGACGTTTTAATGTAAATGGCAGGTGGGTGGGCGCATGTATGTCCCAGGCATAAGAATGATAGGGGTTGAGGTAGCTACATCAGGGAGAGCAAGATTAGGGAGGAGGAGCTCCTCTCTTTGCATCATTGTTTAATAAAGGTTGCTGACTAAAGAACATTGAGGAGCCAGTGACCAAGGTGAGAAAGATTGCAGTTTCTTCTACAGAAAAAGTAGCCCTGCTGACAGTCTATCTGGTGATGTGCAGATTCAAAAGAGGTAGCATATCTGGGCATTTTAATCACCATCAGTTGAAAATTTCTTGTCATAAAAGTACAGATATCTGGCAGCTGTGTCACTCCTTGTAGTTGTGCAAGACACAGAATGTAATGCCTTCCCTGGCAACCTGATGTGGAAGCTGCTGTTACTGTTGTTTCAGGGATCTGGTTTGTGTGACAGAACCAATGTGTCAAGAGAAATGGGATACTAGCCCCCCAC
>NW_004567121.1:8972977-9061444 GCF_000260355.1 Condylura cristata | reverse complement strand
CCACCCTCGTTCAGCAGTACTGGGCCAGAGACAGGATTACCAAAGTAACATGAGCAAGTATGGCTAAATCAGCACTAAATAAGACCTGTCAGGTACTATGCTGATCGATGTCCATCTGTGTGAATATCTGGAGCTGACTTGTCCAAAGAATTAAAAACATTGACTATTGAGAAGGTATGAACTCTCTTAAATGTCTAGAAGAAGGAAGAAGGGAAGGGAAAGGAAAGGAGGAGAGGGAGGAGGAGGAAGGAAGGAGGAGAGTTTGAAAAGCAATGAGCTAATCTAATGCTTGCTTTTGAGGATTTAGTAAAATCACCAAGAAGTCCAATAGAAAGATTTGTGTTTTTCTCCTTTTCTCACTCTCTTTCTGAGTGTGTCTCTGTAACTGTCTTTCTTCTATCTGCATTTCTCAGAAACACATACACATATGTGCACACACACACATCCTATAAGCTTATTCCTTGCTAAAGGATGGAAATTTGTGATCTCTATGGTGACATGCATCTGACACCCATGTCTCTGAATCACATATAATATAATCTCAATAGAAAATATTACTAACAAAACAAAATTATAAAATTGGAAATATTAACAAGTACTACATAAAGGAAATTGGGATGCTGAATATTGAAATTTATATTTCTTGTAGAAAAATAAGCTTCATCATGACTTTTGAGCCACTACACATGGCAAGGAGGAGGATACAGAACATACCAGGCTGGTAAGCTTGTGCTCATTTCTCAGCATAATTTACGTTCTGAATGACAGCTTTAGCATTTCCCATCTGTTTAGTGTGGATAGCATGGTTTAACTTTGGTGTTTATATCTCTGGACACAGAAATATAATCATCAGGTTGGTTGGCCTTCTTCAATATTTTGTATTAGCAAAGTAGAAAATAGATTATGAGCCAATAACAATCATAAAATAATTTCTATGGTTTGCTGCAATTTAATAACATTAGCATTTAATAACAATTTAATTACACATTGATTTCAATACCTCCCCATAAATAACTTCTCATATCTTGCTTAGGGTAAATGCAGTTATTGGTCAATACAGACAAAAACGAAGTCCATGAAGTGAAATAAAATCATACAAATTGAATTGACCACGTGGAGAAATGGCTCAAGAGTCCAGAAAAGAAACACATACTAAAATAAAGATTATGGAGAAATTTCTTTAAGTAGTTATTCCCGGTGGGCTGAATTCAGAACATGGCTCCTTGGTTTACCTAACTTCTTGTTCTCTAAGCCAAAAGGAAGGGCTTTTCTGATATTTAAGGATGGCTTCTGAATTCTAACAAATCATGCTTGTGACCCATGCTTCAGCCCCTCAGTCACAGACATTTCATCCTTCGTGTATATGGAAGGAATACTATCATCCAAGCCCAGACTATTCAATTGGGGAATTAACTAACATTTAAAAAGCTGTTCTTATAAGAGTCACAGAATGCAAAAGGATAGTGGCTTGTACAAATAATACAGTAGGACATGCATGAAGGGTTTGCTGTATGATGGGAAGAATGCTTCTTCTAAAAAGCAGGCAATTTGGATGCCAGTCCTAGTATACCACTGTTCATAAAATCTCCAAGAGCTCACAAAAGCACTCACTTGTCCTATCTATAAACCCAAATACCTGTATCTAAGGAATGAATACCCTATGCAGCTCTGACATGCAGCTATCTGTGAAGATGACAGATAGAGTCACACAGTTCCCTTCAGATATAAGAAATATTAACTAAATTGAAAAATATAATTAAAACTATCCTGAGCAAAAATTGCTACAATGTAGGAAAATATAAAATTGCCTACATTGCAGTCATTATCAATTAGTGACAATCTATCATACATTATAAAATAGAATCTTTGAAATACAACAAAGAATAAAAATGCACAAAGGCATGTCTGATCTAAAACTTAGTGATTTATAAATAATATAAGGTATCTAATTAATCTTATATATATTTACTGATTTGCATAACAACTGTTTATGCAATTGCAACTACTATGTGCCTAATGCTGTGCTGTGGCATCACAGGGGATTAAACAACATAAAATCCATGCAATGATGAAGAGCAAAACCTAGCAGAAGAAAGACAACAACAAATAAATTTTAAAATATTTATCTAATGCAAATACGTACTATGCAATCAAGGACACTAAGGTAAGGCCATAAAAAGAATTTAATGGGGGACTGTTGTAGATGGCTCATAGTATTGATGGGGTCACTGCTCATTCTGGATGCCCACCCTGCTTTCTACCCTTTCAAAGCTGGTACTGAGTGGCAAGAGCTCAGGGAGAATATTCAGGCAGGACTCTTCTTCTTGCTGAAGCTAGTTGCAGAGCCCATCTTGAACCCAGTGAGAGAGCAAGCCAGGCTGCCTACTGAGGTGCTTCTAGGTAGAATGATGAGTGGAGCCTGAGTGGATGGATGAACAGGCTGCCGAGAGTTGTGACAGACCTTGTGGGGAAAAATAAATTGACAATGTCTTTAAATAATAGGGCATCAAAAAATGATTCTGAGTTAAATATGAGTTGTAAGTTGTAAGAACAATAGAGAAGTGATCCGTTAATCTGTGAGGTTCAGAAAAAGTTACCTGGACAATGCAACATTTAAGAGCAACGTCTAAACAGGATGGAAGGTTATACCCCATCAAGGGAGAATCATGGACAAAGATGTGAAGGAAGGAGCCTACAGAACTTGACCAATCGACAAAATGGAACAGGAAAGTGACTTGTTACTTTACCTGTCCCAAACTGCATATAACCACTTTCATTTTATTTTATTGAACTTCCTTAAAGCTGCACAGTAGAAACTGTAAGTAGAGGAAAGAGAACACAGATTTTACTGAAACACTATATAATATATACTATATATTTATAGTATATTTAAATATATAGTATATATCTATGTGTGTGCGTGTTTATACACACTGGATAAATATATAGCATATATACATGTGTATATATATGTGTGTATACATGCATACAATATATATAGTGTATGTGTGTGTATAGCAAAAAGACGAACTACACATATATGAACAACCAGAAAAGATACAGGTGTGGATAAAGTTAGACCCTGTCAATATGGTACAGTCAAGTAGGTGCCCAAAGTGAAGGATAATTTCAGGGCATCGATACGAAGGAAGGCATTGTAGGATTTACATGTTTGACCTGTTCTGTGCTTGTCCAATAGCTTGTGTTTATTAATACTTTCCTGTGCCCAGAGTTTTCTTTCCACCCAAGGGTTAAGTTATGGAAGTCCCTGCCATAACTCAGTGGTCCTCATCATTCTGTGTCTCATTCTCCTCACATGCAAATGGGGTCACTATAATACAACACAGCGTTTATCTCACAACAGGCCCTCAGTGAGTGTTAGCTATAGTTTATCCTGCCTCTGCCTCCTTTTCCTTCTGTATTTTACTACTACCTATGTCTTTCTAGAGGATTTTACTTTAAATTTTCAGCAGAGTCCGTTCCTAGCCTGAGTTCAGAACACTATGTAAGTCACCTCTGAAGACTCTTCAAGAATGGCATACAACATCACTGGGAATATAGCTGATCTCTTGGAAACATCCATCTGATAACTATTTGCTTTTGTCAATAATCTTCTTTCTTGTCACCTTGTGTAGCAGGAAAACACATACACCATCAGTGAACACTAGAAATATATGAAGCCAGAAAAATGGTCAAAGGACTTTAACTGTGATCTTTTTTATATATAAAACCTAGATAACAACAGTACCTATCTGCGTTAACAGTTGTGAGAATTAAATGAAATAATCTTGAAAATGCATTTCCAATATTTCCAGTGCGTGTTCGATATTGTTGACTTTATTGTTCACTCATTTTAAGCTTGAAGCAACAGTCTGTCTGTAAGTAGCTGCTAATAGTAACCTCTAATATCAAAAATACCCAAGTAGACTGTTAAATCCATAGGATCTAGATTGACAGAACAATTATCTTGCCCCTAAATGAACATTTTCTAACAGTTAGGAAATCATCCCATCCATGTCCAATTTTTTTTCACTCAGTAGTTTTCAAATTTCAATCAGCCTTTTTTTTTTCATGTTTCATGTGTCATTTCATCATATGTCTTTGTCAGTTAATAGACAACTAAATGAACACCCACATTTTCATTGTCATTAGTTAATTGAGAAATTCAATTGCAAATGTTTTTCAAGACAATTGCTCACTGTTAACATTTCATTTTTTTCACTTTTAACATTTTTAATACTTTAACATTTTGCCTCATAATTAGCAATGAAACACACTGACTAATCAAAATTTTAAAATAAAAATATGGTTTGATTAAAAAAAACCATGTAGTTGAAGAAATAGGTCTGAAGGTTTTTTTTTTAAGATTTATTTTTATTTATGCATACAAGAACCAGAGGTGCAGAGGGTGAGGGTTCACCAGAGACAGAGTGGGGAGTAGAACAGGCAGATCCACTGAGATACATTGCTGAGAGGAGCAGTGTGGAAGACAGGAGAGGTCTGCTGCGCCATGTGGGTCAGGTCCCTGGCCAGGATTCAAACTCGTGGTGCAATGGCTGCCCATAGGTTGATAGTGCTGAGATTTAATTCTTTGTGCCACCAGGGAGGCCCAAGTCTGAAG
Organism: Condylura cristata; assembly: GCF_000260355.1. Taxonomy (NCBI): domain Eukaryota; kingdom Metazoa; phylum Chordata; class Mammalia; order Eulipotyphla; family Talpidae; genus Condylura; species Condylura cristata. The sequence goes on along the minus strand of NW_004567121.1, from coordinate 9,056,823 downwards.
TTTTGATATTCTTTGGAAAACTTCTTCATATTTCTTTCTCACTTGCAGGGGAAGAAATGTAACTATTCATCCAATTAGGAAACCTATTATCAAGAATCAAAGATAAAACAGTGATGTGTAGAGTTCTGGATTATCTGTGGAATTTCTAGGTGAAGACAAATACTCTCTACCCCCTAGAATATTTCATTTGGTTCCGTCTGAAGCTAAATTAGGCTTAACTGAGTGAATGTGTGCTCAATTTATTATTCAAATGAACAGGAAGTTTGATATAATAAATAAGTAAAATTAACAATCTGTTGTATTAGAAAACTCCAGAGAAATTACTTTAAATTATGTGTTCTGTTAGAGAATTTATTTCATTGTTCTACTTGGCATTGAAATTAGAAGTCTGCATCAAACAAATATTATAGAGTTTGCAGATACCTAAAAAAGGACGTCATACTTTAAGAGGTATATTTAGCAAACCCAGTGAGCATTTCTTTCCTTCCCCATTTTTATTTTTATTTTTTTTATTTATTTATTTTTTAAGATTTATTTATTTGTGCATACAGAACTGGGGTACAGGCCAGAGGCTCAGGGGCGGTGAGAGGCTTCACCAGAGACAGAGTGGGGAGCAGAACAGGCAGATTGATGAAGTACACTGCTGAGGGGAGCAATGGGCAGGTCCGGAGAGGTCTGCCGCACCATGTGGTCACCTCCGGGGCAGGCGGGAATCGAACTCTTGCAGAAGCGGCTTTAGATTCTCAGTGCTGTGATGTAACCCGCTGCGCCACCAGGGAGGGCCCTCTTCCCCATTTTTAAAAATCATAAATGGAATAAGTACTCACTTTTAATCCAAACAGAGAAAGTAATAAGATAAAAGCACCTTCTGGTAGTAGAAATACTACTAAGTTGGCACAAGAGCCCCATTCTATCTGAGTAGCGTAGGCTGAACCCCACTAGAGACAAACTCCCTTTTACCTCATCCAGCTGACAGTGTTTTTGTTAATTCAAGATTACAAGTTTATAACATTGTTAGTCACCCTTGTTTCCCCTTCCCCTGAATGTGGTTGCTGTTGCGCTAGGATCGGTTTCCTAGGCCACACCCTAAGTTGTGGCCTTTGTCCACTCGTTCAGATCATCATTTCAGAAATAAGTACTTTTCTGTTTGCTTGAACATCTTTGTTAAAGAAATTTAGCTTGTTCCCTAATCTCTACATCATCCCATTATCCTAAATGTATATTACCCCATGGATTGTTTAAGTACATAAACAATGATGTGCAACCACGTGGTTGAAATGATAACTGGCCTCAGGACCCCCACGTGGTACAAGAAATTAGTCTCAGCACTATCAAGTTATTGCCAGCCTCTGTGGCATGAGTTCTGTTTCCGCTGAGAGCTGATCCACATGGCTCACAGACCTCTCCTGTCTCCACCGCCACCCCCTCAGCAGTGTAATTCAGTGGATCTACCTTTCTGATCCTCACTCTGTCTGGTGGTGAATCCTCTCACCACCACCCACCCCACCTCTGGCCTACACCTGTTTTTATATTTACAAATAAATAAAAATAACATCTTAAAAATATAGACATTATAACTGACCTCTCAAGGACTTTCCTCTAATTAACTGCTTTTCTACAAAGAAACAATCCATATAAATACAGTGATCTGACTCTACATATTTTTCTTTTTTCTTTTAATTATTAATTTGACATTTGAAGGAGAATTATAGTCAGACCACAGAAACCTGGAAGTGGAGTTGTGGAGAAACCTCAGGAAGTGGGAAAGAAGAGAGTTAAACACCAGCTCTTTCTTAGCAATTTAGACTTGTTTGTAGCAGACAATGGAGTGAGTTTTCTGAAGGTAGTAGCTGATCTGTGGGGGAAAACATCAACAAAATAATCCTCTGGATATACTCGTTTATTGTTCAAATAAAATTAGTTCTTGCAGAATTGTCAATACTATTAAAAAGTTAAACAACATAATTATGCTTCAAGAAGAAACTGGTTAAGTATATTTTTGGTATGGTATAGTCACATAATGAAATATTTATGCAACTGAAAAACAAAGATGGAGAAAGGCATTTAAACTGATAAAGGAATGATAAGCAGCAAGGCGCAAAGCAGTGGCCAGAGCAAGCTACTATTCATATGAAAGGAGAACAGGAGAGATGCTCTCATATATACACATCCTCTAAGAGACAGGAAACTGATGATCTTGAGAGTCTCCAAGGAGAAAAGAGTGGTTGGCAACTTGAAACTTTCTGTGAAAACTTGTTAGAAACATTTTTAAAAGAGCAATTTGAAGTTCACAGGAAAGTGGGAAGAAAACACAGGAATATTTTTGTTATCCTCTGCCCCCAGCAGCTCAGGGTCTACCCAGCTAATGTCACCCCATGATTGCTCTAGTCACTCACGTGATATTATATTAGAGGACATTTTCCTTTCTTTCCTGTATCAGCAAATGAAGTGTAACATCCTGTAGGGTATCAGCCTCTTTGATGCCAGCCTTGAGGACAGGGACATATACATCCAGGATTCTGTATTAATTTATGTTGATCATCCTGAGGCTTTTGTGATTGAAGTATGATTATGGCCATGATTTTAGACTGTTCTAAGACAGCAATGTTAATATTTTATAGTCATCTTGTATCTGTAAACCCTTTTAAAACCCCATAAAATGGAAGTATAACTTACAGTTTTAAAATGCAGGTCACCAAAAGAATTAAAATGTACATAGATATGATTTTTAAAGTAGCAAATTGCAATAGAGTACACATATGAATAAATAGTCCATTCCAACTACAAAAAAAAAAAAAAATAATGCTAGAGCTGCAAGCAAAAATCTGGCCATGATTTAAAGTCCTCATGTACCACAAACTTCAACTATCAGCCAAAACTTCATCTGAAAACTTACTGAACTGGGGTTCTTGTAGCAGACCAGGAGTCCGTGACCCCAGCTGGACTTTTTCCCGGTCCTTGTCTTCAGTGAGGAAAGAATTCAACCTTGTGTTGAGAGTTACAGAAAAGCAAGAGATTTACTGATAAATAAGAGGAAGGACAGGAAGCTCTCTGTGCAGAAAGGAGTCCTGAGTGAGTAGTTGCGGAGATGCTAATAGCAGGAGTTTATACGGGTGTAGTGGACAAGGGGTGGGGGTTCAGGTGTTGGAGTCCCCACATTATGTCTCTTGATAATTTGGGGGACCCTTTGGTCTGTTAGGCCACCGAAGCTCACCAAGCTTCCCACATTACTGGGCCTCCTTCCTGAAACTAACCCTGGTCTGTTGCTTTAGGCTTATGTTACTGTGTGGTGTCCTGCACATTCCACACTACTGTGCTGATGGGCAAGGTGGGTCACCTTACTCCCAAGGATTGTTTCTCCTTCAGTGATATAGATGGGTTTAGGATACCTGAGATTCGGGAACAACCTCCAGTTCTCGTTGCTTGTTCCTTATTCAGATTGGGCTTGGGGGCTTGGAGCACTCTATTCCTAGCGGTACCCAATTCCTAACTTCCTTCTTCATTATTGCTATTATCTCAGGCATTTTCAGAAATGACTTTCCATTAAAATATTTACATTTTTCCATTTTCCTTCTGTCAGTAAGGCAGATTCTCAGTTAAAATCTAATTTCACCTTTTTTTTTTTTTAAAAAAAAGATTTATTTATTTATTCATACAGAACTGGGGTACAGGCCAAAGATGTGGAGGGTGAGAGGATTCACCAGGGACAGAGTGGGGAGCAGAACAGGCAGATCGACGAAGTACACTGCTGAGGGGAGCAGCAGGAGAGGTCTGCCAAGCCATGTGGATCTCCTCCAGGGGAGGCGGGAATCGAACTCATGCGGAAGTGGCTTAAGCTTCATAGTGCAGTGCTTTAACCCGCTGCACCAACAGGGAGGGCCCCAAATCTAATTTCACCTTTACTGCAAATTCACATCAAGGATTGGTCATCTATTTGAAGAGTGAGAGAGAAATGGAAAAAGGAGCACACTGAGGAAAAGAGGACAGTATACACTTTATATAAAAATATTAGAAAATTAAAGCTTTTGCCTTTCTAAGTGACTGAAATCATGCATCTTTCACATAGAAACAGAGATCTTCTTTATTTTCTAGAGCAGTCTAGATCATAGTGCTATGTGGGTTGTTATTTGCCTGTCAGGTGCTTACTTGGTTTCAGGAACACTTTATTGTTCAGTTTTTTTTTTTAATTGTCTTTTATGTATCTGAGGAATAGCAATCTCAGAGATACTCTACCATATTCCGTAGGCAGATGAAGAGCAGAGATCACAGAGGAACTGATCCAGCCATAGTTAGTTTACAATGTTGTGACAAACTAAGTATAACCAGAGTGTTACTGAGACCTGTATGTGAGAGCATTATAGTGGCTGAGGTCTAGACATCCTGTGAAAAGGGGATCAGGATGTGATAGAGTTTGTGAATGAGGAAATAAGAGAAGGAGTGAAAACAGAGTGGACTTGGTCTGCATATTTTGTAAAGGGAGGTAAGCGGTCCAAGTTGTGGGAGTAAAATCTCTGCCAAGTGGTGAGTAGGCAGTGAGGCTAGAAGCACTTTTCCTTCAATGTGTGGTCAAGGAAATATATACACCAACATCATTTGAGGAACTTCATTTAAGAAGTAGATTTTTTAGCCTTATCCACAGACTGAAGAGTCTGTACAAATATACATTTTTTAACCAATCACTGGTGACCCTTCCTAAGTGCACTGTGCTTTAAAATCTAGTGGGTAAATAACCAAGATACATTTACAGAGGTACATCTGTAAAAGTGAGCTTGAAGCCAGGAGGGAAGTTAAGGAGTGGGTAGGTGTCACTGCATTAATCTCTGGATCCCTTGGTTATATTCAAGAGTGCTGATGAGAACATGACAGTGAGGGTGAATAGACATGAATTCTGCCTGAAATTCACTGAGGGTGCCAGCAAACAGAAGCAAGACATATGAAGTGTCTGAAGGTGCCAAACCCAACCCAAATTATTTCTCAGTACCTCTGATCATGTAATTCTCCAGAAAGAGAACACTCAATGGGGCTTGATTGTCTGTGGAATTCATCATAGATTTCTCAGCATGGTGTTATCTATCACACCCTGTCTCACACCTATGTCTACACATCCCTGTTTCTGTACTCCAGCACTTTCTGCCTGTGCAATCTTCTGCAGCCTCCAAACCTGAGCCAACCCATACCAGTCACCTGGCTTGATCCTTCAAAGCCCTTCTAAAATTCTAGACCCTTCACAAAGGGTCCTTCTGATTCCACTAATCTTTTCTTTACAATCCTCATAACCTTGCATAAGGACTTATTTCTTGCTACTATGATTTTAGTTATTTAACTATACATTAGGACCTTAAATAACATAGTTCATTCTATGTCATTTCATTATAATGTTAATGGGAAACAAGAATTTAAGCTGATATTAAATGAAACAAGATATTTGAAGAACTGATTTCATTACACATCATTTCCCTGCAAGTTGCAGCTTCCAGGAACCTGTGGATGATATTAAGTAAAGACTTGCAATACCCAAACCTCCTCCTTTTCTGGACTGGGGGTCTCCTGACAGCTACTCTACTTTGTCATTATTCCTAAATTCCTATCCAGAAACTTAACAGAGCAGTTTGAATGCAGTAGCAGATGATTAAGTAGTCACTGAACTAAACTGGACTTATTAAGTCTTTAATGGTGCAATTTATTGTGCATAATGAAAAGTGTATTAAGTTTAAAGCTTAAGTCAGGGCCCTCCCTGGTGGTGAAACAGTTAAAAGCACAGCACTATGAAGCTGTCACAGCCACTGCAGCACAAGTTCTATCCCCAGCCAGGCAGATGACCCACATGGCGTGACAGACCTTTCCTAACCTACCTGCTGCTCTTCTCAACAGTGTACTTTGTTAATCAGCCTGTTCTGCTCCCCACACTGTCTCTGGTGAATCCTCTCACTCCCTGCACCTCTGGCCTGTACCACAGTTCTGTGTGCATAAGCAAATAAATCTTAAAAAGAAAGAAAAAAAAGCTTACAGCATCAGAAACTTCACTGAAATAAGAGAAGCTTGCACCAGTCATATACCCTCACTGTTAGACAGAGTGGCATTTCCTTTCTCTTGGATTCCCCCATGAATTGCAAAGCAGATTGAGTCCTCTTCAATCTACTCCATTCAGGCCCCTTCATCCATCTGGCATGGACAGCACCAACCTGTGATTACTTATAGAGACAGAAACTCCAGTCAGCTAATCTCTTTGTCTGGACTTAGGGCTATTCATGGAAACTGCATATTCAGGATGCCAATATATGTCAGATGAGAGATGACTAAAATGATTGATTGCCCATTTCTCTACAAAAGCACATTAGGAACAAAAATTCCTGATTACAAACCATTGACACAAAACAGAACGAGCTGATGGTAACTTCTAACTGCCTCCCTGTGTGCCTCCTTTCTGCAGCCTATGGGAGCCATATGATTACAGGTGACTGAAGGACCTTAGAACCAGAGGTATTTAATTTACAAATAAGCCTCATATTTTGTATGTGATGTTGGACTCTTCCCTAAGCGGAAGCCTTTGGGCTCTCAGGACTCTGGCCTAAGGTGTTTGAGCAGAAATTATTCTCTCAGTTCAGCAAAGTCTGGAGAAGTTTGTACAGGCTTTGGAGAACACCAGACACCTCTGATTGGCTTATCTTTTGATTGAATTCAGAAATCATCTGTTGCCTCCAGCTGACAATTTCTAAAGCTTCTAACTGTTGTAGCTTGCTGAAGCCATGAGCTGGAACGGGTGTGCACAGAACAAAAACAAGACATATAAATCTCCATTCTTCTCATGAAGAACTGTAGCACATTTTCTCAGCAGGCAGATATATGAAGTATTGGAGCAGGGACACTCCAGTGAGATCAAAATGTAGTTTTTACCTTTTTTTTTTTTTCATACCCCTATGGCTGCAAACAGACAGAGAGATGAAAATATTTTGTGCAAATAATAAAGAAGGTCAATAGCTCTTTAAATTACTTTTGCCCCTTTTATTGATCTAAATATAGGAAACAAGGAGTTTCATCTCACTCTGGGGCAGAAACACTCAGTTCTCTTTGAAGGAATCGGTTCAAGTATAAAATTTACAAGGAAAATAAAAACACCTAAAGTCAGGAAGTGTTATGAATTAGAGAATATTCTGGCTTTGGGAATGAAGGTGAATAGGCCGTGTGTTAGCTCTGCACACTGTGTGGCCTGTTAGGCAGACCGTGGCAATCTGCAAACTAAATCTTCACCTTGACCTGTGTCACTTTCTCAACCTGATATCTACAGTCATTCCCTCTGCAGTCTCTTAGCATTGGTCATCATTTTTCTACGTAGATATTACTTTTTATTTTTTCTATATTTCCATTAGTATACTCTTAACTTCAGAAAAGAGGAAATTAGAAAGTAAAGATGCAGAAACACAAGGGACTCTGGTTGGAGGATTAATCACAGTTTTTTTTTTTTAAAGCCGTGTTTGAAATGGTGCCGACTTTCAACTCAGTAAGTCTGTTTCTGAGAATCCAGCCTAAGGAACGAAATCAAAATAAGAACAGATGTTCGATCACAATATGCTCATTGAAGCATCTGAAACCCTGCTGCCCCTTGCAAACTCAGAACTTTACAATGATGGCAGCCCTGTCACTGAGGAAATCACTGATTTCCTTTGCTGGTGGGCAAGTGTATTGAAATGATTCTTTAAGTAGACATACAAATCAATGCATGCATGTGTGTCAGGCACTTGGGAGACACTATCTCTTTTACTCTTTTACCAACCCTATAGAACAGTTACAATTATGAATGTAATTTCCCAAATAGCAAAGAGGTACAGATAGGTTAATTGAAACCAATATGACAAGCTGGTAGTTGGCAGAGCAGACGTCTGTACCCAGGAAGGTCAAGCCCAGAACTTAAGTATTTAACCATTTTCTCTTACTACAGAGAACTCCCCTATAACCGCATACAAATAAGTCCCATTCCTCTTTGAGACCTTTACCATCATATACCATGAATTTCTCTCTGGGGAGAATAGTCAGTCACTGTTAGTGAGAGCAGAAAATGGTTAAGAGCTGTTGCTTTAATGTAAAATTTCAGAATCAGGCCCCAACTGCCCTGTAACTCTGACTCCTAGACAGTGATGTTTCCTTATAGTTTCCCTTATACTTTAAAACTACCTTAGTAACTTGGCACATTCTGAATTATTTTCATAGATTAAAGACAATCAAGCAGGATCTGGGTTGTCACTTTTTGCTATCAATCAATCCCTGAAGGCCAACTCTGAACTGTGCTTAAAGTTGCACAGAATATTTTCTTCTTTCTGCTCGCAGCCATGGGGATATGAAAATAAGGTACTGTGCTGTGGAGTGGGGTTTAGGGGCCTAACACACACTCCAGTTGTTAACAACCTTGAAGTTTAGTGTAGGCAAAGGCAAATAAGGAGATGATTCTAGTCATCATCTATGACCTCGAAATGGGCAAAGAATGCAAATATTCAGAGGCTACTACACCCATTCATAAATATCATACCCTAAACTTCCTTTCCCTTAAAGCCTTATTCTCAATAAGCTTTTTCATACAAGACATCCCTTAAAAAAAAAAAAAAAAAGGAGAGTATATCTTAAGGTCTCATTTATGGAGAATGCAGGTTAGTTGGTCTTAACAAAATTGTCTCTGTTAGTACATTTTCAATATTCTTTCATATTTATATCAGTTACTTCTCCATTAAACATTTGGCAATTCAGTCTTAGAGAGGGCAAAAAGGAAAAGCAAGCTGATTTTTTTTTTCTTTCGTCATATGGTAAGATAAAAAATGAAAGGCAGGGTGGAACATATATTTAAAACACATTTTTAAATGGACCAAGATATTTGGGACATTATTTATATCACATTTAAATATAACATGTGATATACTTTGAAATTCCCAGACCCTTCACAGGAGCATATAGTTAAAATATTGATTTTGATCAGGAAAACCTGCATGTGTATCTCTGAATACAAAATTCACAAAGCATTACTTTAGACAATTTCCAAGCAATTTTCTCATAATAGGAATTTTTAAATTAAGTTCCCATTAGAACAGAGTTTATTAAGCTATTGACCACTTAATTTTGTGCTGGATCTCAAAGCTTATAGCAACTTGAAAGAAAAATTCCTGTGCTTCCTTCTTATGACCTTCAATACCATTTAATCTCATATGCCTTCCTTAGAATATGTAAAGCAATGAAGAGGATCAGAACACACTACCACAAAATATGCCCCTTTGGCTTAAGGATTATTTTGAGCTAAAGCAATTGATAAACAGCACACGCAGTAAACACTGTACTCTTTCATTCTTCCTATAAACAGCATAAACATTTGCCTTTGTAAAGGAATCTCTTTTTCCCTTTCCTCTACCAGGAAGAAGATAACCATGAACAAAAATCTTACAAAAAGCCCTCCCTTAACTTTTATTTAATCCATATTTTACCTTTCCAAAATTTACCACCTCTTGAAGCTCAAACTTCTTTTCTTGTCTTATCAATTCTCCACAAATTGATGACCCTTTTAAAAGATATATATTAGCTCCAAATTCTAACCACTCATCATTGAGTTCTCCACTGCCAAGGGGCATTGGACACACACTGACTTTTTTTTTTCCCACCAATGTGTCTTTTATTCATTTGATTGATTATCCCCACCCATTGAAACTACCCAGAAAGAGGAAGAGATTTTTCCTTATCTACATCAATATTTTTTTTTCCAGTCAAATTGTGTGCAAATATTTCTAGCACAAAGGGGCATTGGTGACAGAATAGTCAAGGGAGAACTGTCAAGTTACTTTCACTGGAGAAGCACTTCTATAAGGTAGGGTTGCATGAGTAACATTATGGAATTCTTAGAAAAACATTGTTCAGAATAAATAATAAGAACTGCAGTGGAATTTCACACTCTTTCACACCTGTCACTTTGCTCTCCTAATACCAAGACTTGGCATCCTAATCAATAGAAAAGATAATTATATGTATGTCCTAATATATTAAGGTGGATCCAAGGGCAGTCATGTATGTAAAATTTTGTGCTTAATATGAATTAAGACTTCCCACTACCTCCTCTTCTTTCCAATGTTCCTGATGAAGGGAAAAAAGAGAATTCTTCATTATGTTGTGATGCCAGGCAAAGTGCATTAACTATGGAAATTATAAAATAACATCGCACACACAGTATTGCCACATGGACTTTTTCCTCACTTTCCAAAGCAGCGCCATGTTTATGGATTCATCTGGGCATTAAAAGATGAACAGTGAGGCCCTCCTTGGTGGCACAGCGGGTCAAAGCACAGCACCAAGAAGCCAAAGCCTCTTCCGCATGAGTTTGATCCCCGCCTGCCCTGGAGGTTTTCCACATGGTAGGCAGACCTCTCCTGACCCCCCTGCTGCTCTCCTTAGCAGTGTACTTCATTAGTTGGCCTGTTCTGTTCCCCACTCTGTCTCTGGTCAACCCTCTCACCACCCCTGAACCTCTGGCTTGTACCTCAGTTCTGTATGCACAAATAAATAAATCTTAAAAAAAAATGTGAATAGATGAAATAGTGGATACAAGATAAAATGTGAAAAGATGTGACAGGATGATGATAATGAAGGATTTAAACAGAAGAAAGACAGTATAAAAAATAGTTTTCAACATTTTATTTCCACTGAGGTGACAGTGCTCTGGAGACTGTGTGTGTGTGTGTGTGTGTGTGTGTGCATCTCTGAGAATCATACAGAATGACTGAGCATGTAGTAGAGGAGGGCAGGAGCCAGCGAAGGCAGAGGCCTAAGGACATTTCTTGAAGTAGAACAGAATAATCATGCAGTATCTCCACGACTTTGGTATGTACTGCCTCTGCTAAGAAATTTATCACAGAGCCCTGCCTCCATCCATCCACTGCACAATCCCACCGCATACAAAGGCATGGAGGGACGACCTTTTCTGTGGATAAGTAACATAAAACAGGTAAAACATGATAGGAAATTGAAGGTAAAAGGAAATGAGGTCACCAAGGGTATCCCACATGTCCTGTGTCTGATAGGAAATAAACTTTAAATTGTTTATATTTAATAACTTCATAAATGTGTGACACTGAGTAGGCTGTGTCAAAAAGGACAATGACTGTCTTATTTCTAAAGTGTAGGAGCCATTGGAGGAGAGTGGGTCATTTGAGCCACACTTCCCCGCTCCTGTTCAGTCACTGTGGACTTTACTATGTGACTCGCCATGCACCATTCTTGGGGTCGTTACAAAAACCTATTTATGAAGACAGGGACTGGATTTTCATAATGTCTTAAAGAACAGAACAAAATACAAAATCTTAAAGAACAGAACAAAATACATTGTATTTCTAATCTCTAAAACAAAATAAATTGAAATCTACCTGAAGATTGCTTTTGATGTTTTGTCAAGGAGGATTATTATGAAACCATGAGGTGTAAATTGAATGAAATGTAGGTCACGGTGATCAGTGAACTGGCGAGCTTGGTGGCCTTCTCTGACCATTGGGAAGGCTACTGTCTCTCGGGTTAGGGGCACTGCAGACTCACTTGATTGCAGAAAGATGCTTTTAGGAGTTGTCTTTTAAGAAAAAATGCAAAAAGGGACCAACTTAAAGGAATAACTTGATATATACTTTATCACTCTTTTTTATTATTTTGGAGGGATGATTTTATTTTTTTAATTTATATTAAGGTAACATTGTTTTACATGGCTGTTTGTATTCACTGGGTCCACTAAAAGCAGTACCTATTCATGCATTCTTTTAAGTACTGACCCTTATACTCCATCAATGGTTATCATCTATTTTTGTTGGTTTATGACAGTTTTCAGTAAAGTTGTAAAGAGCAGGTATACACCTGAGAAAGTTATACTTCCTCAAAGAACTATAACTCTCCCTCTTTCTAAGGGCTACAAGTAATGAGTGTGTTTCCAGGATGTTGCTATAGAAATAAGCTTGCTCACCTCCCTATCAGTGGGGGAGGTGGAGGCCAAAAAAGTAAATAGACATTAGGAATGATTTACCAGCAAAAACTATAACTCAAATTTACTGCTGTCTTCACATTTTCTCACACTTTTATATATATCTTTCTTTTACTGACTGTAAATGTTGTGTCTGTTCATCATAACAAAAATAAATCTTAAAGTTTATAATATAAAAATTGAGTATAAAATTGTAGCTAGATCATACAAAGATTATGATAGCTAATATATTGGTGATTTTTCTTTATTCTTTTAAAATATTAATGTCAAGTTAGAGATTTTTAGTTTTTTCTTAATTTAACTCTTTATCAAGAGAATTTTTTTTTGTGTTCCCATATATCTTTTAACACCAGCCTTAACAGCTATACAATATCCCACATGTATACTGAATAGCTAATCAGCATGAATTTATCCAACACCAGTTGGGGTATTTAGATTGTTTTCTTCTTTTTAAATTTTTTTTTTTAAAGATTTATTTGTGCATACAGAACTGGGGTGCAGGCCAGAGGGTCAGGGGCGGTGAGAGGCTTCACCAGAGACAGAATGGGGAACAGAACAGGCAGATCGACGAAGTACACTGCTGAGGGGAGCAGCAGGCGGGTCAGGAGAGGTCTGCCACGCCATGTGGTCACCTCCGGGGCAGGCGGGAATCGAGTTCATGCGGAAGCAGCTTTAGATTCTCAGTGCTGTGCTTTAACCAGCTGCGCCACCAGGGAGGGCCATCTGTTTAATTTTTAATACAAGGTTTCTTTTCAGTAATCTATTACATATATATTTTAAATTATTTGATTATAGTAATTTTTCTAAAGTCAGAATTGTAGCAATAACAACAAAAGAGAGTTTAGTAGACCAACAATAATTTTCAAGACACTGGATATCAGATGTGATCCCTGTAGCTAAATGAGTGACCCCTGAGAGATAGATAACTAAATAAATAATGGATTCAATTTTAAGATTGCCCAAGCTAAATGACAAGAGAGTTTCTGGACTACACTATACTGGTAGAAGTAAAATACAGGTGAAATTTGGCAAACTCCCTTGGATGAAAAGAAAGAATCCCCCCAAGAGTGTAAGGGAACAGAGAATCCCAAAACTCTGCCACCTTAAAGCAAGAGGTTTATTCCTTGGGGACTCTGAAGACTGGGTGGAGATTATTTCAGATATTTCAATTTAAACTTCTCACTTTAAGGGCTTCTTTTTCATTTTTGATCCTTGTTGCTTTTCAAATTAGAAAGCAGTTTTTGCTTTCCCCATTAAACCTCCTAACAATTTTTCCTTTTTTCCCCTAACCTCTTGGCCTACCTAAATCATTTACAGTGACATTTAAAGCCACATTATGACATCTTTGCCACCTTACTAATTCTGGGTCTCTTATATGCCAGCTTAGAAGAACAAAGAGGGCTATTGGATAATTTCTTTTGTACTCCAGCAGAAGCTAGGATTCAAGGAACAAATTACCCAAGCACCACAATGGCACAGAGAAAAGGGCCCAGAAATCTTCAAATTATCCCACACAGTACACTGTAGCCCAAGCTAACCCACTCACATGTATACAAAAGTAGTGAGCTGACTAGGGATCAAGTCTGAGAAAATGACTGGACGGAAAGATTAAGCAAAAGCACCTATAAGGAACATGGAAATAGGATTAGCAACTATTTCTCGATCTAGACTGGAAAACTTCATGGCTCATGGATCATGCATAACATAATGAGAATCGATTTGCCTGTCATGAGAAGTAATTATCTCCACTGGACGTACAGAGCGAGGTCTTTTTCCTGTACAACACTTCCCTATCCCATACCATCATTTCAGGGGGTGGCATTGATTTTATCAGATCAGATCTGATCTGTATATCATTTATATCCTGATTCCTGTTAACTCAGGTATCTCTTGTACTCTCCATTGAGTGCTCCTACTCATCAAGTATATCATACTTTCCTTGAGTTTCTCAGCTTGCTGAGCTGCACACACCCAAGGATTAGATTTTGGAAAACAAATCTTTTGTTATGCAACATTGTCCTTTTAGGAATAGTAAATTTATTGTATGAATACAAGTTATTTCAGTTCATCCTCTGCTAAGGGATTAATATGAGTACACAGAAAAAATTCAGAAAGATTATATTGTTTTTGATCTGGACAATGATGGCTGCTTAAGAGCAAAAGGAGCCCCTGGTTCTGGGTTCCTGAAAATGCCCTATGTGATGAGCTGGAGAAAGACCCATGCACACTTCTTTTGGAGGCCTGATAAATTAAATTTTTTGTCTTTTTTCCTAGTGCTGTACTTTAACCTGCTGTACCACAAGGGAGGGCCTTGTCTTTTTTCCTAAGAGCTAAAATAATTCAGATACTAGGTGTGATTTATTTGGTCAAAGTGGCAGGAATGTTAATGAGCAGTGCTAATCACAGAAGCTAGTAACTGATAAGAAATATAAAATTCTGTAAAACTACAAGAATCCTCAAATTGAGACAAACTATGGGGTGAGGAGGACAGAGTGAAAGCAAAGAAACATATGAGGATGATGTGGAAGTCACTGAAAATAAACCTCCAGTTGCTGTGCGGTTAAAGGCAGGTCTCTAAGTGCAGACAGCAACTTCGCCTTAGGGAGGGAAGTGTTTTTGAATTCTTATTTATTTTCATAAGTCAGGTTTTATCCTATAGAGGAAAACAATCTTCCTGAGGAGGAAACTTGTACCATAAATATATATGTTTATGACATATGTTAGCATATAAAGAAAAACACCATATTCAGGAGTTCCAATATAACTAAATATTATTAAATACCTCAAATTATTCAAGAGTATGCATTCTTTTTATGTCACTCATCCAATTCTATTGTTTCAAAGGATTATCTGTTTAACATTTTTTAATTTTTCAGAATTGAAATAAAATTTACAGAGATAAAGTGGTGTATAGTTGGTTTACTATATGTTTTATATGCTCTTCATGCTGTGCAATTGCCTTTGGGAGAAAACAAAGAAGTAGCACATATGATTTGTGCAGTCAGAATTTATAGAATTTTAAAAAGTTAAATAACAGCGTAAGTCATGTAATGAATGAAACTATGATTAAATGGCAACAAAATAATAGAGGCTATAGATAACAAATCTGGCAAACCTAAAAGAAAAACTGTTTGCTGTAGGGTTGTACAGTTATGAGTATAATTTATGTACACAGAGAGGATGTAAGTCTGGGAAAAGTCATGATTAGAGATTTAGTGCTGTAAATAGAGAAACAAATTGGAGGACAATTGAGTCCGCCATTCCATTTGGTGGAAGAAACATAAAATAAATTGGATGGATAGTTGGCTCATAGAGATAAACCGAAGAGTCTAAATTAATTAGATTCCAACTGAACTGTTTCTCTGTAAGTACCTTCACTTCTCTGATAAAATATACCAAGAAGTAGCACAGATATTTCCAATGAAGTTATCCTTTACCCAGAGCATGGGATCAGAATATTGTTGGCATTACAAAGAAAATCAAATATAATAGCACAGATGGTATCATCTGGTGGGTTTAGATCTTCCAGAATCTAGTCATCACCAAACAAAGCAACTGAAAATAACAGAACTGCTAGATCAAAACTGCTTGCATAAGTGTTTTACAGGTGATATTTCATTAGTGGATTCCACCAAAATTGCAGGTCCCTGCTTTGTTAGTAGTATACTAGCCAATGTTTACTTTATTGTGATGTCAAAATCAACACTATGTCATTCCTAATTCCAGGTGGTTGCTCCATACTGTTCAAGTAGTTCTGAGAGAAGAAAGCATTGAAGATGGGGACAATGGTTCTCAAACAGTATCCATCAGAATTCCAGGACATGAGTGGCAACCAGGAATTTGCTTCTAACAAGCATCTCAGCTGTTGCTGGTCTTCAGTGTGAATTCCACTGATGAGGTAATACTATAGAGGTAAAATCTGTGCTCATTAATATTAACTCAGTGATAATGAGATAGGTTTCTTAATAGTGTACATCTGTTTCAATAGCTGACCACTTTTTAAACTCAGGGTATTTTGAACACCGTGTTGTTGAAAGAAGCAATAAGAATTGATAAAAGCATCTATGTGAGCTGAGATTGCTACAGTGATGATTGCTCTTTTAGATAGGTCAAATATTGTTCTGCTTTTCCACCTAATCTCAAAAAGCTTCTACTTGGTTAAGAAGATGAAAGTTGTCCCAAATCCTGTGTCACTGAGCGTAAGTTGTTCTCAGCTTAAAGCCTTTTCTCCATTTCCATTTGTCCTTTTCTCAACCTTTCCATCCAACTCTCTTCACATAACTCTTGGGGAAGTAAAAGGAGACAAATCTAGAAATAGTCAACTGGCTGTGAGTAGGAGGTTAAAGATACTAATCCTGCACTTGTTCAAGGAGGACTCAGCAATTGGGAAGATAAATATGAATGGTATCCCTCCAAGGATCAGGAAGTAACGCATATGAAAAAGAAAACTAATGCCAGAGGAGGGTGTCACCAGTGACCCCTGTGCTGTGTACCCTTCTTCCAGAGCCTAGCACCTTTCTTATGCTGCCACCCAGGGTCCAAAAGGAACAATTCACAGATGTGGAGGGGTAGTGTGGACCGGGAACCAAGGAGTCCTTTGTATAAGGTCACTCAGATGACTGGGAGGTGTAGCAGTGGAGCTAGAAATAAGCTTGATAGTGTACAATAATTCAAATACTAGGTGTGACTTATTTGGTCAAAAGACTACTTACTGCTCAGAAGTGAATCTGAGCTAATAACCTGGGGGAGGAAATGAAGGGGCATTTGGCTTTTATTGTTTGCTCTGTTTGCAAGGCTACCTAGGTAATAACTTATAACTTTTCTCTTAGTATTTTATAATTCATGATAATTAAAGGCTTTAAGGACTATATACCTAAGTACATGGTTTTGAGTTGACTATTTTCAAAGCAATGTATATTCGTGTGTGCGTGTGCGTGTGCGTGTGTGTGTGTGTGTGAGAGAGAGAGAGAGTATGAGATAAATTCTGCTGTTTGTTACAGTGAGTAATCTTAGACCTTGGTTTGGAAAGTCAAAGTGATCTTGCTTTGGAGGAGAGTGCTGTTATGAGTGGGAGATACCTAGGGCTTTCTTTAGATCCAACCTTCTGCTGTCTTCCAGGCATCCTCCCTGCTCATGGGATTCTGTTATTCCTGTGGCAGCTGCTGTCGAAATTGCTCTGCAAATAACCATCTTGCTTAGCTTGGAAATGGGTTCTGTCTACCCTTGAGGTTTTTTTTTGCTTCCAGCTGCAAGTGGCAGCTTCTGGAAAGCAGAGCAATACCTCAACAGTTACTGCTGTGGATGTTGCAAGAGTGACACACAAGAACCTCTGAGATGTGGAATTGTTTTTGTTTCTTTCTTTCTGTTCAGTTAGGCTCAGTGTGTGCACTTTCACTTGCATATGTGCATATATTTCAGAAGCAGCTAAGTGTAAGCAGTGATCTCCCCCAGAATGGAACCTTTACACCCAGACAATGAGACTTCTCTATTTAAATAAAACCACTTGAGTATTCCTGAATGCTGAAGTGAAATTGTTTCTAATGTTGGGAGAGAAATTCAAGACAATTTACATAATACAGTATTCATTTCTATATTCTATACTATGAAAAATTCAAAATACTTTGCTTTAGTGTTTGCTTTCACAGATACATTTTGGGATAAAAGGTCATACTTTAAAAAGGCAATTTGTTTATGCACATTGAATTGGGTTGGGCTTAGCTAAGGTTCAGTAATAATGAAACAACAAAAATTTCTGGATATCTGGTAGGTGTTCGTTATTTGAAGAAGGCATAGTCTATGATTCCAGAGTAGTCCCTAACCTGGATGCAAAAAATTAGATAATAAGTAAACTTTGACCTTTGAAAGAACTTACCTGAGTGACTAAGTCACAGGGAGTTAGGGAAAAGAACTAGAGGACCTGATGACTTGTTCACCTACTCAATGTTGTTTGCCTCTAGTAAGGAACACTCTTAAATAAACTGTGAAAGCTCTAAACATTACTTTATAATTAGTTGTAGATGGCGAACATCTTCCTGATTCTTCAAGGACCCTCTCCCTCTGCCTTTTCTAGTGGCTTCAGTAATGACCTTGCCAATCCAGTGTCCCTGGTCTACACCTATCTATCACCAAGGACACTAACATTTCCTGTTTGACTACTTGATACTGATGCAGATGGTCCTCAATTGATGATCGTTATACTTATGATTTTTCAGTTTTACAATGAGACAGAACACCTGATGAGTGATATCTTACCATAAAACTTGAATTTTGCTCTTTCCCTCGCTCATTTTACAGTATTCTGATACTGAGCAACAGTAGTCAGTCATCACTTCCAATCATTTGCTCAATGAAGATGGCAACAACTGACAATCTACAAACTGATCCTCACTTTTAGAATAGTATTCAGTGAATTATATATGAAAGCCAGTACTTTATTGCAAAGAAAAGCCTTGTGTTAAGTAACCTTGCCCAACTACAGGCTAATATAAATTCTCTGAGTACATTTAAGCTAGGATAGACCAAGTTCTGAGATTCTGTAACCTATATTAAATGCACGATTTACTTAAGTTATTTTCAATTTACTATTGTTTTGTTGGAATGTAATCTCAGCATATTCCAGAAAGAGTTACAGAAGACCTCTAAGGTGCCTGAACTGCTTCCCATTTCATTTCTTTCCAGGAGTACATTATTGTACACCTCTCTCTTGCTTTTACCTGCCAGTGTTTTCTTTGTTAGTCGATCGACCTCATGCCTAGGTCATCCCTCCCTGAGGAGCTTGCATGGAGTTGGGAAATGCTTTCAGGCATCTTTACCGGTCTACTTGGTAAGACAAGTTGCAGGTTTAGGCCTTCACAGTCTCAGTTGTCCCAGTGCAATAGCTATCAGATTGCTAGAGTCACAGAGCAAAACCAGTGAGTGGAACTGGCCATAGAAGATACCATGATATGGATCCTGAAAGATGGGTAGGACAGAGACAAATAAAAATCCAGAGCAAATAAAAATCTATTTATATATTAGCAGACAGTCATAGATATGATCAATTAGAGAGAACAATATGACATGCAAATGAGAAACCACTTAGACATCTAACAAAGGAAAAACAAACCACTACCAAAAAAATCAGTTTTCTATGTTAAAGATAGTTTGGATATTAGTATCTCACAAAACTGATGACTCAGCATCTTATAAATTTGTTTATGATATGTAAAAAATCCAAAAATCTAACATCTCCTTTGTTTTGGCACTGCTATTAAGGTTATGTACAATGTGTAATACCCATACTTTAAAAATAAAGAAATTGAGAATCAATGAAAAATTCTGCCACAAACATAATAGACAATAAAGTTCAGATTCAGGTAGATCTAATTCAAATATCATATCCACATAATGAGGGCAAATGGTGCTGCATTAATTATCTCTTGGGAATGGATTTACAAAATTATGGGAATATCAGTAAGTCAATGTTCAAATTTATTAGGTTGTTTTGTAATAATCTCCTTACTAAATACATCTTTGGATGCGATCTGCTAGAGCACTCAATGCAGTAGGAATCCTATAATACGTTTTTCTATTAAAATCTATTGCTGTTTCTAGTTCACTTGATGTTTCTCCGCCCCACCCCCCAATACTTGGTGTGTCAACCTTAAAATCTTAACTGAACAGTTAAGTTATAATCACAATGGAACAGTTATGGTTATATATTGTAACTTAACTTAATTTTTTTTAAGATTAAATTTTATTATTCACGCATATAAGAACTGGAGTCTAGACCAGAGGTGCAGAGGTTGAGAGGATTCTCCAGAGACAGCATGGGGAGCAGAATAGGGAAATTTACTGACATACATTGCTGAGGGAGGCAGCAGGTGAGACAGGAGAGGTCTGCTGTGCCGTGGAGGTTGGCTCTGGGAATCAAACCCATAGTAACTGGAAGTAGCTTGAGAGCACTGAAACTTTAACCCCTGTGCCACCAGGGAGGCCCTACTCAACTGAATTTAAGAAGAGATACAGGAACAAAGCAAACTGGAGTTGGAAACACTTTGGGGACCTCATTCCAAACCCAGGTTGGCCTGTAATAATGGAGTCCAGTTAGGACCTGGGAGACATACTGCCTAAGTTTCAAACCGAGAGGTGAGCAGATTCAAGGCCAGTCTGTGTCACACTGTAGTGTTGCCAATGTACTTGACATGCAGCCCTGTTCTACTTTCCTTATGAGGACTCATCATACACCAACACCCAAAGAGTTTAGTCAGCTTTCACCAAACATGAACATCCTCCTAAATGTGAAACATGATCTTTCTTTTAACGTGGAAAGGAACAACTACAAAGTGAGCTTTTCTTTTGACACTGAAAGGTTCTAAATATGTTCTTAATATTCACCAGGAGATAGGTTTTTTCAAACATTTAACAGGATAGAATTTTGCTTTGGAAGCCAATTATTAAATATTATATGTGGTTGAAACCGAATTCTTCTTCCAACAGACCTCTAGACTTGCCACCCTTAAGAACAGGCCTGTTAGTCACCCAAATTCCCTTGGCCTCTGCAATTTTTGTCTTGAGGGAAACTCCGTCTCACTTCTCATGTCTGTGGCAGGTACAGTAGGAAGCTGTCAGCATTGCGTGGCTGTCTGTCTAAATAAGTTGACTCCTCCTACCTGCCCCACATTCTAGAAGCTAAAATTCTCTAGACCTTAAATCCAGAGGAGGTTTTTTAAACCACCAGATGCTAATTGGTTAGGGTCTCATGAAAAGATAAATTCATGGCCTTTATGCAGACACTTGAGTTTGTTTATCTAAGTTTTCTTGGTGATGCATTTTTATTATTTACTGACACCTGATATCCCCAGGCCACATATAAAAAGTCACCAATCACAAATTCATTAGGGGGACTTGCATCTGCTTATGAGCTTAGCACAATAATAGTTGGTGCAGTGTCTCTAGATACAAAGAAGGGGCCACTCAGGAGGTAACCATTTATTGCCACTAGTTATTATGTCTCAGGAATGTATTTATTTAGAATAAGCTTACATAATTCCTCTATTATATTTTATTTTGGTAAAAAATAATGTAACAGTAAATTTACCATATGAACTAATTTTACAGTTCAGTAGTTTAAGTATAATGATACTATGTAACTAGTCTTAAGAACCAACTTATCTTAAAACTCTATAACCATAAGTCAAAAATTCCCATTTTCCTTTCTCTCAGACCCTGACAAACACCATTCTACTTTCTATGAATATGACTACTCTCCAAAACTTATGTAAATGGACTCATATGGCATTTGTCTTTTTATGATTGGCAGTTTATTATGCTATATCCTCTAGCCTCAATCATGTAGCAAGTATGAGAAGTTTATTCCTTTTATTCTTTTCTAAGGCTGAATAATATTATTTTGTATATATGAACCACACTCTTTTATTGATTCATGCATTAATGGACACTTCAGATGCTTCCAGTCTGGGTTATTATGAATAGTGCTGCTATAAACATCCATGTGTAAATATTTATGTTTAAAATAACTTGGGGGTTAATTTGTTAGATGACAGGTATATTTAGGAACATTACCTCCACCATCCACTCAGTTCTATGACATAGACATGGAATAAAAGCAGCAAACATCTTAAGTACTTACTCATTCACTATAATTTGTCCTGCTAATAACACATTTATTGTATTTATAGCAATCAACAAATATCAAGCCTTATGGTGCTTGAAGGCAAGTTATTCCATTTTCTATGGAATGTATTAGGCTCCTATGCTGAAGAGAAAGGTATGGAAAACTAAAGAGAAGGAAAAAATTGAAATCCACAATTTGAATGTCAGCTGGCCCTGTTCTAAGCATTTTCATATATTTCATTAAGTTACTAGAACTCTTTGAAGTTTATAAAATATATTGTCCCTTTTTATATTTATTAGCTATGGCTAATGAAGTTATAGATGGCTGCACAAGTTTCCACAGCTAATAAATGATGGACCTACAAATCAAGTCTAGTGTGTCTTATTTATTTTTCTATCACCAGTTTGCAGAAAGCTACTCAATTAAAATCTTACATCTTATTAATATGAATACTAACCAGCATTTCCTGAGAATGGACTATGAAATAGACATCAAATTAGAAATTATGTACACATTAGGTAGATTAATTTTTTTTTTTAAGTAGCATGGCCAGGTGAAGATAAGGGAAACCATTTAATGTGTAGAAATAATTCTAGGAAAATTAGCAAAGTTAGTAAATGTTTCCACAAAGGCTAATGCAAACAAATCCCATTCACTCATGTATAATATAAATGTGTTATAAACTTAGCTATCCATGAAAATAAGAACAATCTATATCACAAAACATCAAGGAGTCAAAGGAATTTATTAGGTAAATGAAAGTAGCAACAATCTACCTTATTAATACTTTAAAAATCTCTCTCTGACATGGTAGAGAGGAAGTCAGCTTAATGAGAATGAAATTTTTCTCCCAATCTCAGTTTCATTAAAATGAGTTTCCATGGTGCTCCTGTACTCATAAGTATAGTTTTGATGCCTTCTTGTAATTTTCTGCATTTTCTACAAAGCTATTACATTTATAATCACACAAATAAGACTTAAGAGAACATTAAAGTGGCATAATGTGGTTGTATATTTTATTTGATTTTCATCCATTGCCAAAATTTCCAGTGAAAATGTGTCTACAAGTGGTGAATCATGCGGCAGGTCATTCCAGGCTACTGTCTGAGTTACCAGACAGTTAATTCACTGATTCTCTGAAATCACCTTTTCACATTCTAACATTTCTCGATTTGGAATGCAGATTATAATGAATGTCATGCTATAGCTAAATTGACATTATTTATTTTCTTTCTTAGTGGTGAATAATGTAATGGTCTGTCTTAAAATTAATGTCATCTTAGAACAGATAAAAGTGTCATATCTTTATATATTTGCAAAATTTATACCACACTTACCTACATTTAAAGGAGTCCCATATACATAAACTCAGCTACTTACTGCCCACTGAAACCAGAATAGAAAAGTCCATGAGACCATCTGACTAAGGAATAGTCCATTTATAAACTTTTCTAAAATTCACGTAACCTTCCTCAACTGGGAAAATAATGCTTTCTCACGAATTTAAAACTAGTCATCCTTAAAGTTTTTATTTGTGACATACATACACTATTTGTCCATTCTGACTTGCAGTGCCAATGGCTACAGTTGTGAGTATTTAGGGTATCATTCCTTGTGTAATATTGGACATAATTGCATAGTCTGTTCATTTTCTCCCTCTTTTTATGGCCTTTTCCCTACAAGTCCTTTCTAATTGTCTATACCTCTAGAAAGGTAGTAGTTAACATTTGCAGTTGTCAGTCTCCATGCCCCCAATCTCATAACCAGTTCCAGAGCCCAGGGCCCACTTTAGCTTAGAGCACAGTCTTCTGCAGTCCCCAGAGGCTTGGGGTCACCTAATGGCATCCTCTAACATCTGCCTGTAGCACTCTTAATTACATTGTGATGTTCTATATTGACAGTTTACTGCTTGATGTATCTAGAGTAGGTCTGGTTACTGTAATAAATCACCACAAACCTGGTGTTTTAACTTAATAACAATTGATTCTATTACAATGCCAGAGACTGAAATGCAACAACATTGGTTTCCATTGTTGGAATGGCTGTGCTCCCTAGAAGGAAAAACTGTCCAACTTAGTTGTGTCTTAATTCTTATAAGACTCCGAGGCTCTCAGCTGATTGGCTATAAAGCTGACTCTTCCAGTGTGTAACATTAGTCAAATTATTAATTAAAATGGCACAATGAGTCCTTATGCATTTGTTTTAAGGATTAAAAGAAGGTATAGAGCAAGCATTTCTCTCAATAAGCATCCCATATGCTGTTGCTGTCTTCCTTTGCTTTAAAATGACTTGATGTGGTCAGGTTTTCTTATAATGAAAAAATCCCTGACAAGATCACTCATAGAGCTCGCAAAGGGCTTATAGTCATTTCAGAGACAAGATAACATCTTATCCCCTCCCCTGGAGATGTCAGTTAGCCAACATGGTTTGGCCTTTTCACACTGATTTTAACTATATCCTAATCCTAGTTAAAAAAAAAAAAAAAGTAAGTGAGATTAAATTTATGTAAATCAGAAGAGTAAGGAGACACATTTCCTTAAGATCTTTTACAAAAACAAGTAGGATGCGCTAGAAGTAATTCCTTTTCCACTCTTACTTTTTGTCAGACAGCAGGAGCGTCCTTCCTTACCTCCACTGTTGAAGCTTGGGCAACACATCTATCAATATATACAGCACTTACTGAGGCTTCTGGGGAACTCTGGGAGCCTCTGCAGCCACATTTGCTTAGCAGAAAGAAAACAAATATTGTTTTGAGGCCTGAGTCACTGTTAAATTATAAGTCATTTTTTGTCTGAATGAAGTGAGGAACATTTACTGAAAGGACAGTGTTCTCTGCCCCTTAAAACAGTCTTCTTATTTTTTCATTTGACCTTTAGAAATACCACACACTATTATATCTGTTTAAAACCTCCAGAATGTTTTCAACTTT
The DNA here is from genome assembly GCF_000260355.1 of Condylura cristata. Taxonomy (NCBI): domain Eukaryota; kingdom Metazoa; phylum Chordata; class Mammalia; order Eulipotyphla; family Talpidae; genus Condylura; species Condylura cristata. The sequence goes on along the minus strand of NW_004567121.1, from coordinate 9,032,292 downwards.
CTTTCCCATCTTTTAGAAGATAGAGGGGTTTTTATACCAAATAATAATTTTAAAACTAAGTTATTGGGGATCTAAGTGTAAAGTTTGATAACAAAAATTCTTATAGAGAGCATTTAAAATTCCCTACCTTCCTTCCCCTAGAAATGTGAGGCTCCCTGGATTTTACATTGATTCATCCTTCCCCACTTTACCAGGCAGAAAGAGTCCCAGTATGAGATAAAATTAAAAGGTGTTTGGTTCACACTCCTTAAGAACTCTAAGCTTCGTAACTCTTAAAATTACATCTATGTATAGGAAATACACAACAAAATTGAGACCACAACTTATGCATTCCAGAAAAACAAGACACTCCTGATGTACAGAAATGAACCCTCTGCAAGACTCACAGAGTCTTTGGCCACAATTAACTCCAGAGAAATCTGAGAACCTCTTTTCTACCTGCAGACTAGTTAGTGATTATCGTTTTTGTAAACTTGTGTCCTGTTAGATGTCCCATGTCTCATATACATAAATCACACACATACCCCATATTCATGACACATCTAACACAGAACAAACATATACCACACACCCACACCACATTACCTACCTACCACACACCCACACTCAATCCACCCCAACACGCACATACCTGTTTTAAAAAGGAAGCCTTGTGCCATGTCATGATGATGACCTACCTTCTGCTGCTCCCTAGCCTTCAAGATAGTCTCTAGAATATCTGTTTCATAAATAACACATTCTCCTCACACCTCCAATTCCTCCCTCCTTGATCCTCTTAGCTTCTGTCCTCATCAGAACTTTGTTCTCCCTAGAGGACATTCATCCCAGCTAGCCCTCAGTGGAAAGTGTTCTCTTTCTTCCTTTTATTGTTTTGTCTAAGACAGCTCCTGACACAGAATTTCTCTATGTAGCAAATCTTCACTGCATAATACAGACAGGTTATATATATATAAAAAATACGTGACAGCTTCATCTCAGGAAAAATGTTTCAGTCCCTTTTTGTAAAATAGAAATAGTTAGACCTACCTCAGGGATCTGTGGACTAAATGAGAGGCTGTATGTTAAGCTTCTAGCATAGTGTCTTGGACACAGAATCCCCTAAAGAAAGGAAGGTTTGATAGTCATAGTTTCCAGACTTTGGAAGAGTCTTCGGTTTTGTGAGCTTCATAACTGACTAGAATTCAAATCTTGTCATTGCTCTAGTCAATTAAGCTATCTTCTTTGAGTTTCATATGCATATTGTTTAAAATGAGGATTGGAATGCTTATGCATGGAGCTTTATTAAATAAATTAAATGCTTAAATGGGTTTAGTGGGTTTATATTAAGTGGATTAAGTGAAACTAAGAGTTGCAGCAGTGTGGCATGGCCCAGTAGAATTTCTGTAGATGTCTGTACCTTCTACCTTGAGCCCTGTGCCAACCCACCACATGAATAACTCCTTTTTTTTTCAGACTGACACTAATTGTGTGTGTGGTATACATGTGGTATTATGGTATGTCATGTGTAATGTTGTTTGTAGGTAGTGTGAGTGAGTGTGGTATGGGCCATTTAGCTGGACACAGGCTAAAAATATACTATGTTATCATTGATGTATTGTACACCTGTATGTGTGTTAGCATTGTGCTTGTGTTATGTATGATGTGTATGTGGTGTGGTATGTGTGTGTGGTGTGCATGGCTTGTGTGTTATGTGTGCACGGTGAGTCAAAAAAATAATCAAGTAATATCCAAAGTTGCAAGTGTAAGAGCATACATAAATGACCCTGCTTATTTATGTTTTTCTCTAGTTGTTATAAATACCAAACACACTGTGTACTTTTTAAGTCTTTAAATAAAGAAACTGCACGATTATCTTTTTCTCACTTCAAGAGTCACAATGCTAGGTAGTAATGAGTTTTTAGTAATTTTACCTCAATGGGTCAAATCTTAAATACATATTTAGAGCTTTTGAACAGTTTTCTGAGAAGCTGGATGTGACTTTCATGTGAAATTAAACCATATTTTTTTAAGTACATCAGTAATGTCAGAGACACAGTAAGGAGTAAACCCTCACAAGGGAATGACATCCTGAACAAACGCCCCCTTGCTGTCTTCATAGGCTCTACCCACACCTCGTGGCTGTCAAGAGCTCAGGAGTTGAGGATTACAACTCCAGAATCACAACTTCCTGGAGGAAAAGCCCTGAAAGTCGACACAAAATTGAGCAGTCCTATTGGGCTTCAAACCTGAACATATACGTGTTCTTGCTCTCTGGCTTCAACTGGTACCCTGGCATCTCAGATAACATTGCTGGTAACTGTAATTGACAAAGCAGCCAACTAATCTCTCTCCCCCTCTATCTCTGTCTAACTCTGTTCTCCCTACCCCCACCCCACTCTCCTTATAAGTAAACCTTTAAAAAAATTATCTTTGCCCTTGGGTCTTGTCCCAAGTTCTTAAGAGTACAGGTGAAGACTCACACCTATGTCACCCCTGAGATTTGTCCTTAGGTTGCCGGTAGCAGTAGATACATACTGTTGTTTAGAATATGACAAATCGTTTACTTCCTTTTATTTCCTCTAATACTATATTCTTACATTTCAGTTTTCCTTAAAGTGAGGTTTGCTAGTTTGTATACTGCTGTTTACATATAATTATTTATGTAGTTGAGGTAAGTTTTTTTTAAATAATAGTTTATTTTTACATCATTTTATGCTTTTTTCCATCTCAGTTGTATTCTCTGTGGGCTTCCCATCACCAAATCACCCGTGTGACATCACCATTGAGGTAAGATTTTAATGTAAGAAAGGAAATGGCTTTCCTTCAATGAGAACTGACTTTCTAAAGTCATAAAGAATCAGATCTCAGCACAAAATTCATCTTAGCATTTATATGCATAGGACTTATCTGCCTGTGAACATCTTCATAATTATTAATGTTACATAGTTATGCAAATATCAACCTGTGCTATTTGTTTATTCAAGCAGTCAAAATAAGTATTGTTTTGCAGTAGAGAAACTGCAATATTTAAATTTTGTCCATTCTGTTTAACAGAGCTCATTTACATTTTAACCATCACCAAAATTAAAAGGTTACAAACGACAGCAGACTCGGGATTTGATTGATTTCTTCTCATGGCTTAAATTAAGAGTCAATCTATTTTTCTCTTAATAAATATGCAGAGAAGATTATAAAATGACCCTTGATTTTCTCCTGTGTTTAAATCCGTCTATGTTCTTATTATTTTGAATGCGATGCTGACGATACTTAAGAGTTTCAATCAGTCTTCATTCCCTTTGTTAACTTCCTTGGGGAAAAATGTATAATATCTTTTTTTTTTTTGAGAAAAAGACACGTAGGCATTTATTAATATATATCCCTCTCGTATATATGGGAGTATCCTGGCATGACCAGGTAATTCGCCCACCTGGCTTAGTGAAGACTGAGTAGGTTGAGCAAAGAAAGGGGAAGCCAAAGAGGGCACTTTCTGGGGAAAAGCAAAGGTATTTAATTGTTTGCCACTGAAAAGGGATAAAGAGTCTAGGTCTTTCTGGAACAGACATTTTCAGGGAAGTGGAGTCCTTAGCAGGAAGGGTACCAGCAGATGTAGCTTCAGTCTTGGGCAAAACTGCAGGAGGGAAATTCTTCCATATTTACATTGCAGAGAAGATGTTTATGACTGGTCGGGTCCCAGCAACAGTAGCATTTGTAACAACATTAACTGCTTAAAATGAGAGAAAAAAGAATTACGAATTGGAGAACAGACGACACCTGATTTTCTTTTCCTTTCTTAACAGTCCGATTGTACTGGAGTCTGGAATCATCCACGCATGCGTGGAGGCAGGCCTGTAGCGATGCTCTCCTTGTGCTGACTTTTATTGGAAAGGTCACACTCGCTGGGGCTAGCGTCTGCAGCCTTGGCAGGAGGATGGCAGGGTGTATTTGACATCACAGAGATGTCAAACGGTACAAATTAAACCAACAAGACAGAACAAAATTTAAACGTAAACATCAACACTGCTTCCTTGCAGCCTGCAGAGTCCCTGAAGTCAAGTTTTAGCCAAAAAAGACATATTTGGCATAAAAGATTTTTGCTCCCCTTCATTCCTGCCTTTGGAACTTCCCAAGAAGTTTCACAGTTCAAAGTTGGTTGTTTCTATTTCATAGAAGAAATAAGAACTTTCAGTATCTTATTAAGTACTCTTTTTTTTAAAGATTTATTTATTTATTCATACAGAACTGGGGTACAGACCAGAGATGCGGAGGGTGAGAGGATTCACCAGGGACAGAGCGGGGAACAGAAAAGGCAGATCGAGGAAGTACACTACTCTGGGGCAGGCCGGTATCGAACTCATGCAGAAGTGGCTTAAGCTTCTTGGTGCAGTGCTTTAACCCGCTGCGCCAACAGGGAGGGCCAAGTACTGATTTTTAATAAGCTCTTTCAGCTTCTTGACATTGGTTTTGTGTACCTCTTTGGGGTTCTTATCTACTATAGTGTTTTTTTTTAAATGTGCCCATATAGAACTATGTAGTCATTCACAAGTTGTCCTTTCTCCTTTATGGCAACTTTTGAAAACCATCTTCCCTGGCAAAATTATAATATAGATGGTGTTCACATTTCTTCTAGTTAAAATTTTCTCTCCTAGCTTTCCTATTCACCTTTTGAAATATATTTTATATTAAAGAAACCAGTAGGAATTAAGGAATAGTGAACTATGTGTTCAGTGATTTTATATAACTTAAGGTCATTGTGTGAATGCACTTTATTGGTCTAAAGCAGATATATCTAATAAAATTGATGCTTCCTGTCTACCCTCAACAAGATGTAAGCCTTGCACTATGCCAGAGCATGGACACAGCAGTGTTACCAGGCCAAGGGTATGAAAAGTGATACCAAGGAAAACTGCCACCGATGTAAGCAAATGAACTTTAGTGCAGAAAAAAAAAAAAATTCAACAATGTACTCTAACCAACAGCGAAGTGGGAGAAGGACAACTTGCAGGGCGGAGGGAGAGAGAGAAGGTCCAGTCTCCCTTTGATGATGCAGTGTGAGATACAACAGGAACTTCCAGCATGAGCAAGCTTGTCGGGCCTGGGATGACAACATCCTACCAAGTCCTGCCACCACTGGGGTGGCGAGCAGGTGGAGAGCCCGCAGCCAGGGGCTGCCCCTGCAGGGGTGGTGAGGCCTGATCCCAACACCTGTCACCTACTTGTACTTTTGTTGTTTTAGAATCTGTTATCATTGGAAATGGCTGGGTTATGCAGAATCTAAATCAAGAAAAATAATTATTTGTTTAGAGAGATTTTTGTTTGTTAGGGTCGGCTTGATTAAAGCCCTCCTGGGTACCTGAAATGCCATCAGCAGTTTTGGGATCACACCACAGAAGATGACCTTCATATTCACAGCCACTTGTGATACTTGGCATGAGTAAACACAGGAAGTCCTTGCATAATGCATACAGCTCCCTCCTTGGTAACTTCTAATTAAATTTCTTTTCAAAGCTACAGAGGATGGCACCTGAAGCACCATAGAAATACCATCTTTGGGTATTTCTCGACCCTTGGGTAAGAGCTTCAGGCTCCAGGACACATAGTCAGATCTGTGCTGTTGGCCTTCTTTAGTCTAGGGCACTTGATTTGTGAGAAGAACTTATTTTGATTTTGGTTTCATTTTGGTTCTTTCTTTTTGTTTCATTTTTTTGTTTGTTTGTTTTATACAGAAGATAAAACTAAGAGATTAATCTGTTTATATATTCCATGTCAGCATGTTTCTCCTTTATGTCTAATTATTGATAATACTGATATCCAAGGCTCATGAATGTAATGGAAATTCATTTAGATGCTTTCCCAGAACAAATTTGCTTTGAAATAAGTGACATTTGCTTTCTCCAGATATTACTATTCAGCAATGGAGTCTTAGGCACTTCAGAGATGAAAGATCAGACGCAGAAGGGGGGATATATTGATGAGAAAGAACTTTGGATTGTGAGGGCTTATAAATCTTAAATACACAGTCTCAGGTAGCCCTAAGAACTTGGAATCATGGTGGGTAAAAGCTAGAAGAAAAGAAAAAGAATTGTTTTAATTCAGACTAAAAGGTATTTATTAAAATTATTTTTAATAATTTATACCAATAAGTCAGTATTTGTTAAACACAATTTTTAAAATAAAGAAACATAGTCATGCAAAAGTGGAAGAGTTTCTTTACAAGCCCATCACCAGCATCATAACCTCCACAGAGGATGCATTGTTTATATTTTACTGGGTATTCTCCTGAATTTATTTTACTGTTTGCTAATGTATCTGTGCAAACATATGCATAACCACAGTATATAGGATTTTCAAAATGTAAAGTGTCATTTTGAAAACTAGAACCAATCACTGATAATATGTTTTAGATGATTCAATTTCTTATTACTGAAATAGCACCAAAATGGTGCTTCCATATATGTACCCAAAACTAAATCCCTTTCTGAAATCAACATTAAGTTTCATATATTTAAAACTATTTTAAAGATGGCTTTCAATTTTTTTTTAAAGTTTTAGTTATTTATTCATACAGAATTGGGGTACAGGCCAGAGATGCCTCTGAGAGGATTCACCAGAGACAGAGCAGGGAGCAGAACAGGCAGATCTACGAAATACACTGCTGAGGGGAGCAGCGGGCGGGTCAGGAGAGGTCTGCCACGCCATGTGGTCACCTCTGGGGCAGGCAGGAATCGAACTCATGTGGAAGTGGCTTCAGCTTCTTAGTGCTGTGCTTTAACCCGCTGCGCCACCATGGAGGACCGGCTTTCAATTTTTAAGAAAACAACTGTAATAAATAAAAAATAAAGTTGTAGGAGGACAGGAAACAATATGAAATGTAAGAAACATAGAAGTCATCACATCCATCCTCATACTGAAGAAGTTTGAACAAACTTAAAATCAATAGCTGATCGTACGTCTACCAGAGAAGTGAGGTCACAGGACACTCTACTGCCCTCCATTGAGAGATCAGACAGGCAGACACAGAGGATCATAAGTGGCCAAAGTAGAAAGTGAAAAGCAGAAACCTCCACGGACTGGTGGTTTGAGGTAGCGAAACTTGAACTGTAATTGATGAATTGCTATGGGGTTGGTGTTGACATGTTTGAGAGTTATTAACTCTAGGGCAACTTTCAAACTTTGAGAATTTTATCTCTAGGATCCCTATCAAATTCTCTCAATGAAGATAAGTTAAGCTTTCAGCTAAAAGTGGAAAACAGTCTTTCTAAGTAAACCCAGGAATTTTTTTCTTGACAGGGTCTGCTGTCAAAGGAAATGGCTTTACCAGAGCATAAGAAACAAGGTTTCACTGGTGTCTGTTGTGTCAGACAAGAAGTGCCCAGCGGCAGCCTCTTCCCCTCAGTCTCTTGTTATACATGAGGAGAGGAAGCTGACAAACCTGAGGAACATTTCTGCAGGTCACAACCCAGAGCACTGGCTCATTAAAAGATTATGGTCTAATTGTGAAAATGGGGAACACTCCTTCCTTGCAGCCTGACATCAAGAGAACAGTAAAGCATCACAACAGGGTCTTATTTGCTTCAATGTCTTTTACATATTGCATCATTTCTGTCATCCAAGAAAAAGTTATTAGGGATACCTAAAGACAAAACCAAAGTCTGAGGCATGGAGTAAGAATGAGAACTGGAATCAGATATTGGAGAGCTATTAGAATAATCATACTCAGAATTTAAAATAGTGTTCACTAATATGCTTATGTTAGTAATGGAAAAACTGGACAACTATAACATATACAGAAAGACAGACATTGTTTGCAGAAAGATTGAAATGGTAAGGAAGTATATGAAAGTACTAGAAATCAAAAATGCTGTACAGAAGTTAAAAATGCTTTGCTGGACTCATCCATATGCTTGATATATGAAAAAAACCAATAGCTTGATAAAATGTTAATGGAAACTTCCATAACTAAAATACAAACAACAAAAAAATCAGAAAGATAGAACATAACACTGTAGAACTAAGGGACCATTACAAAATGTGTAAGATTTATGTAGTAAATACAATAAATATACCATCCTAATGCCAAATGGTATTACTTGGGGAAATTGGGGGGGGGTGTAGTGATATTATGAAAATTCTCTGTATTTCATGTTCAATTTATCTGCAAATCTAAAACTACTTTAAATATGAAATTGTAATTTTTTAAAAAAGCTAGTGGCATTACATAAGATCATAAGCACAAATAATAAAATTATAAATGGAACAACAATATCAATGAGAATCATTTTATCATTGAGTCTAATTTCTCAAGACTATAAAAAACAAGAACGTAGTCTGAATACTGTCATTAGTAATGATTACTTACTAAACATATTTGGCACTTATGTGCTAGAAATGAAAATACACTTTATTTTCAAAGGTTTATAGAAACCCATAGGCCTGGGTCCTCCCTGGTGGCACAAGCCGTTAAAGTGAATCACTATGAAGCCACTGCAGCATGAGTTTGATTTCCGGCCAGGGAGGTGACCCACATGGCCCAGCAGACCTCTCCTAACCCACCCGCTGCTTCCCTCAGCAATGTACATTGTCAGTCTGCCTGTTCTGCTCCCCATTCTGTTTCTGATGAATCCTCTCACCCCTTGCATCTTTGGCTTGTACCCCAATTCTTGTATGTATGCAGAAATAACTAAATCTTAAAAAAAAAAAAAAAGAATAAGAATATCCCTATACTGGACAAGTCACACAAAACCTAAAGTCCTAAAGTTGGTGTTATGTGGGGAGACAGAGGAGAAGGATGTGTTACTTCACATAGTTTTATTCATGGCGCTGGGGGTCTAGGTCTGTAGGGACACTAGTCAATGTTGGCCTTCTCACTGGACTCTGTAGAAACCTACTGCTTTTCCCTGACATGAGGGCTGCCACTTCTTAAACATTTGATATGGCAGTCAGTGCAGTAAGAGTTTGAGTGCTTGGCTGGTGGGTGTGGTTACATCCATCTGCAGAGGTGTGACACTATACTCCCTAATCATGTATGGTGTGGTAAACCAAGATTACCTCAGTAAAAGGCATATGATTTAATTTTTTTAATGAGAGAAAGTAAAAAGAATAGTGTGGGATAAAATGGTTTTTCTCATGCATAATGTAAGACTCTTTGGAATGGGCAGAAATGAAGCGCTTCAGAAAGAGGAGAAGGCTGGCATCTTGCCTCCCAGCTTCTTTCCTTTTGCCTTTTCCCTTTTCTTTGGGCCCAGTCCCAGCAAATCCTTTGCCAGATAAAGCACTGGAGTAGAAAAAGCAGCATTTCAGCAGGATAATTGAAAAATGTTCTTGCTTCCAGCCAAAACTGAGACAGAAATGCCAAGACTTTTACACCCAAAGAAGAGTGGCTGAGAGCCAATCCTGCTGGGTTTGCTGGCTGTGCGGGAGGGTGGAAGGAAGAGAAAGAACATCCTCACAGTCTAAAATGACCAAAGCATTTACCAAGCAGAATCTACAATATTAAACACGATTTTTATTACCCAGGGGAGGCGGCACAGAAGATAAACTGCTTGGATTTTAAACAAAGAAGAAGAACATACTCTAGGGGAGCTTCCTCCAGGTCAGGCACGTCCTGCTTCCTCGGCGGCAGGTGTCCCCTTCACAGAGGGCCCATGACCAAGAGACTTAGCACACAGAGGCTTCTTGTCTGCTTTGGCCTTCCATTTATCTGAGACCAATTTGTAATCAACCACGAAAAGGGGGTGGGGAAGAGCTAGAAAATGAGCCACATTGATTAACATATCCTGATGGGGATTTTGAATCACCCCAGAGTGTTTACAGTTCACTTTTTAGGATGCTGTAAATACTAAAAACAAGACCTATAAAAATCTTCTTTGATTTTAAAGAGAAATACTTAACTAGTATTATATCAATACTTGGAAAAGGAGAAGGCCAAGTGGGATGAGCAAATAGTGATAAAATCGTATTAGTTATATGCACTGAAATTTTTCTAGAACTCTGTTGAGTTGGGGTAATTTACTGAGAAGTACAGAATGTAATAAGAGCATGGGAACAGAGAAACCTATGCTCGGTCTGGACTGCAAACAAAGTCAACTGTTCCTTTAAAATAGAGAGAGAGAGTGGGGGAGAATAAGAATAACATTTCTGTGAAATTTTAAGAATGTTTTCTGTCCAACTCCCTTTTGGCTGTTTTTCTTCTTAGTTTGTAACATGGTTCGTCTATAAGTGGGTGCCTTTCGATAAGAGGATCTTATTTTCTACAGCCTTTAAACAACTCTGAATGCAAATCTTGTCATTAATCTGGGAATCCCACTGCCATTCCTGGAGGAAAGCCAGCACCAAGAGAACAAACTCTCCATTTGGATGTACTGGAGAATTCTCAGCTCCAAACCCATGAAGATAAGGCGTGTCCTCAATCAGAAGAATAAACTTGTCCCAAGCCAATCACCCCCACCCTCCCAGCCCTGAGGAAAAGCATAGCAAAGAAAGGCAATGCAAAGTCATCCACTAGAAACATGCCAACTATGTTCTTAAACAAGTCCCAGAGCAAATGTAACAAAATAGGATGAGCAGCCATTATTTGCCCCTTTCCTCTACCTCTGAAGCTCTGCCCCTTTCTTTGATCTCTCTTTTTGCTATGCCTGGAGTCACCTTCATCCATATATCGTGGTGAACAGAAGACAGTAATAGCAGACTGGGGAAAGGAAAGGATCTGAATGAAATGAAATCCTTGGGTTGCCAGCATAGACAATGGTCATTTAGAGTAGGCAGTGCATTTAGAGTGCAGGAGGTCTTACAGTTTAAAGATGCAGGCTGACTCACAGGCCCAGCTAATTGCTTATGAGTTGCATATTTATACCAAGTACCACACTCATGCACATAATGGTTTTATTTTGAAGCCAAGTATTTTTATTGCATCAGTGTTGGCAAAACAGAGGTAGCTTATAGAACCAAAATGTTACAAGCATTGATCTGTAATCTGTGATAAACTCTAGCAATTTTACTGCAAAATTGAGTCTACCAGAGGAGGAGAACAGTTGAGAGCAATATGTGGAACAGGCCTAGTGATCAAAGGTGGAGGACTATGCATGCCTTGGTGGCTGATGTAGTGTGGAAATAAACATCCAAAGGTGTATGATCCTTAACCTCTGAACCATATACATATTTCAAACCAGTGTCAACACAATTAAAAATAAAACATATTTTTTAAAAAAACTGTTTTGAGAGCCTTTGTTTTCCTGCCTGGATGATCTTTAGTATCCCCAAAACTTACAATGTAAATTGTTTCATTTGAAGCATGAATAGATTTTTAAATATAGGAGAATTTATAAAATATGAACAGTTGTATTAATAATTCCTTTCTACCATTATCAGGGTTGAAACTTTTGTTAAGAATAGAGGCAAAAGAAATACAGAAGAAAAGTATATAAAAAGGTTTTAGTAAGGGACAGAGATTTGAGAATGTCACTGAATAAGTGATATTGTTGAAAAGTACCTAGGATGAACTGTTCTCACAAGCAGTTAATCATGGAATTAGCTGGCTTGAGAGGTAATATGCTTACCTACATTAAGGAGTTCTAAGTATGGTCAGTGGATGATAAACATTAGTTGACACTGAAGACAAAAGCTAATTGATTGGAGAAAATTGCTTGGAGCAATCTGTTCAGAAGTGTTATAATTGGTTCCGAGATAGCTAGACAATTCCAATGTGGATGAAATCACCTTTCCACAGTCAGTGACACTAGAGATATATATATGTGGTAAGTGGTGAGATTATATTAATGACCTCTTACAAATATAAATTCTACATATCTATTGTAAAAACAAGAATTTTTAGATGGATGGCACAGGGAAATACAAGATACTATTGTTCCATTATTGGCATGTTATATTAATGAAGTAGCACTGTTGGTGAAGACTAATGCTAAGAATGAGTGGCTAAAATCAAGGACAGAGTGGGACAAATTACCCCTGATACAAATTGCCAAACTCGTCAATCAGTGTTTAATACTCCAACATACCCCATGAGGCTACAACCTAACAAGCAAGCAGGAAACACTTGGTAAATATAAATTATTAATACAAAAGTAATTAGAGTTCTTTTAGAAATCAATCTATCTTGGTTAATGTAAGAGTTTAGATGAATGGTTCTCCATAAGATCAAATAATTATGGTTTCCATCATGGCCACTCAGTGCTATGTTTCCCCTAGTTATTTGTAGGGCACTGGAGAACTGCAGATGTTACAGTGAATACTTTTGAGTTAACAATACCTTAACCAGTTATTTTCATAAATAATTCCCTTTCAAGGTTTTCATTTTTTTTTCCAGAGGAAGGTCATGGCATAAAGATGTCCCCATTTGTAGGGTGTGGGGGAAGACATCATTTTATTTCAGAGATAGTTGTAAAATGGAAGCTTTCTGGAGATCTCAAGAACTGTGTTAGGGCCTCCCTGGTGGCGCAAGGGGTTGAGCACAGAGCTATGAAGCAGTCTGTAGCTGCTTCAACACTAGTTCAATCCCCGGCCAGGGAGGTGGCCCACATGGCGCAGCAGAGCTCTCATGTCTTCCCACTGCTCCCCTCAGCAGTGTATTCAGTCAATCTGCCTGTTCTGCTCCCCACTCTAGCTCTGGTGAGCCCTCTCACCTCCTGCACCTCTGGCTTGTACCCTAGTTCTTATATGCATAAATAAATAAATCATTAAAAAATAGAACTGTGTCAACTGATTTAAAAAGTTATACTTTGAGCTGAATTCCAAACAATTCACAGATGGCCCCCAGGCTTTAGGACAAAAAGACCAGCACTCAGTAGTTACAGACACAAGCAGCCCCAATGTCAGGCAGGGGCCTGCTCCATCCCAACATACATGTCTTCTTCCCCAAAGTGAATGTTGTCCTTTGGTCGGTTTGTTTGTTTTATACACTTAATAGAATACATATAAATCATTCTTCTCCAGAAATCATCTACATCCTGTGGCAGGAATTATTTTAGGTAACAAGTTATGAATTTTTACTCTGACATTATTTAATACATTCAAGAAAGAAGTCTTTGTTGCCTGTTCTGATGTCACTATAAAAGAAATACACTCATTTCAGCAAAAATGAGTACAAGTAAGTACCAGGAGAAAATTATCTTTAGAAACCTATATTCTTCTTTCTGCAGAAAGAAATATAAGAGAGTCATTCAATAGATTTTTTGAAAATGTTTGAACTTTGAGACATCTTCATTGATAAATGGGGACATAGTCAGGAGGTCATGGCATGGTTATGAGGAAAGATGGAAATAACTCAGGATTGCATCTGCCATCGTTCAATTACTTCATAAATATCAGTTACCCCTTTATTTTCATTTCTAAGAGCTAGCCACCCCACCTGGAGGTTGGCTGTCATCTAATTCTAGGGAAGACATGATCATGGACAGCCTGAGGCTCAGCCAGAAGTCTCCCTCATGGCAAAGCCTCCTGTTTTCAAACTTCAAGCCTAATCATTTTGTTTCAGTCTTGATGTTCAGACCTCATCCCTAATTTCTAGCAGATGTCCAATAACCAGAGTCCTGACTAGGAAGCCAAAGTTCAGTCTCAGTGAATGATGAGAATGTCATGTATGTGGAACATTGGTCCTAGGTCCCTGCACTTCAACCTCATATCTCCATCCTGGAGTCCTGGTTCTAGAAACTGTCCCAGGGCTCAATGGCACTTGGTAGTGCCACGCTTCCTCCATGCAGAGTACCAGAGGCTGGCAGTTTACTACAGCTTTAGATGACCTGATGTCACCTGTCTGTCTAGACTGTGCCTGCTATCTGTGTCCTCACTCTTTGATACCTTGTTCTGAGGGATGTGTTGCTCACACAAAAGCATAAAAACGCTTAATCTCTTAAATGATTGCCTCACTCCCATACAGAAACTACACTGATCTGTATTTTCTCCAAGTAGTACAGGTAGGTCTTAGCTGGATTCATCAGTTAAATACATTCACTTCTTCAACCAACATTTCTGAGGCACCTATTATGTGGCATGCTTTCTTCAGGTGTAGAATCTTTGATGAAGACCCTCACCATTCATCAGGAGTACCACTGGCCTATGCCGACCATCTCTAGATTACTGCCACATGGTCTAGCATCTGGCACTACCCAGCCAAGATTTGGCTGGTTGCCTGCCGCTGGGTGCTGCCTCAGCAGTGGCCCCTATGACTGGTTCCAGATAAGTGAGATCCTGTTCCATCACTTGCCAGGGCATCACTGTTTCCAAGCTCTCATGGGAGGGACAAGGCTCTCTTGCATGAGTAGGTTTTGTTTCGGACTACTGGACACAGTGGACCCTACCTGGGGTAGGGCAGCAAGCCATTTGCAGCCTTCAGAACATTTTCCTTTGCAAATAAAACCTGTTGGTTATTGCACTCTGAAAAAAATATTCTATATTCTGCTATATTCTAGAGGGAGACACTGGCAGTTGGCAAATGTGTTGGATTTTCCATGAAACCTGTCTAATCTGTACTCAGTCTACACCCTCCTGTTTCAACAGTTACCTTTGTCCACAGATTTTCAATTTGGTTTGACCAATGCAGGAAAATGGAGTAAGGGGAAAGAGAGAAGAGGTGTCTTTTCTTTCAGCTCCCTCCCCACTAGGTCGTATTGATCCCTCCGTTACTCCCATGAGATATCTCTCTCTTGGCCATGGCTCTTGCCCTGATTGCACCAGACATGGCTGTTCTGGTAGTGCCTCCCTCTTGTTAAGCCAGGTTGCTTGATCATTCCAGGTCTCTCTAAGGCTACCCACATCACATCACTAGCTCCTAGTAAACTCACTTTAGTAAACTCTTTGGAATGTGCCATCTATTTAGTGCTAGGACCCTGACTCCTACACAAAATGAAGAAATATATAATGTCAAGCAATGGTAAGTAAAGTGAATTAAAAAATGAGTAACAAAGTATACATAGTGTTAAGAAGTACTCTTTTAGATTAAGAGTTGTCAGCAAAATCCTAGCATAGCAAGAGACATTTGGCAAAGACACAAATGACTTTGAAGTAGGGCTGCCAAACAAAATACAGAATGCCCAGTTAATTTAAATTTCATATAAACAACAAAAAAGGTTTTAGTTTAAGTATTTCTCAAATATTGCATAGAACGAACTTACACTCACACACCAAAAAATTACTGTGTATCTGAAATTCAATTTTAACTAAATGTCCTGTGTGTTTATTTTCAGTTTGACAGCCCTAATTTAAAGATATGGGTAATATAATAAATGTCTGAAGGAAGAACATTCCAGGCTGAGCAAGAACCCAAGTAGAGTGCCCTGAGGATATGGGTCCATAGTTGATGAACTCATGGAATATCAGTAAACTAGAGCCTAAAGACTGCTATTTATATTGTTAATGGATCATAGGGTATTATGGAAGGCAGTGGGGAATGAAGTTTACGATTCTGGTTCATCCTCCTATGGCTGTGCTTTCTTTTTTCTAAATTGTTCAATTCAGTTCCTTATGTTAACTATAGTCGTAGGGGAAAGGAAGACAGAGGAGGAAATCAAAATGCCACAGCCCTCAATGCAGCACTAACAAATGAACCTGAAAATTACTTGAAAATAACCAATAACATTTTATGAACAAATACTACTTTAATGCAAATCACTTGCAAATCACCACAATGCTCTTCTAACTCCAGCCACTGAGGGTACTACTGGAAAACCGGGAAACCTGTTCTATTTTCTGCCTTCTGCTGATAAATGCACAGCTGTTTTTAGGAAGACTCACTGGCCATACACGCCCAGCATAGATAAAGCTCTCCCCTCACAATGGGGTTCTGAGCACCCCTCTAGTAGAAAACTAGACTTCTAAGAGGCTTTTATGCATGCCATCTTATTGTAATCTTCCAAAACCCTTTAGCCTCAGAGGCATTGCTGCCCGTATTAAGCAGTAAGAACCAGGCCTTGCCTAGGGCACCAAGTCAAAGGGGTGATTTGAGGCAGAACCAAAGTGATGGTTTCACTCAGCATACTTCAAGGATTTGACAATTTAACATGAATGCTCTGATTTATGTCTTGTGTAAACACTTCAGAGAAGATGGGTTGAAAGTCAGATGTTGGCTACAAGATGTTCTTAATTAAATGTGTTTTCAAATGAAGAAAATTAAATAAATAAGAAAAAAAACAAATTTCCTTAATCATGTTATTAAAAAACTTAAGGACATATTGGCATATATGTATTTTATTATTCATGACTTACATATGGTTTAGCAGAGTAAATACTGTGATTTTTAAAGTGGTGATGAGTGTAAATATGAATAATATTTTGCAATATTACTATAACCTTCATGTAATATAAGTTAGCTCTGATTTCTGATGGTAAAAAGTCACAGTTATTATGATTGTGATTTGTTGCCCACATTTGTAGGTACAGTAGTCAGTGTTTCATATAGGAATGGTAAAAATAAAGGTATAACTTTTTCCTGTTCAAGACCTCAGGTACCTTAAATCCTCTCACAGTCCAAGATCAATGCTCATATGTAAAAGATAAAGAGAAAAGCTGAGGCCCTCCCTGGAGGCACACCAGGTTAGGATGCAGCACTGTAAGATGGCTGCAGCTGCTTTAGTGTGAGTTCCATCCCCAGCCCTGGAGGTGGCAGGCCTCCATGGCACGGCAGACCTCTCCTGACCTGCCCGCTGCTCCCCTCAGCAGTGTACTTTGTCGATCTGCCTGTTCTGCTCCCCACTCTGTCTCTAGTGAATCCTCTCACAGCCCTTGCACCTCTGGCTTGTACCCCAGTTCTGTATGAATATATAAGTAAATCTTTAAAAAAAAAAAAAAAAGAGAAAGAGAAAAGCTGAATGAATTTTTCTCCTAATTATGAACTTAAATCATTTGTCATTTTAATTTCTAATATGAGCAGGATTCTTTGAGGAAAAGACACCTATAAGAGTTGAGTTAATTAAAAAATTAAAGGTGTCCCTGATCTGATACTGGATTGCAACTTTTTAAAAGCATGATTACCACTTTCCCTTTTCCCTGACACTCCAATAGAATTCATTTTACTGTCATCCATATGGAATAGCTGTTTTTGCAAACACTGATACTCCAATATCTATGTTTGCAGGTAATATTAAAGTTTCCTTTATAGTAACTGAATATACAGAGGAAAGGAAAAGATGGAAGAAAGGGAGGAAGTCAGGGAAGAAGAAATTCATATAAAAATGAATTTTAAACAATTTTTTGAAACTGGAGAGCCACAGGACATGACTGGCTCTTCCCCACTGCCAGAGCAGCAGGGCATGCCAGCTTTAGCTGAGTGCATGGCACCTGTGGGCCACCCCCTTAGTGCAAGAAGCCATGCTGGGGATCCACCAGGCCAGACTGTGCTGTCTGCAGGTAGCACCCAGGCCACACCAGCAGTGGCCAGCAGGAGAGGCTGGCTTTGGTGGCAATTTTGCAACATCTTATTTATTCCTAGAAGCTTCTGTAAAATATAAAGCATAGTGTGCTAGACATTAAAGATGATTAAAGCTCCTTGAGAAAAATGTGAGATGAGGCAGTTTACCATCTTATTAAGTAAAAAAGTGAATGAGAAAAGGGCCTTCCCTGATGGCACAAAAGATTAAAGTTCAGCACTATGAAACTTTTCATAGCCACTGCAGCATGAGTTCGATCCCCAGCCAGGGGCAGACCCACATGGCGCAGCAGACCTCTCCTGACCTGCGTACTGCTCCCCTCAGCAGTATGTTTCGGTGGATCTGCCTGTTTTGTTCCCTACTCTGTTACTGGTGAATCCACTCACACACACCCCACCCCTGTGCCTCTGGCCTGTACCCCAGTTCTTGTATGCATAAATAAATAAATCTTTTTAAAAAAAAAGTGAATAAGAAAAACATAACCCATAGCTTCTCAGAGTTCATGATGGAGCTTGCCCATGAGTCATTATGGTTCTTTTCCTCCATTGGAACATTTAATCTGGGCATTGTACCCATAGCTTCCATTTTCTTTTCTTCGGGTGTTTTTCGCAAGTTTATCACTGAGATGGACAGAAAGGAAGGGCAATTCACAAGGAGGTTCTCGGGCTTTAAGATGCAAAGACTACCACTCAGTAGTTGCAGACTCCAGCACTGCCAGGGTCAAGCGAGTTCCCGCTCCACCACCAGCATGCAAGTCGTCTTCCCCAAAGTGACGATTATCCATCAATCAGTTGTGGTTTTCTAGTATTCTTTATCACCTTAATGCAATCCAAATAAATTATTCTTCACCTCTAGAGTATTTGAAAAGTAGCAGAAGCACTTATAGGGGTAGCATTACGATCACAGGATTTTTTTTCTTTCAATCACTACACTTGTCCACAAACTCCTGAATAAATGCAGGATTTTTTTTTTTTTGGTCACTAACTTTAGAAAGGCAGTGCAAAACAAACAGCATTTGTTTTGGTTAAGCAGTTTGGAACAAAACAATAAGTGAGAAAGAAAACATTTTTACCTGAGTTTCTTCATATTATTTACCAGGTCAGGTGACATTGCTTATTGCCATAGCACTTGACCATATATCTTTCTGGGAACTTAACTTTAATTTGTGAGTTTGTCCCAGGGATACCCGTGGTGCTGAGAGGTCTTAACCCAGGATACAAGTAATTGAAACCCTACTTTTCCAGTCCTAGACCCTAATCCAGGGTCAAAGCACCCTGAGATGAGTCTCACAATATTAACTACAAATAATCTCCTCTAAAGCTCACTCTGAGGTCTGTTTGAAATGTCCATTTCTGTTCGTGGGCCTCCGGCTTTGAGAAGACCAAAGCACACCTGTAAATAACCTACTGATTTTTAACCCTGTCAATATTCTGATCCACTGGATAGAAAATAATCTACTAATAATTTTTAATTATGTTCATAAATTTTAACCCTTTGTAAAAGATTGATTATAGCACAAACCTGCAATTACAAAAATGAAGTACATTTTTATTTTCTCCCCATCTTGTAGTAACAATCTTTATCACTACTCTACATTTTTTTTTAAAACATTTTACTATTTAAAGTTTTCTGATTACACTACCATTCTTGAACAAATTATTTGTTTGTGTTAGGCTAGTATGAAATAAAGTATCAAGCCGCTTTCTCAGTGTTTGCTTCTAAAACACACTGGCTTTATATACTTTGAACTGGATGAATTTATCAAGCACGGTTGAATTCTTGAGATGATTTCAGACCATTCATTAATCTTCTCTTCTCAGAACAAATAATAAAATATGTGCAGTTTTTTTATCTGTAAAACACACTGCAATACAGGTTAAGAATATAATGGCCCTTGGCCCTCCCAGGTGGTGCAAAGGCTTAAAATGCAGCACCATGAAGCTCAGCACAGCTGTCTCAGTGAGTTGGAATCCCTGCCATGGAAGTGACCTACATGGTCCCCTCAGCAGTGTACTTAGTTCATCTCCTTGTTCTGTTCCTCACTCTGTCTCTGGTGAAGCCTCTCACCAGTCCGGTACCTCTAGCCTGTACCCCAGTTCTGTATGCATAAACAAATCTTTAAAAAAAAATGTAATGGCCCTAAAATTAAAAGAATTTGATTTCTTTAAAACTTGTTTACAGTAAGACGTTATCTTAACTTAGACAGTAGAAGATCAAGAAAGAATGGTCAGGTGAGAGACAGAAAAGAGAAGGGGGAGGTTGATTGTAAGATCCCTGCTTGTCTCCCCCTCTTCTCCAAGGCTCCCAGCCTAACATTTTGTTATTGTTTGGAAGGTTAATGAGAGGCAAGTGTCTAAATCAGCATAATTTCCTAGAGAATGCCTGAAGCAGGAGAGACAGACTTAACTGCTTAGCAGACTGACAGGCTTTCATTAGTTTGGACAAGAAACTAAGAAATTGTTGGGAAATTACTGATTTGAAAAATAAAGAGAATACTAACATATGCAAGAATTTAAAATCATTATTTTAGAAACTGACTTGATCTCAACAGCGCACTAAATGCTGCACAACTGTATAATCCCTCTCTATAAACAAAGTCAAAACTGGGGTTAAGAAAGTGTTTCAAGAGTGTGTGTGTGTGTGCGTGTGTGTATGTGTACATGTGTACATGTGTACATGTGTAGGGTAAGTGCATTCATCAGGCTCTTTATGCCATTTGCCTCTGTGGCTATCCGAGCATGGGCGCAGAGCACGTGCCTGATTGCGGACACCTGCAGCGTGGGCACGCACGCTTGTGAAGTGTGCACACCTGAGCCTAGAGGCTGGGATAAAAGTGGCAGCAGCTGCGCTAGGACCAGTAGCTTGACCACAGAAGAGGCAAGACCGCAAGAGGACGCGAGAGAGAAAGTCAGAGGCCACCCAGAGAGCGCCCAGAGACTTGTGGGAGTTTGGGAGGCTAAGTTGCCCTCACAGGTGCCTGCCTCCTCGAGTCCCAGCCTCCCCGCCCGGTGTGCCTGTGCACCTGGTTCCCTGAGAAGGCGCTAACGCCTGAAAGCCCACGGAGGGCCCAGAGACTCTACACATCTGCTCGAATCCACAGAGAATCTGTGTGGTGCTTGCGGGCGACTACAGCACATATAAAGGTGTGTACTCGTGCACGTTTGTGACATTTCCTTAGAATATACTGGAATTTAAGCGCCTGCATTTCTCCCTTTCATTGTGGTTAGGATGACACATCCAGGAATGGATGAGTTCTGTTGTTCGCACTTTACAGAAATTTTGAGCGAGTATTTCTTTTTAGTGTCTGACTGGCCTGGGTGTTCTCGGCCTTAATGAGGGACACAGTTGGCTAGGTTTGCAGCATTTAACAGTCATTTAGCAAGTGAATGCCTTCAGCAGGAGAGGCAGAACCTCTTTATCACTGAAATCCCTATGGCTATTACCTACAGTTGTTGAACTGAAGTTTGTCCAAATAGTTATTCACCTCAGCACTTTATAAAGCTTAGCGTTAGAGCAAAAATATAGATGGGGTGTTATGTTTAAAAATAAAAAGTGGAAAATCAATTTTCTCAGTGCCGTAATGTGGTGAGAGTGTCTGTGGCTGCTTAGACTCTGCCCTGATGGAAGCAGTCTCCCTGAAAGGGGTGAGGCCCTCTACTCAGTGCTTCTGCCCTCTGAACACTTCCCAGCCCCACTCTGCCAAAGTGGGCTTGTTAATTTGCTTTGCTCAGTGAAACGCAGCCCCTCACTGCTCTGATTCAAAAAGCCACCCTGTCCTCTAAACACCCACTGGGTTGGTCTGAAATTTTCAGCAACTTAAATATTTCCCTGTCAAAGGATATTTGGTCCCTGGAAACATCAGCATTATCTGTTTTTCAGGGTTTTTTTGTTTGTTTGTTTTGCTTTTTCCAACCCTTTATTTTCTTCTGAGGAAAAAAAAAAAGAGCAGTAAAATTCCATTCACGATGAGTATAAAGGCAATTAGTTCTTACTTTCCCAAGATCCAATCTGGGCAAAGCTGTAAATACTAGGACCCTCCAGATGTTAGTCCAAGTCATATTTGGCTGCTCCATTCTTTGCTGTTGGAGGAGAGTGTTTGGCTCAGAGTCGCTGTCTGTGTAGAACTCTGTGAGCCTGTCCACTCTGGAAGGTAAGGCAGCTGATACCCTGCAATCCTCACTTATTGGCACTAATTTGACCTCTCTGCTGTCCACTTCACAGACTGTGAACACAGAATGCACCTGTGGTCTCAATACTCTATACCCCTTCAAACATCTTAACTGTATATGAAAGAGTGCGCCAGGTTCACAACTCTGTCCTCAAGGGTCAGAAGTTTATTCACAATGGTTTTTGAGTTTATTAAGCTCCCAATGTCTTATGATCTTGTTTCACTGACATTGTTACTCCCAAAGGTAGCCTGTGGAGTCATAGGAAAGCAAAGAAAGCGATATTTCTATATTTTTGTCCTGGTAACTTACCTCTGGAAGCTGGTCTGTAAACAACTGGTTAACACTTTATGATTTAGGACATTTTGTTGTTTATGAAGAATTTCCAGGTACTTTCTCTCATCAGATTTGTATAGGTAATGGAACTATAATCCCCACTTTATGGATGTTGAAACTGAGGTCTGGGGGTGTGTGATTTGTGAATGGTTACATGGAAAAGCTGATACCCCAATCCAAACTTAGGGTAGCAACTGGAGTGTCTTTGTTGCCAACACACCAGCCTTCTCAGGCCTGAGGACATAACTGGTAAAAGTAAGGCTTTGCCCCCGACTTTTCCCATATTCTCTATGTAGCCTCTATTCTTAATAGTCTCCACACTCTGATCCTGAGTGCTCACCAGTAAAGGCTAAGAAAAATGGTTTCTCTTTTCATCATAGAGAACAATGAGGTAGGGGGATCTGATCTTAATACTTAGTATTCATTGTGCCCCCAAATTCAAAGTGACTCTCAACCTTGAAATGGACACTGAGAAAGAGGATGTTTGACATGAGATGGTTAAGTTAGTTTCCCATTAGTGTTGAGCAAACCCAGAGCATCTAGTTACACAGATTGTACACCTTGGACATTTGCTTAAAGGAATACACTATGGAATTAGCATCTTTGCTTATTTCAATGATAAGCTATTTGATAATATTTTGATATTAAAATGAATACTATGTTGGAAAAGATAGAAAAATGGAAGCATATTGTTTAATAAAATATCCTTCACTGTCCCACTATGAAAAAAGACATTTTAATAAATGATTTTTTTTTAAATTAAAAACTTCTAGGCTGGCTGAACAGATGTATCATGAGTAAATCTAATCTTCACCTCACACAAAAAAAGTCAGTTACATAAACCAACATTCACTTTTTTTATTATTTATAGTAAGCATGTTCATAAAGTTCACATCCAGATTGTCACCTCAAATGAGGTCACATCACATTTAAATAAGAAGATTTTAAGAAGAAAATAGGTTTTGTTGAAGAGAACAAGACAGGGCAAATATGAGAATTAATTATGAAAAAAAAGGGAGCCTCCCTGGTGGGACAGGATGTCTCCACGCTATCACCCCTTTGGCCTGGCCAGGGAACTGACCTAAATGGCACAACAGACCTCTCCTGTGTTGCTCGCTGCGCTCTTCTGCAGCGTATTTCGATCAATCTACCTGTTCTGCTCCCCACTCTGTCTCTGGTGAATCTTCTCACCCCCAGCCCCCACCTCTGGCCTACACCCCAGCTGTAAAATAAAAATTATGAAAAAAAGAGTGAAACAACCAAAGGCAACAGCTGCTCTTAGGATCTTCAATTTCTCTAAACTTTCAGAAATAAAACAGCCTCCTTATTTTGCTGTTCATACACTGTATTTCTTGCTGAAGACACCAACTGCAGATTCAAAGGCAGCATTTTACTATACACAAAGTGAGTCAAACATTGCTCCACCCAGACTAACACCCAAATATCTGAATTACAACAGATAATCTGCTAGTGGATCATTGCTTTCTCTCTTAAAACCCTGTATGCTTTACTGCTCAATGTCAAAAACTTCAAAGCAAGGCTTTCATAAAGAGACTGGGAAATGAAGACATAGAGCATAGGGAGGGAGAATAAACTAGACACAGAAGTAATCCCATGAGGTAGGTACCTGCTTTTTTATTGCTTCATCTTTATTATATAATACACTGTTAAATACAGGATTTAGTCATTTTTCTCCTTAAATAGTGTTCAGTATAGTGATTCATCTGACAGGAAAGTAATATTTTATTCATTCTGAATTCTGATGGAAAATTATAAGGAGAAGAGAAGCCCTGTCTTTCTGGACTTTAGAGAACCTGAGAATTCTAGTGATGGAGATTACTTTCCCAGTTTATATAATAAAATTGAATCCACTGTCATGACCTTGTGATGTTGCAATAGGATATTCAGACTTCTAAATCAGAGTAAGAAGATAATAATATTCATGCCTCTTTCAATCTAAATCTCATTTTTCTATATTTGAAATCTTTGAATATTTTCCATGAGTGTGCAGGAAAAATTCTGTTGTAATATTTCCTTAACTAGAAAATGTGTAAATGAGTGTGGATAAGGGAGAATTGCTTTCAGAATAAGTCAGCAGTGTGCCAGTCAATGGGGAGAGGGAAGGGTCCTGATTTGCTGCTTTGTCAATTTTTGTGAGGCAACTACTTCAACCATGGCAGATTTCAAACTTCTAGCCTAACATTGTTGAATATAAAGTTGGGAGGAAATATGTAGAAATCCATCAGTGTATATAGCATTCCCACCATACACATGCAATCACATTAATAGGAATAACCTCAAGAGCAGAGCTATTAGTAAAATGTAAATGAATTAGGAAGCTATGGGATTTTGTGTTGTTTTGAATAAAATTTTGTTTTAAATAAAACGCATTTTATGTAGTTAAATTTTTCATGAAAACTGTCCTTAATACCAGGCTTACAAAATTCTGAAACATTATATAAGCAACTCAAGTGAGCCAGTAAGAGCTGCTGCAGATACTACTGATTGTGAAGTGTGTGTGGCAAACAAACAAAATACACTTGACATGCTATGATTGCAAGGATCGGAATATATTCTGCCTTTGAGAGAATGGGCAGACTTTTATCAAGTGTCTACCCTTGACAATGGGGTATAGTTGTTGAGAGATTCACTGATGATTCCAAAATGGCTCTGGCCTTAGGAATCTCATGATGGAGAGGAAAGGCACCTTCCCAGGGCAGCTAGGAGGTGTGCCATGGAACAGGAATAAATACACAGCGCCCAACAGGAAT
The DNA here is from genome assembly GCF_000260355.1 of Condylura cristata. Taxonomy (NCBI): domain Eukaryota; kingdom Metazoa; phylum Chordata; class Mammalia; order Eulipotyphla; family Talpidae; genus Condylura; species Condylura cristata. Next base: position 9,007,668 of record NW_004567121.1, on the reverse strand, counting down.
GTATCCTGGTCCTGCCCGGCAGAACTGAAAGGAGAATCAGAGTTTAAAGGCTGAGCAGGATGAGAGATTTAAACACAGAAAAGGGGAATAGACATTCATGCAAGAATATAGAGTACGCGAATACAAAACTAGCATTTCTCTGTTTCTATTTTTGCCATGTGAGAAAACTATGGTGAAGGTCATACCTGGGAAGTAAATTTTAGTTTACTTTCATACTTGCTAAATTGAGTGTTTGTTGAACTTTCCCCTGTGAAAGTATAACAAGTGAGTTTCTGTGCCCAAAACTAGACATCTAGAACGAATTTATCATACTGCCTGGCACACTGATGTACTCGATTACAAGGTGGGGAAAGCCAAGGAGGGTGGGGGTGGTGCAGAATAAGGAGGAAGAAACAGTTATGAGGAGGTGATTATTTAAGACTGACTTATCTATTTCAATAATCGGCAAGGGGTTGTGATTTGGTAGGGGTAAGGTTTAGAGACAGCGGAGTGACTTTTAGCTTGTGTCTCACACTGGTCAAATCTCTGAAGGCTTTGACTGTTAACCTTTAGCTGTCTATATCCCAAACATCTCCCCTTCTGCCAAGTTCCCTAACTGTTTGGAATCCTCAACATTTCCCTTGTAGATATAAACCAAAATTGAGGGCAACTGTCTTCTGGAGATATTTTTTAACATTCGTGTGTGTTTTCCTAGGAAGTGCGGGAGATCTCCTGGGTTTCCTTTGAATGCTATTCCAACAAGACTTTAAATGATTTCCAGGTGTTGAAGTTTGAATCAGAACCTGGAATATTTTGAGCGTGTTGCTGTGCAACTCATGGTAAGTAATTAAATCACTCTCTCAGTCAATACTACTTTACCGGTTGCTTTACCAATTTGCCACTTGGGTACAATTACCCGAGTTTTACATCAATGAAAGATAATGTGCTTGTGCTGGTTTTAACGATGACCAGTCAAATTATGTAAAGATTGGTGAATAGAATTTAATTCTAATTCCTTGGAAACACTCTTGATGATCTCTTTCAGGATGGAGGTTGTGTTCATGTTGTGCAAGATTCCTGGTTCAAGCAGTCAAAGTGATAAAGCACTAAAGAGACCTGAGGTTCAGATCCTAATTGTTTCCTTCTTAAAAATCAGCATATGATATTCAGGGAGTGCTGTGTTAGTTAAATCTAAGAGATTCTTAGATTTAAAATGAAATCTAGAGATTATCATTCTAGAAAACCCCCCAGTTTCAAGTATTACTTATGAGGTCAGTTCTATCCTTAAAAGAAAAATACCTTTTTGCGATCATGCTTAGTGAGGTAAGCCAGAAAAAGAAAGAAAAATACCGGAGTTTCGCTCATAGCAGGAGTATAATGGACCAGGCAAGAAAATAATAAGAATAATGAACAGCCATATACCAGAGACATTTTGTAGGGGTGGAGTGGGGAATGGGATCAAAAATGGGGGCGGGGGAGGGAAGTACACGGGACTATGGTGATGGTACACAGGTGACTCGATGATGGGAAACCCATGGGAATTACAATTGAGATAAAAAAAAATGTACAAAATGATGTAAAAATAAACTGTTATATTATTAAAAAAAAGAAAAAGAAGAAAAATACCTTTTTGCACTTGTCAGATAAATAGCATGCTCTACTTTTAAATTGACTGTTTTTTTTTTTAAATTTGAGTGTGAAATCGATACAGGATTTCAATATCATGAATAATTCTGAGCTATTATTTATAAACACTGTAAACACAAAGTCAAATAAAATTCAACTTTGTATTTTTCACTCTTGGGAATATCTTTATGTCATGTGTTTTCCCACTCAAATTTACTGATATATAATTGTAAAGGAATATTGTGTAAGAGTAAGGTAAAGTCTTCTTTATTCAATCCTCTAGGTGGGCTTCCAAATCTTAGCTACTATCAGTAATGTCAGAGCACACATTGTGGATGGAGCATATATCATTTTCATTTTTCAAGTTGATGATTTCATGTTTTCGATTTGACTGTGGAATCAATGGATGCATTTCCATGCTTAGTGTTTTAGGTAAATCTGGATCATCTTCCAAAATGGCTGCATCAATGTACCATCTCAACAACAGTGATTTAGGAGTACTCTTTCTCCACATCCTCCTTAGCACTTATTTTTTGGAGTTCTTGTTGGTTATCAGTCTTTTAGGGGTGAGATCATAGCTCTTGTTGTTTGATATGTATCTCCCTATTAAAAGAAACAATGAACAGTTTTTTCCCCCATACATCTGTTGGTTTTTGTGTATCCCCTCTGGAAAATTGTCTATTCAGAGCTGCTCATTTTTTAATTGAATGGTTGTTGTTAACTTCCTATTATTCTCTTTGCTGGACTTTTGCATGTTTTTTACTGTGCATTCAAGTTCCCTGATTTTATTAGCTACTGTGTCTACCATTGAGGATTTCTATCCTTGTTGTTTTCTGTCTTTTGTTCATTCATTGTTATTCTGACAAGTATAATTGTTACCTTAAACCCCACATCATGAAAGTTATACAGTTCTACTATATTCAGACTTCTTGGGTTATGCATATATTTTTGAGCAATGGAAGATCATTTCAGTGAAGCATGCAACATAGAAAGTACTCTCTTTGCCTTCACACAAATTAAAGAGGAATTTATCCAGAAAACATTATCTAAGATACAAGGGGCTACAAGCCCCACACAAAAACCAGCATGAGAGGAATCAAAGCCTTCCTTGATAGCCAATCAGCAAGACTCCACATCCAAAGCAAGACAGAGCACCAGGCAGTGGGGATTCAAGCCCTAAACCAAAAATCAGAATGCTATGATATATAAAAGAAAACATTAGGCAGCTTGCAGCTAACCAAAAAAGATCCAGAGGTTAAGACAGACCTGGGAAGGAACAAGACAGCCAGGTGGTCTCCCAGCACAAAGGGTGCACGCATTAGCTTTACTTTAGCAAAGGTCTACATATTGAAAACAACCGATTATTACCAAGTGAGCAAAGCCTTTCATCTCTGTTCATATATTGGCACAAACCAGGATTTTTAAATATCCTGTACACAAGCTATACCCTAATCAAGCCTACTGATCTCAGAATCTTTGGGTGGGACCCAGACATCAACCTTTTTTAAATGCACCAGATGATTGCAAGATGCCACTGAAGATAGCAAGCTAAACCTGTATATAGCAGCAAGGGAAGGTTTCTCAGCCTGTTTATAGAAAGATTCAAGTCAAGGACATGTGATTTCCAGTCTGCCATAAGAGCTTGGAAACCATCATTTGCCGGCCTCACTACTAGAAACACCAGATAATGAGGATGCAGGCCCTACTGTCACCCTAAACATTAGAGATATACCTACAGAGCCTCACACTTGCATGTTCTAAAGGGATCTAACCATCCCTGTGTATACAGACAAAGGAGATTTTTAGTGTGAAAGACCTTTAACAGGGCCCTGTTGGTGGCACAGTGGACTAAAGCACAGCACTATGAAGCCATCTGCAGCTACTGCAGCATAAGTTCAATTCCCACCAGGGAGGTGACCCACATGCCACATGGCATGGCAGACTTCTGTCTCACACACTGCTCCCCTCAGCAATGTATTTCAATAGATCTGCCTGTTCTGCTCCCCACTCTGTTTCAGGTGAATCCTCTCACCCCCACACCTCTGGTCTGTACCCCAGTTATTGCATGGCATAAATAATTTTTTTAAAAAAAGACCTTTGGCAGAATTAGTGTGCATAGAGAGAGGAGAGAAAAGAGGATATTGCAGGAAGAGTTTCTCAGTAATCCCCGCCCCCAGTATCTACCCTCTTGTGGGTAGATGCCCAGCCAAACTGGGTCATCCCAAAGAGGGGCTGATGATGCAGGAAAGCTTGCCACAAATCTAAGATACCTTATGGCAGGTAATCACAAGAAAGGAGGAAGGCCAGTCCTCTGAAACTGGGACAAAAGGAAACAGTCAGAATTCACAATGTGCCAAACAAACGACCATGATGATTATCAGCCAGTGACCGCCATTATATCTACCAGGACCAGGAGAGCAACTTCCCCATGTGTCTCACACTGTTTGTCTCTTCCAAGTGTTGTCTCCTCCAGTCTTCTTCCATGTCTTCTTCCCAGCAATCCTACTTCTAGCAATAGGAGGGAAAGTGTAGCCAAAATATGCCCAGAGTGTCAAGTTCCCCTTAACAAAGCCTGGCCTGAGGGAAATATTTTACCAGAACCTAGCCGATTGGAGCCTTATCAAAGAATAACCAACCTTGCTGGTAACTTACAGCTGGTGAGAAAAAGGTGGAGTATGGGAAGTCAAATTTCTGACTTGGGTGCTTACAACTGAATTAGTAACAGGGCCATCCACAGAGACAGTGCTTCCTGGAGCAGGCTTAGCTTACCCAGGAGAGCTGAATGCCTCACAGCTGTGTGGTCAATTGCCAGATGAATCTTAAAGAAGAGAAATGGCCAGCCCCAGAAAGGACTATACTACTTTAGACTGGGATGTCCAATTCAGAATTTTAGAGAAGAGAGTCTGACCTTGATTCTGATTTCTCTTTTATCCCAGATCTTTCATTCCAGGTGTAACGACAGTGAGCTGGAGACAATGATTCCATCAAAGGTATTAGAATAGCCTGGTCTGCTGAACCCTGTCCAGCCCTCACTGTTGCTCATCAGTGTGGAAGACAGGCACAGACACAGAATGCAATTGGAAGTGTTGAGGAAAGCACAGAAAGTGGGCAGCTCAGGAAAGAAAGAGACGGATCCTGAGAAATGATCTGTACTGTAGAGCAGCAGGAGAAATGTGAGGCCTTTTATGAACTGAAGTGTTCAAATTTTCTGGAGGTCATTCAAAACTGCTGTGATATTCGTTTTCTTGGAGATTATCCATGAAAGAACAACCGAAGTAAATTAGTAATTTATTTCATCATTAAAGTGGATTAGTTTATGAGCTAAAGGCCAGGAGCTATATTCTATATTCCCTAGCAGAGAGCTTCCCTTTGTTTGTTTGCTTATGAAAAGTCTCTATTGTTCTTAAAAAATAAAACTATAAGCATTCTCCACTACTGCTTTGTAGTTGTTTCAAGAGAAATATGACATGGGCTTTCTATGTTTGCTCTGCTGTTGTTCTGTGTGTTTCCATAATAGCAATTGTCTCGGTGGTATTGAACTTCAGCTTCCTATTCAAGAGTCTCTCACCAATAAATTACAACAGCCTAGTGAAAGAAAATATTATATATGAAAGAATACAGCTGAATTTATCCAGCTGAATCTTCGTGGTGTCAGGGTAGCAGTTAAACATTCATTCTCACTAGGAGAACACTTCCTTGTTCCAGATCATTTGCTTTGTTTTCTCATTTACAATTCTGACAACATCATCCTAATTTCAGTAGCTTATTGGTGAGTAAAATCACTACTCATGGAATTTTGCATAATATTCTGATAAAATATCACAATTTGAATCTGGAAGCAAGAGAATCTGTACCTGAGGATGAAGTCAAGTGTAAAGGCCATGAAGGGATTGTCCAAGTATCTCCATCCAAAACTAATTCTTTATTTGTTCTTCAAAATCTGAGACATCCTTAGTGATATAAACCAATTTGCTTTATGCTCATGTGTTCAAATGCAAATGTTCAACCTCTGGTAAAGGCTTAATATCTACCTTTCAGTGTCATCTGCCACTCTACACTTCAGTATCTATCGTGTTCAAGCAGACCCAGGACTGTCAGGAAGAGTCAATATTCCCTGCATTTTATTCACTGATTATAATAAGCCCTTCTCATTCTTTCAGTCATGCGTTGGCCGTGGAGTATCCACCTATCCCCATAATTCCTTCTTCAACTCATAGATATATCAAGACTTGACAATTCCCAGACTTAACTTAAAATTCAGCTCCGTGAAGTCTACTCAAATGACATCTTCTGTATCTAGAGTTTTTCATGTTTACCTCCAACCTCTCCTCTGCATTGCACTTAATCTTGTTGGACACTAAGTTTTATCTTGTAAATGAGCCGATTGAACAAGTAGTTAGTTCTCAATGTTGGTGGTAAACCAGTTAGCTGCATGGAGTTCATTTATAGTTCATATATATGATATCTAACCCAATCCTAATGAATCCAAATTCTCCAAGAAAGGAACAAAAGGAAGGGAAGCTAAATTCTGACAATTTCTAGTACTTAAAAAAAAAGGATGGATTCTTATGTAGCCAGTCCTACATCAGTATGAAGAATGTGTAGTTTAAATTCAGACCTGAACATGCTAGAATTTTATCCTTTATTAAACTTAATTTGAATTGTTAACAGAGTTAGATCTAACAGTGTTAACTTGCTTAGTTGTATAGAATTGATTTAAATTGGATATTTAATATTCTATTAGCTACACAAGGAATATCCTAAGGACAAAGAAATAAATCAGAAGACAAAGTATAGTCATGGAAAGGACTCACTCATTAGAAAAACACAAAATATTATCTGGGCCAACCCTGAAGGATCATGAACCTTTTTGAGATGCCAAGAATTCAGTCTGATGGGGAAACTATATCTTCAATATTCCAGACCTTAACTCACAAATTATATTGCTGTCCCAGGAAGATAGTTAAAGGCATTCACCAATGAAAACAATTTAGTACCAAACTGATAAAATTCAAATGTCATTTTTTTTTGCAATGTAGAGTAATATAAATACTAGTTTCTTCTCAAATGAAGGCATAGCTCATTTTTTTTTTCCTAAAAGACACAAATCAGAAAACTGAAAAGCTGGAATGATTTTTCTCTATGACCCCAAATCCCCAAATTAAAGGACAGAATGGAAAGGATGCAGTTTCTATGCTGCTCTGATGGTAGACTGTTTCCCAGACCAGTTTTTTGAGGATTGCTGAGAGTGCAAAGGGTCTGGTAATCAAGTCACTTCATGATTTAATTTACCTTGATTAGCACAGCAATTTGCTATACCTTCCTCAAAAAGTGCTAATCAATTTTAACAACTAGTAGAGTGAAAACACCACACAAATTGCTCTCATGGCTCCAAAATGCTAATCAATTTTAAAAACGTAAATCAATCTGCATTTTATGCTGTCATTTCTCACTTGACATTTTAAATGTCTCCAATGACTCTGAATTCTGAGCAGTGAAATTTCATGTCAAATAATGAGCTGAAATGACACTATATCTTGGTTTAAGAACAATCACTTTTTACCCTTCCATCACATATTCCCCTAGTTGGTGAAACATTGGTGTATGTGTGTATGTTCAAGAGAGAGCAAGTTATTTCAATAATCAAGGCTACTGCAAAGTAGTTATGTTCACTTCAGGTGGGAAATTGCTATATTTATAAAAAATTTGGTTAAGTATATGAGTAAGAATCGGTGCATTACTATTAAATGGTAAGAATGCTAAAGTCACAGCATTTTACAATAAGAAGGCAGTATACACTGTCCCTAGTGTAGCTAAGGAGGTAAAGTCAAACAAGCAGAGAACATCTACTTCCATTTATCATCCATTCAGACCCAGGCTAATGGCCTGATCCGTACATGAAAGTTTTCTCCATGCACAGCTTTGGGAAGTAATGGGGGGGGGGTTCTAACATTCCACATTATCCTTAAGTCCTGCAGGTTCCCCTCTATTTGGGTGATTTCAGGATGCACTGATCTCCTCTACCCATCAACAAGGTTTGCAATATTTTAAGCAGGGTAAGACATCTTCCTAAAAGAAGATTTCTTTGCTTCAGATATGAGTAGATTAGACTCCGCCCACCTCCCCCCACTTAGCAATGGAATTAAATCAGCAACCATCTGGATCCTCCAGCAACAAGGCATTTGGTACAGAAAGATTGGGACAGCTCTTTGGAAATGAGTTCTGAAGACTAAAAATATGGTAATTAATACCTCAACAGTCGGTAGAGAAAATGTACTCTGAAATTTTTGTTTATTTATAAAGACCTGTATATCAAATTTCAAATTGTTGTGTCTCAGTACAACAGCTGTGGATTACTGGATAAAGCAAGAAGCCATCACGGGGGAGAGGAGGCAAGGCAAGCTTGGTTTGATGAATGAAGAGTGAGCAGACCATTAGGGCAGGGATTCTAAAACCTCAAAAAACAGGCATTAGATGAGTAAGGCAACACACAGATGTTGAGGACCGGGTGAGGCGAAGGGTCAACAATCATGCTGGCAGGCAAATCAGCGTAAGAAATTAAAAGCTGCAAAGAGATGTTCTTAATGTGAAACTAGAGGAAAGTGAGGTTGAGTTTCCCCTCTCAACTTTTTTTAGTTGAATGGTTATTCCTGTTTTTACTTTAAGTGACTTTTCAGATTTTGTGTTTCCTTAAAAGTTTTATTAAAAGTTTCCTTGAAAGTTTTATTTTCATTCTTCCAGGATATTTTTATTAACAAATGTTTATCTTGGCAGCAATTTCTTTCAGCACTAAGGATATAGTCCATGTATTCTGGCTTCTGTTCTGGTGGGAAGCTCTGACTTTGAAAAATAACCAGATAGTTACATTCTAAGGTATCTCACTCAAGATATTTCTGAATTACCATGGAGTAAATAGTAATTCAGAAACAGAAGACACTGGCATCCTCCGTCTCCCAGGGTAATGAATGGACATAGAGTGAAAGTGTTAAGGGAAAGGATGTCCTAAAGGAACTCTGCAGAGTCTTGTGGACTCCACCCCCTACTCCAGCTTTCTGGATTCCACCCCCTACTCCAGTGACTGAAAACTACAACTCCCAGCAGTACCAAGGAGAGAGCTGCAAGGACCCAAAAGCTAGCTAAGCAGCATTCTGGGACTTTGGGGGGTAAATAGAGAGTGGTTTTCCAATGGTCACTCTGGAGAGGTAACAGCTTTCTCTCTGGAGCAACGGCTCTCAGACCCTGTGACTGGGGGTTGGCAGGTAGTTTTGTGACTAGAGCTCCGAGTTAGCTGGGCTGGTAAGATATTCCAGTTACCTTGCATCTCCCTCTCTTTCCCGGGTTGTTCCTTTTCCTTTCCCCTCTTTTGTAAATAAGTCCATTACCCTTTTGTGTGCCTGCAGACCAATTAAATTTTAAGTGCGTGGGTGAGGACCCACAGACAGGCAGCCCAGTTCGCTCTGGGCTACCCTATAACAAAAGGAGCATCCCTGCACGACCCGAGTCAGGCCACAAGGAAATACCCAACAAATCTGTGTTGAAGATATTCTATAAGAAGACTAACTTTCTTCAAGTAGTTAATGTTACAAAATATACAGAATAATTGAAGTACTCATCCTCATAAGAGGAGATTAAGAAAGCTGAGGAGTTTGGATAATCACATCGAACAGAATTCCCTTAGCTTTAAAGAACAATGCTAGGATACTTGGTAAAATCTAAGTTAAGTCTGATAAAGTAAATAATAGGATTGTATCAATGTTACTTTCCTGATTGGTAGTAGTTGTTCTGGTGTTATGTAAGATAATACACTGAAGGACACAACGAAATATTTAAAGATAAATGGATCATGTGCAAGTAAAGAACAGACTTAAATACCATATTGACTATAGTAATTTCATAAAATTGTTTCTAATCCATAACATTTCAAGTTGAAAAGGGACTTTGAGATCACTTCATGACGTGCTATTAAGTCTCAAACAAAAATTGGAGGTCTCCAAACACTTTCTTTGGTGTTCATTCCACCATAATACCAAAATTTTTACCTCAGATTGTCCTTGGCAACCAGTAGCTGAACCAAAACAAGGTTATTCACCAAAAGCTCAAGCTGGGCAACCTCTTCCTGAAGGAAGAGGTTGAGATGTAAACAGGGATGTTGGATGGGTGGCTAAAGTCAGATATTGTTATAGGGCAGGGAAGGAGTCACCACTGAACCTCCAAACCTGCCTGCTCTAAATAGGTTCTGCCATCCGCCACATCAAAACAAGATATATAAAACCTTTAATGGAAAGGAAGTTTAAGGCAAAAAGTGTGCAATACAGCAAGACAAAGAATATAGTTTCTAAATCAAATACCCAAAGTTACCCATCCCCTCATCGGTAAAAGTCCAGCTCAAAGAGATTGGCCCAAAGCAGTGCCGGAAAGCCCATCTTAAGAGTAAAGAACCTTCTGGCCAGGACCCATATTAAAGGGTCAGGTATGGCCAGGCAAGTCTGAGAGGAAAAGGGCAAAATCAAAATCAAGATAGACGCTGCCACTTTTAACCTCCACACGGGCCTCTCACCCACATCTGTTCAACCAGTCCAGGACCAAGAAGCCAGCACAGTTTCTTCACATGTCCCTGCTCCATGTGCCTCCCTCAGGTCGCTTTGTGGCTCTCCATCCTTCCATCCTGCTTCCTTCTTCTCCAGACTCCTCTCCAGAGTTCTTTCTTCTCTGTTCACATCCACTGGGTGGAGCAAGGAACCTGGAGCCTCCCCTTTTCTTGGGGACCGCCCTGTTATAGTATAAGTAGAAGACCCTATTGGGTGCATGTAAGTACAGAGCTCTCTAGTTCTGGGCAAGAAAGGGCACAGTTTCAAGGATGTTTGCCCATTGGATGCATCAGGTAAATATTATTAGTGCGCAAACTACCTTTAGAAACCTCATCCCTAAAAGGAACCTACTTTGTGAAGAATGAATAGCGTTTCCCCAAGCACGTACACCCTGTGGCTACTTCCCTCATCCAGAAGATGCCTCAGACACACTCCACCACCTGGCAGCCAGTCACAAGCTCCTCAGTGACTTCCTTACTTCCAGCCACAGCCCCGAATGTCTCCCCATCACCGGCCTCACCATCCAGTTCAAGGTTTTGACTGCACCCAGCAATATGGACCCCAGCAACCAGAAGTCTCACACTGTCCTTAGTAAAGGCATGGGGAGCCCCTACCTGACTGTTCCTGGTTCAAAGAGGAGCCTGTGGCCTGCAGATCAGTGAGGCAGTCCACTACCACCAGGGCGATGGACTGCAGCAGCTACATACACAGTGTCGATGGCCCAACACCACAGGGCTGGGGCTGGTGAGGACAAAGCAGGCTGAGGATCCTGGACCCCATCCTCTAAGCCAGCAAGGGGGTGGGCCACATACAGACAAGCAGGCCTCAGGTATCAGCTGTGTGACAACAGCAGTGGTGCGCTCCAAGGACGCCACATGCTTTATTCTCTACCACGACGGGGAAGGCTGCAGCACTGAGCGCTGGTGCCCCCCTCCTCCCACAAAGACCACCCTCATTTAAGTATTTCTGCAACTAGATAAGCAAATACTTCCTGAAGGAGGATGCCAATATCTGCCCCAGGAAGGCAATGACCTACTTTACCTGCACGCTTGGTTTCACACTCGCCGTGCCTTCATCCTGCACACAGTAATGGCTGTGCGTCCATCAGTTTCTTCTAGGACCACACCAAACTCCTGTGCTGCTGGTGGCAGCTGGGTCTTGCACTGACCAGAAAAGGGACTTCCACTTGCAAGCCTGAGCCTCCGGGAGGAATTTGGCTGCTAAAGGGCCATCCATTGCCTCAAAGCATCCTTGAAGCTCCTCCCTTTCCTGAGCAGCCCTCCTGAACACCAACCCCCCCCCCCACCCCGCATCACCATTGGTTAACCTCCAAGGTGCTATTATTTCTGTAATGGGTCCCTCAACCCTGGGAGCTGGGGTAACCTTGCAGGTAGGTTACAATGTGAAAGTTATTTTGTGCATGTTTGGGTGTGTGTTCTATGATCTCTTCCCTTCGATTTCAATCCCAGCATGTTGCAGATGAATATGGGATTCTCCTTTCCTTGTGTTTATACACATAAAATATGTGTGAGCCTTTCTATACACAGACACATATATAAATAATTGGTGAATGGCCCTCCCTGGTGGCGCAGCGGGTTAAAGCGCAGCACTGAGAAGCTAAAGCCACTTCCACATGAGTTCGATTCCCGCCTGCCCAGGAGGAGACCACATGGCGTGGCAGACCTCTCCTGACCCGCCCCCTGCTCCCCTCAGCAGTGTACTTCGTCGATCTGCCTGTTCTGCTCCCCACTCTGTCTCTGGTGAATCCTCTCACCCTCCGCATCTCTGCCCTGTACCCCAGTTCTATATGAATAAATAAATAAATCTTTAAAATAAATAAATAAATAATTGGTGAAAGTTTTTTGTTTTTATATTTGCAATGTCTGAGTTCATTTATTCACATTGTTTTTTTAATACCAAAATCTATATTCATGTCTGAAGTTTGACTGGAACATCTTTCAGGTCACTGAAAACATCTTTAATAGTCTTAATATTATTGTCACTAAATCTCCCAAAGAAAAGTCACAAGGGTCATCAATTTGATAATACTTGAACACTTGTACAATTAAGAATTTTTTCAGTTCAAAGAAGGAGAAGTTTTCATGAAAAGAGGAAAGAGTTAGGAAAGGATCTCAGTATTTTGCAGTTTGGCTGGAATTTTTATAACATGATAATCCTGTGTGTGGTAAAAATATATTGTCACATTTCTACTACAGAAACCTCAAATGTATGATTGTAAACCTAGAGTAGGCCTTCCATCTTAAAATCCAGTTATTTCACATTTCTCTTTGTTTATTTCCTCCATATTTCCAGTTTCCTTTTTTGGCTGTTTCTTTTTTGTTTTTTTAGAAATTTAAGTTTCCCCAAATAAAAGAAACACACTGAGAATAGTCTCATGTTTCATTTACTCTAATTATGCATGGAGATTTTCCAGTTCAACAGGCTTCTTTTATACTCTACTGCCAACCACTCTGAAAAGGAGGGAAAGCAAAAGATTTGTTAATCAATTGGCTTCACCCTTCCCCCACCCAAACTATTTAAGGTTTTAAAGTGTGTTTTCCTTCCTGTCAAATAGCCTGAGGCTAGATCTACTGGGTCTGAGCAGTATACAGGATGAAACCATGGTTTTCTGAGTAGTTACTTGGTCCAAAATAAATATAAACCACTAGGACTCAGTAAAAATCACACGGTAACATCTATTAATATAGTAACCATTGGTAAAACCACTTTATGATATAACTTACTTGACTAAATTTTTCTATTTCCCCTGATGTATGCTTGGAAATAAATTCCACAGTCTCCCTGTGAATGGAGTGAAAACTCCGGCAGTGAGCTGGAGAGTCAAACTGGACATCCGGAAGTGAAGCTGGCCTCCCGGAAGTGTGCACTGTGCAGGTCGTGCTCAGAGGTGTCCAGATGAAGTGAGCGGACTCAGACCTGCTGAGTGTTTACTGGCTGTCACAGGGAGCACCAAGATAAACACCTTGGAAATAACAGTAAGTCACACTGATAAGGAATGCCAAGTCAGGCCAGCCTTCTAAGCGAGAGGTACAGATTTGAGCTGTCATTCTACGGAGGTGGAGAGTTGGCAGCAGCTGTGAGTCAGAGATTCAGAGGAGTAAATAGGACTTTGTATGCCTGAACACAGCCTTCCAAGTACATCTTTGAGATGTACTGCACTCAGATGACTATTGAGAGATCTGAAAATAATTATTTTCCTCTCACAATGGACTTTCACCCTGTTATATATTTTATAGCTAGGAAAATGGAAAGGTGACTACTGCTACCTGTCTCTCACTTGATTATCTTATGTCACCCTCAAAACAGTGCAAAGGCCCAGTACGCTGAGCTGGGATTTTGGCCAGATCATTTAGGTAACCACATGGTGACCTCTGTGACCCCTGATGGGTCACAGGAGGGACAGACCATACCGGAAGATTCCATGTTTGTGGATTTAAAGAGAAATGAACATGAAAACATCCTCTAATTTTCCCCTCCTCCATGAGGAAAATATGACAAGACTATGGTTTGTATTTAGCTTAGAATGTCAGTGTGGGAGGCAGAAGATAGAGTTGGGTGAGTTTCGGGAAACTCCACCATCCTGGACATTAATTAAGAAGCAGAGGCTGACCAAATCATCATGAAGTAGAAAGCAACATCTTCTCTATTGATGATTCAAACTGATGATTCAAGGCAAGGTCACCTGTGTAATAGGGAGAACTGCTGGGGTGAGGTCAGAGGGGTGGGGGTGAAAGAATTAACCAGAGATAGAGTGGGGAATAGAAAAGGTAGATTTATTGAAATAACTGCGAAGAGAAGCAGTGGGCCAGACAGGAGAAGTCTGCACATGAAGGAGGATTTGAGGCTCTCTGATATTCTGTTTTTGTGAGCTCCTTAACTTGGGGCACCAGCTTGCACCAGTTTTCTGCAGGGATGTCTGGTCTCATGCTGGTCTCTGCTTCTGTATTTGTGAACCTGTGCTGGTTTAGGTTTAAAGGCCTGTGGCCTTGTCGCTGAGGCAACCTTATCAATTCCCTTACCCATTCATGCCTCCCAACCCTGCCTGCTGGGCAAGGAGTGAGGGCTTGTTTTTAACCTTGTTAAATGGTACTCCAACTGTTAGTGTTAGTCTCTGTCTCTCTGTATCCTATTTTAGATCTGTATCTAATGATAGGGGTTAAAATGAATGTTTGGTCTTTGCTGGGCTGGGAAAAAAACCTGCATTCTTAGTCGCCATGGTATTTTATTTGAATCTTCTTAGAAACTGTTGGACTTTGCAGCTGGGGGCAGGTGTGCTCTTTGATGTCATAAAAGAGTGTGAGCCTACTGGTTTGCAGCTGTAAAATGTGCTGGTCATCTCTCCAGCCTTCGTGTTATACATTCAAGTTGCAGCTGGAGATCTTAACATGGGAAGCAGAATTAAAAAAAAAAAAATCAATTTCTGCAACTCCTAAATGTATTATCTTTAAAATACTTGTATTATCTAGAAAAAGTTAGCACTGAAATGAAACAAAATACTAAAGGATGTGTCATTGTAACAGTTCTTACTATCATTTATTCAACCCCATATTAATGCTACACATGAAGGAGGATTTGAAGCCCTGGTGCTCTGATTTCAATGGATCATTGAAAAGGAAATGTTTGCCCTTCTGAAAGTAAATGAATTTTAAACACAGTGATTCAGCTGGAATTCAGCTCACTGCACTATCATATAAATGCATCCCAATGTCTATGTGGTGCACATAAGATACACATTTCTCACTCACTCATAAAAGAAACCTGAAGCAAGGCAGCTAAGCTGTTAACTTCTAGCCAGTTGTCCCACCTTCCTTCGATGGCAGTTCATGGTCCAGGATGATTGCTTATGTTCCAGCCAGGCTGGATATGTGCACATTCTAGCCTGCAAGTAGGAGCAAGCAACAGAAATGTACATGCCCACTGATCTTAAAGAACACTACTGAGGGAAAGCCCCTTTCACTCTCAGTTGCATTTTGGTAACCTGAAAACATTCCCACAACCAGCTGCACGCGTGACTTGCAAAGGTAGGGTTTCTTCAGCCCCAACAGGGTCTACACTCCAATCCAGGGTTCTAATATAAAAGAAGGGAAGAAGGAACAATCAGAGAGGCACACAGAGCAGCTATTCCAAGTCGGGTGGCAGCCACACCCCTCTGTCCACGCCAATTCATACCAAAGTAGACTGTTAGAGGACAGCGCAGTGGCCACAGGACTGGACTCTGAAGGGTCTCCCACCTCTGACCAGGCAGTGCCAGCTGCAGCAGGTATGAGCAAGAGCCAAGGCTGGGGATGGCTTCTGGGCCAGCAGACTGACCAGCAGACTCTGGAAGTGGTCAAGGAATAGTAAAAAATAATCTCTGAGCCAATGGATGATGCTCATGGCTAACTTGATGGAAAAAGATAAAACTTTCCAGACTGTACCTCTGACTTCCTGAAGGGGCTGACGGTAGAGTTACTAGGAATGAGGGGCAGAGTGGACCCACCATGAGGATATTAGGAAGACAGATGGCTTCTGCTTGGTGATAGGCCACTGTGCACCACTTGTGCCCTGGCCTCTGCTGAGCAGACAACCCATGGGGTAGCACCGACTGCACCCAGCCAAGTGCCAGCTAATAAACTTTCTTTTCGCTCTTAGTGCTCCCTTTGATCATTTCCCATGTAAATAAATTCTTTGTTTTAAAGATTTATTTATTTATGCATACAAGAACTGGGGCACTGAGGTACAATGGGTAAGCAATTTCACCAGAGACAGAGTGGGGAGCAGAACAGGGAGATGTACTGAAATACACTGCTGCGGAGAAGAGCAGGTGGTTCAAGAAAGGTCTGCCAGGGATCAAACTCATGCTGCACTGGCTGTGGAGAGCCTCAGGGCACTGTGCTTTAACCCATCACGCCACCAGGGAGGGCCCCCTATGTAAATGTTGCTTCTCTCTGTCCTGGCACCTCAGGTGTGCTCATCTCAAGATCACAACAAACTGACATCAGATGATGGTTGTGTTACTCTCTGGTTGCTACATCATTTTCAGGGCAGAATTGTCTTTTCTTTCTCTGTTCAAAAAGCTCTTGATTTGAGTCCTGTGTAGACAGAGATCACATTCCGAGGTCGGGCAGAGCCTAACTATCCCTCTCTCGATGCTGGGCATGGAGTAAATAAAAGTCAAGGTTCTTAGTTGTGAGCCACAGAAATGGACTCTGGCTGATAAAAGCACAAAAGGAAAAATATTCCTTTCAAATATTGTGCTATTTCAAGATCACACAGCTAGAAGCAGCGGAATTCAAAAAAAAAAAAAAAATGAAGGTGGCAACAAGTGGCTGGTCAAGCAGAAAACAGTCACAGATGAATCTGCTAGCTTAGGGCAGGGAGAACTGCAGAACACTGAGCTCCCATATCCCTCTGCAGCCTCCCTGACACCTCCACCACAGCCTCCACTGAAGCCTTCTCCTCAGCCTCCACCACAACCTCCACCTCAGCCTCCACTGCCTCCACTGTAGCCTCCACCACAGCCTCCACCACAGCCTCCACTGAAGCCTTCTCCTGCAGCCTCCAAAACCTCCACCTCAGCCTCCACAGCCTCTACAGCCTCCACTGCAGCCTCTACCTCAGCCTCCACTGCCTCCACTGCAGCCTCCACCACAGCCTCCACTGAAGCCTTCTCCTGCAGCCTCCAAAGCCTCCACCTCAGCCTCCGCAGCCTCCACAGCCTCTACTGCAGCCTCTACCTCAGCCTCTACCACAGCCTCCACTGCAGCTTCACTACAGCCTCTGCTCTACCATCTGGAATTACAGTTCAGGCACAAATATATTAAGATCTGTATACTTTTATATGTAAATATTTGTGAATTTTTATTTGTTTCCATTGGTAGAGTAATAGGTGCCATTATGGACTATGTCACACAACTAGTTGCAAGTACATTTCTCTTCTGTGGGTTTCTTAATTTAGTTAGAAACTTTTTTTCCCATGATAAGTGTACCAGTAAAATTTATATTCATACATAATCTTAAACATTTTAAACTCTAATGTTGAATTTTAGATTATGACAGATAGTTCATCTTCCACAGGAAAAATGTCTACTATTTTGAATTTATTTTCATTATTGAGTTTAAAAAAATCAAATAATTTTTGTGCCTTAATTGACTTTATATTTGAAGCATCAGATGTTATTGATTAAAAGTGAAATCATTTAACAGTTTGCCAAATTTTTCTCCCACTGACATATTAATAGCTACCAGCACACTTTCATACATACTTGAAAATTTGTAATAAAAAATGTGAACAATTAATTTAGAACAACAGATATTTAAACAAGAAGACATGTTCCATTGAGATAGAGTTAGTGACCTTTCTGCAATTTTATTATCTTAATGACTACTCACTAAGCAATTGAGCTGATGTTTCATTAACAGATGTAAATCTTCTCTTTTCAAGGTCCTTTAACATTCCTACATTACCATGGCTATGTTAAATGTTAAAAAAAAAAATACAGGTCACATTGTCTTTCAACTCTCTTGTAAAAAAATATTTGGTATTTTATTTGGTTTTTCCTTTCTTTTGTTGATGTGGTGATTTTCAAATGTTGAGACATCTTGATGCCCCTGGAGTACACTCCATTTTGTCTTGGTGTGTGGTCCTTCTAATAATTTGTTGGATTTAGTTTGCTAATAATATTTTGAGGATTTGTGCATCTATATTCATTAAGGAAACTGGCCTGTAGTTTTCATTTTTTGTATTTTCTTTCTTGGTATTGATATAATAATGTTGGCTTCATAAAGCATCTTTCACTTTCAGTTTTTTGGAAGAGTTTGAGTACATAAATGTTAATTCATCTTTGAAGGTTTGGTAGAACTTACTCTTGAAGCCATCTGGTCCTGAATTTTATTTTTGGGGAAGTATTGATTTGGGGAGATTTCAGTTTCCTTGCATCTGTTTGGTTTATCAGCTTTTTGATGTCTTCCCTATTCATCCTCAGATGATTGTATCTTTCTAAGAATTTGTGAACCTCTTTCAGTTTATTGCATTTATTAGCATGTAAACATTCATAGTACTTTCACTATCCTCTGAATTTTTTCTGTGTCCGTTTTAACTTCTGTTTCATTTTGATCATATTTATTTGTGATTTTTCCCTTTTATTCTTAGTTAATCTAGATATATGTTTGTCTATTTTGTTTATATTTTCTAAGAACAAGCTTTTGGTTTCCTTTGGACTTTGTTATTGCTATTTCATTTGTTGCTACTATAATTTTTATGATTTCCTTTCTTCTCTTTGGTTTTGTTTGTTTTATTTTTCTAGTTCCTGGATCACTAGGTATGATGTAGTCTTCTAAAAGCCATAATATAATGATTGCTAATGAGGTGTTTGTTGTGTTGTGATTAAAAGTAATGATTTTCGGCCCTCCCTGGTGGCGCAGCGGGTTAAAGCACAACACTCAGAAGCTTAAGTCACTTCTGCATGAGTTCAAATCCCGCCTGCCCCGGAGGAGATCCACATGGTGAGGCAGATCTCTCCTGACCCGCCCACTGCTCCCCTCAGCAGTGTACTTTGTCGATCTGCCTGTTCTGTACCCCACTCTGTTTCTGGTGAATCCTCACCCTCCGCATCTCTGGCCTGTACCCCAGTTCTGTATGAACAATAAATAAATCTTTAAAAAAAAAAAAAAAGTAATGATTTTCCCCAAAGTGCTATGGTTGTATATATTTTTTAAGTTCTGACATCATTATTAGTGTTATTCTTTGACTACTGAGCTAGCTATGCATAAGTATGTTTGAGATACCACATATAAAATTTGGAAATAAGATGAGTTAAATATGAAAGAAGGCCTTTGGGAATACTTTCATAATGCATTTCAGTATTACATTTCCTATCTTTAGTACAATTGTCTCTTCAGAAAAGATAATCTGGAAATATACTTATAATTTCAAGATATTTTCTTGAAGATTCCTTCTTTTAGCTTACAACCAATTTTAAAATTGTCCATTGCTTGAGAAGGCCTTATGTATTCTGGCTGCATTTCACAATAGAATCTACTAATTACAGAGAGTTTTAGTTTTTTTCCTCAGGCAAATAATAGTCACAGCATGCTAAGAGGCTTTAGACTTCAGTAAAATTGGCAAGAAAGAAATCAGCACTTTTTAGCACTGAGATGAATGTGTGTGCATATATGTGTGTGTGTACAACATATATATGAATAAAACAACTGGCAGAAATATTTCCTTAAATCTCATATTTTGACTTAAATTTACTATGGATACTTGGGCTTAATATTATGCTTCCTGATGGCATTACATTTTTTAAAAATGAATATTGTTCCCATTTTTTCTGCTTCAATTTCTGTCTGACAAAGATGCAACATGATATTTCAAGAAATGTAACTGCAAAAATGCTCATGATTATCATTAAATTTCTAACTCTGAGTAGCACAACTATTTCAGCAAATGTCCAGAAACTGTGGGTTATCAGTTTTGAGGCAGCTGAAGTGTTTTAAAACTACATGATACCTTCCCAAAGTATGCATGCAAAGTGCCAGATTACACAAAAATATATAACTGCTACTCAGTTTATCCTATAAATAGTTACCAATTGGTCACTGACATGGTTTTGAAATCCAAGTTCTTTTAAAGGGAATTAGCATATAGAAAGAACACTGATGATCCTGAGCATTATTTGTGAGTCCGGGCATGCAAATTTGATTGAATGGAGAGAAAAGGGAGACACAGTATCATGATATAATATACATAATTGTATGGGGAGGTGGGAGAGGCTCAAGCCAGAATAACTGTTGCCAATAGCATGGAAAAGATCCTGAGGAAGAACAAATTGTTGATTACAAACAGAACAAAACACACTTGAAGAAACAGCACAGTTATGGAGATGAAGAGTGGACTATTTAAAGAAAGAGCTACATCTTGATAAAAGGGATGGTAGAAATGGTTAAAATGGTGTCTTGAATGATCTTAAATCTGAGAAAGTTGGTAGAAATGGCAAAAAATAAAAAATTTTAAAATGATAAGGTAAGATTAAGATCAAACAACTCAACCACTTTCCAGAAAATAATGTTCATTTTAAACCAATAATCTGAGTCCCCACTTCCTAGTGTCTGCCCTGCACCTTTAAGTCAAGACTATATCCAACTCTACAGGACAGAATTAAACCTCCTCTCTCCTTTCCTCAAGGAAAAAACCAAAAACTTCAAACTGTTACCACTAAAAATTATCAAAGGAGAAAGATATGCAACTTGGTGATATCGACCATCAAAATGTCTGTAAGAACTGAAAATCACCAAAGAGTAAGCACCAGTTTAGAGTGCTCTGCTAGGGAATTAAAAATAAATCAAGAAACCACTGGAACTGTGGGAAAGCCCTGCTACAACCTCCAAACCTATGAGGATGGAGTAGGAAACACAAAAAATGGACCCAGCAGAATTTGACACTAAATTAGGAAAGAAAAGCACTTACTCACTCCAGATGAAAACTGAAGGCCTGAGACTGAGAACCCATTCAGAAACTGGTAAAAGCACTGTCACCTTCTTCATGGGAAAGCAGCCTTGGAGAGAATCTTGAACAAACTGGGTTTGAAATAGAGGGCTACCTACTAGCAGGCCCAAGCTGACCCTCCACTCTAATGTCCCTGTGGAAAAAGCAACAGCCTCTGAATCCCAGGGAGTGGCCCCCACAGCCTCTGCTCTGTGGGCTGGGCCTGGAGGATGCTATGGGGCCACAGCAGCCCTGTGTCCATGGGAGGCCACCAGGGGCTGCCTGTGCTGGACTGGCCTAGGGCAGGTCCCTATTCAATGGGCAGGCTCGGGACAATTTGAAATTGGCATATATGCTGTCTGTTGTTGACCAAAATGTCATTAAGCCATACATGACTATGTATAATCTATCATTTTTTTATAAACCTAATATTTCTGACTATGTAATTCCAAGGAATACCTAAGTAAATTATCAGGATCAACACATGAATTAAATAAGAACACTGAATACAGGTCAAATGGTATCCACATTTTAATAAGCCAGAAAGAGTCAATTAGAAATTATAGATTTTTCTATATAGAGAAAGCTCTAAAATATTATTGAAAAAAATAAGCAAATAAATGAAAAGATTATTCATACTCATGGATTGAAAATCTAAATAATTTACCTGAGTCAGTTTTCTCCAAATTAATCCATAGATTCATGCCATCCTAGTCTTAATAACATCAATATTTTTTGAAAAGCAAACCCTAAAATTCACAAGGAAATTAAAAAATGATTGTGCCATCTTTTTTTATAACATTGAGTCAGTTACCTTAATAACATCTTTTACAACTAGATTCCTAAATATGAAATCAACAGAATTGTGTACATTTATACCCCTAAATAGGTAAAGAATGTTCTCAGCAACATTATTTACAGTAAGTAAAAGTAGAAAGAGTATTACAGATTTATTAAAGTCAGCATATTTTTACAACACAACAATCAACAGCAATTAAAATGAACAAATTGTTGCTGTGTGAATAGTATGGGTGAATTACACAACTAAAATGTTCAACAAAGAAAGCTATTTACAAAGAACATGTGCTGTGCATATCCTTCCCACTTACAAAAAGCTGGGTGCTTATAAAAGTTTAAAGTCAAAGCTTTGTTATTGCTGGCCTCTAAGAGGTGTATCTGTTTCATTTTCCAGAAGCCAGCTACTAAAAAAAAGATGTTAAATAAAAAATAGGCAAAGAGGATGGATATGGAAAATAAGGACATATAGGAAAACTACATCTGTAAAACTTCCAAGTCATTTTGCAAAACACCAGTGGAATTTCCTATGAACTTTATTTGTATTTATTTCAAGGAGTATATGGAAAGCTGGGTTTGAGAAAGTTCTCACATTTTTGGCCTTCCACTCCCATTATGCTGGAACTCCACTATCAGTCCTTAGACTGGAACTGTATCATTATCTAAACAATCGTTTCCATTTCGCAGAAGTCTCAGAACTGTTTTTCTAACAAAATGGAGTCATAACAGTGCTGTTCCCATGGTTACCAACAGTTCTAATTTCAGTTCCTCAATATTCATTTTATTATGTGAGATTGCACAATACTTCAGAATAAACCACTTGTCATTTCAAAACAACAACAAAACAAACAACAACATCATAGAAACCCAAAAGTTTAAAACCAGGAAGAACTAATCTATGGAGTTAAATGTAAGATTGTTTTGGATGAGTGGGAGTTGGGAGGGCATGTGAGAGGGTTTCTGCCATCCTGGTTATTTTATTTCTTGATGTAAATTCACTTACTAATAACTCACTATATTCATTTTTCTGTACTACAATGTATTTTTTTTTCATAAATACAATAGGCTTTGGTATTATTGTTCTAATAGAGTTAGATAATCTGGACATTAGCTTCTCATGAAAAACAGTATAAGCTCAGATTTGTCACTTTGTCCCAAATTCCTATGCAATAAGACTGCTATGAGATTTCAGTTTAACAGGATAGCCACAGTCTAATATGCAGCAAGTAAAGTTACAGAGATATGTGAAAAGCACCAATGTAGATGCTAGTAAGGACATAAAAGGGTGATTCTAGAGGAAAGAGATGGAAACAAAGACCTTTGGCCAATAGTAATACAAAACCAGTTGATGTTCTAACCTCAGAAACAGCAGTGGGAGGCAACAAGTTTGAAAATACAGATTTTAGAACACATACATGTGGATTCAAATTTAGGTAATGGCTTTACATTCTGTGTATTATTATATGTTTTAATAAAATAATATGTGTGAAACTATCTGGCATAGGATAGAATTTTGAAAATCAATAAATACAAATAAGGTCATTAAAATGGATTCATCACATACATATTTATTCCTATGATAAACTAATACAATTAGTTTTAATCATTCTCAAGTTGTTATGTCCCATCATTCATTCCCTTACACTTTTTTTTTAAAAAGATTTATTTATACAGAACTGGGGTACAGGTTAGAGATGTGGAGGGTGAGAGGACCCACCAGAGACAGAGTGGGGAGCAGAACAGGCAGATCAACGAAGTACACTGTTGAGGGGAGCGGGGGGTGGGTCAGGAAGGGTCTGCCCCGCCATCCTCCGGGGCAGGTGGGATCAAACTCATATAGAAGTGACTTAAGCTTCTTAGTGCTGTGCTTTAACCCCCTGCGCCACCAGGGAGGGCCCCATTCCCCTACACTTTTAAACTGAAAGAAAAGTTAAGCATATTACTCATTCTGAAAACCCACCCAGGAAATAAAGCTCTTGTAATTAATGTAGGTAAAATAGTTATTAATAATATACTCAAAACTCATTATGCAATCAAAATTGATATTTGCTTCAATTGTCTATCAGCTTCATCATTTCACACTAGAAATCTGTCTAGTTACTTGCAAGATGAAAATTTATGGGTAACAAAACATAAAATTTCTTCTCTTGAAAATTTTCATCTTTCTTAAATATTAACATTCGCTAACTAACCTTTGTCAATACAGAAAATTAAAGTCAGTGGTGGGAAAATGTTCCATACCCATTGACTATTTATAATACTGCAACAGGTAATTCCTAAATATTCTATGGAAATTTGCTAGATAAAATACAGTTGTATGCAGTTTTGTGTAGAAATTTGCTAGATAAAATACAGGAAAGCCAACTAAATTTGAATTTCAAATAAATAGCATTTTTGTTTTGTTTTAGTTGAAGAATATTCTAAGATTGTATAGAACAACTTTACATTGAAAAAGCATTTATTGTTTACCTGAAATTCAAATTTCAGATACAGGACTGGGTGTTCTGTATTTTTATTTGCTGTATACAGCAACTCAATATATATAATTATGGCAAAATTTCATTATAATATGTAATGTAAGCAAACCTAAAATTGCAGAGATAAAATTCATGGTCTAATGCTGTCAATCCAAAGAGAAAAAAGACATTATTTTGTTGTGTAAACTATTTTTTCTTCCCAGAATACATTTTACCCAGAGGTTGAAATCTCTAAAAAGCAAATATTTTAGTTAACTAATTTCAAATTTTCTAGTACAATTCTACTCAAAAGTGTGTTCTGTAGACCAATGACAATTCTTCAATGGTTTGGAACTGCCAAAAAAGCTCATCTTGCAGAGAGGTCAGACAGTAAATCAATTACACATTAGGTACTTTTTACTAGTATGTTTTTTTCAGTAAGGAGACATTGTTGATGAAGGAAGAAGTATCTGATGACGATTCTGACTCAAGCTTCTATCTACATGTTAATCGGGATCAAAAACTTCACTCCCGACCACTTCTCTGGTAGATTTGATTACATAATAAGAAAGTAAAGGAAAATTTTCTCTGTAATTAAGTCTTCTCTGATGTGTTGTGTATTTTCTATACAGGCTCATGCATAAAATATATGTCATTAATGATTGACATTGAAGAACATTACATTCAACTTTAATGTAGATCATGTAAATATTATGCTAAGGATTACACTACTATAAACAGAGCAAGATTATGACTCAGCAAATTTATTGTTTAAATTCCATATCTATTGTTATTAAGGTAATTATATATCTTAATGTATTTCATTAAATAAAACCATGTGACTACCTCTTATAGTGGGAAAATACTAATAAACTAAAAAAATTATAGAATCTATTGAGCTCTTATATAGTATATTGTTCTAAGTACTTAACAAAGATAATTTATTAAATTTTCTGTTAGAAATGTAAGTTTCATGTACTGAGCAATAATAAAAACTAAGGCATGCTATTTCTTATCAAGAAAATTTGATAACCACATGAAATTTAGAATACTTCAGTTCAAATAAAACTACCAATAAGAATGCAAACATGACTCTAATTAATGAACTTCCGAATAGTTCCTTTGTTTTGTTCCCCCACTGTCATTTAGTCTGGCACTCACAAACACCAAATAGTCTAACTGTAGCAAATGCAATGGAAATAATGGAGTTATCCCGTTACCTAAACTTCACTGTATTGCCAATGTTCCTTTATGAAGAATACTGTTACCTAAAGTGTAGAAGGGCTATCCTATGTCACAATAGAATATCAAGTGACATAGAAAATGAATCGCACCAAAACAGCTCAGTGCAGAGAATAGGGCTTCATTTGGTATTACAGAAAAAGATGCATCTGAGTGCAACACTTCAGAAATAAGAGTGATTGAATTCTCATGTTAGAGCTCTCCAGGCTGCGACAGTGTGTGCGTGCACTCACAGCTGCAAGGTGTAGGTTTGGGCTGGAAAAGAGCAAAGTAGAAGCCTCCTGGCTGCTCCATGGAAGACAGGATCAAAACAAGAACACAAGGGAGGAGAACAAAGTGACAGGGTTGTATTTAAATAGAAGAAGGGGTTGAACTATTGAAAAATAAAGAGAACATATTAAAAAAAAAAAGATGAAAAGAAGGGAAGCATGCCAAGGATTCAGGAGGTGAAAAAACACAGGAAATGAAAGAATTATTGAGTGACTAGAAAAGAGCATCCTAATCAATGATTGAAGAATGTTTTAAAATATATTTGAAACAAAAATTCAAATAGTAGTATTGCCCAATTGTTTCAAACAGAAGGACTTGTGACAAGAAAAAACTGGATCATACTATATCGTTGGTAGATTCAGTGTTGAAGAAAATTACTTTGAGATTGAAGTGAATGAAATAATCACTTATAACTAAGAATTGAAGTATAAAATATATGTGTGTATAATTGTACCTAGAAACCCTGCATGAATTGATACTGTATGCCCAAAATGAATATATACCAGTCACTAAAGAAATTGGAAGTGAAGTTAACAAGTCTCTCAATAATCTCTAGTGAAGGCTAAAGAATGCAAAAAAAAAAAAACCAGAATGACTTCCAGTGAATAAATTTGGCTTTTCCTGTGAAGAAGCAAAGAAGGGTAGACATAAGCTAAACCTAAACTGACTTTTACCCAAGACATATTGTGAGAATATAGAAAAGGAAAGAATATCACTAAGAAACAGAACAAATGATACTTTACTAACTTCATTCTAACAGGATTTCTAAACTAGTAGGTCAAGATACATGAGGAGAATGTTAATGTGGGGTAAATGGTAGTTGACTTTTATTAAGTTAAATTCCAAGTGGTAAAGAAATTTCTATAGACAAACTGAAAGGATTGGGTTAAAATTTAGAGTCATGATCATCACACTTCTGGGTTTCATAAATCTCAACAGGATGCAAAATACCTCAAGCTGATTGAATTAGAGCTCCCAGTATAAAATGATAGGCAAAATCTGGCAAGTTGAAATTTAATAGAGAATGATGACATGACTTGCACTTGGATCCAAAAAATAACTTTAGCAATGGAAGATGAAACAAATATTGCTTCTCTGCAGCACACAGGGAAAAAAAAATGTGTTTAGGATACTAGTCACTAGAGAAAGATGTTTGCCAAAAAAGATAATGAGCTTATGGACTACATTAATTAAAATATAGCACCTCATCAACATTAGACAGCTCTCATATAAAGTTCAAAGGCACGTTTGGTGCCTAGCCATAAGAAGAGATAGAGATAATGCTGAAGAAGTACATAGGGAGAGACTGATTCAAATCAAGACATACAAAGACAAATTAAAGAAGTGGGGTTTTGTTACGGCACCATCTGTGACCCTCCCAACCCTCTTTCCCTGTCAGAGGATTACAAGTGCCCTCTCATATATATTCTCCAGAGAATGTTCTAGTACACACAGGAGGCCCCTTCTGGAAAGGCACTTCTTACCACTCAGCTAACCCTCATCCACATTTACCCCACATTATCATTCTCTTCATGTATCCAAACCACCACCCTCCACATCTCCATTCCAAACCACCACCCTAAGAACAACCATGCAGCCCACAAGTGACTGACACAGAACTAAAGTCTAGACCTCAAATCTAGGTGTCAATGTTTGGGTCTCATTCATTTGTTTTTAAAAGCCCAAAATATGTGATTGTCCTTGTTACTTGGACACAGTACACTCAATAAGTCGTTTGATATAGAGAGAACATAAAATATAAAGAAAGAAGAGTTGCCTAGAGAAAATTGTGGTACCCCAAAATAATTTGGCCTCCAGTGACCTCAATTACAGTCAGTCCTTTTCTGGTATTGCAATGTGCAGTACCAGGAATTCAAGAGCAGTCTAGCTGCTGTGAATGCTCAATAGTTGTTTCAGTACCTGGCTTTGACACCCAACTTTAAAAATATGACTAATAATGTTTAATAATAAAGTTGAATATATTTTAATAGTAGTATTTTTCTTATGTAAAAGTATTATTTGATGGATCCATTAAGTTTCATCATCTTCTTCATCTAAATATTGATTTTTAATATTTGGCATTTTATCAAAATATGTGATTTGTTCAGTTGCCATATATGCATATGCACACATATACTGATGTAGACATTTATTTAAAAGAAACAAAAATATCCTTAAATGATACTAACTGTGCAATGGATGGCAATATTTCCTATTATATGCTATTATTTTTAGATGACCTATTGAATTTTATAATCAATAATAGAGAACATGATATGTAACAGCATTATTAAAGGACTTCAATTTTCTTTCAACTCCTAAGCCCTACCTTGAAATAGACCTCTACCTTTTAATAAAAGCTCTACCTTTCAATAAAAACTTCTAAAAGTCCAAAAGAGCTGAAATCCTTAAGTCCTTGAAACAGCAAAATGTCAAGTAGCCCAGCTTTCAGCTAAGGACCCATCATTCCTTGGAAATCTAGATTTAATTAATATTGACCATTCACCCAACCTGAACCATCTGCTCTAAATCCTTACAGAAACTGTAATCTTCTTGAATACTTATTTCTTAGGAGAACCTAAGTTTTATAAGTAGTATTTCTCCAGGAAAATCTCTTTACTCGAAGCACACCTGGGTGTAATTAATATATTTGAAGAAGTCCTGAACAGGTAGCGGGCATAGAGAGAAGCACTTTGAGACTCCTGTTGTACTAGGGGCCAGCATGCCATGCATGCTACACACGCAGACTCTAGCTTCCCACTCTCCAGTCTAGCATCACTTCCTCCAAATTTTCCTCCCTTCAGCCCCTGCTACCAAACTGTACACTCTCGGTAAAGGTTCTACAAGATGGTCTGCCCAGGCCAGGTGAGACTCAAGACTTCTGGCCTTTTATATTTGCTTAATTCTGCAGTGGTTTTATCTTGTGGAAGATTTTAAATATCTGGCAGGGAGGAAGATTGTGGTTAGTGGACTAAAAACACCTTTGACAGACTATATCTGAAAAAGGAATACAGGGTACACCCCAACCTGTGAATTTTGCAGTTCCACTGAGGTGTGGAGGGAGTCGTGGTGGGGTTGCACATGGCACGTAGAAGAGATGCCATGCTATTGATCTGAGCTTAAATGTAGGGGAGAGGCAGGGAATAACAAACTGCATAAAATGAATACAAGGGGGTGGGGTGAAGTGTCAGCATTAATGGAAGTGAGAAGGGGAGTAGATCTTCCCAAAGAGAAGCAACACGCCTCCAAGTCGATAGTGAGTGTCCAGCCATTGTCTAAAGAGAGGGAACTTGTGGCTGAAAGCACAAAGTGGTCAGGGAAGGCCTGGGTGACCTCTGATTTGTGTTTTATGTTGCAGGTGGAAAAGATGACATTCCTTTTCTTTCTAATAATAAAGAATGGAATTTTCTTCCATTTCAAGAAAAGTATGTTGGTCTTTAAAAACCATATCAAAACAGAACACTATCTTTCTTTCTCAGCTTCCACTATTCTTTCCTTTCTTTTTTCCCATCACTTGCTCCTTGCATGCTTGCCCTGGGTCCTTTTCTTTCATAGACTTTCCACGTCTTCATCAGATAAGTATATTAATTAATTCACCAGTATTTATCAAGCAGTGTTTAGGCCAAATTGGAAGAGAAAGCACAGAAAGGTGTAGCCGTCCGATCAGAGGGAACTTCTAGGACAGATTTCTAGGACAGAGGAGAGATAAGATGTGTGTGCAAACATATTCTATGCATAAAATGAACCCTTATTTTAGAATGCTCTGTTTCTTGTTCATTTGTAATCCTGATCCTATTTCTTCTCTGAGTAGAACAGAAAAACAGAGTTTCTTCTCAGCAATCAACCTTGACCAACCTGTGTGTCTTTAACTTCCAGAATAAATAGCACCAGCGAACTTAAACACTTTCTAGCTTCCCAATGTCCTGTGGACAGGTTGGTCATGCATCAGGATACAGAACTGGACTGACCACACTGGGTTCTAGACTAAGCGCACCCTGGTTTTGCATCAATAATCATAGTAGATAGAATTCCATAGCATATTTTTTAAGTGGTTATATTTTTCCCCAAGAACAGATAACAGGCTACCCATGAAACAGGAAAAAAAGGAAACTAAGAATTTAAAATCTCCTGAGTCTGAGGGGCAGTTTCACACTGGCAAATATTGAAACAAACATTTTTCTCTACTGAATCAGAAATCAAGTAATTTCAACAAAGAAAATAAGAACTTTTTTTTTTTCCATAAAGGGTGAGTCATGAAAGATATGTAATTAGATCTGAAAGAAAGCACCAAATAATGCTTTCTCAGTCCTAGGGACTTGCATTTCAAAGCTATTTAGTCTTTTGTTGCTGTGCCTTTGAGAAAATCACAATGTCTCACTGTAGCAAGCTAGAGGATGTGACTTTACATCAGTAAACAACAGAATATCTCTCTAAAACCACCTAAAACAATCTCATGATGAATAATGAATTAAACTCATATAAGGACAACTGATTAGGTATTTTCTAAGCACAGGTACTGTTTGAAGATGGAAATTATGAGAGGTATGTATGTATTATTACTAACATAATAAAGATAAAATAGGCCAGTTTATAAAGAAAAAATATTTAAGGTACTTACATAGAGAGGTGCTTTTCAAACTTTTCAAAAGGAAAAATTTTTATTGCGATCTTATTGGTTTACAACATGACACGTGTCCACCAACTAAGCACCAATAATCGTCCATCGTAGTCCAGAAGCGCCTCTCACTTTCCTCCCTATCACCCACCTTCTCCTGGAAGTAGTCTCAGTTCTGAAGTCAGTTCTCTAGGGTTTGTTGAGTTTTAATAGTGTACGTTGCTTTGCATTGTTTCTTTATATTTCACAAATGAATGAGATCATCCAGTATTTGTGTTGCTACTTCTGACTTACTGTGCTTACCATAATCCCTTCCAGCTCTGTCCATATTGTCTGAACTACTCCTGCTGGCACTACTTCCCCTCTGTGTCACCCTTGATGGCCTAGGCTCCTGCAAATTGAAGGTGTTTAAATAGCAATTTAAAAATGTAGAACAGGGCCCTCCCTGGTGGCACAGTGGGTTAAAGCACAGCACTAAAAAGCTTAAGCCACTTCCTCATGAGTTCTAACCCGCCGGCCCCGAGGAGATCCACATGGCACGCGGCAGACCCCGCTGCTCCCCTCAGCAGTGTACTTCGTCATCTGCCTGTTCTGCTCCCCACTATGTCTCTGGTGAATCCTCTCATCACCCCTGTACCTCTGGCCTGTACCCCAGTTCTGTATGCATAACTAAATAAATCTTTTAAAAAAATGTAGAACATGGGGACTTGATATTATTCTGGGACCTAATCTTTGTGAATGCAAGAAGTGTTTTCTGGGATCTAGTCTCTGAATTCCCTCCAGGTGAACAGTTTCAACAAAGAACAGGGAAAGAATATGGTATAAAGAACTTCACTTTCTAAAGATTTTTTTTTTTTTTTTGAGTAATAAAGGATAAAGTCTAGGGAAA
This sequence comes from Condylura cristata, assembly GCF_000260355.1. Lineage (NCBI taxonomy): Eukaryota > Metazoa > Chordata > Mammalia > Eulipotyphla > Talpidae > Condylura > Condylura cristata. The sequence goes on along the minus strand of NW_004567121.1, from coordinate 8,976,722 downwards.
CAGGAAAAAGAAAGGCAGAGAAATGCAAGTCTCTGAACAGGCAGTAAATGAAATAAGTGAATGTGCACTTCACAGGTACAAATTTCATCCCTGACATGAATGTAATTCTCAGCACTTTGTCTCACTTTATTATTTGAAAGGAAAATTTAACTGTATTATTTTGCCCTGAATTTAAAACAGGATTTATGTTAAACACTAGACAGCATCATCTTCATTTTCATCGTATATATTTGAAGAAAGTTATTTATTCTAGTGAAAGTCTGGGTTGAGCCTAACATGCAGTATTAAATATAAAACATTTTTGGAGAGTTGCAAAGAAACGTTAATCTGTTGGTATAGCTGAGATCTGAAATATAAAATGTATGAGGCACCACTGTAAAGTAGCATGATTGATTTTTTTTTCTTTCCTTTTTTAAAACAAATGGGATTTTATAAGCAAATGGCTTCTGGCCCTTCCCAGGATCACCGGTGGACCTGTGGGCCTGTGGGCCTCTGTCAGAGAAGTTGCAACCCAGATTCCACCTTTCCTACCTGAAACTTGTCTTTGGAAACTTGTAGCAAGTTTCCTTAAATTTCTTCATTGTTCTTCATCCTTTGAAAATATATTTAATAATTTTCCAGAACCAAAATTTACTTGAAATTTTGCCTTGGGGAAGTAAATGGATGATAAAGGGGAAGGTGAAAGACATAAACATCTAATGAACTTCTGCAATGAAGAAAACCTGGCTTTCACATTCACTAATTCTTTATCTAGCTTGGTCCCACTAGTCCCCTCACCACCATTTAAAAGAAACTGATGCTAAGAAAAGCAAAGTAATTTCCTTTTGGTTGAATGACTTAGTTGGTTGAGCAGGACTCAAATCAATCCTATATTATTCCAGAGTTCAAGATCCTTTCATCATCCTTTGCTGTCCCCAACAATGCTGACATTGTAAGGTAAATAAGTAAGGTAAGTAAAGAAACGCATAAATAAATAACAGGTGATCTTGAGTGAATTCAAAGGCCCGAATGTTAATCAGCTAGATATCAGCCTTCACTAGGTAAATTGCTTTTCTCAGAGGCAAAGGAATATGCCCATTTCAGTAACCACCAGCCAGGAACTGGGCTTGCAAATGGTGGGCACTTCCTTGGGTAGATAGAGCTTAGAAAACCCAGCCAACAGGGTGTAGGACACCTGGAATAGCCACCGCTGGGGAAGACACCCTCCTATGGCTGGAAAACATTTGCTGTGCTAGACACTGGGAACACAGAGATCCACACTCTGGCCCTAGTCTCCCCCTGTACTGAAGAAGAAATGTAAGTAAGAGATGCACTGTGGCATGTCACTCAGAGCCTGTAGTGAGCACAGGGCATTGGGGGGACTAGCAACAGGAACTTCATAAGCATAGGCCACTAGCCTGGTCTGTTTAGACAAGTGGGTGACTTGCCCTCTACAGGAGAGACATCTTGTTCTAAAAGGCCATTGCCAGTAAGGCAGCTGTATCTAGCCATTCTATGTCAATGTTAGCAATTCATTGCTTAATCAGAAACTGGTTGTTTCAAAGGGAAGGCCCATGTCTTCCTTGTTGGGATATTTGATTTTTTAAGATTTATTTTTATTTATTTATGCATAAAAGAACTGGAGTGTAAGCTGGAAGTGCAGGGGGTAAGAGGATTCATCATTGACAGTGGGGAGAAGAAAGGCGATCTATAGGAATATACTGCTGAGGGGAGGATGGAACTCAGGCCATAGCTTGCTAGCGCTGAGATTTAACCCCTGCGCCTTTAGGGAGACCCTGATGTCTGATTTTTGATCTTTGTTTTGCTTCTCTGATTTTGTTTATAATCTATTGTTTTAATGCTAAGGGCTGACATGTGTTAGTGTCTCTTTGTTCCATCAGCCTTTGGTGATAATAGGCCAATGTAGATTTATCAATTGTAGCAACTATACTACTCTGGTAGGTATACTGATTAGGGGCAAGGGGCAACTATGCAGTGTGTGGGCAGAGTATATGGACTCTGAATTTTTGTGAACTTAATTGTGTGAACTAAAAACTGCTCTCAAAATTGCTTGTTAAAATTAATTAATTAATTAGAAGAATATTTTAGGCAGAATTACATAGGCTTAATTAAGGGGCATACAATAGATTCTAAAGTGTTTTCTTATTTTAAGATGTAATCACTTGCCAGTTTTTCTAAAACACCTGATTTGATTATAGGTAGCAAACTAATTTTGTGTGTATGATAAATAAGTGTTTTGGCTATAGTTATGGGTAGAATATTGTGTATAATTGACTGACTCATCCTGAATCTCTCAAAAAACAAAAATGTTTGTGGGCCTCTCTGGTGGTACAAGGGGTTAAAGCTCACCACTATGAGGCTATCTGCATACTCTGCAGCACAGTGCAATCCCTGACCAGGGAGCTGACCCACATGGCGCAGCAGACCTCTCCTGGCTCACCTGCTGCTCCCCTCAGCAGTGTGTTTCAGTAGATCCTTCTGTTGTGTTCCCCACTTTGTCTCTGGTGGATCCTCTCACTGCCTGCACATCCAGCCTACACTCCAGTTCTTGTATGCATAAATAAATCTTTAAATATTAAAAAAAAAAGTGACTTAAGTACACATGTGGAATATGCTCACTCTGTCATTTGCTCATGCATGTTATTAACTTTGAAGAAAGTAGAGTTTTTTCCTCTGGGGAAAAAAAAAAGGCCATGACAATAAAAATTCAAATAGCAGGCTAGAGAATTTTCTAATTGTGCTTTCCTCATCACCAACAGTTTAATGTAGTATGAAGAACAAGTACTCAGGAGTCAGACCTGCCTGGGTTCTGCACTTAATAGAATGTGAAATTGAGCAAGTTGCTAAAATTCTCTAAGACTCAGCATTTGAGAACAACATTAATTACCAATCAGGATGATCAGGAGAATTAAGGGAGTCCATGAATGTAAAGATATGGCATGCAGCATACAGTCCCATACGTTAGTTGATACTAATCTGTCTATCTTGTATCCAAGATGAATGTGCTCCAGATTGGTTTACCGGATTCTCAAGTTTCCTGATTTTGAATTACTGTTCTAGTATTTTCAAATCCCCGAGGGAGACAATATTTTTCTTCATTTGTTATAATCTAAAGATAGTTAATTATGACATGCATCTATATGTGTGTGCATATTTTCTTAAAACCAAAACGGACTTTGATTCTTTGCATTCATCCTTTTTGTACTTTTTGCTAAGTTTATATATTCCACAATTATTAGCAGCATAGCATTAGGTAGCTCATTATGTAAATACCACTTTCTTTTTATGGTTGCTTTTACTAACATTCAGGCATATGATACTGTATTACTCACTATAATTACTATGTTGTATATTAGAACCTGAGAACTTGTTCATATCATAATTGGAAGTTGGTACTCTAGCAAATATTTCATTTCCTCCACTCCACAGCGATAGCCATCATTATACTTTCATTTTCTCTGAGTTCACTTTATTTTAGATTCCATTTCTATGTAAAAAGTGGTATCATTCTAGATTTGTCTTTCTTTGACTGTTTTCACCAGCATAAATACCCTCAGTTTTAGCCAGGTTGTCTCAAATGACAGGATTTCTATGTCTCTTGTGTATAGTATTCTATTGTGTATATGTACTCAGTGATTGATGCCCCATCTTGGCTATTGTGACTAATGCTGCAGTGAACATGGGACTGTTGCAATCTTTCCAAGATTCTGAATTTCAGTTACTTCAGATATATACCCAGAAGTGG
>NW_004567121.1:8952820-8972192 GCF_000260355.1 Condylura cristata | reverse complement strand
TTCTACATATTATTGTCTCTACATTTTTAATTATATCCTTTGCTGTGCATTTGTTTTTAAATTTATAAATCCCACTGGTTTATTTTGGCATTCACTGTTTACACATCACATATAAAAAATATTTCTGATAAAACATATGTCAAGGAGTTTTTCTCCTCTGATTTCTTTTAGTAGTTTTATAGTTTTGGCCTTGTAATTAGGACCTGAATCCATTTGAGTTTATTTTTATCAGTAGTATAATATAGGTCTTCTATTTCTTTTTTTTTCTTTTTTTTTTTTTGCATTTGATTATCCAGTTTCCATAATATAATTTTTGAAGAAATTTTTCATTTTCTATTGAGCATTCTTGACTTTCTTGTCAAATATTAGACGACCATATGTGTGGGAGTTTATTTCTAGGAACTCGTTTCTATTCCACTGGCTTATGTGTCTATATTTTTTTCATTGCAATACCTTTTAGAATTTTATAGCTTTCTATTATAGGTTGAAATCAAGAAGTATATTACCTCTAGTCTTGTTTTTATTCCTCAGGTTAAATGTTTTGTTATTTTCAGCCTTAAGGACAGGTTTATACACAGGTTACTATACAGGTTGAGGTCTTGCAAACACACACACATATTCACACAAAAACACTCGAGGAATAAATACTGAAATGCCACCTTAGCAAAACTGATGGAAAATGATCCTTTTATAGTAGACTATATGATTCTAGTGGAGAGGAACAAAAGTAATTTTATGCCAAACCATCAGATTTTTAGTTTCCTAAGATGACAGTAAGAGATAACAGTCAGTTAGATGGGTAGATATTACTTTTAAAATATGTAACATTTATTTCAATATTACAAAAGTTGTGCTTACTTACTAGAGAGAAAAAGAAGGCAAGATAAAAATTACAGATAAGCTAACTAGAGGAGGGTAGAAATCTACCCTTGTACCTGCTACTGACATTTATTTAAAATTATTTATTTAAAATTTCTTGTTTAAAAATAATTTTATGCAACAGAGCTATTTTATAACTTAATTTTCCAGAAAACTATGCAATCAGCATCTTTTAATATCAATAAATAAATTTCTATGAATTTATATGAATTTAGTAGCTACTTATTATGCTGTACATAATCACCCTGTATATGAGATACAGGTATATCTCATTGTATTGTGCTTTTGCTTTATTGTGCATCACATAAATTATGTATTTTTTTTTAATGATTTATTTATTTGTGCATACAGAACTGGGGTACAGGCCAGAGGCTCAGGGGCGGTGAGAAGCTTCACCAGAGACAGAGTGGGGAGCAGAACAGGCAGATTGATGAAGTACACTGCTGAGGGGAGCAGCCGGCGGGTCAGGAGAGGTCTGGCTCGCCATGTGGTCTCCTCCAGGCCGGCGGCAGGCGGGAATCGAACTCATGCGGAAGTGGCTTCAGATTCTCAGTGCTGTGCTTTAACCCGCTGCGCCACCAGGGAGGGCCTAAATTATGTATTTTTACAAGTTGAAGTTTTGTGTCAATCTTACATCAAGAAAATCTATTTGCATCATTTTTCAACATGTTCTCACTCTGTGTCACAATTAACGTATAATCATTGCATGATATTATGTAGACATAATATTACCACAGTTAGTACACTACAGGATAACATAAACATAATTTATATGCACTGGGAAACTAAAACTTTATGCGACTCACTTTACTGTGATATTCATTTTAGGTTAGTCTATAACTGAACTCAGAAAATCTTATATTTGATAAATGTGTACTGTTCTACCAACTAGCCATTCCCCATCTCTATCCTTCATAGGTCTCCCTTTTCCCTGAGGCATAACTATATTAAAATTAGGTGAGTTAAAAACCCCAAAATTACCTTAAGTGTTTAAGTGAAAGAAAGGGTTTCAGGTCTTTCCCTTAAAATCCAAAGCTAGAAATACTTAGTGAGGAAAACATATTGAAGTTTTTTTTTTTTTAAGATTTATTTATTTATTCATACAGAACTGGGGTACAGGCCAGAGATGTGGAGGGTGAGAGGATTCACCAGAGACAGAGTGGGGTACAGAACAGGCAGATCGACAAGTACACAGCTGAGGGGAGCAGCGGGCGGGTCAGGAGAGGTCTGCCTCACCCTGTGGATCTCCTCCAGGGCAGGCGGGGATCGAACTCAAGCGGAAGTGGCTTAAGCTTCTTTGTGCTGTGCTTTAACCCGCTGTGCCACCAGGAAGGGCCCCATATTGAAGTTTTGATAGGCCTCTTATACCAGGTATTTAATCAAGATGTGAAAACAAAGGAACTGTTCTTAAAGGACATTAGAATTGATACTATTGAGAACGACAAATATTAAGAAAACAAAATAGCCTTATTGCTGATGTGGAAAAAAGTTTTCATGGTTGGAATAGATCAAACCAGCCAAAACATTCCTGGAAATGAGTCTCATCCAGAGCAAGGCCTAGCTCTCTTTGTTATAAGAAGGCTAAGAGAGGTGAAGAAGCTGTAGAAAGAAGTTTGAAACTAGCAGAGGCTGGTTCACGCAATCTTAGGAAAGAAGTCATCTCCCAGCACATCAAGGGCAAGTGGCTCTCAAGAGCTGATGTAGATGCTGCAGTAAGTGACACAGAAGATCTAGCTAAGATCATTGATGAAAGTGGATACACTAAAGCCAGATCTGTCAATGTAGTTCAAATGGCTTTATTCTAGATTGGAAGAAGATGTGGTCTAAGATTTTCATAGTTAGAGAGGAGAAGTCATTATCTGGCTTTGGAACATAAAAGGTATGTAGACTTTCTTATTAGGGTCTAATAATGTTGGTGACTTCAAGCTGAAGCAAATGCTCATTTACGATGCTGAATAATGCAGGGACCCTTAAGAATTACACTAAATCTATTTGTCTGTGCTCTGTAAATGAACAATAAAGCCTGGGTAGGAGCACATCTGTTTACAATATGTTTTGTTGAATACTTTAAGCCCTTTGTTGAGACCTACTTCTCAGAAAACAAAAAGATCTGTTTCGAAAGATTACAACTCAGTGACAATGTACCTGGTCACCCAAGAGCCCTGATGGAGATAAACAAGGAGATTAATGTTTTCATGCTTCCAGAACAATATTCATTCTCAGACCCATGAATCAAGGAGTAATTTTCACTTTCAAGTCTTATAACTTAAGAAACACATTTTATAAAGCCACAGCTACCTTAGATAGTGATTCAATTGATGGATAGAGGTAAAGTAAATTGAAAACTTTATGCATGTCCTTAAAAATATTTGTGATTAATGGCAGGGGATCAAAATACCAACCTTAACTTGTTTACCCATTAGCAGTGTTGAGCAGATATGCAAAACCATACTCTTCTCTGATGATCTTTCCTTTGTTTTCTTTTTTTATTAAATATTGGCTCTTACAGGAAATGATTGGCTCTTAGCAGAACCAGTCTTTCCCGGTTTCTAAAAAGGCTAATGTTTAGTATGTATGATCACTTTGTGCATTTATCTTATCATCTACAGGTTCATGCTTTCACCCAACCTTTTCTAATTACTATATTCATTATTTTCTTTTTGTGTATATTTTCTACATTAAGAAAATTAATACATAGTCTTATATGTTACAATTGGATGTCTTTTCTTCATTTGACTTTCCTTTTATGTAATTACATTAATCCTAAATTGTTTCATTTTACTCTATTAAATATTCTGCTATTTTTTAAAGAAGCATGAATATAGTCACACTGCATAAATATAATCACTATAAATATATAAGCAATTTAAATTCAGGAGGAAATACATTTGAAGAACTTTGGGAGTGAAGTGCCAAGGTGACATCTATTATCAAACAATCTGCAGCATTGCCAAAATACACTAACCATTGTTATTTATAAAGATTCACTGCAAGGCTAAGTCTTTTGCAGGGCAAGCAAGTGAATGTACATATTAATACTCTTTATAGATCTGTGATAATCCTTTGGGCACATATTGAAATTTCTGCAAAGCAGCTAAATATGTCTCCAGGATTTAAGAATGTCTAGTACATTAATCTGGAAGCACAGATGTCTATCTGGCCAAACAAAAGAATGCTTGTTAAAGTTTTCAGTGGAGAACTTAGGGTCCAATATCTCCAGCAAAACCTAAAATGCCATACTCCATAAATAGCCAACAGCTGTGCATATGATTTCACAATCTAGGCAGTCACTTTGTGTGAGCCATTATATTTTAATTAATGGCATTTCTGCAATAAATGTTTTAAATTGGTTTAATGCATAGCATTTTTTGGGCGGGGGTGGTTAAAAAGGTTTTGGTTTAATGATTTATCATGATATTTGTGTAACACAATACAGTTGCAAATTGCAAATGGCCTGATAGTGACACTTGACTACACAACCAGAGTCATTTGTGCTGGACATCCTTACGTAAAACAACTTGTCTTGGGTCCATCCTGGTGGTGCAACAGGTTAGGGTGCACCAGTTAAGTCACATTACTGCAAGCGAGCCACAGCTGCTTCAGTGCGAGTTCTATCCTATCCCCGCCTGGGAGGTGATCCACAGGGTGCAGCAAACATCTCCTGACTCACCCGCTGCTCCCCTCAGCAGTGTACATCGTCGATCTGTCTGTCCTGCTCCCCACTCTGTCCCTGGTGAATCTTCTCACCACCCCTGCACCTCTGGCTTGTACCCCAGTTCTGTATGCATAAAATTAGTCAATCTTTAAAAAAAAAAAAACTCATTTGACCAAGGCACGCTGCATACCACAGGTGGAATCTGTAGATGTTGATGATTGTGGATTTGAGTTCTCCAACCCTATTAACATTCTAGGAATCATTGGGGTTGAGAGAAAACCAATGGTCTGGGCTGTTAACTTAAGCAAGAATGTTATTTATAAACAACAACAAAAACTGGAATGAATTATACGAAAGGAATAATTCTCTTCCCATTATGTCTACCTGGACAATCTAAGATCATATGTTGAAACCGATTACTTATAAATCAGGCATTGATTTCATTTTTTTTTTCCAGCCTGAAACAAAGTGTCATAAGAAATGATAGCTCACTACTTTGTTTATATTAATTATACACAGACACTGGAAGCTGATAGCGTAAGATTGATTATAATTGAGCCATAAATTTAACACAGAGAAAAATCATCCATTTACCTGGACAGCTCTTTGCTGAAATATATTTCTAGAGCTGGCATAGGAAGTAGAGGGTCTAAAGATAAAAAAAATGATTAATGGTTCTTACCTATGGCCAGTGAAGCAATCCTTAGTGTAAACCGGGTACTACTCAGCCAGCAAAATTATTCTCCTGTGATTTGAATCATGGAAAGCTTGAACATTTAAAGGACCATCTCCAGGATTTCTAAATTTAGCAAATATACCATAGGGATGCTAAATGTTTGGAAATAAAATTGATTTTTATCACTACTCTCTGTTGTATCTAGTCACTTCCTCTTCTGTCCAGTCATGTGAAACATTTGCAAGGTCAATTCAGATACCCCAAGAGTGTCACACACTGCAGCACTGAGGTTGAAATGCCCTCACACCTCTCTGAACTCCAGTAGCCACAGCAGAATCTGAAGGACATATTGGGCCACTGAGAGAAACATCTGCAGCCTGGTTTGGTTGGATTTACAACTTTATTCTGTAGTGACAACACAGAAAGACCAGATTTTTAAAAATTTGTTTATTTATGTATACAGAACTGGGGTACAGGCCAGAGATGCAGGGGTGGCCAGAGACAGAGTGGGGAGTAGAACAGGCAGACTGATGAAGTACACTGCTGAAGGGAGCAATGGACGAGACAGGAGAGGTCTGCTGCACCATGTGGGTCAGCTCCCTGGCCAGGGATCCAGCTTATGCTGAAGCCGCGGTGGCTCACTTCCTAATGCTTCACTTTATTCCGTGGTGCCACCCAGGAGGGCCCAAGACCTATTTTATATATGAAAGTTAAGAGGGGACGTGGTGGGAAGGAGAAAGGTGAATGAGTGTTGCTTCATACTCTTCCCAGTTTCAGGGCAGAAAAATTTACCCATGGGATTAGGTGGGAGACCAGAGGGCAATGCTGTCATTGCTGTGAATCTGGCCTTAGCAAAGGGATAGAAATGGTAAACTGGGGGAGTCTGGGTGGCTTTGGCTCATGAGATGGAAGACTGGCTTGCTGTGGTGTGTCCAGGCTGCAGTAAAAGTTCTGAAATCAACTTCAAATTAGTCAGGTACTGGCAGAATGGAGATTTGGAATGGTGAAAGAATGTTAGTGAACTTCAAGGCAGGCAATAGTATTCAAAACTTTGAGATTTCTAGTTAGCTAATGTGGATTCTGGATCCTAACCTTAGAATCAGTCTTAGGATCCTACTGAAGATAGTTTTACAGATGGGCTGCAAGGAAGCGGTATAAGAAAGTAATGATACCTCACTAAGTGGCAACCTCCCAGCTTTTCCTCATGTATCACAGAGGATTCCAGGGAAGAATGAAGAAGGGAAGCAGGAAACACCCTGGAGAGGGAAGTGCCCAGTAGCAGAGAAATGCCTAGGAAATTTGCATGCCCTCTTCTGTTCCCAACATAGTCCAAAGTTTAAATAATGTAAAATTTGCAAAACAAAATTAAGTGAATGACCCGACTATAATAGCAAGGTGAGGAATATTTTCAGTGACTAATAAAAAGCAATTTTAATGTAATTTCAAGCATACTGACTAGTTATAGCATTAATAATATTGATGGATGAGAGTCTATTTATATATGAATATGTAATTATGCTAATATTTTTAAATTATTGAGTTAATAAGCAATTAGTTAGTATAGTTAAGGATAAGGATTTCCATAAAAGAGGTAGAGGAGATATAAATACAAGATCAATAAGTAGGTAAAAAGATATTATATATATATATCTATATATATATATAAGAATATAGCTATTACTATGGCTTAATAATCTATTTTTCTTTTTCTTATAATATCTCTGCCTATTGTAAACATCAAGTAGATGTAATGACAATCTAGTAATCATTAGTAAATCTTAGAAACAAATTTGTCCCCTGATAGCCATTTTCCACTAAAAGGAAATGAAATCTAAGGCAAACTGTTTTCAGAATAAGCACAGAACATCTGTGTGGACAGAAAATAAGAGGGCAAACAACCGCAAGGGCTAGCGCAGACTTCACCTGAAGGCGTTCTCAATAACCATGAGCTGTTCTGAGCATCAAAAGACTTAAAAAATGCAATGGATTAAACCATCTCAAATACATCAAAATTCATGCATTCAAATAATCAAAAATCACTGGCTTTTGTTCTTGTGAACTGCCCAAGCACCCATTTATAATCTTGAAAGTTGGTAAATAAAGAGAAAGAATCAACCACATCTACTGCATCTTTCTAACTTATCCAAACACATTTCAGTTATCCAGATAGTTAATAATGGAACATTCTTTCTAGAAGATCTCTATTGATAATTATCAAATAGAAGATGTGATAGGGCTAAAAATATCATCACTTTGCAATCCCAAGTAAGAGAAAAGATCTAGGCGATAACCATCTGTGGTTGGAAAACCATTCAGTGCCAAATTGAAGGGCAACTTTGGTTAAGTTGGCCATACTGCAATCCACTCTCAAATGCAAATCTGTAAAGAGAGGACGCTGAGGTATCTTGTGCTCCCTGTTGAAATGCAGTAGGCACTACAAAATGTACTTTTGCCAAAGACAACTAAGAAAGTACTTTAATCAAGTCTACACTGAATCACTAAGCACAACTTAGAACATCTTGAAGATGGCAGCACAGACTACAGAATATAATGCATTCTACCCTGTTTAAATTATCTGCTTCAAATTACCTAACATGGGACCTGGTGGGAGAGGTAGAGGTTGATGAGATGGGGAAGAAACTTACAGGGGAAAACAAAAAGAAATGTAATCTAGACCAATCACTACTATGTAGAAGTCTTTGGGACCCTACATCAGATAAACAACTCAGAAAGACACTTTTGAGAAAATTGGAGATTTGCAAACAAGCTGGATATATGAAGGAGTTATTTTAAGCTTTGTTGGGTGTGAAAATGCTGTTATGTTTACATTTTAAAATATCATCTTTTAGAGAACCATACTTCAGTATTTATAAAAAATGGTGATATTGTATGAGATATGCTGCAAAATGCTTCAGGGGGGCATGTGGGAAGGGGGAAGTGTTATGGAATTTATAAATAAAAAAAATTTAGCAAAATGAACTGTTAAAGTGGGTAATAGGTCTGATCACTAAATTATCCTCTATTTTTGTGCATGTTTTGGGAAATTTATTAATATAAAATAAAAATAAGAATAAATAAAACCAGTGATTAATTCTAAACCATGCTCTTCCCTGGCATGAGAATAAGACCCAGGAGACCCTGAATTGCTACACCTCTACTCTTAGCTTAGTTGACTTCTGGCCTCACCTAGGAAATATATTTGATTGCAACTATCTCTGATAATATCATTCATTCACAAAACATGGTCTTAACTCATCAGAGCCCAGAATGCCTCTGACTAAGCCAAGTTGTCAACCTCACTCCAAATCTCAGGGAAATTTGAATAACACCTACGCCAATCCCCAAATGAGTAAGTCATATTCAGAGAATGTCATCCACAGTCTTTGAGGAGATGTTAATTATCACTGGCACAATACAGCACATGACAGCTGGTGAACTGAAGACACCACCCCTCATCCTTAGGAAACTCATTTCAGAGTGAGGGAAAAGCAGCAATAAAGTTGTCATTGGAATAATGCTTCACCTTCTGAAGCATGGATGCCTCAGTGCCTCAATATATTTTGTTTAGTAAATTATCCTTTGTCTGCTAAGAATAGAAACCACAGCTGTCCAGGGACAACAGAAAAGTAGCTCATTGTTTTGAAAAGAGTTCTTTTCCTCCACACAAGCCACTAAGTCTGGCAGATGGCAGTTCCAATGTAAGGTGCACTCATGCTACTAAGATGGGATCTAATTGGTCCTACTTTGTAAGGATTGTCCTTTTTCCTAATGTTTTTCTATCCTAGGATAGGGTGTAGGCTCTGTGCAATTATATCATGTGTGATGTCTAATTTTATGTGTCAGTATGGAGGGTGTTTGTGGATGAAATTAAAATTTAAATTGGTGAACTTTGGGTACGCACATTGCCTTCCATAATGTGAGTGGGCATCAACTGATCAGTCGGGGACCTCCCTGAGCAAGATAGAATTCTCTAGCAGTCTGCCTTCAGGCTCCATCGGCCCCAGTGGCTCCTGAGTCATCTTCATCCTGCTGGTGCACACTGCAGATTTTGGATTTCACAGACGCCATAGTTATGTGAGCCAACTCCTTATGCTAAATAAGCACACACACACACACACACACAGGTGTAGATGTTCATATACAGAGACGGAAATAGAGAAAAAGAAAGAGCCCTCCTATAGCCTAATATAGCAGGGAAAAACACATGTTTCATCACAAATGTTTCATTTGTTTTAAGTGCTCCTTTTTCTACTGTACCTCAGATTCTCGTTTGATATAGAAACACAGGAATATTGTAAAACATGTGCTTTGTGAGAGGCTTCCCCACCAGTCAATTGTATGCGAGGCCCTGAGCTCTGAGACATGAGAAAAATGATGCGATGTAGCATTGCTGGGGTGGGTTTTATTATATCTTCTTCTCCTGCCTTCCCTTGTTTTTTTTTTTTTTTAAACTAAGACATATTTAGCCTTTTAAAAAAACAATCTTCAATTTGGGAGATATAAATCAGACTTGAAATTTAACCTCCACTAATTATTAGCTATGAAACCTTGGGCAAATTAGACTCTTTGTAACTCAATGTCCCCTCTGAAGAATGTAGATTATTAACATTCCTACTTCAGACATTTATTAGAGAGGTGAAATAAAAATCAGGGTTCTAGGATAGAATGACGAATCTAACAACACAATCTAATTGTAGGATGGGAATAAATAAACTTGCAGAAAAGGTATAAAGAGAAGGATACAATAAGAAACAGGTTGCGCCTCAATGGTTACTCAAATTCTGTAGTCACCTATAGACACATGCTTGTACCTTGAGGAAGTGTTCTGGGTAAACAGTTCTGGGAGTTATTAATATCTAAGAGAGATTAGAAACCTGCAAGGTGGGTGTGATCATATAGGGATAGTTCGATAGGGTATGAATCAAAAGAATGAAGAGTACCAAGATCCTTGAAAACATTTTTTGACAATTGTTGTTATCTGCATCCTAGTGTCAGAGCCATAAGCAGGTAGCAGTCCACTATTAGAACTTCATCTATGAAGCATCACTTAATTCTGATCTGCCCTCACTTAATTCTGATCGCATGCACCACTATGCTTCCCAACTTTCAGAGTCCTCGCCTCAGGTGACCACATCTGCCTTAAAGTCACAATAACCCATATACATAAAAACATGGGTGTTCCATGAAATTAAAGCACTGCAGTGAGGTCATCGTCCTCCTCTAATTAGCAAGAGAAAATATTACTTAGTGGTCAGGCCCTGCATCTGGATTGCACACAGTTCTAACTTACAAGTTGATTGGATTTTAATGAGTTGTTTCAACTCTCTAAGTCTCACTTTCACTTGGATGATTCATTAATCAACAAAATGTATGAGAAACTACATGAGCAAGGCATGAGGTGTGGAATGAGGATTGTATGCCCGTGCCAAAGAGCACCCTGCAGTGCTCACCAATACAGCGAGGGCTTAAGGGGGGTGGATGTGGGGGTGGCTGTGTGCTCAGTAGGAGCACAGCTTTCCTTAGGGATGCCAGAAGGCCCAGGACAAAAGTCATGATCACTGAGATAGGATCTTTCCAATATTTTCCACAAAAGGGAATAATGTGACAAAATAAAAGAAGCTATAACACAATGAGTTAAACTTTTTCTTTAGTGATTTTGGATCCATTATTGTGTCTGAAAGACAGGTGGTGGGATATGCTGGTGTGTTGCCAGCATAGTCAGAGCTCCTGACCTGGTGCCCCAATTATTGGGTCACTCTTGCTCTGCCCCTCAGACAAAATAGGATGAGGCAACCTGCAGGCAAGAATATTTTTTGACTATTTGACAATGACTGTGATGGTTATGAAACGTTTGATTTAAATTACTGTTAGTTTCATCTGGATTTGGCTAAATGACTTATCCCTCTAATTCGTGGTTAAATTGTAAATTGGATCTGTATCTATACAGCAATAAAGACACATCCTAAACATTTAGTGCTCCTAACAGAATACAAAGAGGTAGTTATATGGAAACTTTTTATTGCTTGCTAAGTGACTGAAGACATGGTCTTAGGGAAATTTGAGAATTTGTATTGCTATGGTAAATCACACAATTTATCACACTGTGTTTTCTATTTAATAGCCTGTAGTAAAGAAAATGTCCTACCTTTCTTTGGACATTTTCAGCTGATGAACAAAATATAAAAAGATACATTAAATTAATTTGATGCCTCATTTTGAGGTTAAGGCAAGAAGGGAGACCCACTAAAGAGACCCAGATGAGAACCAACAAAGTGGGAGGAAGACAAAGAAAGGAAGGTGTTCTAGAAGCCAAGTGAAAGTTATGCAGTGAGTGATATCATGGGTCAAATGCGAGAGACTGAGTACAAGCAGGATTAAGTGTCACTCCTTGATGGAGCAGAATCTAAACTACCAGTGACCTTCATAAGGAAAATGTTAGTGATATGGTGGTGACAAAGGCTTGTGAAGCAAATGAACAAAGAGAAGGCAGAGGGAGAGTAATATGGAGCAAAACAACCCAGAAGACTTCTGCTATAAAGGGAGAGAGAGAAATGAGGGAAACAACCAAACAGGGAGGAAAAAATGAGAAGAAATTAGTGGAAGTGGGCTATATTTCCTGCCATCATCAATAACGGGCACAGTCCAGATGTGCTGTGCACGAGGTTTGCCAGATGGTTTCAGCAAAAGTGCTTGGCACTTTGTGCAAAGTTTCATTATGTGCCAGTTCTACTTAATCTGCAAATTGTCATAACAGCAAATGATGAAAATCAAGAGAATGAGCATAAAATTAGAGTTCAAGTCATGTGAAAGTGTAACAATAAAAACTTTCCTAATTTGGCAGCATCAAATATTTTAAAACCTTATTTTTTTTTCCAGTTTGAAGCTCAAATAGCAGGTAGTCTAGTTTCACAACTGGACAGCATACAACCCCAGCATTAATAGTCTTCATTATGACTTTCTCAGCAGCAGTATGTACAGTGGAAGTAAATGTTCACTTGTTGAAATGGTGTATATTTTATTTGAAAAAATGATGCCTGCCTCTGGAATCCTCTCTCATTTAAAATTCTATTAAGGGGCCCTCCCTGGTGGCGCAGCGGGTTAAAGCACAGCACTGAGAAGCTAAAGCCACTTCCGCATGAGTTCGATTCCCGCCTGCCCCGGAGGTGACCACATGGCGTGGCAGACCTCTCCTGACCCGCCCGCTGCTCCCCTCAGCAGTGTACTTCCTCGATCTGCCTGTTCTGCTCTCTGCTCTGTCTCTGGTGAAGCCTCTCGCCGCCCCTGAGCCTCTGGTCTGTACCCCAGTTCTGTATGCACAAATAAATAAATCTTTAAAAAAAAAATTCTATTAAGACTAAGTCTCCATAGTATGCTTGGCTACATAATATTAACAGTAAAAATGGGTATTTTTCTTTATGAAAATGGTCTAATTGCCTTTTACCCATTTCATTCTCATTTCACTCTCCCTCCCTCCATCCACCTCTCCATTCATTTGTGCATGCATCCATCCATTCATCTATCTACCTGTCTGTCTATCCATCCATCTGTCTATCTTCTATTTCATCTATCTTTAATTCCCTTTTCATATACTTCCTCCCTTACAAATGTTCTCACTTTCCCATACTCCTGCCTGACCATGCTATCAGCAGCTACCTAGGAGTTACTGGCCACCCAATGTATCGGTCATTCAAGGCAGTCGTGCAAGGGAACCTTATCCAATTCTCTCACACACAGAGTGCACAGAAAGAGGCCATCCCAGACAGGTACAGAGACCCTTGGTGGAGAAAAGAAGTCACAGGGAGCGATGGTCATAGCCAGAGAGTCACACATCACAGGACTGAGAGCAAGGGTAGAAAGGAGTAAGGCTTCGAACTCTCCCTCTTCCCTGCCCGTATTCTCCACTGGCCAAACCCAACATGAAGATCAGCCTCCTGGCACACATGCAGAGAAGAGAGGGAAGAGAATGGGTCCACTGTGTAGGGTTTGGTGGTAACATCTCTACCTAAAGTAAGGCTGTCACTCTAAAGCCACCATGGTTTAATTTTGATTCATACTATTTCTATGTGTAATTACATGAATGAATTAATAAATGAATAAAAATTTAAGTAGTTCAGGTTCCTTGCCTTCTTAGTTATTATGCCTATCTTTAAATCCAAACAAGCTACTTTACCAGGAAGTGTCCTTGGGACTTTCTTCAAATTCATAACTACAGGTATGAAATGAGATTGCAGCTCCAATTGCATAATTTTACGTAATTATTCTACTAAAGGCATGGTAAGGATGTTATAATTAGATGATAATACTTTAACTGACAACACGGCACAAATTGATAAAGATTAAACAAAATATTATATATTATCTCCCAAATTCACACCTACCAGTTCTGCCGCTTGTTTAAGTTAGCTTTTTCTGAAACACCTTGCGTTCTAGATCATTATTTGAGGCAATTATTGTTTGAGAGAGAAATCTGAGTTAAAAGTACATTTTCAAATACATGCATGTGTTTGTTAAGATGTAAATTCTCAGTGACTGCAGAGAAGCTCTTGAGAAAGAGATAGTTGAGTGTTTTTCAAAGAAAATCATGTTTCTTCCTTGATGATCATTATAGTTATGTAATTTACCATATTTTCTGCTTTCCTTGGCTAAAAGAAAACTTGTAACCCAAAGTTTTTTTGCTCCTATATAGCTACTATTTAATAATATTAGTTGAAATGCTTCATTTTCATTATTTTACTTCACTACATTTTAAATTTTTTTTTCTCATTTTGTGTCCTTTTAAACAGACCTTAATTTTTGAGTGACTTTGGGGACAAATATGTTGAACAATTTTTTTTGACATTTGGAAATTCTATAGAAGGCATGGTTTTTATAAGCTATGTGGATATTTTCTGATTAACACCATTCACAAAATTGCAGAGCTCATTTCTTCATGGAAGATTGATTTGCTTATTAAATTATGTCAAAATTGGTGCATTTGGCAACTATTGTTTTTCTTTTGAACTGAATTCAACCGCAAATTCATTTTTATGTTGCACAATAATAACAATAAAAATATATAGGAACTATAATCCACATAAGACAGCCTTTAAATGAAATCCAAACAGCTTCGTTCTGAACTTGGTAATTTCACCCAGATGCTTTAAAGTAGAGAGACAAATGTTTATGTTGCCAAGTTCACCAAAAGGGGAGCTAGAGCTCTGAGGAGGAGAGAGTTCTTCAATCATGCAGCATTAGACACATTGAGAACAAATTCCATTTGTCACAGTTCCTTTGTGTTGGCACTAAGTAATATGAAACTTGTCCATCATATTAATAATCAAAAGAAATGCTGATACATCTAGAGCAATCCAGGATAGAAAGTTATTTGATGCTGAAAAGCTTTTACGACTTGGCCAGATGTTCCATGATGAATTATTTCAAACAAAGGAGCCAAAAACATTTCAAGTTAATACTGTGAAATTAGCTCTCGTTATTGATTGAAAGTGAGAAGGTGTTGAGCCGAGAGTCTCTACAGATGTATCCATCTACCTTTTGAAATAAAACATGCCCATGAGTTTCTCCTATTTGCTTTAATCTGGGAAGATAAAATGTCAGATGTTGAAATATTATAAATAGCCACATTAATTTTCTGAAGGTAAAGATTTTAAAACAACTGCTAGTTGTTTTAATCATGCCCCAGTCTCCAGGAAAAGTGAGAACCAATCTCCCACTTAACTGCCCAATAAAATGTAGTCTGCATTGCCAGATCCTTCACTTAGGAGTACTTAAGTAACCCAATTCTTTTGCATTACAAATAATTAAATGCTTCGAGGGTATTGACTGTTTTTAGCATGAGGCCACATAATCCTGATTTTGAAGACTTTCTACAAGCACTCCCTAAACAAGAGGAGGGATTGAGGATTAAAGGTTTATACCAGTGGATGGATTAAAATATGCATTAGACTGCTATTCAGTGATTTGCTCCATAAGCAGTTGATTATTTTAGTCTTGTGTCAGGATAGATTTTTCAGACTTTCAGGATTGCGGGTTAGTGGCTTTGATGCAGAAAATACATTATATGAAGAAATCAGCAGCCAGTTTTTGCCTGGTAAAGTCTAAGAAAATAGCTATGTTTCTTTTTTTTAAATGTTTAACCTTTAAAAAAAAAGATTTATTTATTTTATTTATGCATACAGAACTGGGGTACAAGCCAGAGGTGTAGGGTTGGTGAGAGGGTTCACCGGAGACAGAGTGGGGAGCAGAACAGATTGACTGGCAAAGTACACTGCTGAGGGAAGCAGTGGACTGGTCAGGAGAGTCTGCCATGCCATGTGGGTCACCTCCGGGGCGGCCGGGGATCGAACTCATGTTGAAATGGCTTTAGCTTCTTAGTGCTGTGCTTTAACCCGCTGTGCCACCAGGGAGGGCCAAAAATATGTTTAACTTTTTTGCATAACAATTGTTAATAGGCAGGTTGGTTGAGTGGTTGTGACATAATTTCTAGCAGGTACCAGAAGTTTAAGACACAGTCAGCTTAAGACTTAAAATGAGGCAACTTTTTCATCTGCAGTGTTCTTTCCTAGCTAATGATGAATTATCTCCACTGGAAAAAGGAGAAAGGAATACTTTGTAAAGTTGACCCTAGCCTGTCCCTATTGCCCTATTGATTTGGGTACCTTTCAGGTTTATGGATTTGGTTCAGCATCCTCATTAATTTACTGGTCGGGCCTCCTGTTGGCGTGAGGGGTTAAGTCTCAGTACTATGAAGCTATCCATAGCCACTGCAGTAAAACTTCAATCCCCCAACCAGGGTGGTGACCCACACAGCAGGGCAGACCTCCCCTGTCTCGCCTGCTGCACCCTTCAGCAGTGTATTTCAGTACATCAGCCTATTCTACTTCCCACTCTGTCCCTGGTGAATCCTCTCACTCTCCCCTCCTTCTCCTACATCTCTGGCCTACACCCCAGCAATTATATGCATAAATAAGTTTTTAAATTAATTTACTGGTCCTGACAATAGTTCCATTTGGGCCTAAAGTTTCTACTGTAGTGATTCTAGTAAAAACATTGTTTTCAATATATTTATTATATGAATTACTAAAATGAATATTTGCAAACAAATATTTTGGAAAAGCTCTCTTTAAACTGATGTCATAGTTTCTGATCAGAGTACTTATTTGTTGACCTTGACCAATTCTTGCTTTACTTTACATACCTTATTTGAATGTCTTATGTTTCATTTTCTTTCTTTCTTTTTTTTTGTGAGATGCTCAATTCTAATTTCCAAAAATAAAAACAAAACAAAGCAGTCTTCCTAAAATGATCAATGTAATGATGTGAGAATTTAAAAGCCAAAAGCTAACATTTTTAAGTTCTTATTATGTATAAGTAATAAATTTATGCAAATACTAACTCATTTAATCATAACAACTCTATAGAACATGTTCTATTACTATCTCAATTTTAAAAGGATAAAGTGGAAACAAAAAGAGATACTGTAACCTGTTCAAGGTCACACAGTTAATATAGGACATAATCAGGATTTAGACCTAGGACATTTGGCTCTAACTCAGGCCCTTCAGCATATTAAGTGATAATGAAATTCTCTTTATCTTAAACCTGTAACTTGATGAATAGTCAAAGGATTCACTTGACATCTTTTTATGTAGTGGTGACTAGAACTAACACGTGGTGAGTTCTGGATAGGAAAAACATAAAGGGTTAAGTCTAATATCCAATCTCAAAAATTTAGCCATCTGCTGAATAGCTAAATGTTAAACCTAAAGGTAAAAAATAAGGCTATTTTGGTAAAAAAAAGAAAATGGTGTGTTGAATTTGCCCGTTTGTATATAAATATAATATAAACACACTAACATATGTCTGAATGTTTTCTTTTGACTGTTATAAAGCAACTTTTTATATAAAAGCTGGCCATTACATATTTGAATGAAGATCAAGTAGCAAGCTCTCATATGGAGATCTTTACCGAAATTATCCAGGTTGATAAGAAGGAGAAAAGCAGTAGCAATACATGATTAGTACCATAATAGGCCTGAGATTTTGAAGAAGCAAAACAAATATTTGCAAGTCTAGCCCACACCAGGTCTGGGAACACAAAACAGATCTAGGAACATTGATTAGTAAGTTTCAAAATCATGAAAGAAATTTTTTAAATGAAAACCTATAGAGGTGAGTGTCATAAATTAGTCTAAGATTTTTTCCCTGGGCTTATCTGTTATGCTCTCATAGAAGGGCATTTTCACAACCCTTATAATGCAAGATGACCCAGCCCTGAATGCAGTATATCTACTACTGAAAGGGACACGTATTGACTACCATTGTGCCCTTCCCAGCCCAGCTCCATGATTATATTGTCAGAGCTTGGGAAGAGAGAAAGCTTAAATCAAGACTGAAGTACTTGGAAATCTTTGTAAAGTTAGAACAAAAGAAACATGACTGTTGCATCCAAAAAGTGCAACCCCAATCAGAGACAGGTTCTTCAATTTGAGCAAGAGCCACCACTTGAAGAGCTTAGGCACTGTTGAGCTCTTAGCCTTCAGCAGAAGACTGGCAAGGCAATGTCAGTCCCCAGGGAGACTTGGGTACCTAGAGGAACAGCTATGTGTGAACACATGCAGCTCTCCTCTTTGGGACCTGATCCTTTGCATTACGGAGATCTTCACTAAAAGCTAAGACTTAGTGGAGTTTGTATAGCTCCTACACACATGGAGAGAAGCAGCTAGAATGTGTTGTAACCCTTGGGCAAGTGTGTTTATCAACCATGTCACTTATCTTTTAGGACTATATACTGGGAAAGCTACATAGCTTTCATTTAAGCTTTTTCTAAAGTTAAATGAAAAAAAAACTCATACATGCAATTCTATTTTTAAAAAATTATACCTTATTAGTTTTTGTATTCAGTGTCTATATTGTCATTAAAGAGTGTATTGAAAACTTGACGGTGAGCATGCAACTGAAATGGAAAGAAATTGTAAAGTTGAAAAATAGCTAATATGTACCCAAAGGGCAGTTATATAGTCAGTCATTGAAAAGGACATTAAACAGGCACAGAATCTAGATGGGATTACCAATAGGGACAAACTGGAGTTCATGGTTCATCCATGCCCTGGAGTCCAAAATCTTTCAAGCTTGCAAAGCTCTCTTAAAACTTGTAAATGAGATACCAACCCCATAGAGAGGAAGAAATCCTCGACTTTTCCAGGGAGAGAAACACGTAAATTTTCAAAGTTTCCCTTGGCCCTGGGAGTTAAGAGCACTAGCTGAAGCTCCAGATTGCTTATAAAAATGAGATATAAAGCAATCCTTTTTTATTTCAAAGAGGTGATTTGTTATAAAAACTATTCCATTATTTGCAATATTTTCAACATCTTACTTATTCTCAAAAGCAAGTGACCTTCTCTTATTAAGTTATGTACAAACCATGTTCATTAATCATTTTTCTTCATAAGACTGAATTCATTAGGTTCAAAAACTGATGTAGATTCATAGCTGTTAGTCATAATTAGTTGCTTAAGAGGATGTGTGGGGATGATTAGTGCCTCATTAGCGCTTCTCTGTTTCTTATAAATGCTGCTGGGTTATTAATACAACAAAAAAGAGACCACTCAAGTTCTGGAGAAACTGACCTCTGCTAATAAATTAGTATAAAAATTACACTTTACCTTTCTGAGTACAAATTAGTGAGCTAGAGATTCATATAGTATATTTCCCTTTCATACAACACAAAGGGAATCAGGTGAGGCTGTTAGATCCTTAATTTCAATCAATAGACATTTATTGTATCCTTGTTCCATACTTACTGTGGGTAGAACAAGACACTGCTGTCACAGCAAACGTCTATAAGAAGCATAGATCTAGCTTATGCATTATATGGAAATGTTTGTATCCAGGAAGCTGCTAGAAAGCCCTCTCTGGTGGCGTAATGGGTAAGAAGCGCAGCCCTAAGAAGCTAGCAGCAGCAGCATCAGCACAAGTTCCATCCCCCACCGGGGAGCTGACCAACATGGGGCAGCAGACCTGTCTCCCGCTGCTGCTCGCCTCATCAATGTACTTCCTCAATCTGCCTGTTCTGCTCCCCACTCTGTCTCTGGGGAATCGTCCCATCATCCCTGCACCTCTGGCCTGTACTCCAGTTCTGCAAGCACAAATATATCTTTAAAAAA
>NW_004567121.1:8949226-8952585 GCF_000260355.1 Condylura cristata | reverse complement strand
AAGAAAGGAAGAAAGAAAGGAAGAAAGAAAGGAAGAAAGAAAGAAAGGAAGCAGTAGTAGAAAGCTTACAAAATGCAACATTATTTAGCCAGACAGTTCAAGTACAACGGGCCCTCAGAAAGGTCCACAGGTTAGCTGGGAAGTCAGATCCAATCCTGGACCTGCAGCTCTTTTTCATTCCATAATTTTCCTGATTCTCTCTGTCTAATTTGTAATGCCCAAGTAAGAATTGGGCCTGACAATCGAGAGAAGTGCAGACTAAGTTTTACGAGGAGGTAAGTGTTTTGTGCACTTGGAAGTTTAATGAAACCTTTGTTGATGGGAATAGCCATAGAGTTTAGCACTCATTAAGTGTGGGCCCCATTCTTTACTGATCCTCCCTTACTCTCTGACAAATAAGTTAATTATCAGGCCTATTGACAAGGGAAAGATGACAGGACTCTGTTGGTCAGAGACTGCAATCTGCAAAGAAGTCAATTAAATAATACATAACAAATACATGAAAAGCCTTCAGCAGTTGCCTCTCAGTTAACTTTTATCTTTCTTATTGTTGCTGTAGTTGCTATTTAATCAAATGTCGGACTTATAACAGTCATTTATAATATAAGAGCATATTTACTGAGGAAATGTATGAAGGACTTCAGTTATTTAAAAAACTTAGCTATAAAAAAGAATTAAATTACAGCAAAGGAACCAAAAGTATAGAATGGAGAAATAAAAAAAATCTGTTCACATAGTGTTGGGAAAACTGGATAGCTGCATATTAAAGAATTAAACTAGACCACCATTTCATGCTACATACAAAAATAATCCAAATGGATTAAAGATTTAGATGTAAGACCAGAAGCCATAAAATACATAAGAAAGCACTGGCAAGACACCCCCCAACATGGGCTTCAGAAATGTCTTTTGGGGCCTGACTACATTCAGCCAGAGAAACAAAACCAAAAATAGACAAAGGAAAAAAAAAACTGTAAATTTACTGTACAATGAAAGAAGCTATCATTGAAACCAAGTGACAAACTACTGAATGGGAAAGTGTACATCACACATCTGACTAAGGGACTGATGTCCAAATCTACAAAAAGCTGCTAAAATGCCACAAAAAGAAAACAAATAACCCAATCCAAAAAAAAAAAAGGAACAGAAGGCAGTTCTTCAAAAAACGAAAATACAGATGGCCAAAAGACACATGAAGTGCTCGACGTCACTTATCATTGGGGAAATGCAAAACCTCCTCACATCCAAAACTAACCCATGTCACAGACAATCATTAATTGGAATTAACTAATTAACAGTTGGAGTTACCTTACTGGTAGTTCCTAAATTTCCTTGGGACGGCTGGTTGAAAAACAGACTAGGGATTTTTCGACTTTCTCTTTGCTTTCACACAGCAAACAAGCATCATTAGGTAGAATACGTCACTTGGGAGAGCTTTCTGCAGAACAGGGGCTATGGTGGAGCCCTTTCTAGTAACTCTTGATCCCTGTAACTGCCTCAAAATTTGCTCAACATATATCCTGTAGATCTAATTCCAAGTCCAGTTCATTTTCTAGAGAAGAAATCTACAAGAATCGAAGAGAAGGTGTCATTTCAAAATTTTAGATGATATTCATCTGCAGATTTTATAATCACTCTTTCTTAAAAGTGGGACAATAAAAGGCACTCACAGCCAGCCCTAAGGATCCAAGTGAGTCATCGGAGGACTGTAAAGCTGAGGTCCTAGACAGGTATAAGAAGATTCAAGTGCAAGGCTGAGGTGCCCATCCCTCAGTGTTTCCGCTCCAACATCCTGTCAAGCACTGATGTACAGGCTGCTGTCTGGAGGCCATACATCTTCAGATTTCCATTCCATTTACTCACCACATTTCGACTGCACTGCCTTGATGGATGACTCAAAGGTTAAAATGAAAGTTGCAGGCAAGAAAAAGAGGACACAGTGGTTGCAAGGGAGATGGCATCCCAGCCATGCAGAGAACTTCAATGAGGGTAATAGACAACCTGATGAAGATCAATGATGCGGATCGCGTGGCCATTAGCAGTCTCTGGCAGTTCATCTTGAACAGAAAGATAGATAGCACCAACTATTTATTTGAGAAAAGTTACACAGCCTGACACATTCTCTGCCTCTCTTCTCCTCCAGAGGATCCGTCACACCACAATTAGGGGGAATTACCATGTTACAGGTAAATTCAGTTTTCTTAGTGCCTTTGGCAATTCCCCTTGCTGAGCTCCTCATTTATCTTATCTGTGTTCTATACACAAAAGACCCAATTCTTCAACAAAAATATCTTGACATTTAATTTAATAACACGTTATATGTCAAATTGATACTTAATTTTTTGAAGACTCCAGATAACACAAGTTCTCAGAAACTAGTAGCCAGATGTTAGACACAGTCTTCCGGTTCACAGTTTTCTTGGCTTTTTAATTATAAGTTATGAATTTCTTTATATCCATATTGTTAGTCTCGCAAGTTTAGTTGCTATGATAGCCACATCAAAATTAACCCAGATTTATTTAAACTGACTTGACTCCTCTGTTCAAAAAAACACTTTCTGAATGTGAAACAGGAAGTGTAGGACTAGCAAGCAGCAAAAGGGAGAATGGAATCCAGGCCAGGAAATGCAGTGCCCGCAGAGGACAGACAGAGGGAAGCATCGAAAGAAGAGGTGAGCAAGCAGGGCTGATTACACAAACCGTGGCATCCAGAGCACAATAAAAAGGCAGCATACCTTGTTCAAAACTTACGAAGTATTTCATGATGGTAGGATGTTAAGCCAAGCTTAGCAGCCCTATAAGCCTGCATACGTTACACACCCAAGAAGACAGTTCTGGGGGGAAGGGATAAGAAATGAGTACACAAGCTAATCTCTTCTGTTTTCAAGCCCTTCTAGAACGATTTACCTCCTGTGATGGTTCATTTCAGCTATCAACTTGACTGACAAAAGGGTCCTGAATTAAACATTTTTTAAAGACTTATTTATTTATGCATATAAGAACGGAGATATAGGCCAGAGGTGTAGGGAGTGGTGGTGAGAGGATTCACCAGAGAGGGGGTAGCAGATAGGAAGATCTACCGAAATCCACTGCTGAGGGGAGTAGGGGGAGAGACAGGAGAGGTCACTGTGCCATGTGTTAGGTGCCTGTGCGGCCTGGATTTGAAGTGTGCTACAGTGGCTGGTGATAGCTTGATAGTGCTGTGCTTTTTATCCCCTGTGCTACCAGGGGGTAGCACATGTTTTTCTGGTTGTTCATATGAATATGTTTTCTGATGCTGTGAACATTTTAATCAAAGTATATTCAATTGTCAATTCTAATCCTTGGAGTCAACTAGAATCAACTTACTTACACAATGT
>NW_004567121.1:8877286-8948886 GCF_000260355.1 Condylura cristata | reverse complement strand
GGTTTGTTTTAAGAAGTATGGTAGACTACATCACTTACATAAAAATAAATGCATGTGTTGAGAAATGTGCTAATTTATTTTTCAGATAGTGGTGCACAGTTAAAATATATTGGAACAACTAAGAGACGGGGACCTTCCCAAGTCTTTGGAGCTTAATATGTTTTCTGACAACAAGGGTTGGAGGGTAGTTCTCCCTCAGTAGAATGTACCACCCAGAAGCATGGCGATTTTATGTAAAAACCAATGTTGTTCTGTTCCAGTCTCCATCTATGGTCCAAGTGGATATTAATATCAATTTATCTGAAACCAAGTTGCTTTAGGCTTTGCAAAAATGCCTTTTGCAGTTTGTTCCCCATTCTCAGATCCATTAGAAAAGAAGCTCAATAATCACTATATCTCTTAGTTTTCTCCTCTGTCTATTAATCTGGACTGCTGGTTACATGCCCTTATAAATGCTGACAGTACTACATACACCGTACAGCCTGTTGCATGTGTTTGCATGTATAGTAGGGAATGGAGGGATGTAAAATGTAGTAAGGCAAGAAGTGAGGAAATGGATTTGGGGTGGGAGGAAGGTTATCTACTGTTTGCTCTTACAACTTCCTGAGACCACCACACACCTCTCCATTAGCACTCTAAATTTGTGTCTCTAAAACTCATCTCTCATACTCTTTTCTCTGTAGGTACCATATCTGATCTACTCTAAAGGAAATTGTGGAATGACTGAAATAAAAATCTCCATGACTGAAGTGACATGTGAGTCAACTTTGAATTTATTTTAGGCTCTTCAATCAATGAAAATATTAACCTCATTATCAACTAGCTCATATTAACCCCATCTCTTGAAACTGGTTTTAAAACATATTTTGCTTGTTTTTATGCCTATATATGAAAAATTCAAGAATTTAATAGTAAATTGTGCTATCAATAAGTATCGTATGTATCCAATACAACAAATCCTGCCAGATCATACAATTGAATCCTTTTCAAAATTCACTTTCAAAATAGGAGCTCTGTAAGAAGGTGTCATAAATGGCAATAAGCTAATCATCCCCAAGGTGTGGGTAATTTTTGTTTGAATTTTGGCAAAGCATTTAAAATAGTTTGCTTGGAAATTATTTTTGTGTGTTTATTTTATTTTGCTTTTTTAAAAAAAAAATTTACAGGAACTCTTTTATCGCACATAGCCCATGATCACTTATTCACTGGAAAAATCTCTATGCCCTATATGTGATGCCACTCAGTGAGCCAACAATATCAGCCTAGCAGACTTTTCTTGCTGCCTATTTCCTTGCAAGACACCCCTTGCTTACTATCCTCTACGCTACTAATTGTATAAGAGACTTAAACTAAGCAGCGACTCTGGGCTACATGGGTTGATAGACTTTCTAAAAATGAAAAACAAAATAAAACAGACATAAAAAAATTAAAAGTTTGCTTCTTATCTAATTATCAGCTATCAGAGCCAAAGTCAAGTAAGCTTGTTAAAGAATTTCTTGACATCAAAATAACTAAGTCTGCAGAATGAACTGAATGGGAGGGTGGTGATACCCTAGACTATGTGTAATATCCTAGCAGTATAATAATTTTCATCTGTATAAAGGACTTGATATTAAAAAAAGCAGATCCTTGCCTACATCTTGGATTTTCCATCAGTTCTAGTTTCCCTGCTATATATCTTAAAGTGAACCTTTCCAACACAGCATTGATGGGTGTGTGTCCTTGGAAATAATGGCGGGGGCAGGAGGGTGGGGACGAAAATTACAAATGATACAAAAGGAGCCCTTTTGGGGCTGGTATTTAAACTACCTTAACTGAATTAAAAGTTGAAAATTCATTATGAAATTTCACATTATTTTCATAACAAAATCTGAAGGGGTAATTTAGAGCAAGAGACAAGAGATTTCAGAAGATGTTAGAAAGTCCTTGATTGATACTTTTGACGTGAACCATACTCAGAATGGCTATTCCTAGTATTTCAAGTAATACATGTTAAGCATATGTGTCAGGGATTGCTCCTATACTTATATGAGGTTTCTGAGGCACAAAGCTTTAAGGTTGGCCAAGATCAAGTAGTTAGTACAGTGTGATGATTTAGGCTACCCTCAAAACCAAAAACTTTTTATTTTTGGATGGATTCCAGCTGATGAAACCAGAATTGGAAAGAGCCCAAAGCAATAAGCAGTTGGTATAATGAAATAACAATAGACTTACCTAAACCCCAGAACATTTGTGGGGGAGGGGAAGGGAGGCTTCATCTCCTTTTGAGGTAAGAAGGGAATGAATTTAAATAAGCTGTAAACAGGCCCTGGTATTCCCAGCTGCTGATTAAGACACCAGTGAACAGGGCCAAAGCTGAAAAATGGAGCATGTCAGGGACAAAGAGTAGGCATTCTCCCTGATTGAAATTCATTCCTGCAATATCTAGAATTAATAGTTTTATCTTCTTAACTAATAAAAATAGAAGTAGAACATCTCTCAAAAGAGAAAAATGATTCCAGGTATAAATATTTGAAGATGAAAAATAGGGTATTTATAATATCTATACTACACATTGCTCATTTGAAATGCATACATGTGCATAAAATGGTGGAGCATAAAAATGCATTGATGCAAGAATAGTGCTGAGTTACGTGCTGCTAAAACTTGCTAGTGTATTCATGATTGGGATAGAGATACCAGCCATAAACTGTTGGAGTGCACTCAAATTGCACCATTTCAAGAATGGTACAGATCATAAATATTCAGGAACAGGCCCTAATGTTTAATAGCTCTACCTTGCGTTTGCCAAGCAGCCTATGTTTTTTGGCAAGGATGAGCCTTAGATTAAGCATCTACTTGTGACTGTAACAATTTTTCACTACTTTATTGGCTTCAAGAAAACTAAGAAGCTTCTTTCTCCTGTGCATTCAGACAGAGCAGACTTACTGAGTTTGTTCGTAAGGATTGTGCTAAAAAGTTTGAGGCTTCTTTTCAGTTACATAAAGTCAAGCTACATGTAAAGAAGATCAGGAGCATCCTAAACTCTGAGCTGGACTTCAGGTTATCTCACCAACCACTTTTGGTGCTTGTCCACTCTCACATCTTTTGTTTCAACAAGCTTAACTACTTGAGGTCTCCCTCTGAAGTCCAGCCATTGCTGGATCCAGAACTCTGGATTACTCCATCGAAAATAGACATTTTCCATTTCCCTGCAAATTTCCTTCTTCTAAGTGCAGCGCCAATGGAAAACAGTATTTCCTTAAAGTTATTAAAAGTGAAAAAAATATATCAAAAGTGAATCTACCATATGATACAGAAATTCCATCCCCAGACCGTAGCTGTAGAATGCAAAAACACAAACTTCTTTATTAAACCTTCACCTAGTGTCTGGTAAATATTCATTGAATAAATTAACAGAATGTATCATATGCTAAACAACATAGTTGCAACAGAAATAGTTATCAGTAAGTAAATATATACATCGGTGTATATGTATATACAATTACATACATATGCAAATATTTGCTGTATATATTTATATTTGGAGGGCAACAAAGACTACTATGCTATGCCATCGTCTATGCTATGCAAATTCTGCCTCCCTAGCTACAATTTAACAGCTCCCTTAATTGCCTCAGCATTACACAGAAAATTAGTATCTTCCAAAGTAATCACAATTTATAAATTCAGGATGATGGTAATTTTTGAATAGCATTTTCTATTACATATTCCTATATTGAGAAGATGTGCTATCATTCTCCTGGGCCCATTTTATGTTTTAATTTTTACAAGGTTTAATGAAAATCAAGACTTTTCTAAATGTTCTTTTCTAATGTCCTGACTAGAGAGACATCTAAGCAAGGTCTTTGCTTTCAAAACATCCCATTCTTTCACTGTGATTACTACATGTTGCTCAGAGTCTCTTTCTGGTGATGTCCACAAGGCAGAGCCACAGAGGAAACCATCTGAAATGGAGTGGTTGTAACTGACAGCAGCAGCAAATTAAAATTCATGGAACTGCTGAAGCAGAGCAGAAATCATATTTAGATAATTCATCATTAAAATTCAGACAATGGCTAACACTTGCAAAAGGAGATGCAAAAGCTTTACAGAAACCAAATGTAAATATACTCCTGACAGATACCCTTCCTCCTGGAGAATGCCTCTGCAGCTGGCAGGTCACACAGAAGAGGCTAAGTTGGAAGGATGTTTGCAGTCATTCTCGGTTGTCAGAGAGGTCAGATATACTCCTCGCCTAGCTAACAACAGATAGAATATTGATTGTCAAGTGAAGACTGATATAAAAACTATTTTATGAAATAAACTTTCATCTGCGTAAGTTTATCCTAACAGCAGAAACATGAAATATATCAGGTACATAGATTATAAGCTAAAAATTTAGCCGTTTGTTGGTCACTTAGAAAATTCACTTGGACAGGTCTTAGTGCTGTAGTTGTCCAACATCTGGACAACTGCAAACAGATTTCTGAACTGGGCAATGAACTTCAATGCTTCCTTTAGCACCTTTAGGAAACCCTGAAAGTCATTGTTGGAAATTTGATGTCTTTAAAAACTTAAAAATTATCTAGCTCTATATCATTTTTGACTGCCAACGCTTTATTTAATGTTTGGTTCTGTGGTTAAACTCTCATACTACAATAATCAATCAAAATAAAATCAGCGATTACCAGTTTGAAAACATTTTGCTTGCCATTCTTAAGAATTTTGAAAATATGTATGTTTTTGAGCAATCACTGCAATTGTAAAACAACACTAGAAGTCAGTGGTTGAGACTCAGGTATTCTAGGCCTCCTGCAAACCATAGAACAGTCCCACAGAGTGAAGAATAATACTGCACCCTTTACAATTTTAAAACATCCAAAGGTAAATTCATAAAAATGCAAAAACCTATTTAAATGTATCCACGCTAAGTTTATAATCATCAAAATCATAAAAATCGTGCATGATTTTATTTTACATTACAATTTTCAGGAATGCAATGAATTATAAATTGAAGAAAATTTATGTTTTAGTTTACTCAGAAACTTCCAACAGGTTTCCCACTTTGAGAAATCATGTCATCTGCAGGCACCACTACCATATTTGGGTAATTTCATTGGCAACTTTCTTGCTAACTTGATTATATGTATGAAAGTAAGCTTCACTAAGACAATTGCCTCTAAGCACTTACATCTTGCAATATATATTACTATGTAATAAACTACTTTTTTTCTATTTTTTCAATGTACTATAATTGAAAAAATTTATTCAGTTCTTAAGAATGTAAATGATTATGGCATTTGAGATTCGTGCTTCAACAGTCAAAGGACTATGTAAAAATGCAAGCATCTTCTCACTTTGTGTCATTAATCCATTTCCTCTTGCTAACAAATACTCCTAATAAATTTCCTAACATAAGATGAAAACTCACTAGAATGTTTTATATAAATTACAAGCTGTATAACAATGAAATTTTACAGAATTGTTTCCTAATCATAAAGTAACCAATACTGCTTAAAAATACATAGTTACTTCGTATACAGTTACACTTCTAGTTGCTGTAATAAAATCGAGGAGGTCTGTGGATTGACAAGGTCTTTATCCCTTCTCCAGCCGTCAGCGCACACCATTCTAAACAAGGGGTTCTGATGGGTACCTCCCCTGCAACGAGTTCTTTGGCATGCCTACCTTAGTCTGGGGAGACACTGGTGGCAAACCTGGAAATCTGGTAAAGACAAGTAGATCAATTGTCTTTCTTGAGAGGATCCTTTCTCTTAGATTTGCCTTTAGTTTTAAATATGAGAATGTGATTTCCAGTGACTTTCCATTAGAAGTAATCTATTCATACATTCATTTAGCGTCATTAGGTGTTGTGGACTGCTAATTACAAGGATAGATAGACTAGAAGACCCATGAGAGTAAGAGTAGCTCTGTATCTCAGGATTTTGCATCAGGCCTAGTGTGTGTAGTTATCTAAAGTGGAATGTATGAAGTATTCTTCTCTATGTTTCTTAACTTCGGATCCAAAAACTGACATAAGAGCTATTAGACAATAGGAATTAGGTCAGTTTTGTGTATATGTGTAGGCCCAAGTTTCTGGTAAGATATTTATAGCTTTTATTTATAGCTTTTATTTGATCATCAAAAGATTCTCAATTATAAAAAATATTTAAAAAGAAGACTGCATAATCTAGTGGATTTTGAATGCAACAAATATCAAGAGAGTAGTAAATGGCAAAATAAGTTTGGATAATTTGATTAATAGAATGGTAAAGTAGCTTTGGGACATTTACCTCCACCTTGAGTCACTTTGAAGTCAAATAACAGCTGCTGTCGCTGTATAAATTTTCAGGCAATTTGAATTTACTATGAACCTGACCTCAGGAGGATGATTTACATATGTCGGCTATTCAGTCATCACTACTGGGACAGAGAGTTGGTGGCCTGGAGCCCCCAGTTTGCTGTTTCCCTTAATGTTCTTCTCCAGTTCAGGACTTGGACACAGAATTTTGTGAGTCAGAGCTAGCAAGGGGCTGGATGAGTTGGAGTACAAAATTTCTAGAGCTCTCTTCTTTTCAAGTCCTGCAGAGGTTCTTGCAGAGTGAAAGCAGTGTAAGGAGAATTGTCTAGTCTGTGACTGGTACTGGGCTAGGCACCAAGGACTTAGAGCTGAGCCCAATGGGCATTGCATAACAGTCTGTTATGCCTGGAATTTACATCCTGCTAGGAGATAACAAATCGCCAGCTTTTATGAGAGCTAAATGCTCCATGTGAGATCAGGTGGGCGATATGGAGATTAACAAGGTAAGAACCATGTTTCTCAAGGAACATGTCACCTTATCAAAGAGCTAAGGCACAGATGTGGATCTCCCCACCACATGAAAGTAGTTATGTTTTCAGGGACTTCAGTGATTTAACATGCACTGTGCTAGGTACCTCACACAAACTATCTAACCTAATCTCAATGATTCCTTAAGGTAATAACGATCTCTATTCCACATGAATAGAGAAATAGTCATGAAACAGGTGTTTGCAGAAATTATAAAACCTTTTTGAGAGGGGCCTCCCTGATGGTGCAAGGCTTAAGTTCAGTCCTTGGCCACAGAGCTGACCCACATGGCACAGCAGCTCCTCTCAGCAGTGTATTTCAGTAGATCCACCTGTTTTGCTCCTCACTCTGTCTCTGGTGAATCTTCTCGCCCCTCCCTTCCATCTTAGCTTACACCCCGAGTATTATATGCATAAATATTTTTTTAAACTGTCTGATAAATGTACATAAATGTAAAGGAAGATATCACCTACCTTCAAGGAACTCAGATCAGCCATTCACCAGCTGAAGTTCATAGAGGAGTGAAATCATAAAGCTATAAGATAGAATGGTATTGACAAAATAAGATCCTTATAGAAGAAAATCTGATAATGGCACTACATTATTGACTGTTACTCTTTTGAAGCTGGAGCAGAAAAAGAAAAAGCCCCATCATGTTCTAAGGATGCTCCTTAGCTCATATGTCAAATACTTTAGGTTGGAATTTGCAACGAGGGTAAGGATTTCATAAGTTATCAAAAGTAAAAAATTTAATGGTATTGATTGCCAAGAAAGGATGATCCCTCTGATGGCAAGGAATTGTGCTAGGATCAGCAGCCACCAACACTGACCATGGGGGTCCCCTGGACTCTCAGCTTCTCTTTGGCAATAGGAAAATTTAAGGGATGAAAATTCCATCTCGGTACTTTCATGCACCTTAATATTCCTCACTGTGTGTTTATGAAACCTGTTAAGTGGTACTATGGTTATTGAATTTTTTAACTAAGATGAAAGATTTCATTGTGAATGGAGCTCTAAAGAAGAGGGTAACAGGACATGGCAGAGGTTATGGGACTAATATTAAGATGCAGCTTCCTTTAAGCAAACTTTTGAATCAAAAGAAAAAGGACAGTTGTCTCAGACAGTGAGATGATGTGTCTAATGAAAGGTGGAGTGAACATTTAACAAACAAGTGGAAGGTGAAAGATCAGATGCAGAAAACAAGAAGTTAGCATTTAATCTTGTAGATAACTGAAAGGATCAAATAAGAGTATGATGTCCTCTGAGCAGTCACTTACAGAGAATTTATTGGCTAAATAAATCTATAATTTTGACAGGCAAGTATCTAGGCCTTCCTTTGTAGTATAGGAGCTGATGTACTTAAGGAATAGATCTGCCTTGTTTTATACATCTCCCCCAAAGCAAATTTCCTTTAACCCTTCTTTCTCCTCTCTCCAACTTCCAATCCATGCAGATGGTTTTGTCTCTTTCCTGAGAAAATGTTCAGCCCCTTACATAATCATTCTCTAGCTCTTCGGCAAAGTCTTTAAGAAATAAATTGGCAGAAGTAATCCCTCCTGGGGGTCTGGGACATGATTTGAAGAGGAAGCACAGGTTAGTGGGCAAATAATAACTGGAGAAGGGAGGAAGAGGAGAAGATAGGAATAGAAATAGCTTTATGAAAAGTGAAAATGATGAAGAGATCTAATTGTGGACTGGGGTTTGATTAACTATGTTGTATTGATGTAAACATCTTAGTTTTTAGAAGAGTTTAGTTTTATAACAGTGCCATGATTGTGTAAGATGTTAATAACGGAGAGTGACGTCACCAAGATGGCAGAGTAGGAGAGCTCAGTTTCAACCCCTCATGAAAATTAGCAATCAGACATCTACAAGTGAAAACATCTCTGGGAGAGGTCTGGAATCCACATCAGAAACTTCATCAACACAGTGGAACAACAACAACAACAAACCTGAGTAATACTAAAAAGAAAATAAGAATAGTTCTAACCTGTATGATACCCTACCCTGGGCACTCACCAGCTGGAACTTCCCAGGTTGAAAGATTTCCCCTCAGTGGGACAGAGAGACTAGAGTTGAGGGACCAACTCCCCCAGTATTTTGGGACACCACATGAAGAACCCACTTTGGATACCAGCAAAGCTGAGGCATTTAGAGACCGCTAGGGACAATGAAGAAAACAGGACTATAAGCACCCGCCGTAGGAGAAAACCCAGTTCCCACTGACCACCTCTGAAGAAACTAGCTCAGTTCTTATGGGCCCCTGCAAAGTTCCCTGATTTTTGCCTCTAAGGTATCTACATTCCCTTATGCTATCTACCTAAGTTCTTCTTCACTTGATACACTCCGACTAGAGTCTAAAACCCACACTGGCAGCCAGTCCAGCTGCCCAACTGTGTGAATGCAAGACACAGGCCAAAGCCACTGCAGATGACCCCACTGCCAGCACACACTCAGCACTAACTGTATTTCCACATCGCTGGCCTAATGCCTCTCATGGACATCAAATGCACCTGTAAACACGTGGCAAGATCCTTTAGCCACCAAATACATGCCAATAGTTAAGCCCCCACAGCGGAACATAGGCCTGGATCCAGCACTGCCTCTTGTCACTGAATTGCATCATGGGACTTACCTGAAGCTTGCCCATTGAGCTGTGCACAAAATGACCTTGGCCCAGACCCCATGATGGCCTTCACTGCTGTGTGCACACCCATGGAGAGAATGTGCAGTTAGGAAGATTATGCTACAACCAGGCCTCTGGTCAGGCCTAGCACTGTCTACTGTGAGTGATGTGACTCACCGGGCTTACCTGTGGCTAGACTGCACTTCTGTGCCTTGGGCCAGCCTCTGTGAATTCAGTCACATGGAAGCACAACAGCCAAGATCCCATCCTATTCCACTTGCAGTGGACTTTCTTCCTCATCACAGTCAAAGAGGGGACTTCTTCCTTTTGTAAAACTAGCTGGAGTGGATGGGGTTACCTCCTGCAGTTATGATAAGCTTTCAGAATTGCCCTCTGGAGTTCATTCCTCCCCTCAGGAGTCTGTGTTAGACGCCCTGTGTGGCTACTCTTCCTGCCTCCTTTGAGAGTTCCCAAGGGATCTGGCTGAGGAGCTCACCCTGAGAACTTCATGGAATTTCTAGAGGGAGAGTCCAGCCATGTGGGGCTCCTCTGTGACTGCAGGATTTTCTTAGTCTGACACTAGTCCACACTTACTCTCCAACAGTTTGTCAAAATAAATGGTCCTGACATATTATGGGCCTGATGGCTTCTGCTCCAGTTAAGAAGCATTTGCCTCTCTCCAAATGCATCTGTTATTATAGATTTCAAGGTGGAAATTTGCCCTTGACGTTACTTCTCTGTTTATTTTCAGCTTATTTTAATTATAAGGATTGGAGCTGACTAATTCCAAACTCTCTACATTTGGAATCTAAATTGAAGTTTATTTATTATTAATTTTGTTATTTGTCCTATTTTACAGATAAGAGGATTGAAGTTTCCCATTCAAATCATAGCACACATGTTTTATAAGGATTATAAAGAAATTGAAGACAAAGTCCTGCTCTCAAATAATCACATTCTAGTTGAACTATCAAATATAAATGAGGCAATTGAAAAATAAATACAAAGTTATATACTTACAAGCATAAAGACATTTGGCTTCTTTATCATATCCGCAGATGCTCTGTGCCTGCCAATACGCAGGCGAGAGTCAAGAATTCTTAATATCATTTGTAATTAAGTAAACTTATCTTGAGATATTACTTTAGTTAATTCATTGGCATGAAATTTTATTCCCAGCATGTATGTTTTATTTGTGTTTACAAATATATTGGAGCAAAATAATCTGCTAAGTAATGATGTTTGATGTTTAAAGCATTGAAGAACATATCTGGTTGTACTGGTCACTACGTAATGTCCAAATGATATGACCATCTTTCATTTATCCTTGAACTCATTAGCATATTTTACCAGATAGAAACAGAATAGTGGAGATAATTCACAATTGAATGACACTTTAGTGTAGTAAGCCCTAATTTCTTAAATCACTTGGTGAATTAAAATTGTTGACTTGATACCATGGAAGTTGAACAGTGTGCCTGAGAAATGTATTATTTTAGTAGGTGAGCAATAATGAGAATAGAGTATAATTGTTATAGAATAGAGAGAAGGGTACCCCAGAACCCCCAAACCTGCTTGCTCTAAATAGATTCTGCCATCTGCCACATCAAGACAAACATATAAGACCTTTAATGAAAAGGAACTTTAATACAATTAGTGTAAATATAGACAAAACAAAGAATACAGTTTCCAAATCTAGCACCCAAAGTTATCCATCCCCTCATGAGTAAAAGTCCACCCAAATGGGATTGACCCAGAGCAAGGCAGGAAAGCCTGCCCCAAGTCTAAAGCACTTTCTGGTGGGAACCCATAGAACAGGATCAGAAACAGCCAGACATCTGGGAGGAAAAAGGCAAAATCAAAATCAGATAAATGCTGCCATAGTCAACCTCCCCACGGTTCTCTCACCCGCATCTCTTTCAACCAGTCCAGGACCAAGAAGCAAGCTCAGTTTCTTCACTCCAGGTCTCCTTGCTCTGTTCCTGCTTCCTTCCTTCCTCAGTCTCCTCTCCAGCTTCTTCCCCACCCTGCTCAGCTCCACCCTCCTTTGGGTGGGGCAGGGAAGCTGCAACTTCCCCTTTTCCTGGGCACCCTGTTCCAGAAAGACATGATAAGTAAATGATACAGTCTCCAAAATGTAAGCCAAATGGCATAACAGTGCATTGTATGAATGAAAGTTGCATGGTTCTTTGAATAGAAAAATACGGCAACAGAATTTAATCTTATTACAATTTATAATAGTATAGATACTCTATACTATCTTGCACCACAGTTATCAGTTCTATATTCCCAGGGCAAGTAAATATGTTTTTTCACTCACATTGATTTGCAACTGACTGTCAATAATGCATTAGTAAAATTGCAATGAAAAGTTTGTTATTATATACTTTTTTAAATATTAGAACAATGAGTGTGAGGTGGACACAGTGTCTTGCCAAGTACCCTAAAACCCCTTCCAAAGGCGCTGTACACACCTTCTTCAGCAACCTGTGCTCTCTCGCTTGAAGCTCTTAGGGGAACTGCTATTGCTATACTGGAGACACTTTTTGATCCACACTTATAAGGAACTATAAGTGTCTGGGAGTATATATATCTTAGGTACCCTTGGCATTGGCTGAGTGGTTCAGGAAGAATAAAAGTTAGGCCTCAACACTGGACCAACTTAGAGGTACAATTTATAATTCATAATTTCCTGTGGAATCAAGCGCCAGCTATGAAAACAGAATTTTGCTTGGCTTTTTTTTTTTTTTTTTTTTTTCTTAACAGTTTGACTTCACCATTTTTGACTAAGTATCTCTTAAGAAAACTTCCTACCTTTACTGGGAATCTTCTCCTCAGGACATACTCCTGAGGACCACAAGTCCTGGAATGAATAACCTTTAAAACTAAAAGATACTTAGTAGTTTATTTAGCAAGTTAAAAAAAAAAGTTGAGAAAGGTAATAGTGATTCAAATGAATAATTTTCACAATGAAAAATCAAATCAAGTTGTTTGGAACTAAAATGAGGTAAATAATTTCTCGACTCAAAGTCAGCATTTCCAATTTTGTCTCATCAAAGAACCTCACATTAAATCAAGTTGTTAATTTTAACTGCAATTTTTTTTTAGGGATTTTTGTCTCTCTTCAAATTTGTTTCTGTGTCATACATTTATGAAGTCAATAAGTACAAAAACTATGCTTATACATATTAAATAACACTAAGTGGGAAGAAATTTAATTAGACATAAGCAGTCCACCAGACAACTATTATACTCAAAGTGTCTGCGAACTTTCTCTATAAAGATCCAGATTGCAAACAGCAGGCTTTTGGGGCCATAATTCTCTGTTGAAATATCCAGCTTTGCTATTTTGAGATGAAAAAGTTATAGGTAATTCATAAGAAAATAAACATAGCTATTCCAATAAAATACAAAAGTGGAGGGCTCCATTTTGTAAATCTAGATTACTTTACATGTAGATGTAAGATTACAGGGCTGCAGAAAGAAGCAGAAGGGCGATACCAGCAGCTCTGACAGATGAAGAGAGCTACCTCCTCTGCAAGAGCCCCAACATATTATACTCACCTATGCAGGTTTAACTTTACTGGGATTCTAGGAGAGGGCACACTTAGAATAAGCTGCATTTTTTTTAAAGATTTATTTACTTGTGCATACAGAACTGGGGTGCAGGCCAGAGGCTCAGGGGCGGTGAGAGGCCTCACCAGAGACAGAGTGGGGAACAGAACAGGCAGATCGACGAAGTACACTGCTGAGGGGAGCAGCGGGTGGGTCAGGAGAGGTCTGCCACGCCATGTGGTCTCCTCCGGGGCAGGCGGGAATCGAACTCATGCGAAGCGGCTTCAGTTTCTCAGTGCTGTGCTTTAACCCGCTGCGCCACCAGGGAGGGCCTAAGCTGCATTTTTTTACAGTTAAGTTTGTTCAAGTAAGTTTCTGTTCTTTGCACCAAAAAAAAAAAAAAAAGGAATGGAACATGTTGAGATAGACATCGATGTATTTGTGTTAAATTGTAAATTATGCTAGTTTTTTACAACTTCAAAATGTTTTAGGTTTGTGGAAGGTAATTTCATACTACTTGTCTCTCTTGTTTTATTATTTTAAAGATAAATATATAGCCATTCTGGGTATTTCTATAAAAGGATAGAAGAAACATGGAAAGACTCACCATTTCCATGTGTTAATATCTGTGTACAAAATCCACAGTGGGCATGCAACCACCTTGTGAATTTCTCCAGTACACAGGGGAAAAGTGATGATCCCCACTCTGCTCTCCCACAGGAGCAGAATCTTCTACCTCAGTGAATTCATGCTTAAAGCAATCAGGAAAAAATAGTGAGGCTCTCTAGGAAGTTCTAGGAAGTTCTGCATCTCTGGGGTGGCTACCTTTTATATAAACATACACTCAAAGTGTCACACAACATATGCCTGACAGCATGACACTTCCAAATAGATGAACAGACTGCCGCTTTAATGTACCTTTTGAAAACTGCATGAGGTTTAGCTAGTGTATTGTTAGCACCATCATGAAAAATTCCCATCAAATGAACTGGGCTTATCACTTTGTCCATATTGCTGCCAACCTGGAAAGACATTTAGCAAAACTTAAAATGTTGTCACTCACAGAATTAAGTAAAGGAATTAGTCACTGCCTCTTTGATAGTAGCAGCAGCAGAAGGAAATGTAAATCACTGTTAACTGAGTGCTGTCTGTGTGAGAAAATACCTGCATGACACCATTGCTGCGTGAGAGCTGGAGAGGGATGGAGCTCAGAACAAGTCACAATATGCAATTTGCCTGGAGGTCTTTTGCTATCTAAGAGGAAGAAATTGATTACATATTCAATTTCTAAGCACCAAGGATGATAGCACATAATCCACATAACTGCTGGAGACAGCTTGTTTTGTTTTTTTCCTATATTTTGTAGTTATGACATTTCAAAAGGAAAGACTGTCACTATAGCCCTGATTGTGGATTACCAGGTTCTTCAAGGAATTTCCATGGTAAAGAGAGACAGAAGCCCAAAGTCAGACTCTTGGGATGAGAACAGCTAAGCTAGACGGTGACATGATCTGCCCTCAGCCTCTGAGACCTGCGTCTGTTGATAATCCCCATCAATAGGACAATTGGTTTGTCTCCTGGCAGTAAGCATGATACTGATCATTCATTTCTCCTAGGAGTAAAGCAGTTTCCTCTGAGGACTAGTTTGTGATGAGGCATTGAATAAACTGTTTCATGGAGGCAGTTCCCTAGACCAGGATATTTCTCTTTGTCCTCATCATATTACACTCAAGAAAAAATTTTCTAGAATATGTGAGCCTTCATTATACCTCATGGAGATTGAAATTCTTGTCTTATTTCTTCTGAACTGAGAGAGAAGAAGGGGGAGGAGGGCCAGTGGCTTCCCTTTATGATGTGTAGAGCAACTGAAAGGAAGGATACTCCCTCCATAGCATAGATGCAATCTGGCTTCTCCCATTGAATCTCACTTTCTCCCCTTCCTGCTGCCCCTCCCTCTCTCACACACAGTATACTCCCTTCCCTTTACATACCTTGACTGGAAAGGTAGTTCAAACTGGAAAATTCAAGTAGTCTGGAATTTGCATTATTATTCAGCAAACACAAATGACACTGGTTTCCTGGCATACATTTTCAAAATAAAATAAAATAAAATAAAATAACTAAATGCAGTCTACACAGAGTTCTTTCTTTGATCAGGATGGGACTGTAAGGTGTCACTAGATGAGGAAGGGTGGGGTGGAGGAGCACAAATGAGAGACAGTGTATGAGAAGGGAAATTCATGAATTAAACAAGATTAATATTTCTGAGCACTCCCTTCACCCAGAGGTACTCCACAGAGTGTATTTCTGACAATGACAGGTCCTGACGCATCCTGTTCTCAGCTCTGCTGCAGAAATACAGCCCCTCCCACAGGGAACACTGACAGTTAGATATCCAAAAAATGTAGCATATCTAATTCTAGAAGAAGGAATCATGACTAAATTGATCTTGTAAATATCGTAAAGAGGTCTGGACTCTAAATTTAAAATGTACAGCTTCTTTAGCACTAGAAAGTTAAACTACTTTAAAAAACAAACCCTCTCATTGCTTTGGTATAATTCCTAAGGAATATTATTACAAATAATATTATATAGTAGTATCTATTATAAATAGATCTGCTCTTATTACAAGGAGTGAGATAGAAGGGCCCTGGGACTTGGCTTGACCTAATCATTACCTTTCCTGATATCACTTGACTATAAGAGGATTTACCTGAGCCCAGGATATGCTAGCAGAATGGCCACATTATGGATATGGGTACCCATAATGTCCAGTCAACCATGACTGTTCCAAGGGATGCCCCTTAATGAAAGTGAATAACAATATTATGACTGGTCACCTAAATAGGGATGACATGAAGAAGTGAGCTGATCTATCCAGTTATAAGAATTGAAATGTGCCAGACAACAAGGCAACATAGTGTTAACATACATATTCCAGGCTCCTCCTCTTAACTGCTTTTAGGTTTCTATGGACAGTTCTACTTTTTCCAGAATTGTTCTTTTATCCATTCATGAGCAAGAATTAGAAAAATGATCAAGGAATCAAAATAAAAATAATTTATATGGATGACTTCCACCCCAAAACAGCAGAAACAGAAGAGCTAAAGAAAACAAGTGGTCAGGGGAAGTGTCCTGTTGTGAGATGGGTGGAGAACAAGAAACAGAATGGAGGGAATGTTCTTTGGGAAGGAAAGTGAGATGTTCTTCCAGGTGCAGAAGATTACTAATGAGATAAAAATCTCATAATAATGATTAGTGAAATCTCTGTGGGGTTTCTTGGGCTGAAACTCAGACTAAATATGGCACTGAATTACTTGGCTCACATACCACTATAGGGTGTGATCTCAAGAAATATATAACCTCAAAAAGTCTGTCACAAATAACAATGGGCTCGCCTGTAAAGTGAGCTAGAGAGATGTTGTGGGTGGTCATGACAGGCCATGTGCAATCTGAGAAAGGGCGAGGCAACTATAACCAAGAAAGAGAGTTGGCAGAGAGAGGGAACATAGCAGATGGCTAAAGAAAGACTTTCATTGGTGGTGCTGAGCTAAGAATTCCTTAACATATTTCTCTAGAAGTGATGTTGGGGGAGGAACCCAAAGAAAATTGCTTAAGAGAGTGTTAACAACTGTATGATGTAGTGGAGCTTATCTCTGCCCAGAGTACCTGGTTTCATGATAGAAGGTATGGTAGGCACCTCTAAGAAAGCTCACGTTGGTCCCTGTTCCTGTATATAATCCCTTTTCTTCTGCCTAATCCCTTTTCTTTTAACTAATAATAAAATAAGTCAAAAATACTAGGATTTCAATTCTGAAGTCAGAGTACTAAAAAAACTGTAACTCCCATTGATCATTCCTCATTCTCTCCCTATCTAAGGAAAGCCAATTTCCATATTGTAAGCTACCTTGTGGAAAGCCCATGTGTCAAAGAAGTGATATTCCAGACAGCAGACAGAATGACTCAGACCTTCCAATGGCATGCAAGTAAGCATGGGAATGGATCATCTGCCACTGAATCTTGATCTGACTGTATTCTCAGCAGACACCTCAATAGCATCTTTATGAAGGCCATTAACTTAAGCCACAATTTCTTCTTGACCTAAAAAAACACTAAAATAGTAAATGTTTATTATCTAAGCCACTAAGTTTGAGGTAATTTTTAACAACAAGAGATACCTAATACAGCTGGACCCATACTTTTAAATAGTACAAATTTGCAGGAGGAAGAAAAGACAGGCAAAAAGTGAAGGAAAGAGTTTGGTTGACTGCTGAGAAAAAGATTCCCTCTTAAATTCAGACTGTTTTGAGTTTGCTGAATAGGCAGAAAGGAGGTATCAGTGTGATTTGGATCATACAGCTTGTGTTGATGTAAGTTGTGTCTATAATTGCAGTTACTGCAGTTTCTAAGACCCTATAGAATCCTCTAACTCCCACAGCAGTGCTTCAAAGAGCATACTCTGAGCTTTCCAGAAAGCTTTGCAAGGAGCACAGCCAAAAAAGTTTTAAAGACAAGGACAAGATAAGCAGGAAAGATGACTTATCCTTTTTTCTGCACTGGATACAGAAAGAATAGTAGCCCATCCAAGTATC
Organism: Condylura cristata; assembly: GCF_000260355.1. Classification (NCBI taxonomy): domain Eukaryota; kingdom Metazoa; phylum Chordata; class Mammalia; order Eulipotyphla; family Talpidae; genus Condylura; species Condylura cristata. The sequence goes on along the minus strand of NW_004567121.1, from coordinate 8,931,302 downwards.
CTTCCAGTATAAATAGGTGCATTTCTTCCTTGATCTTGCTTAACAGATATCCTCTTTATTAGTTTTATCTAATGAGACGGTCTATAAAAATGCCAACTTAAAAGTGAACTCTATTTTGTATTGCACCTGATTAAATAGGGCTTACCTGAAAATCTTTCCTTGCAACAAGAAAAACAAAAATAAAATATGAAAAGAGAAATTGAGGGAGAAAGAATAAATTAATTTTATTTGCTGGAGACACATCAAAACCCTGAAAGCTGGACTTGGAAACCTTAGGGCATTTGTGTGACCCACAAAAGTCCATCAACTCCCTGGATATTTATGGTCTTTAGTGAGCTTTTTCTCTGTTAGCCCATATACAAAGTTTTATTTAGTAAAATAAATTAATGCACTCCAACTCAGCATCCATCAACCTAACAGACAATAGAATGGAGTCTCTTTAAGAGACTTAAAAGCCAACAACAATCAACTCCTGACAAGGTTTCTATTTATTCCTTCCCTTCCTCCTCTTTTTGATTAAGCACTTTTTGAATTTTGAAAAGAGCTCCATGAATCATTCTGTGGCTGCTTAATATTAATAGTAATGGGATTTATTCTATTGAAATGGGTTCATTATTATGCCAGCTGCCAAGCTTGTGTCTCCAAATAGGCTCCTGGAAATAGAATCTTCTAAATGCTTTTCTTGCAAAAGGACTACAGACTAAGAAAGGGAAAATACACAAATATTACCAAAGTTGACTCTAAGGTCAATACAAACTGACAATTGACGGTTAATAAGTGACTCAAAGCATGTCCCTTATGCTACATGTGTAGATTTTTTCATCTCCTAAGTATCCTCTAAACCTTGTTATTTTTGTACCTTACTCATTCTCTTTTGTTAAATTACTTTTTTTTTTTTTAAAGATTTATTTATTTGTGCATACAGAACTGGGTACAGGCCAGAGGCTCAGGGGCGGTGAGAGGCTTCACCAGAGACAGAGTGGGGAACAGAACAGGCCGATCAACGAAGTACACTGCTGAGGGGAGCAGCGGGCGGGTCAGGAGAGGTCTGCCACGCCATGTGGTCACCTCCAGGGCAGGCAGGAATTGAACTCATGCGGAAGCGGCTTTAGATTCTCAGTGCTGTGCTTTCACCCGCTGGGCCACCAGGGAGGGCCCTGTTAAATTACTTTTAACTTGTCCAATTCATGCCTCTTCCATACAACCTTGGTCATTCTCTCTGAGATACAATTTCTCCCCAGTTTGTGCACATATGTTGCATTTGCATCTGTACTCTCTAGAACATTCTAAACTCCTTAGATGTAGGTCTGTGTTTACGTTCCAGCACCTTCCATCAGAAGCATTATTCAAATTTTGCATGTTGAGTTCCACTGACCACTCAGAGAATAATCTTACTTTTGTAGTCAGTGAGAGGCATAGAAAGCAACAATGAGTCTAGAAAGTGTTTTTCTGGTTATGACCTCAAAAATTGAAGAAATTAAAATAATTTCTCTAACGAGAGCCATATTCGGAGAGATCACTGAACACATCAAGCGGGTTTTTAAAAACTTAAAAAAAAAAAGCATATTAAAGAAAGTGGAGTTTTCTGCTCTTGAACACTATAGGATTAATTGGGTAGTTGTTTTTTATGATTTATTTATTCATATAGAACTGGGGTACAGGCCCAGTACTGGGGTGCAGGTGCGGTGAAAGGATTCACCAGAGACAAGTGGGTAGCAGAACAGGCTAGCTGACGAAGAATACTGCTGAGGGGAGCAGCGGGAGGGTCAGGAGAGGTCTGCCGCACCATGTGGATCACCTCCAGGGTGGGGATCGAATTCATGCTGAAGTAGCTTTAGCTGCTTAGTGCTGTGTTTTAACCCACTGCACCACCAGGAAGGGCCTTATTGGGTAGTTTTATGGGTGCATATTCCCATGTTGAAAGTTCCACAAACCAGGGATTGTGTTTCCTATTTCACTTCATTCAACAGTACCTTCCATAGTGCTAAACATATAAGAGATTCCCAATGATTATATTTTTCATAAATAAGTGATGATCAGAAAGGCAAAGAAACTAGAGAAGGACGCAGAAAAATCACGGACCCTATCCAGTTCAGGTATGAGCATAGCCATCTTTCCTTACATACTCTTTAAGCAACTGATTTGACAAGTGACAGACTAATGTGTGTGGGTGTGGGTGTGTGAATATAAATTCAATCACATTTTAGGTAATTAAGAAGAAGTGGGTATTTAAAGGTACTACATTTTCTTTGTGCAAATCTGAATCTTCTGATTCCTCTGACACATTCCTACATTCATTTCCATTTTCAGTTCCCTTTCCAAGAAAATGGAGAAACTGTTGATTCTTTGGGGAGAAGCATTTGCCTCACTTATCCTGACCCTTGTTTGGAGAGACTACACATCAGTAAGAATGCCAGATGGCAGCTGTGAGGAGAAATCCTAATTTCAAATGGCAATTGTGAGGAAAATGCCAAAATTTCTGTTCCTAAGGCAGATAGAACAGAACCCAACATCTGGTCTGGCCCTGGGCAATGATCAAGTGGGCCAGTTTGTATCTGGTATCTTTTTTCTCTAAGGAAACAAAACCTTGCTATCATCTGCTGTCAGAAGCTTTTCTTTCTATCTCTGTTTGTCTTATTTCCTGGGGAGGAAAGTCTTCTCTTTTAAAAAAAAAAAATAGGGTTAGAACAAGTTTTATGTGTGAAATTCTCTCAACGTTGAAATATACTAGTGATGTTTGGTAAAGTACCAAATCTGCTCTCTTCTCATGAAAGTCTCTTTTATTCTTATTTCTCCCTGTCTTGGGCGATCAAGAGATTGATCTTCCTCAAATCTTATCCCATCTTTTTGATCCACTCCTATTGTTTCACCCCCATTTCTTTCTGTTAACAGAAAAAGAAAAAAAGGAAGAGAATAAAAGGTAAGGAAAATACAAGTTCTTAAGAAAGGAGAACGTAGGATTGGAAGAAGTTAGTGGAAATTCTTAAAAAGAGTGTTTGAGGGTACTTTGTACCATAAATCCTACATTACTCATTTCACTGGTTATAATGTTTCTGAGCTTAAAAACAAATCTCATAAGTCTTTCATGTTAAAGTGATTATTTGTATTGAATTTTTGGCTTTCAATTCATAAATACACCTGGCATAACTACAGTAACCATAGAATATATATAATATGGGCATGAACAAAGGAGAAAACAAAATTTCTTCAGTTGGATCCTAGATATAGGGATACTGAGGACATTGCTTTTGTCACCCTGTTAGACAGTGGTAGGGTTAGATCCCATAATTGGCTATCTCTGATTCCAGGTCCTTTCACTTGTCCCTATTATGTTATACTTACTTGCTTGTTTCTCCCAACATATATATTTGAGCCACTCACCAAACATGTGCCAGCATTGCTAAGGGTCTAAAAGAAATAAAACAGACAAGATTCACAGAGTTGACACTTGTATCTCGTCTCAATTCATGGGTCTATAAAGATGAAAAGATTTTAAATTTTCCTGTCATTGCCTCAGCTACCCTGATTCTTTCTTTATATGTCACTCTGATCTCACAGTCCTTTTATTCCCCCCTTTTAAATCAGCTTAATTTAAATCTCAATCTTGGAAAATACGTCTCATTTTCTCACTGTATCCTGGCCAATTTTGAGGACTGAGACATTTGGAAAAAAGCTGAAGACAGATCCTACTTTCACTCCTCTTTCTCTTGAAGAACATGGTAATAATGGGGGCTGCTTATATCTATTCCAGAGAAGAGGGAGAATTCTCAGAAAGTAGAAATAGGATAAGGAACTCATCTTGGAGTTCTCTTGAACTGTACAAGAAGGCTGGGAAATTGTCAAATATCTGCCAAGCACTTGATATAGGCAAATGTCTTCCAGCTCAGGCCTAAGCAGCTTCTACTCAAGAAAACTGTGGAAACAAGTATTCTGGAAGAACTGTGGACCCAAATAGATGCAGAAAATATAATAGGCCAATACAATGACTGTATTCTATCATTTGGCCCAAACTGGCATGAGAGAGAATATCAAGGAAGAAACAAAAGATCAAGAGGAAAAACAGAAATAGAAAAAAAAAATGAAAACTTTCACAACAAGTACTCTTTAAGCATAATTTTAAGTAGCCCACATATGATCCATTTATTTATGAAAATTTTAAAATGAATTTTCAATTTAGGATTATTAAGTGCAAAATAGTTTCATGTCCAATCTGCTGACTTTTAAGCAATGAAGTGTTTTTATAGCTGGTTGGAGAACAGAAGCAGAGGCATAAAATGTCTCAAGAGACCTTAATGAGGTGCTAACTTAAAAGCTAACGATGATGAGAATTTCAGTGGCAGTGACTTAGTACCTACAGAGTCCTAGGGACATCAGGATGTAAACGGAGCCAGTGCAGGCTTGGAGGCTACCTCGTAGGTAGGAAATAAGACTGGAATGGAGCTGCTGGTCAGGATGTAGCAGTTTGAGAAAAGGATCTCCAAAAATACAAAGAAAGCACAGGAATGATACCCAACTGAAAGGAGCTGACTCAGTATTTCCAACCACTAGTTCTTGAGCAGTTTGCATATGTGAAGTACACATAGCAAAGCTTAGCATCTCATCCTTTTGTAAATGTGCTGTTTAGAACTATTAAAAAGCATCACACTGATGGACAACACATCTCCAGCATTTTTTTATTGTGCAAAACTGAAACCCTGTGGCCATTAAGTAAAGATCACACCTCTCCCATACCAGATCCTATCATCTCCTTTACTCTCTGTCTATGAACCTGACTCTTCTGTGTCCCTCATATGAATAAAACCATGCAGCACTTGTCTTTCAGGCCTGGCTTATTTCACTTAGCAGAATATTCTCAAGACTGATCCTCTTGTAGCTTGTGTACAAATTTCCTTTCTTTTAAAAGCTGAGTCATATTCTTTTTTTAAATTTCCTCATCAAAAATCTGCAAATCATCTAAACTCTAAGTAGGAATTCAAACTCCCATTCTGTAGAAAGCCCTATGTTCTCCATCACTTAAAGTGACATATTATACACTCATTCATCGCTTACTGATGCCTCTGTCACATATAACAGGTCACAAAGAAGACAGAGGTCCCAACAGGCTGTACTATGTGGCCTGAGTATGTAGAGAGATACATTCTGGGTTATGAAATTATAGTCTATGAAGCTCGTACAACTATGAAATTATCTAATGACACATTTCTGAGAATGTACCCTAAAAATGTCTTTTCAATAATAATTACCAGTGATTATTTTTAATTGTCTATAGCACTGTCATTTAGCTCTTTTGCAATTTTGGTCTTCATGAATTTCACTAGGAAGAAAGCAAAGAGAAAAGCACATTTTCTCTTGTCCCTGGATTGTCCAGATGATTTAGAGCCATGTTAATAAGCTAGCAACAGCTCACAATTTGTTTACACTTGTTTATCACCTGCCAGGACTGCACAGCCAGGGAAAGACTAACTGTAGAGGCTACACCCGCCCAGCCTCTGTGCTCTGTAGACACAGCCAGTTCCAAAAAGCAAGGTGTGCTGGACTTCCCAGGAACCCACGCCCCCGGGGGCAATGTCCACGCTCTGTGTAGCTGTGGAGAGACCAGTGAAGCTTTTCAAATGACTGAGACGTTGGGGCAATGGAAAGGATCCTAGATGAGGGGTCATTGTTTTTGGGGGAGAAAATGACAAAGAATGAACTGAGGCCTGATAGCACTGTGAGTCCACAGAAGTGGAAGGAGCAGGAGCCACCAACTTCAAAGACAGTGGGGGCTGTGCTAGGACACAGTCTGTGTTGGGGGAGGGGGAAAGAGGGGGGGGGTGCCATCAGTGTCTCAGGCCAGACAGTAGGATGGACAAGGGTGAGGAAGAAAGAAGAGGAGCAAACAGAATGCACTTCACCTCTGCCTCAGGGCTGAGAGCCGAGCTACAGGAATAAAATACCTCCTTGAGGTTCCCAGAAATAGTAAGCAGTTGGTAAGGGAGTATGGAGTCCCACAAATAAGTTAAACCTCAGCTAGGACAGGGAGTTAGCAAGATCCAGCAATTAACGCCACCCTGATTGCATTCCTAGTTGCAAGTTTCTACAGCTGGGATACTTGTGTGACAGGATTTGCCATAATTCTGTTGTAGATGTTTAGCCCTATTTGTGTATCAAAGGACTGTCTCTGGCCTAGGTTGTATGTTCTCAAAAGCAGTTTCTTCAACCAGGGCTGTAGACACAAATTTAAGTGTCTGAAGGAATCTCACCACCCTCCCTTGACTAAGGAATTCAGTTTCTTCATAGTGAGGAACAGTAACCTTGTTTTGCCTCTCCTCTCACTGGCTAAAAGGAACTGACAAGTCAGTATATGTAAAAGCACTGTGTGAGCTGTCAGTTCTGACAGACACCAGACACTGGGAGGAAGCAACAGAGACAACTTGGTTTCCAGCTCAAGTCATCGTCAGTACTGAATATTATATTCTCATCCAAAGTTTTTTTGAGTACATGTAATATGAAAAAAAAAGTGAATATGTTTTATATTTTAACACTAAGTGGGAAAAATTGATCATACAAGATACACTATCCACCTCTCACACACGCACACACAGGCTTCTGATCTGCCAGGCTGAATTTTCATCTCAGGAAATCTCCTCTTTTATACTGGGCGCAGGGGCAGGGGGCCTAACTGAGTGCTTCACAGCACTGACTAGGCAACGGCTCCTTGCTCTGAGACCCCCTAGACAGTGAGAACCTCAGAAGGGAGCAGCGCCCCCTTCCTTTCTCAGACACCTGCCTGCCAACTTGGCCCAGCAGTGAGCAGCACTATTTATTTGACAGAAAGTAGTGCAAGCTTGCCCTGTGCAGAGCCCACCCCGTGGAGCTCAATGTGTGATCACAGGGCATGTCGGTGGGTGCGTCTCCAGGCAGAGGAATTCTACCTGCCCATGGATTCTACCTGCCTTGCTGGAGGTCACCAATGCTGTGAAACTCACCCCTACCTGTCAGAAGCACACACTGAAGAGCGTGGTGGTGAGGTCGCCTTGGTGTCTTTCTCAGATTTCTACATGTGGCTTTCCAGGCTCTGGTCACTGCCTCCTGTGCTGATTGATTCAACACTCTGCTTTCTTCTCTTTCTATGGTTTTACTCACCATCATCTTATACAAAATTAATTCACAAAAACTTAGTCCTAACCTCTTACTCCTGGACCCCAGTCAACAGCAACCTGGGCTTAATAATGGTCACGGTGAATAACGGTCACCAGGCTGAGTGCCTGGTGTTTTCGACCTACAAAGTGGATATCGTGGTGGTTGTCGTTGTTATTATTCTCATTTTGCAGATAAAGGAACTGAGACTTAAAGGGCTATTCTTCTGTAGCCACAGACTAGGTAACTAGGAGTGGAACCATAGTATTTTTGTCTCCAAAACCCATAATTTTGGTCATCACTCAAAAATTATTACTCAAACCCAGAATCTCAAACCCAGTCTGTCCAAACTGTTGTCCTTCTCCAGGTGAGTTGGTTCTCCCTCGGAGTTCCGCACTTTCCCTGCTGTCTATTGCCCTGAGCTGGAGGGAACTCTTCCCTCATCTTCCCTCCCCAACCTTGCTGTCACATAATCTCTCGGTTCCTATTGGGTCTTGCTTCTTCATGCCTTGTTTCCAAAAATCACTGCTTCTCCCATACTCACTGCCCCTTTCTGATTATTCTTTATTTCTTTTCTTATACTTGGTACTATGTTGTCCTTTAGATACAGAAGTAGAGGGCATGTTTATTATGTTCTTTATCTCCAAAGGAAACCTTTCTACAATTTTACCTGTAAGTAAAATATTTGTTGTAAATGTTATGTAGATAATCATTAGAAAATAAAGAAATTTCCCTTTAGCCTCAGTTTTATATGAGATTGGTATGTGATTTTCTTTTCATTGACTATTTGGTTTGATTGCAGGTTTTGGCATCTAAGTTTTAATTTTTCCACAAAGTTGAAAATATGTAAAATACTTTAAATCTACAGAAGATATTGTGAAATATTAGCAATATTTTTTTCTGTTAGTCATACAATTCATAAGATGCATAAACATAATATCTTATGACGTGTAATATCAGTAAGTTCTCCAATGATACCCCATTTTGTTATCCTATTGATTTTATGTGTCTTTTTTATATATGTAATAAGTTTTGCCAGGTGTTATAAATGTACTGACTTCCTCCGAAAACTAACTTTGGGATTTATTGATAACCTTTATTGTATATTTAGATTTCATTTTATTAATCTATCTCACTTCCTTTTGCATACATTGCATTAAAACTGTTGTTCTTTTGCCTCTTCTTGAAGCAAGTATTTCTTTTTAACATATGCATTTCACTCTGCAAATATTCTCATCTGTACTTTATTTGCAACATACTTTTTTTTCAAAATTTATTTATGCATACAGAACTGGGGTATAGGCCAGAGATGCAGGGGCAGTGAGGGATTCATCAGAGACAGAGTGGGGAGCAGAACAATTCGACTGATGAAGTACACTATTGAGGAGAGCAGCAGGAGGTCAGGAGAGGTCTGCCATGCCATGTGGATCACCTCCGGGCGGGGAGTGAACTCATGCTGAAGTTCACTTTGAAGTTCATGGCTTTAGCTTCTTAGTGCTGTGCTTTAACTGGCTGCACTACTGTGAAGGCCACAACTCACAATTTTTAATGAGTATATATATTAACTTTTTATTTTTCTAGTCACCTGGGTATTTACCAGACCTATCCCTCCTTTATGGACCCAGGACTCCAAGCTTTGCCAGCCAGGCTTTATCATTATACTAAAAGAACTGACAAACTTTTCAATTACTCAGCCATCAGCAATCATTGAAAAAAGGAAGTGGGCTAAATATAGATCTTAATTTTGTTCTTTCCTCCTTTTCTGACCCTTTGACCCCATAATTCCTTGGTAGTTTTGTGGTAACTTCAAACAGAGTGCTACATATTTTGCTGAATATTTCCAAATGCTCTCATATGGAAGTTTGATTAAAACTCTCTAATCTAAAATTGCCAGAAGCGCAACTTATATTGACATTTGGTTCCTGTGAAGGTAATGATATCAAGAATGTGCAATTACAATGATGTTTTTAAAAAGTTAGTAGGTTCTGGAAAAAAAAAAAGTTAGTAGGTTCTGAAAGTAAAGTAGCATTTTGTATAAAAAAATTCTTAGTGCTATCAAATAATGCCCAGAAGGTGAAAAAAAAATTATGAAATTTGTCATGAAGAATTTAAGTATAAAATTTGACTTGGGATCAGTAAAAAAAAATATTAACTGTTCAGAATAACATCTTTAAATGTAGAAAAATGTTACTTTTTTCACCAACTTGTTGAGCAGATTATGACTTATACAAATAATAATTATTTTTATTCTGGAAGCTTAAGGTAATCCATTAAGCTAACAAACCCAAAATTATAAAATTGCCATGTTTTTTCACTTGAGCACATTAAATATTTTTTTTTATTCAGGAGAATTCAATAGTCTTGGATCTACCTTTGGATTATGCTGCCTTCAGTTTTGTCTTTTTGTTAAATTTGACAAGAAGTTTATAATGAGATAAATTAGAATTGTTTAAAGGATAGAATTCCAAACTATTCCCTGCCTATGCCATAATTGATACTTACGAAATTTCAAACAAGTTATTTGCTACTTTAAGATGCTTAAAATGTAGTTGTCCATATAGTAACTCACTTCAATGCCAAGAAGCTTCTGGAATGAAAGAAATGATATAATAATCCTTCTCACTTAAATAGTTTGATTCATGATGGGAAAATTCTTATAGAGTAAGATAAAGATGATAGATAATAATTAATTACTCTAATAGCTTGAAAGTTACTAAATGAACTCTAGGTAATTCATAAGAATGTCTCTTTACATATCATTAAGCAATTTACCTTTTTTATTGTTTTGTCATCAGCCACAATAGTTTAATCAAGCAGTGATACAACCGATTACTTCTCTGTAAATATATTTAATATTCATTCATTTTCATGTGCATAATAATTACTTTGTCTAACATATTTTTTTTCTTTTCTAATTTAAAAAAAAAAAATTTACTTTCCAAATGACACTTTAGCAATCAGAAAGAAATTGTTCATTTGTTGTTTGTTGCGCATAACAAGCCACACATGAATCTGTATTTTAGACGTTGAAAGCTATTACAGTGCCTATTTACATCTCAAGCATCCTCCAAACCAAGTGATCAGATCATTCAGTTCAGCTCTTCTGAGTACCATTGGCTTGATCCTGGAGCTCATTGTTAGCTAAGTCATTCCTTTCTGTTTATGAAATGTTTTGGCAAAGTTTCTCCATAGCAACTAAAAAGACTTGGAACAGATTTGCAAAAGTGCTCCATTTCCTCCCTCTTTACTGGTTCCATGGTGATTGAAAAACCAAAAGAATGATTGTAGCCTTCATATACATCATAAAAATGTCCCTGAATTCACATCTTCTTACTCCAACTTCAAGTCACCTGGCATTCATTTCATCTTAATGGGGTCAGATCTTTCCTCTAAACTTGGACTTCACAATCTCCACTGCAGGATTTCAAGCAATCACAATCTTTTTTAGGGGATATAATATAAACAGAATTGCATTCAAAGTAGTATGTGGAGGCTAAGCTAACTCTTTCTTACTACTAGTTATTGTACAAATTTTGTTTTACTTGGGTGTTTAATTCTTTCCCAGTTTCTTCTGGCCTCCCATGTTTGATCTTTCCATTAGATTTCTTTGTTGCATTCTGAAGCTACTGTGATGTGAAGTCACTATATGGCAAGCTTACATTGTATCTGGTTCTGATTTCAGCAAATATGTTTCCTATATAAGCTTCCCTTTTTATAAAACAGTGAATTTATTTATGTTCTTCTGTGTGCTGTGCAAGAAAAGATAGATAAATAGAAAAGGAGGGGGAAAGGACCCCAATTACTTGCAAAATAGAAAATATTCCTCCAGTTCTGTTCATAGCTCTAATAAATCCACCTTAAGGTCTTAGTTCCGTTCACCTTAAATTATTTATTTTCTATACCTACATATTTAGGGAGTCGTCAAATAGAGTTCTCCCAGTCCTCTGAACCTTTGCATATTAATGCCCTGTGCCTGAGACTCAAACTCTCATCTCCACTCACTCAATCTGCCTGCCATCCATCTGAGGGAATGAAGGAAGTAACACAGGCCTGAGCGGAACCCGAGTTCTCTGACCCTAACACATCCAACTGTTATGTATGAACTTGGACATTATTTCCTTGAGATCTCTCCCCAAAGTAAGGAAAATCCCCATATTATCAACATCATAGAATTCAGCCCTTCTTCTTTTCAGCACTTTGCACAAATTCATAAACAGACTCATAAAGTTCATAAGAATATTACCTTCCATGTGCACCACTGTCCATTAAGGTGATCCCCCATTTCCCAGGTCTCCAAAAGGGGAGAGATTGTGTTGATCACAGAGAGTTCAGCACCACTGACGCATGATGTTGTTTCATGTCTCCTGAAACAACCATTAGTACTCGCCAAGCCCTGGGGGACAACTATAATCAATAACCAAAATCTGTGGAAAATATGAATGCATGAATTACTAGAAAATGTTATGAAATTTTTTGAGCTGATATAATGTGTGTGAATATTCCTTGCTATGCTACACATTCAGATTCAGACGAGTCTTTCTTCCCCCATGCCAGCTCAGGTATCACCTTTAAGGCTCCTTGTTCTAGCCCGTAATCAGTCGCAGATAACCAGCCCTTTCTTTCCCTCCTTGATTACTGGCAACTTTTAATCCCTCTGTTCTAGAATTATCACCTTATTTCAAATGGATATAAAGTTAATGATTCTCATGACTTCAGAAACTGGATGTTATAGAGTTTCTGTAAAAAGATAGGCATCGAAATTTCTTATAAGCCTTTTTTTTTTAAGACTATTTATGCATACAGAGGGACCAGTGGGCGGGTCAGGAGAGGTCTGCCACGCCATGTGGGTCATCTCTGGAGTGGGCATTGAACTCATGCTGAAGTGACGTTAGCTTCTTAGTGCTGCACTTTAACCCACTGCACCATCAGGGAGGGCCCTCTTATAAGCCTTTTAAGTATTTGTATAAGTACCCTGTGGTTGCTATAACAAGAGACTACATAGCAGCATAAACCAACACAAGTTTATGATCTTACAGTTCAGATGTCAGAAGTCTGAAATCAGTTACACTAGACAAAATCAGGGTCATAATCAGATCCATCAGGGGCCTTGAAGGGTGATTCCTTTCATTTTTCCTTTTCCAGATTCTGGAGTTTTCCTGAAATCCTTGACTGTTGGTCCTGCATCACTTGTCATTCCCATTGATATATCTTTTCTCTCGATCTGATATGCTGACATCCCTGCCTTCCTCTCACCATTGGACCCTTGGAAGTTACCATACCCAGGGTAATCTCCCCATCTCAATATCCTTAATTTTACCATATATGCAAAAATCCCTCCACCAATCTAGGTCACATGTTCACAGTTTCCAGGGACTAACACTTAGTAATTATTTTGGCTACACCAGTATTTCTAAAGAGCTAACAACATTTTAACACATTGAAAAAATCTCATGTGTAAATTTAAAAATTTGACTAATCACTCAGAATCTAATATAGTTACTATAAAAATCCACTAAAAGCAAACTACTTGTCAGTGGTAACAGGGGTAGTTTGGCACATTCCTGAACTTATCTTATTGGTTGATGATGTGAAAAATAAGCTCAACTAAATCCAGAGGAAATGATTTTGTTTAGTAGCTTAATTTATGCAATATCTATATTTGCCTCTAGTTCATTTTTCCTGCTTCTTCATGTTTTGCTTAGCAAATTTTCTACTAAGAGTAAAAGTTATGTATTTAATCAGAGAAAGACAATGTGGCAAACTCCAAGCAATAATGGCAAAAGTAGAAAAGTAAAAACTAATAATGAGTCAGAAAATCTCACCCCGCAAATCATCTAGGGCCATGTTAAATCTGACCTCCTCCCTGAAACCTTCACAAAGTTCAACCACAACATCAAACACATCATCTCACTATTTATGACTGAAATTTAACACCATTTTTTCCTGTATTACCCTACCATTTGGTGTAATCTTTTTCTATATAAATTGAAGTAGCATTCTATTACTCCTACAGCAGGATCAGCTTATATTCAGATGCATATCATGCAGTTCTACTGATTATGAAACCCTGCAAGACAGAGAATGCATTTTGTTCATATATAACCACTTGATCTCACACTCATCCTGAGTTTGACACAATGCTCCGATACATAATCATTAAACTATGGATAAGAGGTGTAAGCGATGTACTTTATACTTGTATATTCACATTAAAATCATAAGCTGTGCAGGCCCTCACTGGTGACGCAGCCGGTTAAAGCACTGCGGTGGGAAGCTTAAGCCACTTCCGCATGAGTTCAATTCCCGCCTGCCCCGGAGGTGACCACATGGCGTGGCAGACCTCTCCTGACCTGCCCGCTGTTCCCTTCAGCAGTGTACTTCGTCGATCTTTCTGTTCTGCTCCCCGCTCTGTCCCTGGTGAATCCTCTCACCCTCCCCATCTCTGGCCTGTACCCCAGTTCTGTATGAATAAATAAATAAATCTTAAAAAAAAAAAAAAAGGAAATCATAAGCTGTGCAAACCTATGTCCCTTAATGTAAGAAATGAGATTTTGCCTGTGCTGACAACTCTCTTCATTTAATGATTTGTTTTGATCGTTGCCCTTGTTAGGGGACCTTAATTCATTAAAAGGGTACTTGTGTGTTTCCTTATAAATAGCCTTGGGACAAAATAGTAAATCGAAGCAATTTATTACCCTGCCAAGCTAAGAAATCATTACATATGGCACAGTGAAAAAAACACTAATTAGACATAATTGAGAAAAATTAAGAGTACAAATGATCAAGTATTTAAAGAAATTGAGTCTTCTGACTTTAAAGATGGAGGCAATCTTCAGTTTATCCTACTAATGTGCCTCCAAGTGACAAACCTACTGGTCTTGTTGAATAAAGAAGGAAAATTAGTCTTCTGAGCATATTATTTGTTTGGGTTCAAATTAAAGCTGTTAAAATACAGTATGTTTTCCAGGTGCCAGGCCTTCTGGGGTTTTGAAGATGTGCTGTTTCCCATTCCAGCCCTTGCTCTCTCCCCAGGAAACGTTTCAGCTGGCCTCCAGGTTGTCCACACTATGGTTCCTGCCCTCACCTAAGTGTCATCTGTTCATACTTGCCTCTATGCTCCTCATCCCCCGCAATCCCAGTCTGTGGGTGGGGTGGGGTGGGGTGTTTCTACCGTGACAAGACTGTTACCACACCCGCACTGAGTGCAAAGAACACTTCAGATGCATTGTCTTGTTGAATCTATTCATCAAGCCTGACAAGTAGACACAATTTCCTATACCTTGTAGGACAGGACACTAAGACTCTGGGATGTTAACAATAAATTGAGGGACTTCGATAACAGGGCTTGGAATAACTACAGTTCTGTCTGGCTTCCAATCCCAGCTTTCAACCTCTAAGAGGTTCCTTTATCTGCTCCTGCATCCACTTCAAAGTCTCCCCTCGTGGGTCCTCCCTGGTGGCTCAGCGGGTTAAAGCACAGCACTAAGAAGCTAAAGCCACTTCCACGTGAGTTCAATCCCAGCCCCAGAGGTGACCCACATAAGACGGCAGACCTCTCCTGACCTGCCTGCTGCTCCGCTCAGCAGTGTACTTCGTCAGTTGGCCTGTTCTGATCCCCACTCTGTCTCTGGTAAATCCTCTCACCAACCCTGCACCTCTGGCCTGTACCCCAGTTCTGTATGCACAAATAAATAAATCTTAAAAAAAATAAAAGTCTCCCCTCGTAAGCCTTTTCAGAACTTTCACAGGTACTTGGCTATACTCTCTTCTCTTTTCTCCCAATAACCAGAAAGACCTTCTGTTCTGGCACAACCTGAAGCACATCTGAACAGAAATAAGCCCTATGAAGACCACACTCAACAAGGGTGATGCTCCTGTGATTTTTCTCACTCTGCTGAAATTGTTGAGTCAGCAAAGCTCCTGCAGCTCCCCATGCTTCGCACCCGAAAAGGTTCCTTTCTTGGGGGTTTATGAAATCATGATTAATGGAAGAATTAATGGAAGGATGATTAATGGTAAGACAATGTTCTCCCAGATAAAATTTGGTGAATTTAGTAGTAATTATACATCAGAAGCTCTAAATGACATCTGCTGGGGGTTGTAGTAAACTTCTTTATTTTTTCCTCATGACAAGATTAGTGAAATACCTATATGCATTAACAATATTAAAAATGGCAACTCTGGCCGTGTTCTGTGCATGGTTTTAGCAGCTAACCCCTCTGCACTGGTGAGGAGCTGAGTCTTGCTTTCTCCCAGACAGTAGAGCAGGGACTCATCTACCAGGCTGTTTGCTGGAGGAATGGCTTCCTGATGGAACGGCCTTCATTTACACTGAGGAGGGCATTTGTCGGGATCACAGGTGTCATGCCATTTGACTAAAAAAAAAATAATAATAAACACTGCCCAGTCTCCCTGGTATCCTTAAGTCAGGGTATTGCTTATAACTATTTTACTCCCAGTTTTGTGAGGACTATAGTAGAAATAACGTTAGTATACCTCTATTTCTAAACTACTGACATATGGGCAAGGCTGGATTCTTATTTCCTTTACATTCACCAGTGTTGAGGATTATAGCAGAAACTTTACAGAATTTCTGAATCAACAAATGAATGATGTGAATGAGTAAAATTATTGAAGAAGATGAGGAAGACATTGGCATCTATGTGCAGCAGAATTTTTCCCCATATTTTAACCCCACACATCTCAAAAAGGAAAGGTGAGGGTTATTATAAAATAGAGGCAAACATTTTGTCAGACTATCTGAAATTTACTCTGATACTTTTTTTAAAACTCTTTAAAATGTACAAGTGTCCTATTATTACTACTAGGGACATGCAAATAAAAATCACAATGAGAACTATCTCACATGTTAGAATGATTATTATCAAAAAGACAAGCAATAACAAGTATTGGTGAGGTCATGGGGAAAATACAACTTTCATACACAATAAGTGGAAATGTAAAATGATGTAGGCACTATGGAAAGTAGTATAGCAGTCCTTCAAAAAGTAAAAACTATTATCCACCAATCCCACTTCTGATTCTATATAAAGTATGTTAAAATGCTAATGCAAATGATATAGCCAATCCTATGTTCACTGCAGCACTATTCAAAATATCAAGATAATGGAAAATCTAAGTGTCTAACAGTTAGTGATAGGTAAAGAAATAATAGTGCATTTATGCAGTATGAACTACTATTAAAAAAAAGAGAGATCACAAATGTTGGTGAGGATGTGGAGAAGAAGGAACTCTCCCTCACTGCTGATGGGAATGCAAACTAGTACAACCACTATGGAAAACTGTTTGGGGGTTCCTCAAACTGCTAAACATGGACCTTCCCTATGACCCAGCAATCCCACTCCTAGGTTGCTTTATTTACAATTGGAAAGACATGGAATCAACCCAAATGCCCAAAAGTAGATGACTGGATTAAAAAGATGTGGTACATATACACAGTAGAATATTACTCAGCGACCAAAAAAAAAAATAAAGACATGCTTTTGCAGAACATGGATGGAGCTGGGAAAGATGATGTTTAGTGAAATAAGCCAGAAAGAAAAGGAAAAATACTGAATGGTTTCACTCATAGCAGGAGTATAACGGACAAGGCAAGAAAATAATAATAATGATGAATAGCTATATACCAGAGACATTTTATGGGGGTGGAGTGGGGGGGTGGGATCAAAAACAGTGGGGGGGAGGGAAATGCACTGGGCTATGGTTATGGCACATGGGTGATTTGGTGATGGGAAGCCCATGAGGATTACAACTGAGATGGGAAAAGGCACAAAATGATGTAAAAATAAACTATTATATTAGTTTAAAAAATGAGATCAAATCATACTATTAGCACAAAATGAATGGAACTCTAGGGAAATAACAAGTCAGAAAGAGAAAGACATGTACTGTATGATTTCATTCATTTGTGCAATATAAAAAACAAACTATACGTCAAAACAAAAACAAGCCCTATATTAGACAAGAGATGGTGGTGTGGTTACCAGAATAGAAAGGGATGAGGATGAGTGGAACAGATAGAGGGGTCGGGGAAATAGGCAGTAACGGACAGATTAGGGTGCATAGGAAAGGTACTCAGCCCTTTTTACAGCCATACTCCATTCAATTTGATTTGCACCAAAATCTCAGACCTCTGTACTAGATGTAAGATCCTGCTTGTTACAATCATTGGACAAAGCTGGAAAGACTTGCTTAGTCCAATAAGATCAGTACAGGTTATGTCAAGGAAATAAGTTCCTCCTTTTCAGAGACTTGGAAAAGAGTCATGCCAATGGAAGAAGTAGAGAGCAAACAGGAATTCTGGTTTGGCAACTATTGCAAGTGGAAGCCTACAAAGGAAAAAGCCAATTCACATGTATAATACAAATTCATGTAGCCACCTAAATGTCCTTCCACAGTGAAAGACTGAAAAAACTTTGGTCTCTCTGTGCAGTGGATAATAAAAAAGATAAGCTACTGATCTACTCAACAACATAGGTGAATCCCAGAGAAATTTGAAAGAAGTCACTCTCAAAAGATAACATATTACATAGCTGTATTTATACAACATTCTCAAAAAGACAAACAACAAAAGGCAAAAAGACAAATAACAGGAACTGATGGAGTATAGATCAGAGATTGCCAGTGTATGGGTGGGGGAGGGCTTGACTTTGAAATATCAGCATGAAAGAACTTATTTTGGGATGGCACTATCACATATGTCTGCACATGTGTTAAAACTTACAGACCTGCACACAGGCAAAAAGAAAAGTCCAAAAGTATACAGCTTAAAAAATAAATTTCATTTCTCCCCAAAATATGCAAGGGCAAAGATACAAGGGATGATAGATGAGTCAATAAATATGTAAGTATACTGCAACTACATTATGTGGCACTTGAAAGGTAATACAGGAAGAAAAAAAAAAAAACTAAAACCAAGGAAGTAAACTACCCCTGCCATCACTGGTAAAACATGGACTATCTTAAAGATGGAGTAAGGTATATTGTTTGCTTGGGTTCTTTGGTTATAAAAAAATGTTGTTATAATAAAAGACATTGCTGTGTTTTTTTAAAAAAAATATGTGTTTTGATGAGTGTTTCAAAAACAGCTAAAACCTCTCCAAAGTTCAATGCAAAAAGAGCTCAATAAAATCAGAAAATTTAGACAGTGGTCTCAGGTTGAAAGAATTGTGGAATCAGACCTATCCTAGTTCAACAGTAGAAAAACAGGTGATAGAAGACTGTACTGAAAATTCCCAGAAATTTTCCAGCTTATACCAAATTGATTTGACAGTGCTAATTACTGATGAGTGAGAAAAACATTCTCTTGATGTTGTAAAAATGATCTTAATAACCAAGACATTACATTTTGTGTCTTAAGCACAAAATTGTATAACACCCTTTTAATCAGTTTATTCCCTCTGGAGGGTAAAATCAGTGTGGACTTTATTGAAATGAAAACATCTCTTTTGGATTCATCTAAAAGATTTACACAAAAAGTCAAATTTAGCTGGTGACCCCATCTGAAATAGGAAACACAAAATTCTGCAGATTAAAGACACTAAAAGAACAGCTTGCTCTCTCCCCCATAGCAGTTAAATTTTTCTGTTCATCACGGTTCAAGCCTATATTTTCAGATCCAAGCATATATCTTGCTGAGTCTTAATTCAAAATAGCATATGGCAGGTGGCTCTGGGAACTGCCTAGAGAAAAACATCTCTCCTGATGGCGTGCTAACCCAGCCCCTTTCAAAGGCTCCAGCTCAGATTACTCTGAAAAACATTTCTCCTGCCAACAGAGAAATTTAATGGAGTTTATATATTCTTTTCATTACCTGCTATCTACTGCACTTTTCAGAGTATTTTTGTCTTCTATTGCCATAAGTTTTTTAATTTGACTCATAAAATCAAGAGAGTATTTCATGCTATATGATAATGAATCTTATTTTCCTCTCCTTGTATTTCCTCATATAGAAATGTGCACACACTGCAGGATGTGATATGTGCATTTTAGTACATACAACTTAAAAAGAGCTAATAGGATTCTCATACTCGGCCTCGGTCATTCTTGGTATTCTGAGGCATCCTTTCTTGGGTAGAACGTTTCACCTTCATAACATTTTTATAAACTTATGATAGTTTTACTAGCATGTGTATTTTTGTTGAATTGGGATTTTTTTTGAATTGGTATTTTTTTAATAGCTATATTGAGGAATTATTTGCATGGCATAAAATTCACTCATTTTGAATGTACTGTACTGGGTTTGTATTAGATTTCTATTGTTACCATTTAAAAATATGCCTATTTTAAGGTCCATTCTTTAATAGTTTCTGCAAAGACATTTTTGTCATGCAATGTAGCATTCACAATTGGCAGGGACTTCTTTGGGGGACCATTTGACCCACTGCAGTTTTATTTCATCCATTTCTCCAAAGAGCTGAAATAACCTTGAATGTGGACCATTCCATCAACAAAGTTTTCTTAAGAATTTTGGCATTTAAATTCCACTCCTAGGAATCAGCCCAAAGGACACAAAAACATTAATTCAAAAAGACACTTGCATGCTTATGTTCATTGCAGCACTATTTACAAGAGCTCAAATCGGGAAACAGCCTCACTATCCAAAACCAGATGGCTGGAACAAGAAGATGTGGTAATACACATGGAATGCTACTCAGCAATCAAAAAAGATAAACATGCTGTTTGCAGCAACACGGATGGAGCTGGAAGGGAGCAGGCTCAATGAAATAAGTCTAAAGTAAAAAGAAAAATACTGGATGGTGTCACTGACAGAAGGAACACAGGGAAACCACATAAAGGATCGGGGGGGGGGAAATACAAAAAATCAGCAGGAAAACTATAAATCAGAGATATTCACCAGAGGAGAGGGAGAAAGAGGGTTCCTAATGGGAGGAAAAAGAACAAGAGTCTATGGGATGGTTCATGGGTTTCTTGGTAGTAAGAACTTTATGGGGACAACACGTGAGAGGTGAAACCAAATATGGTACAAAAATGAACAATGGTGTAAAAATCAATGAATAATTTTGGCATTTTATTCAAAAGGAAAAAAATAAGAATCTGAATTTTCAGCCTCCTTTCATGTCAAGTTCTTTCAGACACATCCTCTGATTTGACCAAGCACCCATGGCAGATGGCATGTTGTCTCTACTATAGAAACAAAATAAGGGGACTCAGAGGCTAAATAAATTGCCCCAGTTTCACACTGTTGGGAGAGGAGCCAGGATTATTTACTATTGTTGCTATTATTATTGTCAATACTATACACATACATTGTGGCAACTTGGTCTACAATACTTTTAAACTTGAATTTTCTCTATAATCCAAATTCTGTCAAGCTGACGCAAAAGATGGGCATACTCTCGCAATCATTTTCTGAATCATACTTTTACTTCCCATCAAGACGGTCCTAAAGATATATGTACTTTCTTCCCTTCATTCAGCAAACATTTACCAAGTTATGTTTACCTGTCAGCTACTCTTTCAAAGCACTGGGCAGCAGTGGGAAAGTATCCCTGGCCTCACAAAGCTCACATTCTCAAGTTTGAGAAGGGTAATATCCTCATAAATAAGGAAACTACATGATATCCCTAAAAAAAAATTGACAAAATACTCCTGAGAACAACAAAATGAGCTATGAGGCAGGGTTAGGACCAAGATGGGGTTGGAAAAGGAATGAGGACTTTAAAAAGTTTTCCTTCTTCTGATAGAAATTTATTGAAAATTTTTCTGAACAGCAAAATATTTAAAGAACCCTCCCCTTGTTCATCCCAATTCAGCTGCCTACTAGAAACATATGGAATTTAAAAAAGTGTTTGTTTTGTTCTCCCCTGCTCTGATCGAAACACTGAATATAGAAGAGTATCTGAATTGTACTCAATTCTTGGGTTAATGGTTATATATATACTTTAGAAATTAAAACTCAACTCTCAGCTTCCCAAAATGGGTAACAGAAGAAAAGAAGTGATCAGAAAGGAATTGATGGAGGCTTTTTCAACCGTCAAATGATAATAGCTCATTGATGACAAACTTTTCAGAGATTCTGGATTTGAGTCTCAAATACAACATGCATTTCAAGGAGAACCAGCAGGAAATGCTCAGATACACGAACAAAATAGAATCTGGGGAAGGCACTGAGTTAAGAATCCTAAGACATTGTCTAATGCCGTTTTCCTTTAATAAGCCAGGAGTGTAGCAACCTAAAAGCCTCAGCTGTGATCACACGGGGATGTTTTTACGGAATTGGCGCATTCAGTTTGCACGGAATGACTGACAGCTGGCATCCTCTGGTTCGCTGTATGAAGGGAGCAGCTCACGCGCCAGCTTCTCGGAGTTGAAGTGGAGCGTGACAAAAGTATTCCTTGCTAGGTGGAGTTTCTCCGTGAAAACTCCTTTAGAAAAAAAAAAGGTTTTTTGGCTTCCTCTTCAGGGATTGTTGGAAGGACAACCACCCTATCTCCATCCCTCTCATCAAGTAGAGCGTCAACCCCCTCTTCCACTGTCAGCTGCAGAGATACAACTACGATGAGAATGTAGGTCTTGCCAGCCGTAGCTGAGTAGAGGATGGGCGGCTTCTGTTACTTGTCAGGACCAAAAATAAACAACGCACAAACTGAAAATGAATATTCAGCCCACCTTTTTCTTCCTTCTCTGCGGAGTCCTGCCGCCCAACAGATGCCAGGGCCCCAAAGCTTATCATCAAAGATGGAGCAATGTAAATTTTCTGTGGCTCCTCACCATTGTAAGCACTAAAATCCTTGCTCCAGGCAAGATGGTTCTCATGTTGTCTTTTGACATGGCAATCAACACAGCCCTCCTCCCTGGCTAATTCTGGTATCTGCTTTGTAGCTCTATGTCTGTGAGTCTCCCTGATAGTCATGGAAACAACACAGCAAGCGGTGTAACAGGCCTCAAAGTTGGGAGCCTTGTCCCTAAGAAGGAGCCCTTTGGGCTTGGCAGGCACAGTGACTCGAAGGAAAAGGAGGCACAGCTGCAACCACGCAGGTTTAGCGGCGTGGTGAGTGCCTCTAGCCTCAGCTGATCACTTCCAGTTTCTGCCACTGCAGGAAATATCTCCTACCTTACTTGCCCCATCCTTTAGAGCAAAGCAAGGGAATAGCTCAAGAATTACGGTTAGCTACTAACTCACTTAGGAGTGTCAAAATTGCAATAGTCTGTTTTGGAAAGGAGGAGAAAAAGGAAAGCAGAGAGGAAAGTTGAAATGAAAGAGGAAAAGAGAAGAACAAAAGATCAAAGATTCAATTTCCATTATGGTTTCCCCTTGCAACTTAACTTTGCCCAAAGCCAAGAAAGAAAATGCCTACGTCTTATCTCAGACACATTAAGATTATGCTGTTTATTTCTTTGAATGCCAAGGTTCATATCTTTTTTTAATATTATTTTTATTCAAAGATCCAGTGAGGGAAGTTCCCTTGACTTGTTTCTGTCTTTATTCCTTTTTCTTTTAATAATAGCTCAAGAATCCAGCCATACTCTGCCCAAATCCATTGGTTTTTATTCAAAACTGAACTATTTCTGTGATAAAAGGCTATACCCTACCTAGTTTAACTACATAATTATGTCTCACAAGCAGTGACAGAAATCTCAAAGTTTTATTTGACCAATTTTCTTTGTGTTTGGAATAAGTTCCATATATATATATATATATATACAGTTTTGAAGCCACACATCTATAAGGGCACTTAATGTTTCAAATTTAAGTTCTAGCATGGAGCACAGCTCCAAGCACTTATTGTTTGGAGCTTCAGGACATGGCTGACACCATCTGAAGTGAGGTAGCCAGGTACTTGTGGACTTAGAAACTCTCTGCTTTTCCTCCAGCACCTGTTTGTTAAATGACCCCCACTGTCATTGTACCCTGAGCCTGAGTGGCTTTGCATTAGAGGGTGCTGTGAAATCCCATAGACATGACTGTCTACCTTGGCAGGGTTCTATGACCCAGCAGAGCATTGCTTCAGTAAGTCCCCAATGAGACTGTGGATGATTAAAGAGGATTACAGTAAAAAGGAAAATTAACTACAACTGCAGAAGACAATTATCTGCCCAGCCTTTAGATTCCTTAGCAATACCAAGTGTTAGAGAAACCTTTTGTCTTCTTTGAGGGGACGTTTGTATAGAGTTCCAGGACTTGCAGGAATAAAACAAGCAATGAACAGTAGGCATTTACATACGGGGCCAGACATAAGAAATAAAGCAAAGGCGTAATGATTATTCTCAAATATGACATAAACCTAATTAGCTCTGTCCACGTCTAGGCAGAGATAGTTTATTTAGGGGCCTTTTCACGGAGAAAGGACAGGGGCTCCTCAGGGCAGTAAGAAAGAACAAAGATGATAAACATCCATTTCAAGACTTCCATGTCATGTGTGTTTGATTTTTTATGATTGATGTTTGGCTTAGAGAGGAAAAGCACTCATGTGCTTGATCGGGTGAACTGGTGCTTATTAACTGTATAGGATATGCCCTGTCCTCCAGGCTAGCCCCAGAAGAGCCACCCAGGGAGAAGGCTGAGTAGCATCCACGAAGATGAAGACCGCTTTAACTTTGCTTTCACGTAGGAACACCAAACAGTGGTTTGCACTGCATGAATCATACGTGTCCCAACAGCTCTCTTTAAAAGTAATGTTCTTGGAACAAGCTAAATGTATCTTTTCATCAGAGTTCTGTTGGTGATGGGAGGCTGGTTTACAAATGTAAATGCAGGATTTAGTCATCCTGAATTGGTTGAACAAATTATTACAAAACCTTTCATCTATCTCCTAATATCATTTCTGTAACAAGGTAACAAGGCTAAACAGAATCATTTAAATTTTTGGCATTACAAACAATAGGTTATTTTTACAAAAATGGGAAAACTGTTTTCAAAGACATTTTTATCTCATGCACAGGGAAGCTGAAAAATGGATGTGAGTTGAATTTGACAAAAAAAAAAAAACAAAGACACAGAACCAGAAAGGAGAGACCGGTATCTTGAAATGGTATGTAGTATGACTTCCGTGGAGCGAGGAAGGGTATTTGTTCCTGCTATGTGTTACGCAGGAAAAGAGGCCCTAAACCACCATCTGGAATGGGTCTGTTCTCTGTTCCACTGGAATGTGATGCTTCCCCATCTAAGGTGACTTCCTCTGTCCAGAACTCACATGCCAAGTACATCAGGATGCCCCAAATTTTTGCAAGAGCTTTAAAAAACTCTCAACATTTCTTACTTCTCTTCTCACATCTTTATCTATTACCTCACCATTCAAAAATATTTAGATTAAAAATCATAAGTAAAAGAGTGACAGGATATAAGGGGGGAGCCCAGGTGAGTAAGTGATTTCTTTTCCCTGTAACACCCTAAGACAGATAGGTATTGAGAGTTGACTTTTCACACACCCCAAACTTGATCCCAAGATTTAATGGGTCCTCATTGTTTATAAAATGATTTTCTTAAATCATTTTAATCACATCAATAATTCCTTCAAAAATATTTTTATTTTGTGCCTTAGAAATATGTTCAAAAGATCACAAATTATAAGTATTTTGAATGATATGTACAAACAGAACATTACAGGGAAGGCCAGTGTTGCCCAATTACAACAACAAAATGATACCATCCTTCTGTTATATGAGCCTCTCCAGAAAGCTCTAAGGTAGAAAATTCCCAAAGATTCCAGGACTGTGTTCTGAAAAGACTTAACAAAAGGGTGCCCTAAGATTCACTATTTCCTTCATAAATCAAGACACAACACAATTGTCTTTCTGATTTATTTCTTTTTATCTTTCATGGAGTTTTTTGGGCAATACATTTATATCCAATATACCAAAAGTGAACTTAAGATATATGTGCAGTTAGATATTTATTTTAATTATTGAATAAACATTCTTTGAAATATAAAAGAAATAATTCCTTCTCCATCGTCAGGGATGCCACAGTTTGGCGCCAATCCCCAAGACCATTTTTCTAACTCTTACACCATTTCTATGATCCACTGGCAGGGAACTGATTCCAGATGGGGGTGTGGGGGGCTGGGAAGTACAGACCCTGCATACCCTCCTCTCCGGAGCCCTCTCCTGCTACACTTTCTTTTTTGCCACTCACTCCCCACTTTCCCACACCTTCAAGCTGACCTTCAGTTCCATCTGCTCCCTAACTTGAGTGCTTCCAACTGTCACAGCAGATATGACAGTGCAATTCACTTAGAGTTTAGTTATTACATCCCATTATATCATCTGTTTTATTGTGAGTGTCTGGAGGAACTGAGCAGGGTATTTTCACTCTGTCGCCATTTTGCTGGACTTCAACATCCTTTTTATTTTTCAATTACCTAACAAAGGCATTCCAATGAAAGCTTTTATTTTATGCAAAACAGATAGACAAATATGCTCTTTATTGATAAAAATCCACGAGCTCCTGAAAGATTTTATTTTTGGTCAAGATATGTCAAAATAATCATGACCACATTGCTATTATGGACACACATAAATACACCTTTTACTTTAAAAGATTGTATATCCTTTAACTGCAGACACACTTTAAAAAAAAATTAGTCATTTTTCCAGGTTTGTAGTATTTTTTCTTCTATTGAGTCTTCAGACATTTGTTGCAGTAATTTGTTCCCCATAATCTATAAACAAAAGAAAATAGGAAAGAGAAATGTATATGATACGATAATTAGGAATCAGTCTGTGTGTTACAGTAAAACCAAAATTACAGTGATTTAAACAAGTAAGGGCTTCTTTCCTTCTCATGTAAAATAAGAGCTGTAATTAGAATTTGTAGGAAACTTTATAATTTCTTCAGTTCTCTACCTGCTTCTATCTTTTTCCCTCTTCTTGGCACATTTCAGGGTCAAAAGTATTTACTAAAATTCCAGATATCCCATACTTTCCAAACCACAGAAAGTATCAAATGGAGACAGGGAGGGTAGGAAAAGAACACTTAGTCCATTTAATTATTTCCTTTAATGGAATTTTTCCAGAAAATCCCATGTAACACTTTCATTACCCCACCCAGTACTTATATTCCTATTAAAATTCTTTTTTCTGGGCAGGCAAATTTATGTTATTAATGCAACTCTATTTAATCTCAAATAAATGTCTATAGTATAAATTAAAGGGATATGAATATTGATTTGAACTTTATCAATCTTTATATAATTTATTAATTACAAGATTTTCTTTGAAATACAAATACATAATTTGAGAAACTATCCCCATGATAATTATTATTTCATAACCTCTTTAAATTTAAGAGGTTTAAGATTTTTTATTTATTCATTTTTTTTAAGATTTATTTATTTATTCATACAGAACTGGGGTACAGGCCAGAGATGCAGATGGTAAGAGGATTCACCAGAGACAGAGTGGGGAGCAGACCAGGCCGAATGGAGGAAGTACACTGCTGAGGGGAGCAGCAGGCGGGTCAGGAGGGGTCTGCCGCGCCATGTGGATCTCCTCCAGGGCAGGTGGGGATCGAACTCATGTGGAAGTAACTTAAGCTTCTTGGTGCTGTGCTTTAACTCCCTGCACCATCAGGGAGGGCCCACCTCATTGATTTTCAGCTCTCTCAATTCAATCCTCCCTTACATGACAAATATTATTAGGCACACTTCACTCTCCCGAGACTACTATATATTCCTATAAGACAACTTTAGTGGATTTCAGGTTGAATTATCATTCAAATCTATACATGCTCAAGTTTAGTAAAGGAAATGGGATAGGATATACTGCAGCCTTTGAGACAAAGTATGATGGAGATCAGATGCTCAGAGAAGACCAGCAGTCTCCAAACACAATATGCAGATTGAACATGAACTGACATGAATGCACTTAAATCACAGCGACACAAGTAACTCCCAGATCTGGGGTTTGTCAGCTTAATTACCTTGCCAGTTGTGTAGCCCTTGGATGGAAAGGTGCTCAGCTTCCATTATTTAATGCAGCAGATGGTACATTATAGGTGACAAGATAAGGAATCTTGACAATCAAGAGTGGCATGCTTAGGACATTCTCAGATCAGTATTCGGTAATTAGCAACCCATCAAGACCTTCATTTATCTTCCATGGATATATTCTTGAATTGATATTGCAAAAGGGTTGATTAGGGGTCAAACTTTCTTTAAGCATTGCTGAGGCTAGAGGAAAGATTTCAATCCAATTCTTACATCCTTTATTAAAAATAGCTTATGTTTCAAAATATCAATTTTTACAATCAACTGAACTAGAAAATAAATCATATCCTGTTTCCATAGAGGATATATATAAAATCTATGTATATTTGCAATTTCTTCTACCATATGAACTACTTATGTTTGTAGGTATCATTTTTCCAAAATAACAAGCTAACACTAATGTCTTTTATATAGACTATATACGATATGTGTATATGTGTGCACACACACCCCTATATTTCAATTAAATTATATCTGGGAAATCATTTGAAAGGTGAAAGCTTGCTGAATGTCTCTCATGCCTAATCTGTCTTCCAGCCTGTAATTCACTAAATTCCAATGCTATTCCTGCAAGCATTAAAATTTCCAAGAAATTTTAAAAATAATTTATAGTATGGTGGAGATTGGACAATACACCAGATGAGGACTGCTTTGCCTGACATATACTTTAAAGCTTTTACAACATTATTTCCATTATTATTTTAATTACATTGGGGAAAATAAAATGAATAAGTAGTAAATACTTTTAGTGTAATTTAAAACTATCTCATCAAATAAGTCTTTAAGAATTAGACCAAATAATACCAAAAATACTACTAAGAGTAATATTCTAGAAATATGTATTTCCTAGTGACTATTACTAAATTCTATTACCAAGCATATGTAACTTATTAGTTACTTTTCTTGATAGTTGTTTCCACATTGTTAGTGTTACATTTCTTGTGGTGTGTTAGTTTTATTAAATTTTAGACATTGTTATTGAATTCAAATTTGATCAAGATTTTACCTTAAGGTGCTTAACATGCCTTTTCTATCATATCAGTATAGTCCATCATCAGTTTTAATTAAATAATAAAATGTAAATAAGTTAAACAAATTTAACATCACCCATTACTATGTAAATATTGTTCACTATAGAACCTCAGAACAGATGAGTAGATCAAGAAGTTGTGAATACACAGAATGGAATACTACTCAGCAGTCAAAAAGATAAACTCGCGCCACTTTTGACAACATGAATGGAAATGGAAGGGATTATTCTAAGTGAGCCAAAAGAAGAAAGATAAATACCAGATGGTTTCACTTACATGCGCAATCTAGAGGGGTTCCTATATTGTTTTGCTCTTCCTTCCAGTCAACCCCTGACTGAGCTGGCAGCCTCACCATCTATGTCTCCAAACCTGGACAGCAGCCTTCACCATTTCTCTCTACCACACCCCACTCAGTGAAGTTTGAGCATCTCCTGTTTTTCCTCTTTTCTGGTTTATGTTGTTCTCTGATGTCTGAGCAGGGTTACTTTTACAAACCAGGCCAAAGAACTCTTTTGGTCTTGTGTACCTCTGGCTAATTGGTAACTCTAGATATTTCTCTCAGGAGTAAAGGAGAAAAACTACTATATTGTCATCTTGGTCTTCCAGCATGCCTATTTAGTTTTAATTATCTCTGTTAAATTCTTTCAAGGAAATCCAATGATCTTCAAAGGAAGAGGTTGATATTATTCAGATGTAAATAGTTCATAATAGAATCTTAGCCAGTTTTCCTTCTTTCTCCCTCTTTGATCTCTGACTTGGCTCCAAACTTTTTTGTACACAGAGAAAAAAAATTGGATCCCTCCCAATTCCTTTATCTATGTACCCCAGGCAAAAGTCTTAAAAAATGAACCCTGAGATATTTCATAGACACTATATGAGCACTGTATGTGTCAAGTTAGGAAAAATATTACTCTAGGATCTGTAAAAATTCATTGCATATGTTTCTTTCAGACATAGATCAAGCTGAAGTAGAAAAAATAGACTGAACAGTCTTATAAGCATTAGATGTAAATCAGAGAATAGCTAGTTAATCTTTAAGTGAATTGAAAGATAAGTTCTTACAGAATATTATCTAATAAAATAATTTGATCCTTGGAAGAGAATTTGATTGAATAACATTTTTTTGGTAACTTAAGAAATCTCAATGTCTGCTGCTCCTGTACAGCAAAAGGAACAAATTAAGTCTTTGACTTAGAAAATCAAGTCAATCAGCAGGAACTGAAAAACAAAGTTTGGGGAGTTTTCTTTTTGGTTTGGGGGACATTTTCATTATCATTATGGCTGCATATCTCTGTAAACTTACAAAATTCATTGAATGGTACAATGATTTTATGATATGGAAAGTATAGCTCAATAAAACCCTTAGGAAAAAAGATATCTGTATTTCACAACAAATAATGCTGTAATTACATATCAGACAAAATGTTAACAAAATTGAAATGTAGGAAAGGAAACTCTAAAAATAAACAGTAGAATGGTATATTTGGAGGTCTAGCTAAAAAAAGAAAATTGGGTTTGATTCCAGCTCTTTGCCATCAGTATAGAATTGCAAAGTGGTGTATGGGTAATTATTGTCAAGCTCCTGTGTGGAATGGGATGGCTATTAGTTTCTACCAGATCAGCAGGATTCTTTACTTCTTTGAAGTCCCACTTAGCAAGAATTTGCAAGGTCTAAAATGGAAGATCAGGCTAAGGATTGAAAATGTCTAAATATCAAGATAAATGACTCAAAATTGCAGTTTAAAGCATTAAAAATGTTTTGTATGTAGAGATTTGTAGATATATGCACAAAAATCATCAAAATAGTAAATTGATTGTTAATTGGAAGACCAGTCTTTTTAGATGTGCTACTTATCAATGTCATCCCTAAACCAGTAAAGAAGAATCAGAGCTTCACAGGAAGCAAACAGTGACCAAGGTAAGAATGGAAATTCGGAAAGAACTATAAAGGTAAAGGTAAAGCAGGATAAAGGGGTTATTGATGACTCAAATTGATCTTGATCCCAATACATTTTATATATATGTAAACACACACATATATAATATAAACATATATATATATATATATGCTTGAAAATGAAATAACCAAAAATACAACAACTCTAGGTTTATTAATTCATGTTGAACTCAACACAAACCAGAAACCAAAGCCCCTAATACCTGGAAAAAACTTTCAGAGTCATAAGTAAACCATCCTTGTGGAATGGCCTCAGCAATCTTTCTGATGAGTTACGACCCTGTTTTTCTCTGTTGATTTCAGCCCATTCAAACTTTCATTTTTTATTTTGGGAATCAGTTCTTTCAGCACATGAGAATAACAACCCCTAAACTGTGTGGTGAAGCCTACACAAAAGTACACAAGACTCTCTTTGGCCTTTCATGTGAGACAAGGTGGGACTCTCAGATGTTTCGGCATGTTTCAAAAGAATGAAAAACAGTTGTGATGACAACCTCTTCCCTCTGCCCACCCAAGTGCTTCATGAATACAGTAAGTTCACAGACACCATCCAGGTACAAAACTTACAGATTTTTTTTTCTCCCTAAGCATGTTTGAGAGACATTATTCATAAAATCACAATCAATTTCACTAAAGCTTTGTCATATGTTGGTGTACTTCACTCCACTTCAGTTCCCAGAGCTCCATTTAAAATCATTTTGTTTTTTTTAAATCGGCTTTTGAGCACTACTGAGCTCAGTGCTGTTTCACAAGCATTCCATCCAGTCCTGAGAGGAGATTATGATACAGTGTAGTCTCCAAAATTTGGGTAAAGCATTCAGGATCTTCCTCAACATCCATCAGTCATTATTTATTCAGTGAAGAAGTGGGTGTTGCATATCTGCTCTGTGCAGATTGTGGTTTATGTGCTGGAAATACAAAGACCAACAGAAAAGACAAGGTCATGTCTCTGATAATATCAGGGAGGGCAAAAGTAGACAGTTCAAAAAAAGTAGAGATCATTATCGTTAGGAAAAGCAAAAATGCTGTGGGCATAGAAGAGGGGTTATCTTTACAGTACAAGGTCCAAAAAGGCCAATTTCAGAAGCTAACACTTGGAGATAGATCCAAATGAAATAAGGAAGCAACTACTATAAATCGCTTAGAGAAAATGGTGCCATTCAGGAACACAAAATAAAACACACATATGTAAAAGCCCAAAGACCGTCTAGACCATGAGGGAAAATGACAGATAGCCTATTGCATATGAGAAACTTGGGTTGAATTTTGGATAGTATAGGAGATTACTGAAGGGTTTGGAGCAAAGGGTCTAATTTAAGTTTTAAAAATTAAATTAGCACCATGGTAAAGACACAAGGGATGGGGTGGGGAAGTGTCCTATACTCCCAAAATATAAACACTATTGTAAACCAACATTACCTTGATTAAAAAAAAGTTTTTTTGAAATAAATAAAAAACTAACTCTAGCTGCTATGTGGAAAAACATCTATTAGGCGGGGGGTGGGGGCAAGAAGCAGGAAATGCTATTGATGATGTCTTGAACTAAGGTTTTAGTTGTAAAAATGATGATACATAATTGGACCCAGAGTAAATCTTGAAAGTATAGCAGAATAACCTAAAGTTAGATTGCATGTGAAACATGATCGAAATAGTGCTCCAGAGAGATGTCTAGGTTTTTGACCCGAGCAACTGATTGCCTGGCAATGCCATTTACTGAGAAATAGGTTTAGTTGCCAGGGAAAGCTAAGAGTTCTATTTTTGAACATGTTAAAATTGTGATACCTTTCAAGATATCTAAGAAAAGAGGTCAAATAAGTAGTAGGTGGTTCTCATAATATCTGTGGAATGTGAATAAAGTCAGAATATCTGCCTTTTATAGACACATTGACCTAAGCTCATGCAGAAACATTTGCCAGGGGAAGGTAAATCAAATAAAACTTGGATATACTTATCTTATACCAGCTTAAGGGAAAAAACATCAACCCATCAATATTTTGTTTTATTTCCTCTATCCACATGAAGTGCACATACAAAAAAATAAATGATATTATCAGGATACATTTTATCTTTTCCTGGAAAATGGGTTCCAGTGGTTTCCTTTCTTCTCCACATGTCTAAATCTTACTTGTCTTTAAACATAAAATCGAGTTTTGTACAGGATTCACCCTACCCTAGGGAGTTCCTGCTTAATTCAGTCCTCATGATCCCTTTGCTCATCTCTCCACCATACCTGGAACTACATTTAGTACATAATTATTCTTGGATGTTTTGGCTCTTTCACTAGATTACAACCTCAGAGCAAATGCTGTATGTTTATCCCTCCAGTAGTTGCCACTGTGGCAAATACCACAGAGTTATTCACTTAATAACAGTCTTCATTTGCCAGTCTAGCTATTAATTGAACAATGACTGAGGAAAAGTAGACAGAGAAGTATCCCACCACCCCAGGCTTATGCCATGCATGTCTCTAACATGGTTTTCTCTTTCTGTCCTGACCCCACCCCTATCTTCTGACTGGTTATGGATGCCCAGGGTAACGTTGGGGGACTAAATGACTGTATGGGGCAATTACTGGATTGCCATGGGAATTGTGGCGAGTGAGAAATAAATACCACCGTGTCTTGGCATTAAGACCATAAAAAATTGTTTAAAAAATAAGCCAATAAAATGCAAAATGATTGATGAAATTTCAGCAATCTAATGAGGAGGGTGCGAAGTGACTTGGGTAAGCCAAAGACAGAGGAGATGAGGGGGGAAAATAGGGGTAAGTGGGGAGGACTGAAGCAGCTCTCCCAAACACTTTGGCATGCATAATTAACTGTCCTGTGCTCTCATTGGCAGGCAGATTCCATGCATCAAGAGATATAGAGTAATGCCTCCAACATTTTATTCCAAATACCTTATACAATAAATGTATGTGTATCACAACAATTCTATAGCTATTAAATTCTCCAAGATTTCAAACCTGTATACTCCAAAACACCTCAACACCAACAAAATGTACTCTAAAAATGATGCCTATTTTATAAATACCATGTTATTTATATGTTAGAGTGTATTTAAGTATATTATGCAGTGACGATATAATATATCATGTTAGAACAGTATGAATGAAGTTAAACTTGTATGCTGATGATTTTGGTCCTGTGAGTCTCCTTTTGAATTACTCAAAGAAAATTTTGCTAAACAAACTGACTCATATCCAGACCAAATCATCAGATTTACAAATCTTAGTCACCGTCCACAGGCAAACCTGAATGAAAGCTTGTGGTTCATTCATCTTTTCCTCTAGCCATGTGAAAATAGCTTGGAATTTATACTCAATGAGAAAGTAAAATTCTTTCAACTCACATTGAGTTTTTAATCATTTTTTTCTTTACTATGTAATTTGATTTCATAGCACAGGTATTAGTTATTCATAACTATCATCTTTTATACTGTACAGACTCTGAGAGTTCATGTTCTTTCCCAGAACTATAGTTAGTCTTTAAATCCAGATCGTAGGTAAGACCAGCACTTTTTCTGTTCAGCTGCCTTTTCCATGATAATTTCTGTTTCTAAAGCAGGTATCATTTATAAAGCATGGAGGCAAGAAGGACAGAGAGCATAGTTCCAGCTTCTGGAACGTACATTCCCCGTGAAAGTGACAGTTCACAATTCACTGGAAATTTTTTTATGGCCTTACCCAACATTTAGCAATTCCACTTCAGCATATACACTCAAAGATCTAAAAGCAGGGGCACAATCATACACCTGGACATCACTGTCAGAGCAGCAGCCTTTTAGCTATTATTCACAATAACCAAAAGGTAGGAACAACCCAACATCCCTCAACAGATGGATAGATAAATAAAGCACTGTGTACACATACAACAGAATACTATTTATACTTAGGAAATAAAATGGAAGTGGGAAAAAAAAAACAGGCACAAAAGAACAAGTACTATGTAATTCAACTTACATGAAGTATATAAATTAGTCAAATTCAAGCAACAAACTGGAATGTCACTTACCGGAAACTGAAGGTGGAAGGCGATGGAAGTTGTTATTTATTGGGCAGTTTTCATATTTGCAATGATGAAAACATTCTAGAGATGGTTAGTGGTAACGGATATGTAACATTGTGAATGTAATTAATGCTACTAAATCATGTAACATTGTGAATGTAATTAATGCTACTAAATCGTATACTTAAAAATGACTGAGATGTGGGGGAGGGAGGAAGTAAACATTGTTATAAGATGAATAATGTAAATAGAAATATAAAAGGAAGGAAAAAATGTCTAAGATGGCAAATATTATGATTAACCAGAACTTTAAGTTCAGTGCAATTAAATAATTTAGGAGTTTACATATTTCAAATATTGAAAATGAAGTGTAAGCTACTTTATTGATTAGCTAATTTGTGGGCTATAAGCTATGTAGATTAGAGGAAATCAAGCCAAGGGCTAGATCCTGGGCTAAAGGACCTTATCACCAAATGGTAAAACAATGTATATGAAACCATGCAAATCCGGGGGAATTGTGCCATGGTTCATGGGTCCTCACCCCTGCACTTACAGCTGCAAGACAGACACAGATTCAGTGCAACAACAGGACTTGTCAGAGAAACAGGGAAAGGGAGTTTCTTTGCATTGTCTTGTGCAAGACAATGTTGTCCCTTCTAAGAGAGCCTGGAGCTGGTGGCAAACCAAGAAGTGGTAGACCAGGACCCGAGCCACAGTGGCAACTGGATGTACTTACTGGTGGCACTGCAGAGGTGACACCCCAGCAGCACCAAGCTCGAAGCTCGGACAAAGCCGGTAGGCAACACCAGGAGCAGGTCAGGCGCAGGCATTGGAG
Organism: Condylura cristata; assembly: GCF_000260355.1. Lineage (NCBI taxonomy): Eukaryota > Metazoa > Chordata > Mammalia > Eulipotyphla > Talpidae > Condylura > Condylura cristata. The sequence continues at coordinate 8,896,383 of NW_004567121.1, read as the reverse complement.
TAGGAACAACACTCCGTGGCCAGGCTTTAGTGTGGGGGGGTCAGACAGTAGCAATCCAGGAGTCAAAGCAACGAGGGGGGGTTCTGAAGTCAGGAATTCAAGGTCTCAAAGATCTGAAATGCAGGTCTTCCCAGGAGAGAATGTCTCCACATTTGTTGGGTGGCTCTGTATCTGAATCCCAACTGCCCTGGATTCTATTCCTTCCCGGTGCCTGTATTTCAAACATGATGGGTCTGTTTTCAAAATTGACACCGTTTCCAAAATCTGATAGGAGTCAGCACGAGTTGAAACCTGACAGGCACAAACCCTCTTTGCTCTAACCTAGGTCATCAAATCCGGGTTGCACCAAATGGGGTGAGGGATACCAGGGTCCCCACAGCAGAGTCAGGTGAGCTTTGCTCTATGCAGGAACCTCAGGACTTCCTGTTATATGAACAGTCTTCAACAATGATTACTTTTCTTAATTAAATGGAAAGAAAATAACCACACTATTGAGATAGAAGAAAGAAAAGGGAAATAATGTGAGAAGTCAATTAAACATTTTTATTATACTCAAATAAATGTTTGCAACCTGTTCTTTACACAGAGACTTAAGAGGAAAAAAAGAAATAGAAATGACAGTATTTAAATGATTTATCAGTGAGTACACATCTGAAAATGATCAGATCAAGATCATTAAGATTAAAAATCCAGCGTTTGCTTCACAGCACCCCCACCACCACCACCACCACCACACACACTTGTTTTTAAAGCAGCATATCCAGCTTCTGTTTGGATCCGTCTAACCCTGCCCTTAGCCAGTATACTCACATGCATCAACTCATATAAGATGTAGCTGTAGTGTCTGTGTAAATATTTACCAGCCAATCAAAGGAACAGAAATTCCCACAGTGCTCATCTGCTGCTAAGGGAGCCCACCAACTTCACCCAGCAGATCTGGTGCAGTAACAGTTTAGTGCCTGTGCCACTTTGGATGAGAGCTATCCTTTTCCCAACATGTTTCCAATGAGACCTCAGAATGGTCGACCTTTAGTCTCCAATTGCAAGTGGTTGTGTATTTCACCCCAGAAAACAACATCAAGACAAAGATGACAAACCCTGACACACTCCACCCTGCTGATATCTCTGAACCTTTTGTGCCCCCTGCTTCGCTTTTACTGGGATCAGGTTTTAAAGTCTGGAAATTCAAAACCTCTGTGGGCATGCCAAGGACTGACAGTATTTATAATATTTGAAGGCCCCCTCAATTTATGCCAACAGTTCTCCAAGGTGAATAAGACTCTAAATAAAGCTCCAAGTAGATTTTCTCACTTTATCATAGTGGTATTGTTCTTACCTGTTTCTGCAAATTTTCAAGATGTGCTAGTTTGCTATCATCTGAGGTTTGGGGGTTCCTTATTTACAAAGTTTGTTTTTAGGTTTCAGACATCACGTAATGTTGATCTCTTTTTTTGTGTCTTTAATGAAAAATCGCTGCTTACAGGGCGTTCTATTGCGCCCAGCTTTATACGTGCCCTGACACAGCTGGATTCAATTCTGCCAAGAGAACAATCCCTCAAAATTCACCCAGTCTTCATAATTTCCTCTTCACCCATCACATGTAAACACCTGTGTGTTTTTCTTTTTTTTTTTTAAGATTTATTTATTTATGCATACAACACTGGGTTACAGGCCAGAGGTGTGGGGACAGTGCGAGGATTCACCAGAGACAGAGTGGGGAACAGAAGAGGCAGACTGAGGAAGTACACTGCTGAGGGGAGCAGTGGGAGAGACAGGAGAGGTCTGCTGCTCTATGTGGTCACCTCTGAGTCTCAGGTTTGAACTTGAACTGAAGCTGCTGCAGCTGGCTTGCAGTGCTGTGTTCTAACCCATGCACCACCAGGGAAGGTGCTCTGTGTTTTTCTTATTGGCACTATTGGGAAACCATCCTTACAGCAGTCTGGGCTGTTGAAGACTATTCCTACAAAGACCACTTGCTATTCCTTCTTCCTGCCCTCTTAAAGAAAAAGCCCTTTTATATGAATCAATGAATTTTTATTCTCTTTCCTCTTTGAAGATGGAATAGGTCAAGAGTCAACTAAGTTTGACTTTGTGTTTTTATAAATATCCTATTACTATCTCATTGGTCATAGCCAAGAGGCCTCGTCACTCTTCCTAGCTCTTGATGAAGCCCATGAAAATGATTTAAACAAGACCACCCACAATTATTTGCAAAGAGAAAGCAAATGATTTTGCCATCATCTTCCTTTCCCTCACGCCACATAGGCAGCAATGGCCAGGCTTTGTACAGTTTCATGGCAAATCACTTTGGGCTTCCACAAGGAAAACTGGGCTTATCGATGGAAAAAATAAGAAAAATTATGTGTCCTCTGCCTGTCATTTCTGGTTTACAGTTAAGCATCTTTCCATAGTCCCTTCCAGCAGATAATGCAAATCTTTACTTTCATTTCTTTCTTTCAAATCATTACTTTCATTATGCAGCTTGAGTTATGAAATCTAGCTTCTGATAACTCAAAACTCAGCATCACGTGTGGTAGACCTACTCAACAGCAATCATAATAACATGGTGGGAGGCTGATGCAGTGACCATTTTATATTCATATTTGTAAGATCTTTTGAAAATCATTTGGGTCCATCTCAAGTCTGCACAAGCTCCTGCTTAGGGCCAGTCACACATCAGCTTATATGATGTCTGGCACCCAGATACAACTTATACAATTTCTAATCTCCCATCACAATTGAGACCTCTGTGGGCTGGCTCACACCACCCTAACAATTCAACATCCTATATGAGGAGATGTTGGACCATGCTAAAAAGCTAACCATAAGGCATAACTATAGTAAGAACCCCAGCTTTTCACTATCATGTGAGGAAAGTACATGTATACAGATGGCTAAACAGTTTCCCCTGCCCAGGAACATGGGACAAGAAAGGGTGTGAGGTCTTCTCTCAATCAGCCCTTGTCCATGTTGTGGGCAACATTCAGCATACATGTAGTGAAGCCAACACTTTCTTCCAGGCATCGAGTACTGGGTGTCAGGGGTAACACAGTGAGGGGAAGGAGGGAGAAGAAGGAGGAGGAAAGATGACAGAGAGGGAAGACAGATATGGGAGGGAGGGAGGAAGAAAGGAAGGGAATGTGGGAAGAAGGGAAAGAAGGATGAGGGAGAGGGAGGACAGAAGGGCAGGACCAGAAGATGGAATGGAGGGGGGAAGAAAGACATAGAGTGAGGGGAAGGGGGAAGGAGGAGGGTGGAAAGGATGAGGATAAAAGAAGGAAGGAGGAAGGGAGGGGTGGCAATGGAGGGCAGAAAAAAGAAAGGAAGAAAGGAGGAAGGGAGGGAAAAAGACAGATGCAGAGCAGGCAGGCAGAGTCACAGAGAACTTAAAATTGGTAGAAACCAATTAATTTTTTAAATCTACATCGATAAAATTGCAACTTTAAAAGATGCCATTAAATTAGAGCTACATAGTATTCAAAATGAGGGTGCTATTGAGAATTGCCCTGGGTGTGTAGAAAATATAAATTTCTTTTTTCTCATCAAGAAAAACCACTGTGTCTTTGTCAGTGTGTGTGTGTGTGTGTGAGCACATATATGTCTGTGTGTATAAGCACATATATCTCTGTGTGCATTTGTGATCATGTGTGCTGGAGGAGCTGTCTAGACCCCAAAGAAGAACTCAAACATACAGAAAGAATTGGAAAGCCCTGCTTTCTTTCACCTGTAATGTTGCATACTGCAGTTATTCAGTGATTTGAGGGCTTTTTTCCCTCTTCTAATGATTATCCTTCCTTTCGCAAAGCGATATTTAGTGACAGGTCTTAACTGTGGTTAGTGACTATGAGAGATTAGCATATGTCTAGTACATGGTAAGAGCTCTAAATAGAGCTTTTACTATTATTTTAAGGGACTAGAGAGCAGAAAATGGCCCATGAGGCCCATTATGAACCCCGTTCCAGGGATTTGACCTAGGAGTAAGTCACTGCATTTCCTTGACACACTGGAGCCAGGAGCCTCTGAAGCCCGAAGCTCTTTGTTCTTTGAGGTTGAGTAGGAGAATTCCCCCAGGAAGGTGCCTTCTGTGGGAGGGCCATGTGTTGCCACATCTGTGACTTGCTCCACCTTTGGCTGAAATTGTTTCCTGCACCCTCTACCATATCAAGCTATTTCCATTCTTTCACTCTGGGGGCTCTTTTTCCCCCAACCTCTTGATAAATTCTCCACCTTCCTCTCTTAGAATTTCTGGATGTGTCTGTTGATTTAACAAATTAAACCCTAGAATCATATTCTCACCATGATTTTGATATGTCAGATATTGCATTTGTGTGAACACTCACTCGGTGAAAACAGCTGATGTGTATGATGTGTGAGAGAATGAGGGGTTTTGTTTGTTTCTAAATCTTTCACGGTTGTTATTGGTATGACATTTAAATTTTACAATTTAATCCAGGCTACATTTTACTATATAAAAATGAGAGAAAGAAGAAACATAATTATATTATAAAGGGACCTCCTGATAGTGTGACAGAGAAAAAAAAAAAGGGACATGACTTAATGTTTCTATAATAATTGTTTAGAGATACTTGCAAATCTGAGAAATAACATGGAGAAAGCCTTTCTAACATTATAATGCATTTTTCCATTCACCACACTTCACTGCATGTCTTTAAGAAGGTGCCAAGGTGAGGACACCAAGAGTCCAGAGTTACCGAGTCAGAGATGAGACACCTGAACCATCCTGGATTGTTATCAGGATGCCTCTCTGCCCTTGGACAATAGTCTTTGTAACTTTTGGAATATCTTGAAACTCGATAAGTACAACTTTTCTCATTCATATTTAAAATCTAACTGGATTAAATGTCCAAGACTGAAATAATGAAATAAGGATGCTGGTAAGAAGTAACACTCCCCTTTTCCACCAAAGAAAAAAATACTCTATGAAAACTTACATATAAGACAGTTGCCTGTATTATAAAGATGACATGTTCCTTTTATTTGACCCAGGAACATAATTCTTCCCTCTGATGCAAACAGAATCTTTTCTTATTGCTGTTTAAGTATTATGTCTTATTGCTGTTTAAGGGTTACGGACTGTCTCTAGTTTAATGATAGTGCTACTAAATATTTCAATTATGTGGCCTCAATATTTTAAGTAGATAGTACTAATATGATATACTGTAAATATTCTTCAGTGAGTCATTGTTTTGCAGGTAAATAATAATTTTTAAAAAATTAAGCATGGGCCCTCCCTGGTGGCTCAGCGGGTTAAAGCACAGCATAAAGAAGCTTAAACCACTTCCGCATGAGTTCGAAACCTGCCTGCCCGGGAGGTGACCACATGGCATGGCAGACCTCTCCTGACCCGCCTGCTTCTCCCCTCAGCAGTGTACTTCGTCGATCTACCTGTTCTGCTCCCCACTCTGTCTCTGTTGATTCCTCTCACCCACCACATCTCTGGCCTGTACCCAGTTCTGTACAAATAAATAAATAAATCTTTAAAAAAAATTAAGCATGATCCAATATGTGAAACTGAAACATGATTAAATTTAAAATTAATCTTCACTATTTAAGAATTTGCCAACTTCAAATACCGCATTTGGGGGGGGGGAACCTTTAGTTGTGAAAAATAAAGGATGTTGAAAATAAAAGGGTGTTTAAAATAAAATAATAGATATTTAGCAAAAAAGAGACATAAAAATATACAACAAACACATAGAAAGATGTTCACCATAACTTCTTATTAGAGAAATGCAAATCAAAAACCACAATGAGATATAACCTTAGATTGGTTAAACAACTGGTTTCTTTAATCCAAAATAAAGTTAGGGAAAAAATGGGAGAACGTGATGAAGTAAACAACCATGGAATTGATGACTATTGAACTCAGAGATGTATTCATCAGGTTCATTTTTATTGTTCTCTCTACTTGGTAATATGTTTGAAATGTTCTATATGAAGAGTTAAATTATATCAGCCAAAGTTAGATTTCCTATTCCCAAAAATGATTTATTTTATCAGAAATTTTCACCTTAGTACTTATACCTTTATATATATTGAGAAAAGTTTGATATAAATACTTCAGTTTCACTTGATCTTAAAAATAGAAAAATGTAAGATTTTTCCTCAGGAGTGATTACATGTCCCAGATGGTTTGGCTCAGACTTATTAAGTCCTTCCTAGAAGCAGAAAATCACATCTGTCAACCGAATGCTAATGTGAACTTCCAGATTCTTACTGTTACAGGGTCTACAGCCTCCTCATCTTCAAATTCTACTTCTGCATTTTCAGCTACTAGCAGAATGTGATCCCATGAGCCTCTGAAACTCCCCCTCAGGTAATGCTCCATCTCCCTCCTCGAGAGAAAACCAAACACCTGAAGTGAAAATGGAATCCTCTCTCTCCTCACCTGGTTTGCCAATTCATGGCCAAATGCTGGGGATGCCGTCTTCTCAGAATCTGCTCCATCACCTCCCACCCCATGGCCAATACTTCAGATATTCCTCAAATCCTAAAACTGCCCAGTTTCTCATCTGACAGCTCTCTTTTCACTTCCCCACACACACACCTGCCAGTTACCTTTCTAATATATAAATATGGTTGTTCTACTTCCTCCTTTAATGTACCTCACTGACTCTCTGAAGTCCTCAGAATTAGTGTCCTTACATGCTCCTCCTCCTTAAGGTTTTTTTTTTGACCAGTCCCTGAGGTGGAAGCCGGTCAGCACTTCCAGTGTCCCCACATGCTAGATCCCGGGACCTTACAACCTGGCTTCCACCTTGTGCTCGAATGTCATGCCCTCACTAGACTGGGAGCTGCTGGAGGACAAGATCTGTGCCTCATGTAGAGTCGACATAATTATATGGCTCAATGAATATTTGCTGAATTTATTAGCACTGCAAAACTCAACCTTCCCTCAGGGTCTCTGTGTTTCAAATCTTAAGCTTTTGAGATAATGAAATATGTTGACTACTCAGTTCCAAGCTGCATTAATTTCCTCAGTGCTTCTTCAATAAGGTATCTCAACTGATCTGGCTGGCTGGCTAACTGTAGCTTCTAAATCACTTCTGTAACATTGTCTTAATCATTAATAAAATTCAATGTCAACATTTGGTAAAATTATGAACTTTAAACCCTCAGTGCTGATTCTCCTTTTCTTCCTCTTAGAACACAGGTAGAACCCAACCTGGAATCGCTTGATAGATTGTGGTTCTTGGAGCAGGTGGGTGAACTTCTCTATGAAAAGAGAGAAGAAATAGCCACACCCAGGAAGCTGCCTCACTTGGTGTTGATAAAGGGAGTTCCTCCTGGAGGTGAGATTGGCCTGAGCAGCTCTGGGCTTATGGGAAATTGTGCTGAGTGTAGAAGCCTCCTCATCCAAGGACAAGGCAGAGACCATCAGTTAGGCTGTATCATCTTTGTTGCATTCTCCATTAAAATGAGTAAGTATTTGTCTTGAGAATTTTTTTAAAAAGCCCTTTAACCAAATTGAGCTTCACCTTTGGAAGACAGGAGAAGTGTAGAAGGCAGAAGGTCAGATGTGGGGACAGAGAAGACAGGAATGTGCAGTATTTCCCGGTTTGCAATAACTGTTCACATACAAATCGCTGAAGCCTCTCTCTCCTCCGCTTGGTACAGTGAGATTTTGCAGGGGCGGGTGTCTGAGTTTCTGCCATCTGGTGCATCTCTTCATCCTGAGTGCTTTCAGATATAGAGCATAGAGAAAATTTCCAAAAATAAGTGCCCTACATATTTCAGGGCCGCTAACTCAGTCCACAGCTGTAGCGCATGGAGGCAAGAGCCAATGGGCTTAAACTAGCCAGCAGTATCTTGCCCACGACCTAAAAGTATAATGGCCCCACTCTCCATATCACCCCAGTTTCTCACTTCCCCACTCTCTATATCACCCCAGTTTCTCACTTCCCGGGCTCATCAGCAGCAGTAGTGGTGCATGTGCTGGATCACTGTGCACCATAAATCCTGCTCCCGCTTGTTTTGCTTTCTGTGATCAGATTTATACAGTAGAAATGCTTCCCGTGGGTTTATTATCTACAGTTACCTGCCAGAGAGTTTCTAACAGTCAAGAAGGTAGGATGGGATTTGGTCTGTTTGTTTCTCTTAATGGATCCCCCTCTCTCCTATTCACCTTCACCTGACTATTAAAAATGCTTTGGTGGCCCTCCCTGGTGGCACAGCAGGTTAAAGCACAGCACTAAGAAGCTAAAGCCACTTCCACATGGGTTCGATCCCTGCCTGCCCCGGAGGTGACCACATGGCGGGCAAACCTCTCCTGGCCTGCCCGCTGCTCCCCTCAGCAGTGTACTTCCTCAGATCTGCCTGTTCTGCTCCCCACTCTGTCTCTGGTGAAGCCTCTCCCCGCCCCTGAACCTCTGGCCTGTACCCCAGTTCTGTAAGCACAAATAAATAAATCTTAAGATAAAAGGCATGTGACAAAATGCCTTGGGTTGGAGATTATGAAAAAGTGATGACAATCAGTATGGAGGTGAGGGGTGGGTTCCCCCATGCACACTTGCTTACAGAAAGAACCAGAACCCAGAAACCCAGATACTTTCCCCTCTTTCTAGATCTGCTCTGCTGGAAATTCCAAAGAGTGATTTGTCTTTTTTCTGACTCCCATTGTCCTCCACTTGAAGCCACTGGCCTCAGGAGATTCAAATCTCCTGTAGCTGTTGATGAGCTCCTATCTGTGGTGACAAATAAGCCAGTAACTTATTTTTAGAGATTTGGCATTCATAGTGCAAAAAGTAGCTCTTTTTTTAAAGAAGAAAATAAATTACAAACATGCTTTAGTCATCTCTCTCAACTGTACATTGTCGAAAATATGTGATTTATTACACTGTTTTCTCCTAGCCTATTATATTTCCCTGAGCTTCCCCTAAGGCCTGCTTGCAGCTTGATTAGCCCACGTGATCATTTCAAAACACATTGTGATGAAAGCAGTTTCAGGGAAAGTCGATGTTTCTCAATTGGAAACTAAAGGGTCACAAGGAACTGAAGAGGGTCGGAGCTTTGATGGACATGGGGTGTCAGAGGTGACCTTTCACTTCTCCATAAACTCTATGCTAACTTCTAACTCCTTTTCCTGTCCCTCTCTCTCTTTCTGCCTGGTTATAAGCACTGTCTTCCTACCAAACAGAGCTCACGTTTGTAGTGGTAGCAAGAGGAATGATATAGTTTTCACTAAGTAGAAAGGGGAATGATATATTTTTCACTAAGTAACTTAATGTGTGGCTGCTTTTAGAAGTCTTTGAGGGAAAACTCCACTTAATAAAAATAACTGTGAAGTTCCTTCAAATTCTATGGTAGTTTTAGAATCTAAATTAGTGTATGCCTCAGTGTAACCTGGTGCTTATGGTACTAATTTAGTTATTGTGGCTACTCATTAACTGTCTGCCTGCTATTGGTTACATTCTTAGAAAATCACAACTATACATGGTTCTTCACCAATAAACAGTGATTGAGCTTTTATGTTAGCACTAGCCACTGTTAGGCTCAGGGATTTTTAAGGGCAGATAAAACCTGGTTCCATGTTATTTAGTTTTGTGGAGGAGACAGATATAAACACATAATCTGGAATCATGTTTGCTCCTGAATAGTACCATGCAGAAAATTATACAAAAATGGTCAGGTAAAGATTAACTAAGGTGAAGCTGGAGAGATTTTATAAATAGGGTAATATATGAAGTGCCATAGAGAAGTATATCAGTCAGGGCTCTCTCTAAAATATAACCAATGCAGGTATGTTGGGGGGGGGGAGGGAGAGGGGCAGGATCAGGGGGTTTTGGAGAAGAGAGAAGGAGAGAGAGATTAATTTTAAGGAATTAGCTAACATAATTACGGGGGTTGACAAATCCAAAATCTGTGTGGGATACTAGGCCCAGGGAAAAGTTGCAGTTCCAGTCCAAACACTTTCTACTGACAGAATTCCTTCTTGCTTGGGAAAGTTGATCTTTTTCTCAAGCTCAAGGTCTTCAGCTGACCCCTGTGAGGTCTACTGACATTACAGAGAGTAACCTGCTTTCTTCAAGTATACTGATTTACATGTAATCCCAACCACAAAACATCAAAAATGGTATTTGACCAAATATCTGGTATGACCCAGCCAAGCTGACACATAAAATTAACCATCAAAAATAGAGATGAGTATTTAAAGATCAAAAGAGGGGAATCCATACTAAAATACTTTCACAGCTCTTCCCAATTTTCATAACTTCCAAGTTTCTTAGGGTAGTTAGACAAGTCATGGAAGCCCATTGGCAATTTCCTCCCAGCTACCAGCTGTCCACCGCTCTATGTGGGATTCGTTCACCTGTCAGAATCAAAGATTATGGCCCTGCCTTCCATCTCTAGAACTTCTCCTAAATGAAACTCTGCTCATTAAACAATTTACTATTCTTTTTCTTCAAAAGCTCTAGAAATTTCTAGTCTATTCTGTTTCCACAAGTTTAACTAAACTAGATACCTCATATAATGTGAATCATAAAATATCCCTTTCTTGTCTGATCTATTCATTTAGCATAATGTCTTGAAATTTCAACCATTTATATGACAACATGTATAAAACCTCATTCTTCTTTAAAGACTAAATAAAATTCTATTCTATGGGTATTCAGTGGTCCTTCAATGTCTGAGAGGAGATAGGGTCATCTATAAATACCAAAATCTGGTAGATGATGAAGTGTTTATATTAAATGACATATTACTTCCAAAAACCTACCAGCATTCCTTTATACTTTAAATCATCTCTCGATTACTTGTAAGTACATATGATGTAAATACTATGTATATATTTTTCTCAGTCTAGACTTAATCATCACAGGTGTAACTACATAATTTGTATTTTTAGTACAAGGTTCATTGAACATGGGAGTATAGAAGACTGACTGCCACATTAGGCTTATCCATAGATGGATATTTGAGTTGCTTCCATCTTTAGTTTACTGTGAAAAATGATGGCCATGGGCATTCATGTGGGATATATGTGTTTGTGTCCCTGCTTGCAATTCTTTTGTGCAGAAGCAGAATTACTAGATCCTATTGCCATTCTGTTTAATGTTTTGAGGCATCATCATACTGTTTTTTTTTTCAATGTTTGCAGCATTTTACATTCCTGCCAGCACTGCACAAGGTGTGTGTGTTTTTGTGCACTTTCATAAATACTTGTTTTATTTAAAGATTTTATAATAGCATCCTAGTGAATGTGAGGTGTTATCTCATGGTGGTTTAGATTTTCATTTCCCTATTAGTGAATGGAATATCTTCTCAAGTGCTTATTGACTTCAAACTCACTATGTCTAGAATTGCTTAATTAATGATATTGAAGCTGTCGTGAAAATCTTTATTTCTTTTGTTTATTAATTTGTTTGCTCTGTAAAATGAGCAGAAGTAACTTTCAGTGGGTTAAACAGTAAAGAATTCTCCTGAAGTGTTAGGGAGTGTGTTGCAATTATGCCTTAATTCCATTGGTGGTTTGAAATGCTTATTTTTAACACTGTATTTAGTTGCCAAATTCTAAAGTCAATAATTGTAGAAGTATAAAATTGAGTCAGTTCCAGAGATATAATTTGAGATTTTCATAAAATCAAACCTATTGTAAACATCAGCCGTCCCTTCTAAGATATACGTATGAATTTATAGCAAGGGAGGAAACATTATAAGCTAACTGCTTCATTTTAGGTGATTATATTCCATCTTTTAAAAATATTCATAATGAATTTCTACTCTCTGAGAAAGAGAAAATTATTATCCTAGGCTAAGGTTTTTTTTTTTTTTTTTTGGTAAAGATTTATTTATTTATTCATACAGAAATGGGTTACAGGCCAGAGATGCAGAGGGTGAGAGGATTCACCAGGGACAGAGTCGGGAGCAGAACAGGCAGATCCATGAAGTACGAAGTACACTGCTGAGGGGAGCAGCGGGCGGGCCAGGAGAGGTCTGGCGGGCCAGGAGAGGTCTGCAGTGCCATGTGGATCTCCTCCGGGGCAGGCGGGGACTGAACTCATGCGGAAGTGGCTTAAGCTTCTTAGTGCAGTGCTTTAACCCGCTGCGCCACCAGGGAGGGCCCAAGCTAAGGTTTTTTTAAGTCTAAGATATGAGTATCCCTAGTACTTTGTAGTAAATGAAAAACTTGTTATTGGTGGTCATATTTTTGCACCAAATTCAATGAGTCTCTTAAAAAAAGCATGCAATCAAACACAGTAAGGTTTATACTTTCTCTGAATTTCTCGACCATATTATATATATATTATATAAATTAATATATATATATATATATATGTACACACACACAAAGGTTTAAGTACTTTGGACTGTTTGATCTTGTCATCCTGGAAAGCTCTGGGTAAAATCTGAATTCAAGTGGAAAATTGTTTTTATTCAATATTTCAATCTCCCTAATCAGTAAATCAAACACCTATCACTCTAATATAGTCCAACTGAAGATAAATGCTAAAGTTCTCCTGTCCTAGATTATTAAAAGATAGTTCAGACCTCAGAAGTTAACTTGACATAAATAATAGATCCATACATTGCTTTATTTTTTTTTTCTGGTTCTTTCTACTGAGAATGATTCTATTTAATCTTGCTACTTTTTGGAGGACTATTTCAAGTTAAAAGTGATGAATGTTAACTATACTTACTAGGTGATCATTTTGCATATGTATATGTTGAATCATGTTATACAGCTGAAGCTAACATGTTATATGTCACCCTATCTCTATCAACCAAAAAAATTAGGAAAGGAGCCTACAACTGCTCATGAGAGTTCCAGAATTCTTTTCTATTAAGAACTCAGTCTGTAGTACTTTAGATTATTCCTACTTATCCCCTCCCTCATCTCAATTCTATTACTTACTTGATTACTCTTCCAAATTTGAACATATATGTGAAAAATTGTTTCTTTTCTGGAGACTCATACTCATCAATGAAGTTCATGATACTGTTCTGATTCTCATTTCTAAAATTTATTTGACTAAGTGTAAGAGATGAAATCTAACTCCCAAAGAGTAAAGGACTGATCTGGAGAAAACATATTTTTTATTACAATTTATTTACATAAGTTTTACATCATTGTTCACTTGTGTACAATGTCTGCTTGGATAAAATATTTTTTCTCCAAATTTCTCAAGTCCAAATTATTGTCTATGATACCACATCAACTGAAGTTGATGAGTGATTTAACACACTAGTGAATTGGTGTATGTATTTGATTTGAGAGTCCACCAATAAAGATCACATATTTCCATAGAAGGAACCTACCTCAGTATAATAAAAGTTATATAATACAAACCAGCAATCAATATAACATTTCATGGTAACAAGAAACTGAAAACTTTTCCCCTGCTTGGAACAAGACAAGGATGCCCATTGCTACCATTTGTGTTTAACTTAATATTAGAGGTTTGGGCCAGAATTATCAGACATTAACAAGAGATAAAGTGAATCTAAGTCAAAAGAAGAAGAAATGAAGTTATCACTATTCACAGATAGTGTTACATGTAGAAAATCCTAGGCTTCACAAAAAATAACTATTAGAAACAATAGGTGAAAACAACAAAATAGCAAATTTTAAAATCAACATAGAAAAATGCATAGGCTTTACATATACAAACAAAAAGAACTTAAGAAATTAATTCCATCTAGAATTACTTCTAAAATAATTAAAATACCTTGTAATTAACTTAAAAAGTTAAAGTATCTGTACAATGAGATCTAAAATACTACTAAAGAACATAGTGACATAAAGAAATGGAAGGATACCTTATGCTCATGGATATGGAGAGTGTAATCAAACTGACTACCCTGCCTAAAAATCATACAGAAATTTAACTAAATTCCCATCAAAATACCAGCAATACTTTACAAGGAAAAACTGCCTCCAATAACAAAAGCTATTTTGAGGAAAAAAAGAGTTAAACAGAAGTATCACATTACCTGACATCAAAAAGAACTATAAAACAACAGCACTAAGAGCCATATGTTATTGGAACAAAAATAGATGCATGATCAATGAAAACAACCGAAAGCCCAGAAATTAATCCATGTACCTAATCTATGACAAAGCAATTATGACCATACAATGGAGAAAGGACAGGCTTTTTAATAAATGGTGCTGGGAAAACTGGAAAGTTACCCATTAGAGAATGCAGTTGGATTTCTCTCTAACTCCATACATGAAAATAAATTCCAAATGGATTTAAGATTTAGCTATAATACCTGCAATATTAAAATATTTCTAAAGAAACATTGGTGAAACATTCCATGACATCAAAGCAAAAGGTGTTTTTGGAGACTCAAACCCCATAGCAAGGGAGATAAAAATTAAACAATTGGGATTACCACAAGTTAAAAAAAAACTTTTATACAACAAAAGAAAATACAAAATTGAAAAGGCACTCTACTGAATGGGAGAAGATATTCACAAGATATATAATTGATGAGGAATTAATATCCAAGATATATAAAAATCTTGTAACTCAGCAATAAATATCCCAACTAGTAAATGGGTAGCAGATATGAATAGATAAAGCATCAAAGAAGAACCCAGATGTATGAAAAATACCATTATAATTTCCAGTAAGAGGAGCAGGTTAAAACCACAATCATACCATCTCACACCTGTAAGAATGACAGCCTCCAACATATGTTGAAATGGATTCAAAGAGAACCTTACCACACACAGTTGATGGGAATGTAAACTGGTACCATCATTATGGAAAGAAATATGGATTTAACTAAAAATGCAAATACTGTGTGACTCAACAATCCCACTTTTGTGTATCTATCCACATAACATTAAACCATCAAAGCAAAAAGCCATATGTTCCACAAATTTCATCTCAGCAATATGCTAGAACATAGAAGCAGCCTTAATGTCCATCAGTGGAAGTAGATGACTGAATAAAAAAAAAAATGTGATATCCCCACATTGAAAAACTATTCAACCATATGAAGAGATGAAATGCTGTCCTTTTCCAAAAAATGGAAGGCATTTAAGAGACTTAAGTGTAATGAGCCAAATCAAAATGACAAAAACAAACATGGAACATTTATATAGTAAATGATTTATAAAAATAAAGCACTGTTAACAACCAGGACATCAGTAAATTTCCTGAGGGCTCTTTTTTTTTAAAAAAAATTTGTTTATGCATACAAAAACTGGGGTGCAGGCCAGAGGTGTGTGGGGGGAAGGGGTGGATGAGAGGGTTTCCCAGAGACAGAATGGGAAGCAGAACAGGTGGATCCATTGAAATACACATACTGCAGAGGGAAGCAGCAGGTGAGCCAGGAGAGGTCTGCTGCAAGTCTGCTGTGCCAAGTGGGTCAACAACCTGGCCAGCAATAGCAGCAATGACTGCATAGCTTGATAGCTTCGACTCTAAGCTCTGGGCCACCAGAGTGCAGCCCTTCTGTGGGCTCTGAAGTTAAGAACCCTAGACAAGAAGCTATAAGGGATGGCAGGGAAATTAAATGAGTAAGTAAACTGACTGTCATGACAAACCTCCTTGAGGAGTATCTGAGCCAGGACTCAGAGGAGAGGACCTTGCCTTTAACTCTGGGGGGCCGGGTGGGGGTGGGGTGTGTGGAATGGGGTGAGGGAGGGAAATGAAGCTAAAAATTATCTAGAAAGCAATCTAAAAAAAAGACACAAAGCAAAACAAAGAAAAAATTATATCATTACCATATGAACCGGCAATTGCACATCTGGATATGTACCCAAAAGAATTGAAAGCAGGGATTTGAACAGGTATTTGTAGCAAATATATGTTTGTGGCAGCAGTATTCACAATAGCAACTCATGTGTCCATTAACGGATGAAGAGATAAAGAATACAGACAATAAAGTATTACTCAGTGTCATAAAGGAAGGAAATTCTGCACTTGCTACAGTGTGGATGTACACTGAGGACATTATACTAAGTAAAATAAGCCAGTCATATAAAGGTGAGCACTGTATGATTTCACTTATAATCAGTACCCAGAATAGTGAAATCCACAGACAGAAAGTAGAATGGTGTCAGATAGTGAATGCAAGAGTAATGGGATGATGGATTTTACTGGGTACAGATTTTTAGTTTTGCAAGATGGAAAGAGTTTGAAAAGCAGTTTCATCATAATACAGATGTACTTGGCACTACTTACCAGACAACTGCAAAGGATTAAGATGGTGAATTTTGTTATGTGTACTTTACCACAATAAAAATAGTAAGTTGTGATTATTGTATAGTAGGTATAAAACATTTTTCTAAGAAGTAAGTTTGTTCCCACTGTCAAAACTGGCCACCTTAAAAACCAAAAAAGATAATAGGACAAGACCATGTGTGGCACTACACTGTATTTTAACATTTTTTGGTCCATGCCTACTTGTAGAGCATTTCTATACATTTAATATATGGTAATGTGTACAGCTCTGGCCCAGAAAGATAGAAAAAGAAGCTATAAATTGTTTACCATGATGTCAAAGCATACCATGTTTAAAATCCCAATGAAACATGTTTTCTCATTTTTATTACCCAATAAAAAAGAAGTTAAACCAACAATGGCATTAAAATAGCATTAAGATTCACAGAACAAACCAATCCTAAGAAGCTCTCAAAGTTTTGCCCTAGGTAGTTATCTATCAAAAATCCATCTTCCATCTGGTTTGTCAGTATCCCCAGATGTTCTATTTGAAGAACAAAACCATTAACATAATCTCATGTATAATTTTTAAAACAGCAATGATAGTATCACTAACTACATTTTTAGACAGAAAATTTTACCTTAAGTGCAAAGGACCAATGGCTATATAAACCCAACTGTGGTTTTGGGATGTCAGGTATTTAGCCCTTAGAGAGAAATAGTTTCAATGATATGTGTTTGGATTCATGTGAAAGGAAGTTGAATGTCTACTATTTTTAATTAAAACAAAAATTATAAATAAAAGCAATTCATCAAAACCCAGATTGGCATAAAAGACAAAAGACAGGTGAAAGAAGAGAAAAGAGTATCTTATTGCCCAAATAATTTATAATCAGATATTTTCCTGACCATTAATTCTCTTGATTGATATCCATGTTCTTTGTACACGTATCAGACACAAAATCTCTTGTGAAGAGTAAGATAAATCCTTATAAAATTATTTGCTAAGAGGCTTACACCCAAATTAAAATCCCTAATCTTCAATGTAGCATTTAAAATCCTCCCGAGTCAGGTTTTGTCAAATGTTCGCAATCTTCTTTCCTTCCAAAGCCCTCTCCCATTCTCTCATATATCACTCATTGCTTATCTCCAAAAAAGATTCTAGTTTCTCTTCATCTGTTTCTCCTGAATTTTCTTTGACTTGTAAATTCCCTTCTCTTCTTTTCCTTGCCAATAGAACTCACCCCTCACAAGTTCTAACCTCTTCATAATTTACCTTCTCTGAATCCTTGTAAATTGTTTTTTCTTTTGTCTGAAAGTCCTATCGCTTGGCTTCAGTACAGATTCCACTGAACTTGTCGGCCTCACTATTTCCCTAAGCTTGAGCCCCTCACTATTTCCCTAAGCTTGAGCCCCAGTGCTTTACAAGGATTCAGAGAAGGTAAATTATGAAGAGGTTAGAACTTGTGAGGGGTGAGTTCTATTGGCAAGGAAAAGAAGAGAAGGGAATTTACAAGTCAAAGAAAAGTCCTCTCCAGGCCTCACACCAGTGTGGGTCCAGTGCTAGCTTTAAGTAATGGCTGAAAAACAAATGAAAAAGAAAAGACTGAAAAACTGAGTGAGTGAATTTTTATGAACATTTATCTAAAGAACCATTTTAAAGATAAGAATGCCACAGAAAGACATTGATAGCACACATATGCATATTGTTAACAATATACCAATAATGCAGAAGCTCTGAATCCAATGGGGTATAGTTGCACTGAGGTCATTGTGCTCATCAGTAATGACAGAAAGCCTTAAGCTCTAAGAAACAGGACCTCAAAATGACTTAGTGTAGTTTGTATTCTCTTTTTATCCTCCTGTTTCCCTTTTTATCCTCATTCCCTAGGTTCTTCTTTTCTATGGTTACCATGTGGTTTATATATTGGATTATTTATTTGGAGTCTATCTTAAATTGAAAGCAAGTAAGTACTGTGTCCATTCCACGAGACCTCATTTAGACTCTCCTAAACTGTTTTTGGATACGTGATGTAGATTCTTTTTGTTTTTCTAGCAGACTCTGTATTTCTAGCAAGGGTGGTTTAATGGAGGTGAATTCCTTCAGCTCTTGTTTGTTGGAAAACCTTTTTATCACTCCTTCAATTTTGAGTGTTAACCCAGCTGGCTGGAGGATTCTTGGTTTGAGGTCTTTTTCATGCAGAGCTTTGAATATCTCATGCTGCTTTCTTCTGTCAAGACTGCATTTTAAAAGATATCACTTTCATTACTTTTACCCTAGATGATAGCACTCAGTCCATTTTGGAACTATATTTTGAGTCAGTGGAACCACACTCATTTTTTTCTATGTCACTTCTTGCCAGTTCCCCTCTTATTTCTCACCAGGATACCTTTGTTAGCTGTGTGGTCACACCTGCTTCTGAGAGCCACCTTTGCTTTGGAGTCCGGCGATCCTTACAGTGCAATTACATCAGTGTCCATTAGATTTGCTTTGAACACTGGGCTGTCACTGTCTTCTCTGAGTCATAAGTCACTATTCGATCCTGCCTTTCCTCTCTGCTTCCACAGTCTATGGTAACACCTCAACTTCGCCATTTTCCATCCTGGACACAACATTAACCAGTTTTTCCTAACCGTCCAAAGTGATTTTTTATCTCGATTCCTCTAATTTCCACAGCAGGCCCAGTCCCCTCACTGTCAAGTTGAAACTCACTTGTCCCAAACAGACAAAATGACTGGCTGAAAGACCCACAGCCACAACCTGAGACAGGACACCTGGGCTTCCATGGACTGTCTTCTCTCCACACTGAACAGTTGAGAGAAAGAATGGTAAGGGAAAAGGGTGGTTAAGAAGTATTCATCTTGACTGGATTAGAAAGATGTGGTACATATATACAATGGAATATTACTCAGCAACCAAAAAAGAGAAACACACGTCTTTTGCAGCAACTTGGATGG
>NW_004567121.1:8839399-8876636 GCF_000260355.1 Condylura cristata | reverse complement strand
CCTCCGGGACAGGCGGGAATCGAACTCATGTGGAAGCGGCTTTAGATTCTCAGTGCTGTGCTTTAACCCGCTGCGCCACCAGGGAGGGCCCAAGGCTCAGTATTTTAATAGATGTCGACTCATGTGTCTACATCCTTTTTCTCTTGAGTTCTTTATATGCTATAAAACACAAATTAGGGAAATTTTCCAATGGGATATTCCTCCCTGTTCTTATCTACCTGGCTATTGTCCTATAAAAGTTAAATTCCCCACCTTCCACACCCACAACCAACATCATAGCCATCGCTAAAATGTTAATATTTTATCAAAGAAATGAATGTGTCTATCTGCATTTGGACTGTGTGGAAACCACCAGGAGACTCAGCCTGTCCCCATGCAGACTATAGGAAATGAGTGGACATCTAGGAAACATCAGTAAAGCTCTGAGAAAGAATTCCTACCAGCATGAGTGTTGGCTTCCTACAATCTGCAACCTGCCAGCTAAAAAGTGAAGATAAAAAGAGAGGTTAGTTACCACTGAGTGAGAAGACCTGACACGGGCTGCAGTGACTGCTTGCAGCCTGTGTGCAGGAAGGGAAACTCGGAGCTGCAACCACATCACAGGCAGTGTGGAAAGCTCATGATTGTGCAAGTGCTGTTTGTGCAACAAAGAGCGATCCAGGGATGTGCTGTCTAGGAATGAGCACTCTAGTCACTAATGGGTGAGCAGAGAAGTTTGGAGGCAGTAGTGTTCTGCCTGAATCCCGTAGCTAGTTAGGAAGAGCTCACAGTATATTTCTCCAGCCCACAGTTTTATGTTTGTTCTTTTTGGCCAGAGGACAGATAACAAAGTAATTACACTATCATTCACCCTATTTACTTGGGAAATGATGGTTTTCCCTTAAACAATGAGTCTTATTTATCCTCAGTGACAGTTGATTCTCATGCTTCCATGATGCATAGACTGAAATTTGAGAATTTACGATTGCATGTCTGGAAAGAGCCCTCCAATCATCCCTGTCATTCCATGCACATTTGTTAGGACAGGTCACACCTGGATTCCAGACTCCTCACCTGACCCTGATCAGTCTCTCTGACCTTACATCAGGTTCATTGCTTGAAACAAGGTATTTCCTGCAAGGGGTAACTTCAATGTTACTTTCTATGTGAGCCTTCCCAGCAACACAAAACAAAGACAAAGCCATTTCTATGCTCTAAGTATCTTTATATATATTTTTATTATAACACATAAAACACTGCATCATAACTTGCTTTCCTATCTCCATCCCCATCCCCTCCTCCCCAACCTCTTAAAGAAAAACCTCAACAAAATTATGACATATGTGAAAACACAGACTTTATCTTATATCTGAAACATGTTTTCAGGCAGATAGATTAAGAGATAAAAAAAGAGGAAATGATATGTTATAATGCAATCAGAGTAGATGTATGTGCTTATAGCTGTACACACATGAGTAGATTCTTTATATAGCATGCTTTTATGTGGCTAAGATGCTATTACATGATTAGGGCTATTATTTTTTGCCATTCACAATATTTTTAAAATAGCGAACAGGGTGGTTTTACAAATTCTCACTAATCATTGCAAAATAAAACTGTGTGGTTTTAGATTTTAGAGATGTTTCTGTTTCAAGACAATGTAGATTTCTGGTTGAAAATGCCTTCTGGAAGTAATCTCTGATGAAGCATCTCCTTTTTCTCTACTACAATGCTTGAAGAATACACAGAAAAGCCATAAAGCATGAACTACTCTCCACTATCTAGTACTGACAGTCCTGGTGGGAAAATCTGGGAACATTTCCAGATTTCCATAGATTCCAAATGCGTGACCTGTGACTACCTTGATACTGGATTCATCTTTGTTCCTGTTGGTCTCGAACCACCTCCTTTCCCCCTCCTCCCTCCTTCCCCCAACTCCTGATCTCTAACTCCATTCCTCACAGATTCAGGACCTGCAGCTATCTTAGGCTAGGATCATTTTGTTGAAAGAAGTACAAATAAACTAGCTAAAGTAGGGGAGCAATTAATAAAGCCCAGAGAACCCAGGGCATGGAAGAACATCCTCCCAGATCATTCTGGAAAAGATCCAAAATGAGCTTCCGTGTCTTGGAAGCCATACTCGCTGGCTTTGCTTTTCTCCACATTTCACTGTTGTCCAAAAAGGGCCCCTGTGCATGGGCTATGATGACTTGCTGAGGGCTGATGACCTATGACCTCCCACCCCAAAAAGTCTTAGCATCTGACTCTAGATGCTTGTCTACACTTCTAAGAGTCAAGTTACAAGGAGTCCACCATAGATCAGGGCCACCATGTGGTAAAGGGGATGTGGCTGTTTTGCACATCACAGCCATATGGCCCATTCTTGATGTGGACAGGTTCCCTGAAACACTCTACTTCAACCTTCCAGAAAACAACTGTGCTGGACAGAGATATATGGGACACATCAGATTCTGAGATGTGAATGTATGAATTAGTTCAGGCTGCCATAACAAAGCATGAGGCCTGGGAGTCAGACAATAGAGATGCTCCTTCTCAAAGTCCTATGTGTTGGAAACCCAAGGTCAAATGATCAGTAGAGTTTGTGTCTTCCAAGGACTGCGAGAAAAGAATTGCTTTGGCTTCTTCTCCTTATTGTCTACACTTCATCTCCCCCACCCTGTGCTTATCTATGTGAACAGTTTTCCTCTTTATAAGGAGTCCTTTTTATGAGGGCTATTATCAAGCCAGATTCGGGGCTACCAGAATGAACTGACTTTAAAATGACTATTTCTGTAAAGAAAACTTCATCTCTAAAAACGATCATATTCTGAGTGCTGGGGGTTTGGATGTCGATGTATGAAATTAGGAGCCGGGGACACAGTTCCCTCCCTGTTGTTACATTCAGTATTTCCTAAATGCAAAGATACACGGCCCACTTGGCCCATGTACAACTGCTCAAGGTGAATGTGTATAATAAATTCAGCCCTGGATGAGTCTGGACACCAACCTGCCTTCCAGGTGTGGCTCTGGGAAGATCTTTTATAATCATAAATGGCTCAGAGTCTAATAATGAAAAAAATGTAAAACAAAATGGCAATAACAAAACCACACTTACTTTTATTGCATTTGCAATAAAGTTGCAGCACCCCATTCTGAAAAGAATGTGGTTAGATGGACACAGGAGAGAAATGTGGAGGGGAATGAAAAATGGAACCACATTTCCATGGAAACAGTTTTGGTGATTTAATCACAAGCTTTAAAAAAATACGTAATTTAACACAATATCTCTGATTTTAGAAAGTTTTCTTCAGAAAATAATAAGGGCTATATTGAAATTTTTCTACCAAACAAACTGTTCCCAACATCAGTTACAATAATGAAAACAAATTGCAAACCAGCTTCAATATTCAATAAAAGGGACATCTTATGTTCATGTAATGGAGTATTACACAAAAACTAAAAGTTCAAATACTTTCTTTTGCTAACAAAGATTTTTATTCATATAATATTAAGCCTTGAATATATAAAATATAAAGTAGCTAACTTTGTTTAAAATATTCTCATAAAAGAAATAATAGAAATCTTAGCAAGTATCTCTTGGTAATAAGATTAGTGAGCTTTTTAATTTTTTATTTTTCCTAGACCTCTTAGAAAAAAAAATCAGTTTATATATTTCTCCTATAAAGAAAAAGGATAGAATTTTTTAAATATTGTGCTTCCCTTTCTATTTTCCTTTTCCTTTTCCTTTTTTTTTTTTTTAACCAGGGCTATAAATTGAACAACATCTTATGAAGTCCATTACCATCTGATATTCACTGGGTTTAGGTCTATTTCTCATTACTAGTGAAACCATTATAACTTTATCCACATCTTGATGCTCATGAAACTTACATAAGAATCTCAATTTGCTTAACCTTCTATCACTCAGTGAGAAAACACTTGCCTCTTTGCTTCAGCTGCGTCATGGCCCTGGCATGAAAGCACTTTAGTAAACAGAAAGTTGACTAACAATAGAATGAAATGAAGATTTATTTTTATAAATAAACTGACTAAATTACTGCCACATATACTGCCATTACACCACCATCTCCATGGTAGAACTATGCTACCTTCATATGAATACATTTGAATATAAATATAAACTTAATTGAACATGTAATATAAAGGAAACACAAATATTAATAAGACACAAATATAAATGTACTTATTAGTATGGCATTTGAGTTTACTGTGAAGCCTTCCAATCCTTTCTCCTCACTTCTGACAGGATGATTATGCTAAAGAGAATTTTCACATTGATTTCCCAGTTTGAAATTCTTTTAATAATGCTGTGTTATGCTACCTAGATGTTCCTCAGAATTGACAATGATGGTGGCTAATGGTTCCCTATTGGCCCTCCAGAGATTGCTCTCAACAAAAAACCAGCATCTTCCCCTGAGGTCACCTTTTCTTGCTAGAAACAGGCAACATCAAATTACTAGTCCATGTAGGTACAGAAGAGGCATGTAGGTACATAGGATGAGGTGAGTTCTTTAGATCACACTAGCTGCCTCCCTGTGCTGGAATGCAGCCCGCATCCAATCACTGGTAGGTACCAGAGATGGGAGTATAGGGGAGAAGTATGACTCCTTTTCAAGGCTCATCCCAAATCCAGACCTACTTTGGGTCAGCCATAATGTCTATAATTTAAGTTTAATCCCCTCAAACACTCTCCCCAGTGAACATCCTCCATACATGCCTTGCTTTAATTCTACCTCATGTATACTCTAAGATATTTTTCAGTGACTGGCAAGATTCAGTTCAAGCATCTATTCGAAGTCATTCATATGCTTGAACCTAATTCTTTCTTGTCAAGTTCCAGTTATTGAACCTTATACTTCTACCCCAACTAAATTTCACTCTAAAGTCCCTGACTTTCTTCATTTAGCTGATTCGTTTGGATTAGCTGGCACATTGGATTAAAATGACACTTTCCCACTCTTAGAAAACAAGCTGTTTGCTCCAGGCAGGATGCTGGCAAGCAGGCTGACAAAATTGTGTTTCACTAATTGTGTTAGTGTTTGTCTAGAGACAGCTCTTCCCAGAAATGTTTATGCTAGAACTTATTGTCATAATATAATTAAGAATGATATAAATCAGCAAAAAAAAAAGTTGTTCTTATGAAAACTACGTTGAATGCTTTGGAAAGACTTAATAAAAGTGAGTTTATAAAAATAACTGCTATTTAGTTTGGATAAAAACCATAGTTAAAAATTAAAAGGAGATGTAAATATCTAGATATTTTCTCAAGAAAATCATTTTCAAGTGCTTTCATTTCTCACCCATTTGAAGCAATGAAAAACAAGAAAACAGATGCAAC
Source organism: Condylura cristata (assembly GCF_000260355.1). Taxonomy (NCBI): domain Eukaryota; kingdom Metazoa; phylum Chordata; class Mammalia; order Eulipotyphla; family Talpidae; genus Condylura; species Condylura cristata. Next base: position 8,871,298 of record NW_004567121.1, on the reverse strand, counting down.
TTATGTGAGAAAGAAAAAGTAGGACATAAATCAAGAAAAGCCACTGGATTTTCAATAAAACTTGGACAAAGTAACATGTTTGAATGGAAACCAAAGTATTGAAAGTGCATGTATCCTTTTGTATAGTAACCTGCCCTAGTGAATGGCCTGAGCTGACCAAACACCCCCAAATCACAGGACACACACATCTCTAGGGGGTTCCCAGCCATGAGTCTAGCAAAGCCTCTTCATTCCAGCCTTTCCACATGCTGTTTTCTGAAAACTCATCATTTTCCTCTTACAAAATTTCACTTACAAAACTTCCTCCAGGAAACTTCACCACATTTCACTGACTGCTCATTGCCGTCTGAATAGTTATCTTCTCCGCAAACTGGAAGCAGTGCCTGTGTCTACGCCTTCCTTCTACTCAGCATGCTCTCGCTTACATTGGTGTTTACTGAATTAATCAATTCATGATTTTTTTTTCTTTGCAAATGCCTCTAACTTAAGAAACTGTATAGTGGCTATAATAAGGATCGGATTCCATTTCTAATTTTATTTGTGTAATGACCCAAGATTGAATCAGGAAGAAAATTACAGTTCTTTAAGGAGTTGGCTGGTCATTGCCTTGATAGAAAAACGCCCTGTATAAATCACTGTGATACTAGCAGCAAACATTCGTTCACTTCCATATACTTCATTGGCTGTTCCTAGAGACACATTTTGACACATTTTATATTAAACTTGTTACTTGATGATAAATTACCATAATGTTCAAAATACTAGCAGTATCCTTGGCAATCTTGTAAGCATAACCACTACAATGATGGTTTCCATAGAAGGTAACAAGAAGCTGAACACTGCCAGGTTCCCATCTCCCCCAGTTCCAACAGAATCTCCATCCAGGAAAGAACCCATTGTAGAAGGTTCTGAAAAAGATCTTGACCAAGGGCCTGGTCCTCCCCATTAGGAAGAAGTTCAAGGTTGCAGCAATAACAAATAGTACAGGGAACAAAGACAACATAAAACCAAGAAAAGAATTCTTCAGTTATTTAGCATCAGAGAAGTTTCCTGAGTTCAAAAAAAAAAATCCTCAGTGACAATTTGTGTTTTCACCCTAGACTTATGAAGGTGAAATTTTTTAAAGACATAGAGCAGACATTGCCCTCTTCCCGCCATCCTAAGCATTTCATGACCACAGATTCCTGTATTCTTCCCTTCAAAGTCCCAGCTCCTGCCCCTTGTTGAAGGCAACTACACTTAATCTACTAGCTACACTTTGCTTCTAGAAAGGAAGACAAAAGCACCAAGAATTGGAGGGCAGTTCTTTATCAACAAGTGAGTTGTGTCGGTGGTAGTTTTGACTGGTCTCCTTTCCTTCCTGTTTCATCAAGTGAAACCTACCACTCTGGTTTGTCAGACATTTTTCCCAGACAAAGCTTCTAACACTGAAATATCTCTTTCTGGAAACTTCTTGGTCATGGGCAAACTGGGACAAATTGTCACCCTACATTCCCTCACAGACTTCCTGGGAACCCTACCCCTAATGTGAGAAACTCTTCAACCTTCAGCTTGCTAGCCAGGCATTCCGATGACTCGAGCGGCTCCTAAGCACGAGGTCAGGGAGGTCCAATGCTATTTCAAAATATACAATCTGCCCATGTTAGCCTCCCTCACTTCTCCCAGCACCAAACCTTTATTATCATTTCTTGCTGGGTCTCTTGTAGCCATCCCTGGGCTCCACACACCTCCTTCCTTTTGCCCCTGCCCTGCAGATTTTATCCTGAGAGTGATTTGGTTAAAATGTCGGTCGGACTGTGGCACAGTCTACATAACCCCCTTCAGTGGTGGCTTCCTCCTTCAGTGTAGAGGCTAATGTCTTCACTCGGAGGCAACACTCGTCTCCAGGGCCTTAGAGTTGCCACTTGGCATGAGCACTTCCTTCACGCTGGCACCCCATATCTCTTTCGGGCATGGCTTGTCTTCAGCCTGGCTTTGTCTTCTTTCCTTTCCTGTCTGCTCCCTGTTATGTCCAACCTGAGGAGTGCCTGGGTCTGCTCTGTCCAGTGCATGGATCCCTCACAATAGATAAGCTCATGCTTAATCACAGTTCCTTTCTCCATCTTTGCCATGTCTGTCTGAGTCTCTTGAAATCTGAACTTGACATTAAGGCCCTGAACTTGAGTCCTCTTTTGCTACTTGTGTCATCATTTGACGTATGTGGCCCCTGATCACCCAGCTCTGTAGCCCTTTGTCCAGAGCTTGTTGTAGAAAGAGCACCTTCGCCTCCCTTTTTCCCTTCTGATGGGATTGTGTAAACTATGAAGCTCTGGGGGAATGCTCCTTAAGATATTTGGATTGTGGGTGCAAGTTTCTCCCCAAACACTGATACTTCTGCCCCTCTGCCTGGGCCCAGTAGTATTCCCTTGAGACCTTGCTCTTATTAAAGATGAACTGTGTGGTTGGTTATTCTGCCCACTGCCACGGGAACGCAGGTGCAAGAGAACTCAATTTAAAACAGCTTCTCATAAACAAAAATAAACCTTAGTTTGTGACCTAAGCATTTGCACAAAGCACCAGTGGAAACATTGTCCTTTCTAGCCCAAAGGCATGTGTATTGATGGCACAATTTAAGTCAAGGCAGCTGATCCAGCATCTTACAGTGAGGCTCCCACATCAACAAGGCAGTATCACCAGGAACTGAACAGAAATGAAATATTAGAAATGAACATTTTCAGTTTCCAGTTTTGCTGAATCAGAAATTTTGGTGGCAGTTTTACCCATTAGCTCTGTAATAAGCCCTGTAAGAGATTCTGGTGCATCTTTGACTTTGAGAACCACTGAATAACCAGATACCTTTGACTGGGGACGCGTTCTCTAGGAAAGCCCAGCTTTTAATTGTTTCATTGGAATCTTTTCCACCGTGGTGACTGAGCCTTGCACTACTTACATTTTGGGCTGAATAACTCTGCCACTGGGGTCATCATGCTCATTGTGGCATGTGTCGCAATATCCCTGACCTGCACCCACTGTATGTCAGTATTATCTCCTCCTCACTGCTCAGCAGGAATTGTGACCACCAAAAGTATCACCAGACATTGCCACCTAAGGGAGATGTTACCTGCAAGGTGAGAACAGCCTGACATGTGATAAAGCTGTTGTCATCATCAAAAATCAGTAGCAGTCTCCTATTTTCACCAGTTTCATCCTGGAGCATGTGCTAAACTTGGGCTCCTGAGGAACAGGTGTCAAGCTTGGCTAGCAGCAGACTTTGTGGGAAATGCCCACAGGATCATCCTGTAAGGGATGAAGAGGAAAGCAAGCTTGAGAAGAGGGGAGGCTGAACTGTGACACAGTTGAAACAGAGGGTCCTCGGGAAGCCGTGGATTTGAGTGGGCCTGTGGAATTGAACCAACTCAAGCAATAGGAATGGACATTTAGGGCCACCTGCAAAGGACTGGCTTTTATGGGCTATTCCCTCAAGCCTATCTGTGCCTGTGTGTGTAGCAGCTTGTTTCCCTTAGATTATTCCCAAAGGAAGCTGAGCTGTGAGCATCCAGCAAACAACATTTCAGGCAGCCAAAAATGGGTGCACAGATCATGAGTGACAGACCACAGAGTCCAGTCCTCAGACGACAGAGACATCAATATCAACCACAATTCCCATGATGCTACTCAGCCCTACGACAGAGGTTTAAATCTAAACCACACTTATGTAAACACTTTAAGAGGGATCAAGAATATTTATTGAGTAAAATGACACGTTAGCTTTTCTGAAACCCATGTGCCCAGACCCAGCTTTCCTGCAGATCCATTCCACTGGCGCTACTGATTTGCTGGCCCTGATATGACTGTCACTGTAAGGAGCTAATTAAACATGATAAGATTTTAGGACATGCAATTTTGTCTTCTGTTTGATTTCTGTTCAGAATAATAAACAATAAAGCAATGAAAGTCACCTGTCATCTCTGCCCAGTTCTGCCTTACTGCCATGGGGACAAAGGCTTCTGCCTGAGAACTTAGCGCCATCTGCCCTGGGTCCATCAAAAGCCACTCATCTTTGATGTTGACAAACAGCTTTATCACCATGTCAGGCTGTTCTTGCCTTGCAGTTATCATCTAAGGGGGCCTATGGAGACCTGTAAAATATGGGCTCTTATCTACCCGAACTTTCTCTCACTGCCATTGGTTAAGTCACCATCAAGACTTACCTGTAGCCCCACATAGTTTCACGTGAGTAGTACTAGTCTGCCAGCAGACCGTCCACAGCACTGAAGAAGCTGATGTGCACTGAATGTCTATTGTGTAATACTGAGATTCTCTACATCACTTGTTTCCAGGACTTGCAATCCTAAAAGTTGTGCCATCCTTGGAAGCACTAGAAAGCTTTGAAATATGAAACCTGCTTCTCATTAGCCATCTATAAATTAAATATGTGTGTGTGTATATATATATACACATAAATACACACACATATTTAATATATATACATATATATTTAATATATATATACATATATACACATATATACACACACATAGATATATATACACATATATATACACATATATAAATATATACACACGCGCATATATATATGTATATGTATATAATCTAACATACTATGTAAAGGAGTAAATGCCTTTGAACAAATCTTTGTTCTCAGGAATGTGCCACACAGACATACTTTTATTGAGAGGGTGAGCTTGTATCATTGCATCCTGCCTGGCCTTATCAGTGCCTGCAGGAAAGAAGCCACAGTCTGTAAGAAGTGGAAAGGAATTCAGGAAGTGGATGGAAAAGTAAGTAGGAGGGTTGAGTGATCACAGACTGATTTCAGAGAGGAAAAGTGGTTGTTAGAAACCTCGCACTCCTCCTTTGTCCAAAACTTTATCAGAAAGCCTCCATTTAAACAAAGTAAAGCACCCAACATTGTACCTCGTTGGACCCTATGTCTGTTTCTAATCCTGTTTATGATTCAGCAAATAGGAAATTCTTTTCCCTGTAGTAAAATATGTAGGGGTAACCCTGTACTTAAAAAATGGCATGATCATATTCACAGAAAGTGTGATCTCCACTTATTTGGAGCGATACATAACTTTGGAAATATGATTCATTCTCCTACACACACCAACGCATGCAGGGCTTTTCAAATTTTCACACTTTTCATCAGCTCCATCAACTTCAGAATTCTCCCTATCCCTGCCTTGGAAAAGAATTACAAACTCCAGAATGAAGAGGAATATTTAGCTCTTCTTGTCGCTTTCCGCAAGAGCTACCTAACTTTATGAAAGTGTGAGAGAAGATAGTACCCTCATCTACTTCGACATATGGCTGCATAAAGATAACCATGAGGTGCACCCAAGGGCTGAGAGTGCCCCAGCATGACACAGGCTTCCAGCATTCAGCAATATCTATTTTTTGCCCAAGCTACATTTGGAAGAGCAGCATTCTGTAAATATAAATTTTTGTGCATGCATGCACTGAGTTTCACAAGCTAGTATTTCATATGTCAATGTTCATAGAAAGTTTTTGAGATGTTTCCTCCTAATAATATATGTTTTAAGAAATAAAAAGAGGCCAAATAAATAGTAATTCATCATACCAACTGACCATGATAAACTATTGACAGTATTTACATAGCTCTATTCAAAAATAAATAATAACATGAATGTCTAGTCTCTTAATTATACAGAAAAAAATAAACATTGCCTGAGGTTCAAGTTTTGACATCCAATTCTGACTTATCTCTTTTGAAGAAGTTATTCAGGTTTCAGTATGATTTTTTAGAAAATAAAGCTCAGAATATTTGTAGTAGGTTCGTCACTTCAGAAACTTTTGCTATTCCGCATTCTGAAATCTTTTCCCTAAGTCCTTTTCACCTGTTTCTGACAGTGATGATATAAGTGCTAACAATATTATATTAAGAAAGCTGAATGTCTTTCAGGAATGGTGGAAGTTCAGCTATCTTCAGGACATCATCTAGGAATACGCAAGCCATACTCTGTTCTTTCTTTAAAATTCTTATAGCACCCAGAGTTTATAACATTCCTTTAAATACTAAATTGTATAAAATTTGATTTCAAGCACAGATACTATCAGCCTAACCCATCTGAACTCCTAGCTATGGATTTCCACTTCAAGAATATTGATTGTAAATAAATGTCTGACCATTAAGAAATTATTGAAAGTGGAGAGTAAGATCCACAATGCTTTCAAATTATTTTATGAAAAATAACTTTGAAGTTTTTATCATAATGAATAAGACTACTTATAAAACTCATCAAACTTGAATTGCCATCTTATCTAAAACCATTGTTTTAGTATGGCGTAGTAAAACTATATATCTATTAGAAAGCCTTGAAATATGAAATCTGCTTATATATATAATTCTGGTAAGGACAGGCAAGAGATATAAGACTAATTAGGGTTGAATTTCACAACCTACTGAGAAGTGACCTATTTATAAAGCACTCTGGAAAGTTCGCATCCCTAATTTAAAAGTTCTCAAAATATATTACTTACACATCAGTTTATAAAGTAAGAAAACAACTACTTTTACATTTGGTATTTGTTGTCAGGTCATATATGTTTAAAAACTAGAAACCGTCACATATTTCCAGGAACTAGCAATGCAATGCAACATTGTACATTGCATTAAAAGAATATTTTAGGATATATTTTTTTTAAGATTTATTTATTCATACAGAACTGGGGTACAGGCCAGAGATGCGGAGGGTGAGACACTTCACCAGAGACAGAGAGGGGAGCAGAACAGGCAGATCGACGAAGTACCCTGCTGAGGGGAGCAGAGGCTGGGTCAGGAGAGGTCTGCCAGCCATGTGGATCGCCTCCGCAGCAGGCGGGGATAGAACTCATGCTGCAGTGGCTTAAGCTTCTTAGTGCTGCGCTTTAACCCGCTGCGCTACCAGGGAGGGCCCCATGGATATATTTTTATTATTATTATTTAATTATTACAAAAGTTTATTTTTACATCATTTTGCACATTTTTTTTTTCCATCTCGATTGTAATCCCCGCGGGTTTCCCATCACCAAATCACCCGTGTGCCACCACCATAGTCCCGTGCATTTCCCTTCCTTCCCCCCCCCCCCACCGTTTTTGATCCCATTCCCCAAAAGTGTCTGCAGTACCCTGCAGGTCTAGATAAAGGCTGCTTGTGCCAGCCAATTCAAGGTGGCAACTGGAGGTGCTCTTGGGTGGGGCTGCTGAGGTATTACCACAGAAGCCCACAACAACAGTCTGAGGGCTGAACAGCACCAGCTGCCACACTAGGCCATGACAAACTCAACAGCACCAGGAAGTGGTGGACAGCTCTTAATGATGGCCTGGCAGACTGCAAGTGACCAATCAGTAAGGCTTGTCAGCACAAATCCCAAGAGTAGTTTCAGAAACTGCTGCAGCAATTTGCAAACTAGGTGTGGCCTGATAGCCAACAGCTCTTTGAGACACCAGGCCAAGGCCCACAATGCTCCCTGCAGGAGAAGTCAGAGGCAGGCTGGAAGCAGGTACAGGGGGCAGTTCTCGCTAAAGTTCTAGGAGGTCTGGCAGCCTATGGGGACTGTTGGATCGAGTGGAGTTCATCTGCTGAGGGCTGTCTGATGAATCCTCTCTTTGGAGGCTGGCCTCTGACTCCCTCAAAAGGGGTCCTGCCCTGCATTATATACTCTTTGCGGATCCCCACCCTACAAGACAGATTAGACAGTTCTCAATCCTAAGAATCTGATTGGCGCAGTTAGCACCAAACAACCCTCTTCCATTTTCAATCTGCATAATTATCTCGACCTTGACTGAATATTCCGGTTGTCTTTGTTTTATAATGGACATTCATAAATCAAACCATACAAAGGTAGGGAAGTACATAGATCTAAAGGGAAACTTCAGTATCTCCTGGGTATGTTCAACCATATGGCCTTGCCCTCTTATGCAGGACATAAGAGTTCTGACTCAGAATTATATTCACATGTTGAAACACAGAAGGACAGCGGGGGCAGTGTCATGGGCATGCCAAAGAGGGCCTCTTCCCAGCTTCCCATTGCAAGTTTCCAGCCTGGAAACCACCTTCAGCCCATCCCACCTGGAGAGAATTAGCAGGAATTTCCACTGCTGGCATCAAAACCACCTACAAGTATAAAACAGGAGATAATAACAAGATTTGCATCAACAGAGAATAAGTAAAACTTATGTTTAAGCTATATAACATTTATATATATACATATATATGTATACATATGTATATATACATATATATATGTGAGTGTGTGTGTGTGTAGAATTAAAAAAAAAGAAAACCAAATATTTGGAAATAATTACACGGCATATACCTGGCAAGGCATCATTATATAAATTGTAAGCAAAAAAAAAAAAAAAGGCAGTAAAATGGACCTGCCCCTGCCCTCTCCATTTACACCCACCAGTCGTATTTCCAAATATGTTGTCCTCCCTCCCCGATCCCACTAGAAACGCTGTTTAGAGCTGGACAATGGAGGAAAGCAAGCTTATAGTTCTGTGGGAGCCAGCACCAGTGATCCCATTTTCTCCAGCTGGAACTAGGCTGTTGCTATAGCAACAACCAAATGACGGGCAGATGTTTGAATGTGCAATGGTCTACTGTGATAAGAGTATTTTCTTATCCATTAAGTATTTCCAAACCTGCTAAAAGGTACACACTGTGTAATGATATTAAATGCTACGTTTCAAGATCAGTTTTAAGTGCCTTTATTTTAAAATTGAAATAGTAGACAATCAGAACTATTTTAGTTCTAAACAACAATTTGTGCTAATACCAATTTTCTGCACTAGCACACAAAGTCAAAACACCCATTCTTTGTGCAGCCTACCTCTTTGCTTTAAGGAAGGTTGAATTAATGAAAAAGTATAGTGTCCCCTAGATAACAGTAAGTTCTTTCCGAGGTGAATTTAATGCCAGGATAGGTGCTAAGAAATAAACATCATAAAAACACAGTAAGATGCTTTTGGCCTTTACCTGCTATCTATATTTGACTCATTCCCTTAAGAAAATCCTGTAGCTACAAAGTAATTTCATTTTGGTGGAAATAGGAAGGAATAAAATCCATACTACAGTAACATTTTTAGGCAACCAAAATACAGTTCTCTGAGTTTTATGCGAAATCCCTTTGACTTTGATGCACTTAAAATAGTTTTGACCCAGACATCCTTTATAAGTCGACAGTCACTCCTCAGGAATACAGATCATGTCTTATTCATTTTTGCATCACTGGGGTCTCTAAAAGCCCATAGAATAACATAATGGGCTGTTTCCATATTTTATAAATAAAAGTACTATTATCATCAAAACAAAAACAAACAAAAAAAAATAGGTCTAACGTCCACCACGGAAAAAGATACTGCGAGAGGCTCAGAACTGTTGGAATTTGCAACACTTCAGTGTCTTCCTCAGACCACAACCTAGGAAAGGCTCTGGCACTCACTTATGTTCTAGCTTGTGTTTTAAAGAACAATCCTAACATCTGGGCTAACCATTTCATGTAGTATTTATAATCATGACTTTAGTCTCTTGGATTAAATGAGAATTCATTTAACTAATAAGCTTAGGCTAAAAGTCATCTGTCTTGAGGTGGAGAACATCAGATCAATTGCCTTAAATAAAAATTTGATTGAAGAATGTCATGCTCAGAAAGAAGCATTCGTATAATCAATATGAATTAATGTTCACCCAAAAAGCACACCTGTGACCAGAACCTGGATCAAGAAATAGACTATCACATAAGCCTGCTCCTCTAGCCACTGGCTCCCAGTGGTGACCAGGCGCTGACTCCATGGCTTAGTTCTGTCTGTTTCTGGATTGTATGTGAATGTAGACACAAAGTGTGTTCTGTGTCTGGCTTATTTAGCACAGCATTACATTTGTGAGATTCAGTCATGCTGTTTCTTGTTATGATGATATATTCCTTTTCATCCCTGTCTATTTTTTTAATCTATCATCTCATTAAAAAGATAATCTACATCTAGTTTAACATGGTCAATTCAGGAAATACAGTTTTCAAAATAGCTTTGCTCAATGTTGAAAATCAAAAGCGTTAACATAATTTTTTTTTAAAGATTTATTTATTCATACAGAACTGGGGTACAGGCCAGAGGCTCAGGGGCAGTGAGAGGCTTCACCAGAGACAGAGGGGGGAGCAGAACAGGCAGATCGATGAAGTACACTGCTGAGGGAAGCAGCGGGCGGGTCAGGAGAGGTCTGACTCGCCATGTGGTCTCCTCGGGGGCAGGCGGCAGGCGGGAATCGAACTCATGCGGAAGTGGCTTCAGATTCTTAGTGCTGTGCTTTAACCCGCTGCGCCACCAGGGAGGGCCAGCGTTAACATAATTTTTAAGATATAAAGTGTTTTTCTTTGAAATTTGAGTGACCCTATTTCTGTTTTTATTGCTTTGATGGGAATTAGATTTACCATTACACATGATTGGCCACTAAAATGTTTTAAGAAACTAATATTTATAAATATCATCTTATAAATAAAAGCCACCCTAACTTTTTGTGTATAATTATGTTCAAATCCTAGATACATTTTCTACATCTGAAACATCCTGATATTTGGTAGGATTATTTCAGAATGGAGGTGCTAGTTTTTTTCTTCTTTTCTCTCCAAAAAAGTCTAACATAATTTTGGAAGGGAAAAAATAGCACATTGCCCACATGAATATTTTCAAATATACTGCTAGTCAGAAGAGGCAAAATTTCTGTACCTCTGTACCAGTAGTATATTTTCAGAAATGTTCCAAATTTTATTATCATTCTTGGGATAGCCAAGGGACAATTTTTAAAAACTCTAGAGTAAATACATTATTTTTGAGAGCCTGCAGCATTCTACCCAAAGCACATTAAATTCAAATTGGTTTCTTAGTGATTATTTGTACAAATTTTACTAGATCAACCAAATGGGGATAACTTAACATGGTCAATGATTCATTCAAATGCATAATATTTTCAACTTCATTTCCATGAAGAAAAATGTGACCTCTGTTTTTAAAAGCAAATATAGACCAAGGCTTAAAATTTAAAATTATTTTTTTAATAGTCTGTGCTGCATTAATAAGTGAATCAATACAGGCTATCTTTTCTTTTCTTTTTTTTTTTTAAGATTTATTTATTTATTCATACAGAACTGGGGTGTACAGGCCAGAGATGCGGTGGGTGGGAGGAGCCACCAAAGACAGATTGAGGAGCAGAACAGGCAAACTGTCGAAGTACACTGCTGAGGGGAGCAACGGGCGGGTCAGGAGAGGTCTGCCGCGCCATGTGGTCACCTCTGGGGCAGGCAGGGATAGAACTCATGCAGAAATGGCTTAAGCTTCTTAGTGCAGTGCTTTAACCAGCTGCGCCACCAGGGAGGGTCACAGGCTATCTTTTCTTTTGAAAAGAAATTTTAGGAGCTTTATCAGCAAAGGAAAAAGTAAATGGATAAATATCTTACCTTGCATTTACTCCAAATATTTGAAACAAATAGTTTAGAACATTGAAAACCCCAGATATGTGTCCTTTTGAACAATAATTATTCCTTTACTCCTGGTTAGCTTTTCTTATTTGATACCTTCAGAGAAAATATTGCCTGGGATAAAAATCAAAACACCTAAATTGATTTCAGACTCAAACTTCACATGTACACACAACTTTCCTCCTCCCAAAGATGCATAACAAATGTAACATAAAATCTAAAAGAGAGCTATTGTCAGTTGGTCAAAAAGTGGCCAGGATTAACCTGGAAACCAACTCTACAGGGCAAAGTTCAGGGATCAAATTGCCAATGAGGTCAAGACTAGCAGTGAATGCCCATTTTCCTAGATCTCAGTTCCTAATACAGAAACTTGAAAAGGTTGTTGACTGTGTGGTCTCAGTTTCCTCCCAGAACTACCATACTTTGATTCTCCTGCAGAAATAAATCAAGTTGTGGGCCATCAGGGCAGTCAAACAGAGACTGGGAAGTCATGATGAGGGTTTAAGAAAACTGGAGGCGTGGCAAGCCAGCAGCAGATTGGAATTGATAGTTACATCTGTGATTTCAGATAAGGCTTCAGGATCTAGGAACAGTGATGGTTGGACAGAAATGCGTCTAAGCCTAGTGTCCTTGAATGCCTTGCTGAGTAAAGAAAGCCAAATGGGAATCAGGGCAAAAAAGCAGAGTCTGGTTCAGGGCTTGTGACTGCTCTCCCATTGCAGAAAAGGCCACAATTCCAGATACCACAGGGGATTTATGTTTCTAAATGAACTTAAAATTTTAGAATGAGGGACCGTCTTTGGTGGAGCAGGTTAAAGCGCAGCGCTGAGAAGCTAGCTAAAGCCACTTCAGCACTAGTTTGACCCCCAGCCAGGGGGAAAAGGTGGCTGCCCACATGTGGCAGCAGACCTCTCCTGTCTCAACCACTGCCCCTCAGCAGTGTGCTTCATCCATCTGCCTGTCCTGCTCCCCACTCTGTCTCTGGTGAATCCTCTCACCGCCCCTGTACCTCTGGCCTGTACCCTGGTTCTTGTATGCATAAAGTAAATCTTAAAAAGAAATATTTTAGAATAAGTACAGATTGATATAAATGTTACAAAAGTGGTACAGAATTGAGCATATATATATACCACCACCCAGTTTCCCTTGCTATTGATATCATATATTTGTGGTGTATTTGTCACAATCAGTGACCAATCATTGATACATCATTAGTTAAAAACCATGTTATCGGCCCTCCCTGGTGGCGCAGCGGGTTAAAGCACTGAACTGAGAGACTAAAGCCACTTCCGCATGAGAAATATCCCCGCCTGCCCCAGAGGTGACCACATGGTGTGGCAGACCTCTCCTGGCCCACCCGCTGCTCCCCTCAGCAGTGTACTTCGTCGATCTGCCTGTTCTGCTCCCCACTCTGTCTCTGGTGAAGCCTCTCACCCTCCGCATCTCTGGCCTGTACCCCAGTTCTGTATGAATAAATAAATAAATCTTTAAAAAAAAAAAAAAACCATGTTATCAAATTTCCTTCCTTTTTATTTCATGTCACCTTTCCATTCTAGGGCCCCATGTAGAGGGTCACATTATATTTAGTCCCTGTCTCCTTGAGCTCCTTTTGGCTGTGACCATTTCTTAAATGTCCTTGCTTTTTGATAACTTCACATCTTGAGGAGTTCTGATCAAATTTTTGGCCAACGTCATGTGTATCAACTTTGTAATGATCCTGGTTGATCAGGGAGGTGGGGACTATTGAAAGAGAGTTGTTTAAATTATTAATTAAAAAACAGTACTATATATAAATACACCGATAAAACAGACCATCAAAAGCAAATACATAAAAATCTAGTTATGTGAGAGGCCTCTTAAATCATCATTAAAAATTGGTTCTGATACTAAGCCTCTGAAAAGTGGTATAAATATAAACACCAATATGAAAACAATTTGAGAGCACATTGAGCTCTGGAGCAAAAGTTCTGAAACCTTCTTCCATGCTCTGGTTCTTGCTCTGAGAAGTGGCCCTCCCCTCCTGGCTGCCAGGAATTCCTGAGACCAGGCCACACCTATAGTCCTGTCAGGTTCCCAAGCCTCACCAAGAAGGTTACAAACCTCTCCAAGCCCAGGGCTGCTGAATTCGGCATCCCCAGCCCTCACATGGCCAAAGTGATGAAGAGTCAAGTTCCAGCCCCTGAAATCTGTCACTCCTGCCTCCAGTAAATTTATAATGTGGTTGTGTGCACTTGTGTTGGGGCTGTCTCATGTGCTAGCTTTTTCTCTTTATCCATGGAGTCATAGCAGATATTAAGCTGAGAGGGAAGACAGATGCTTCACATGATGTTTGGAAGTGGAGAAGCATCTAATGCTTTTCTAAGGTTAGAGTTGAAGTTATGAACACTGGGCAGGTAGACCATAGAAGAATAATGCCATTGTCAACACATCATGTCACGAAAACATGTTGTCAGTGATTTTCACCATTGATTGTTAACTTTGCTGTTAACCAAGGTAATGCTTGTCAGTTTCCTCCAGTGGAAAGTTATCATTTCTCCTTTTTATACTCTTTTTTTGTCAGGAAGAGTAAAATATTGGCAACCCATGTTGAAGGGGTATGTTAGCTTCTTTCTCCTTGTAGAAGTATCGGCATACATTATTTGAAATATTTCTATACGTGAGGTTTTTTACTCCCATTATTTACTCAATCGCTTATTATTAACATGGATTTATGTATTATTTTATGTCTTGAGTTATAACACAATTCTGCTTTATTGTCTTACTCAAAATGTTTCAGTTTCCCTTGGTAGCTTTTTCAGTTAGCTCCTGAATCCCTTTGACATATCACCATTGTTATAAGGCTTTGCTTTGTTTTGTCTCATTTATAGAACTTTCTGATATTTGGGGATGTGGAATTTGACAAAAGTAACTTATGCAGGACAATTTTGTACAATGCCTACTCTTTTGCTCCTTAAAGCTTTGTTGTTCTTGACTTTGAAATTATCCAGGTAATGTTTACACTTGTATATTTTTTTTGCATCTCACTTAACATCAGAGAGCAAGCTATGAGATAGCTTTCTAGTTGCTTTAGGCTCAGGGGTATGTTCTCACTACCTATTATACATTCCGTGTCCCAAAGATATAGCCCTTTCAGCTGGGGAAGATTTTTCCTTAATGTACCTGGTAAATAGAAAGCCTTCATTTTCTTTGGTTTCTCTTTCTAGAACACATTAGTTTGACAGATTTCTAGAATTTTCCTTCTAAGTTTCAAATCTTTTTTTTTTTATTATTTTCTTGTCTTAGTTCTAGCATCAAAGACAACCCCTTTCTCTTTTCACCATCCCAATACACAGACAATCTGTTTCTTTCTTAAGATTCACTTTTGTTTTTTATATTCTCAATGCATTTCCTTAGCTTTTGCTAGGGATACTAATTAGGAGCTTTAAAAATTCTCTTAATCACTTGATTTGCTTCTGCTTGGGACAGAGTCCTTTGTCTGATTTTGATATAATTTATTTTAGCATTAATTCCTCCTTCATATGTCCTGTTCTTATTTTTAAATGTGGTAAGAAGAAAATTACATGAGAGTATTTTGCATATGGACAAGAATTTCCATCTTCAGGATTCATATTTTTATTACCTTCAATTTTTAATTGAGGTATAATTGACACATAACATTTTTTTCTCTGACTTAGTACATAATACTTCCATATTAATAAATACTGAAAAATGATCATCACAATAATCCTAGTCAGCATCTGTCAACATATATAGCTAAAATTTTTTTCTCCTGTGATAAGACCTTTTAAAATTTATGCTCTTACTAATTTCCAAGTGTTTGAAAAATACTGTTAACTGGAGTTACCATACTGTACAGTCCTCCCCAGGATTTATTCTTCTTATAACTGGAAATGTGGAACTTTTGACCACCTTCACCCACTTTGCAACTGCCCCCTTCTACCTCGGCAACTCCCAGTCTGTTTCCTGTATCTGTGAGCTTGGTATTATTTGCTTTCAGTACTATACATATAATTAGGATTGTATTATATTTGCCTTCCTCTGTATGACATTTCATTTAGTATGGTGCCCTTGAGGTCCACCTGCATTAGGCAAGATCCTATTTTATATGGCCAAATGTTATTCCATTGTGTGTACATTTTTCCTTGTTATTTTATCATATTTATTAAGGTAATATTGGTTTACAACACTATATGTTTTGGGGATAGAATCTCACACCTCACACCACATACATTATCAAAACCCCAAGAATCCTCTGCCATTGTCCACTCATCCAGAGGTGGGCATTTTGGTTATTTCTGTATCTTTGCTATTGTAAATGTTTTGGTGAACATGGAGAGGTAGCTATCCTTTCAAGTTAGTATTTTAATTTTCCAGAATGTTTAATTTTATACTTCAGGAGTTGCTCCTCTGAAATAGAAACTTTAAGTCCTGGCACTCTTACTGGGTGTCAATCTTACTCCTTTGGGGAAGAATTATCAAACATATTATATTAGATTTTGTGTCTGCTATAGGGAGAGTAGAATATAAAATATTAAAGAGATTTTGGCTTGTAGTTTTTGGTACAAATGATCATTTCCAGTCTTTGTTCTCTGATCAGCAATGTATCTGTATCTCCCACAACAGATTCTCCACAATGGCCACGACACTTTCTCTCAGAACATCCTCTGTGTACAACTTCTGTACATCACAAGTGCATGACTTTATCTGCATGGTAAATATGCCTAGAAATTGAATTGTTAGGACAAAGTAAATATTAGGCAGTGATGGCTTTGCCTATAAATGCATGATTCCACTCTATACTCTCATAGGCAAAATAGAGTTTCTGCAAAAATAGAATTCAGCAGGGTTTTGAAATTTTAACTTTCTGATCAATGAAAAGTATATTTCAGCACAATCTCAAGTGTATTATCTTACTATGAATGAAGCTTCTATGCATTTAAAAGGTACTTGCATTTTCTCTCTGTAAAAATCTGTTCATTTACTAAATCACTTTCTAAATCCTCTGTCTTGAATTATAGAAACTCTTTATATATTATGGAGATTAACATTTGACTGTGCTATAGAGTGCAAATATTTTAAACATGTTCCAGTTTGTCTCCTGACAGAATTGGTGTTTTCTAAGAAATAATTTTTCATTTTTTTATATAGCAAAATGCATCCATTTTCTTAATGGCTTTTGGAATGTCATTTATTGTTAGAAGAAACTTGCTTCATCTAAAGCCTTAAATTCACCATGTGTCTTGTAGAATATTTTCCAGTTTCATATTTTCATAGCTACATCTTTGGTATATAACTTAAGGTTAAACTGGGGCAATGATTGTAAATTGTGACCCTCCTACAATGTTGGGTGTCTTGCCTTTGGAAAAATTGCACTTTCCCTCAATCTTGCCATCAGTTTTAACCATATGTCTGCCTTGGCCAAGTAAACGTAAACTGAAGACATGTACGTCACTTCTCAGCTGAAGCTGTAGGGGATGACACACACTTTTCTGTTCTCTCTCTTCTCTCCAACAATGCAACTAAAAATGTGTCAGACAGGCCCTCCCTGATGGCACAGCGGGTTAAAGCACAGCCCTAAGAAGCTAAAGCCACTTCCGCATGAGTTCTATTCCCGCCTGCCCGGGAGGTGACCACATGGCATGGCAGACCTCTCCTGACCCGCCCGCTGCTCCCCTCAGCAGTGTACTACGTCGATCTGCCTGTTCTGCTCCCCACTCTGTTCCTAGTGAAGCCTCTCGCCGCCCCTGAGCCTCTGGCCTGTACCGCAGTTCTGTATGCACAAATAAATAAATCTTAAAAAAAAAAAATGTGTCAGACAGAGGCTGGGATTCCACACTGAGGGATGATGACTGGACACAAGTGCAGATAAGCACCTATGCTAAATAACATGATTAAGAACCAAACCTTTGCTAGATTAGACTAAGCCACTGAGATACTAGGATCTGTTTGACTGCAGCATAACCTAAACTTAGAGAGGAGTTAGTTTCAGCTCTTTTGCAGAAGCCTCCTGCATAGTAATATTCCAAATTATTGACTACCCTTATATTCCTTATGTCCTTTGCAAAATTGTATTAGAACCAATATCTTGGACTTTTCTTTCTATTTTCTTTATTGTCCATTGGTCTATCTAGTCATGCAGCAATACCAGACTTTTAATTTACATGACTTTATATCTTTTTATATTCTCTCAGAGTAAATCTTGTCAATTGTCCTATTGCTTCAGCTTTCCTCACCAAATTTAAAATTATTTTCTATATGAGTCAACACATCTAAGCTTGGTAAATCAATTAGTAAATGTGTCAATTTCAAAAACTATTCTTTCACCTCAACTATTATGAATAAGATAGTAATGTTTTCAATTTCTCCTTTAACCTTAAAATTTTATCAGTTATCTTATTTCTATATTACAAGTTTATTTAGCATCCACATCTGTGTAAATATTGATTTACTATTAAATACCCAGTGCTTATTTAAGTTTTTTAATCATTGTGTGTTCTCTTAATATTTGGTTAGCTAAACAGCATCCAATAATTTCTTTAGATGCACTTATAAGAACAATGTTTTCCTAATTGAGGGCAAGTTTAGAATTATTTGCCTGTAATTCTTACACTTAAGGACATTTTAACTAAGTATAAAATTCTTAGCTCACTATGTTTCTTTACAGGCCTTTAACATGTTACAAAAATTACTGTGGAAAAGAACAAAATAAGTTTGATTTTATTTTCTTAGGTCTTATGTCCTGCTGTATTAAAATTTCTTTCTTGATTCTTGGAGAAAAGTAAAGACAAGATAATATCTCAGGTTGATTGTGAGGCTAAATATAACCTAGAAATTAATCTTTAAATGTAGATTCAAGCCATCAGTTAATTCATGGGTATAGTTTTATGTATTTAAATATGTTTTTCAATTTTGTTATTTTAATTTTTTTCTCAGCAATTCAGATTGGATATACTTTTTTGACCTGCTAACTCTATTTCTAATCTTTTTCTTTATTTTGGTAAAATTTTAAAGATACAAAATGTTGCAAAAATTCACAGAAAATACTATTACCTCTACACAAAATATTAGATTCATCATTTATATGATGCACACTCACACGTGCATATTTTTGAACCAACTATGAGAAAGCTGAATACATTGCCCACCGTTTTACCCTAAACATATCACATAGTCCCTGAAAACCCAGTTATTCGTCTATAAAACCTCAAAACAAATTCCACTTTCAGTGGTGTTAATATTGATTCAATACAATTATCTAATCCACAAACCCCAGTGACATTCCATCACTTGTTTCAGTGTCCATTATAGCAATTCCTTTCCCGTCTCAAATCAACAATTTAGTGAAAAATTCACATGTATTTCACTGTCATGTTTCTTCAGCTTCCTTCAATCTGAAGTGTTCTTTACACTGGTTTTCTGTAATGACGTTGAACAGTTGTTTTGCAGAATATCAATCAATGCTGGTAACTAGATTTTTTTTTTTAATAAGATACATTTGTGTTTTGGCAGAAATACCTCAGAAATGAGGGTGTGATCTTCTCAGTGAATCTTATCAACACTCAGTTGACCTTAGTTGTCCCAACGTTAACTTTGATCCCTTGGGGAAGATGGTGTCTGCAGTTTCTCTGCTGAAAAGTTATAACTTATTCCCTTTATAACTAATAAACCAGATATTTACAGTCTCAAACTTTTACATGCTGGTTTTGGCCTGAATCAATTATTTCTATAACAACTATAGTGTAACTATAGCTTAGATTTTTTGTTACAGTGTTTATTTTTCTCGGCAGCAAGCAGAAAAAAACCAGTTGAGCAGTTTTCAGTGGGATGACGATACCTAAGTCTGCCGCTGCTGTTTTTCTGTTGGTCTTTGACAGTAGGGAAAAGTTGTTTCCTTCTCATCCATTCCTCACTAATGTAAACTGGGACTGATTCTCATTTTATCCACAATAATATTTTGCTATGTTGATTTTCAAGTTGTACAGACTTGGTCACAGTGCAGGGTAGGTACCTGAGAAATTTTGACATTATTCTTTGATTATCTTTATAATTTTCCTGTACAAAGGTCTTCCATTACTTGTCTTATACTTTCCTTGCCATCTCCCTGAAATCAACCATTTCTCCAAAGAAACTGCTTCGTCAAACCATTCTGTTAGAGAACAGCATACAGAAAACACAATTTGAGTACTCATTGGTATTGAGGCATATTATTACTTTTAGTTCCCTGTAGCCAAGAGAGTTAGAAAATACAATGGATTCATGTGTGCTTATGTAATACTGAAATTATGTAAAGTCCTCCAATCCCAGCACACACCACAGGGCTCATTTTTATCTCTACCTGCTCTATACGCTTAACTCAGTTCTCCAACAAGAGAGGAGAAAAATGAGACCAAATATTCTCAGTTTATTTATTTATTCGCTTAAAGTACCCAGAAACAGTCTCAGAATTACTAGCCATTGTCTGTGAAAAACAAAACTACTAATAAGAATCCAATATGTACATACTATTTTTCTTTAGACTAAGGAATATACTAAGGCATGTACTTGTATTCTGTGATTTTTTTAACAATTTTCTCCCATTTTCTTTTGAGTTTTCTCATTTCTATCCTCTGTGTTACTTAATTTTTGTTAGTTTCTATCCATTCTTGAACTCCATCCAGCATTGGTTTGTTGTATTATCATATTTCTACCCTGAGTTCTGTCAGATGTGTTTAATATCCCCCTGGTATCTTAATCTCTTTCCTATGTTCTTGCATTTCTGTTTTACGGTATACCTTTCAAAGTGGTGTTTCCTATAAATCAAAGAAAATTTTATATTTTACAATCTTTCCCATAGCAATAATTTCCTGAAAAAATGCTGCTCCTCTATTGGGAATATTTGCTGTTCCTTTCTTCCAATTCTTTGATAGAATCTTTGTATGTAAAACATTCCAGTGCCTTTTATAATTTCATGTTTATGTAATGGGGTATTTTGGAGCCAGATATCTGTAAGATATTTTTGTAGAAGTAGTGAAAGTGGTATATGTATCCAGATTTGCTGGTTTCTACAAAGCATATGCTCTCTGCTCCTCGACCTCCTCATGCAAATCCTTCCTGCAAAGTTGCTGTGTCTGTCCATTCTGACATGTGATCTACCCCTTACTTTCTTTGCTTTACGATGCCACTTCATTTCTATACTCTTTCACATTCTCCCTGTGGTAGCACCCACACTTTCTCAAACTTTACTTTTATTAACACTGTTAAAAACTGCTACTACTGTTGTTGAGAGCCTCCGTAAAATGTCATAGCTGTAGTTCCAGTATCATAAAAATTTTCCTAAGACTCTGATCTTTAATTTCTACAAATGCCTGCTGCCAAGAGCTAGAAGCTATTTTCCCAAAGAACTAGCTGAAGCACATTCAATGATTCTTCTAAAACAGTGCCAAGTATATTTTTTATGGATGAAAGTGTTCCCCATGTTTTAGTCTGGTGACACAGAGAATAGAGCCTGTTAATAGTCTGGTGACACAAAGAATCGGTTTCTGTAGTACTGTTCTCTTGGAAAGTGTGTGCTCCTAGGTCAGGAGTTAGAGAGAAAAGAACGCAAGGCAATACAGCCATTCAGTATGGAGCTTGTCACCACTACACATACTGCATGCTTCACTCTGTCCATTACTGTCTTGGTTTTGCCCCCTTGTACCATCTCTTAGTCTGTTCACAGAAGAGAGAAGGAAAAACCCACTGACTTTCATATTCTTGATCACGTCCAAGTGGTTAATGGCCCCAAGCTGAGGCCACCCAGTCAACAGGGAAGTCCTAACAATAGAGGCAGGTGACTCTGCCAAGTCAAGTCACTCTCCGATTGTAGCCACTTGTTCAGAGAGCGTTTGACTGTAAGTTCTAGTTCCACAGACATTTTTCAGTTTAAATCTATGTTCACAGCAGCTTTATGGAAAGTGTCTTCTTTTATTCTATAAACTGTTTTAGACTGGATGACAGCATGTTTCTACAGCTGGGCCAAGAACAGGTGACCCAAGTCCATGGCACAGGCAAGCCTGAGAAGATCTGAGAGAACATTTTTCTAGCTATCTCCTGTCTTCACATAAGTGTCATTTAGTCACTTCCTCTGAGTGAATAACAATTACTTGTCTTTGTTCAGAAAGGTTAAATCTGATGTTCTCTTTTTACCACTCAGCTGTTAATATCTTTAGATATTCATATTAACAAAACAAATATATGATAAAATGTGTGAATAGTGGAGGTGTTGCTACTTTGATGTCCCAGAAAGATGCAATGAGGGGCCTATGCATTTGAGATATGCCATGTGAGCTTAGAAAAATAGTGAAGAGTGTAATATTTACCCTAAAAGTGATCATCTTTCTGTATCACTTTGATGGTGACATGAATTGGCTTGAGTTTAATGAACTTGCCCATAATGTACCATTAAAAAATGTCTCTGTTCTAAACTCCTTCAAGGAAATGCATGTAATTTAGAAATTATTACAAGACGCTGAATTCAACCAAATATAGAACGAGCGTTAACAAATATAATTTATCTCCCTAAATATTTTCAAATAGTGCAGACATAGTTTCCAATGTACTCTTCTGCTCATTGTAATTTTGGTTTCAAAGGTTGATCTTAGTCAGATATATTGAAAATTCCAATGAAACTGCAGAGGTAAAAATAATCCATTTTAATTATGAAATGTTCAGAGCATTTCATGCAGTGGCCAGCAAGCATCCAAAATGTAGATAGAGTTGTTCCAATATGCAAATCACAAAACCAAAATTTTTCAAAATGGATTTCTCTCCCAGACTTAAATTTGCATTTAAAAGCACAAAAATGAATTGATGAAAGATTTGGTCACAACACCAGCAAGAAAAGCATACCAAGACAAATATTAGCTATTAACTGTCAAAAGGTTCATTGTTAAGACACAAAAGAAAAAGCTAGAATAGGTGGGCTAAGCCCTCTTTAATCAGACTCCAGATTTAAAAGGAAAATTGAATATGAATTTAGAAGAAAATTATTTTCCAAAAAATGTTGGAAAATAAAAACCATGAGAAGAATTTGAGCTTCCTTATTATAAATTTAACTTATTATGTTTCTTTAACTTAAGACAATATCAAATAGAAACTGCATCATCATCAATTTAATAGACTTTGGAGAAAAAAGATGTACATATTTGTTTTTGTGTTTTTAACACTAAATAAAATAGCATATATAAGATATAGACATAGATGTATGTAACATATTTATTCAGCAATATTTCCTTCTGTAGTTACAAAAGGCTTCGGACCTTAGAGACTAGAGATTATTGAAAATGGCTTTTGGACATAATAGCCATGGGTGAGATTATGATTATACTCTGTCTTTCAAAATTCATGCTTTTTAGTGGTCTTAATATATTTATCAGTTTTAGGATCAAAGGCTTATATTAAAGCATAGCAGACAATATTATAGTTTTGTCTGAGTTGTCTATGCTTAAATTTATCGCTTAGCATTTTTTCCAACTTGTATCATATTTTGATAAAAGTTAAAATATTCCTCCTGAAAATCAGACAGACATATTGTATATATATTCACTGAGGGATAGAAATATCAATTAATTATATCAACCATTACATTTTCTACTATAAAAGTGTTGGCAATTTCTAGTACTTTGGATTATATTTCCTGGAATGTGACATTATTTGGCATACAAAATGGTTGTATTTTTTTTTGTTTTAAAGATTTATTTATTTGTGCATACAAAACTGAGGTACAGCCAGAGGCTCAGGGGTGGCAAGAGCTTCACTAGAGACAGAGTGGGGAGCAGAACAGGCAGATCTACCAAGTACACTGCTGAGGCGAGCAGCGGGCGGGTCAGGAGAGGTCTGCCACGCCATGTGGTCACCTCGGGGCAGGCGGGAATCAAACTCATGCGGAAGCGGTTTTAGTTTCTCAGTGCTGTGCTTTAACCCGTTGCACCATCAGGGAGGGCCCAAAATGGTTGTATTTTTATAGTTGTAAAGTTATGCTTTTAGTATATTGAAAGTAAAGAATTACAGATCCAAAACTGAGTTAGAGTTCATATGCTTTCACTGTTACAATTTCTGTTGAAAGTAACTATATAGGGACATTTAGAGGATGCATACTTTCTAGATATAGTTAAATCTATGAATAATAATCAATATCTGTTAATAATCATTTACAGGGAATTACTACTGACTATGACAGAGTGGCTTGCAGTAGCCCATTGTTCCTACTACTTATAATATCTAGATAAAATTCTAGAATCCATTTGCAAGAATTGGAAAATGGTTGAGACACACAGGGTGTAAATGGCCAGATTTTGAAAAAAGGGACTTTTTTAAGTTGTACCTGCCTATCTTTATGTTACCTTTCTCCTCAATTTCTTTTTTAATTCTTAGAGTCTAAGAAGCTGGTCAGGGCCCTTCCTGGTGGCAAAGCGGGTTAAAACACAGCTCTAAGAAGCTAGAGCCACTTCCGCATGATTTCAATCCCTGCCCACCCTGGAGGTGACCCACATGGTGTGGCAGACCTCTCCTGACCCACCCGCTGCTCCCCTCAGCAGTGTACTTTGTCAGTAGGCCTATTCTGCTCCCCACTCTGTCTCTGGTGAATTCTCTCACAGCCCCTGCAACTCTGACTTGTACCCCAGTTCTGTGTGAATAAATAAATAAATATTTGGAAAAAAAAAAGAAGAAGCTGGTCAATAGTAGCCACATGGAGCAAAGAAGTCAGTAAAGCGTTAAATAACATCGTAAGTCAAAAAAACAAAAAATGGAGCCTACCCCATGTTGAGCATTTAATACCCATTGTATCACTTAACCTTCAAAGAACACTACAAAATAGGTATTATCATTTGTTTCTTGTCCAAAGAAACAGTAAAACTCCTTGGTTTAGAATACAAAGTTTGTAAGAGGAAAAGATAATTTGAAGGCCAGATGTGGCCATGTGCTTTTTAGACTATAGAGGGGAAGAGAGAAGCTGATGTGTGCCTGCACTTGTAACAATACCCTACAGTAATCAAATATACTTAGTAATTTTTCAAAATAGAGTATACAAAATTCTTTCAACTCTTGAAATCTGACACTTGGGGATTATAAGAAATTCATTACAATGGAACGTAATGGTTTGGATTAATGACTGCATTGAAATGTTGCTCATTAATTTAGCAAAAGTATATTTTTAAAGGGAGAAATATTCATATTAATGCAGTTTTGGCTATTTCAAAAACAGGGATTATAGCTTTTCTATAATAAACAGACTTAAACACATTTTAAAGATGTGTAAAAGTTCTAGTTTTCAAATTCTCACTTGCAAAAGATGGAACTTTTGAAGTGTAATGTTACTCTGTAACATTCATCTAACTCAATCTGTATTCTGCTCTGCATTCTCGTGGATTATTTTATCTTTTTCTACTACAAATCTCACTAGAAAGAAGCATGAGGGCTTCATAAGGAGAGGGGGATGTCACAAAAAATTAGGGCTATCATATAACTAATTCAAAACATACCCAAAAGGACCATAGAAGTGGACATTCTCCACTGGCTTTTGACCCAAACTGGTCAGCTATCTCTTTTCACAGATTCTAAATTTTATAGGGTCAAAGCAGAAATAACGGCAATGGCAAGATTATCAGGTACACCAATGAAATTTTTCTCTTTTTGCGATGAGAATCAAGATATCAATTGCTTTGCTTTGTTTCCCCACTTTTAAACACACACACACACAATAATTAAAATAAAACATCTGATGGAGTTCAAAGGCTTCTAAGCCTTCAACCTTTGGCTTAGAAAGTTTTTGCTGCAACTACATCTGCCCCCAGGGAACTCCTCATGCCCTAGGATATCTGAAAATTCTCCTGCTCTTCAAAGGTCTTCTGACCCTATTTAGACATTTTAGGAAATTCTTGACTATGGCATTTTTTCCCTTCATTTTTACGTGCAAGGTTAAGAAGCAAATAAATGTAATCTAACAGATAATTTTGAAGTATCCACAATTAAAGCCTGTCCAAGTAAAGGTTCTCATAGCACCCACACCCACATGGCCCATATGTTATATTTCAGATAGTCATGAAAATAAATACAAACTTTAATTAAGTGCAGTGAGGCTAAATGAAGTTGGAATTGTGATATTTGCTTTGGTGTTTAACTAGGATTTCACTCACTGTAGCAGATGAAGAGACAGTTTTGTGCAAGAGAGGGTAAAAATCTCATATTCTACTTATCTTCTTTCAGCATTTTATAAAATATATTTTGTTTCCACTCCCAAAATCTCATTTCTAGCTTTTCTTCATTCATTTAACTTTTTACTCATTTTTTCTGTTCTCTGTCTTCTTTTGTAACTTCATAACACAGCCCAAATGTACAAAGAGAAAGTAAGGAGATAATACTACTGAATGGTAATTCTCAGGTACGTTGCAGGTCAGTGCAATGAATTAGAACCATGCTCATGTGATGGAAATTACCATCAGGATGACTGCTGTGGTTTGTTTTATAATTGAAGAACACTATTATGATTGTGTAGGGAAAAGAAAGGCTAAGGAGAAATATGTCCTTATTATTTTATTTAAAGCAATATTCACATATAGCTTTCATTGCTGACAAAAAAAAAGTAACATGCAAGTACTCTTCTTGTTAAATAATGCCAAACATCTGGATGAAAACTGAAAAACAAGAATCAAGTAAATTACCTATTACTGAATAGTCATAAAATGAAACACCCAGGCCTTTGGATGTACCAAACACAATCTTTGAAAGGAAAAGTCTGTGAAAATATCTTGTATTTCTCACATTAAAAAAAAACATGATTTTTTTATGTGACAGAAAGACACAGAGTTTGGGAGGTATAAGAGAATCAAGATGTTAAAAAAAAAAAACAACCCTAACCTACAAGGAAAAAAGAAAAAAAAATACATCAGAGTTCTCTTGAGAAAGAAGAGAGTAAAATAAAGTATTTATACTGTGTAAATAAAACCCCACCACTTATCCTTCTGGATTTAGCAAATTTTGCCTTCAAAAGTTAAGGAGAATAAAGACTTCTGCAAACAAACATTGAAGAGATTTGTTGCCAATAGATAAAATTTGCAAGACATTTTAAAGTTATTCAGAGAGAAGGAAATTATAAAAGTCAGAAACTCATATATTTATATGTGTATATATAGAAAAGTTGAGCACTAGAGAAGGAATAAATAAAGAC
This sequence comes from Condylura cristata, assembly GCF_000260355.1. Lineage (NCBI taxonomy): Eukaryota > Metazoa > Chordata > Mammalia > Eulipotyphla > Talpidae > Condylura > Condylura cristata. The sequence goes on along the minus strand of NW_004567121.1, from coordinate 8,844,636 downwards.
AAAGGTAAAATATTTTTTTAAAGATTTATTTATCTATACATACAAGAACTGAGGTACAGGCGGAGGGCAGGATGATTTTTACCTAACATGCTAACATGTGCATAGCAGTTAACAATAATAGTAAAAGCAACAATGTTTATTAAAAAAAACTCCTGGCCCTCATTTCCCTCACACACACATCAGAGTAACAAAAAAATCTACAAGTCTTTGTGAGAATGGTAAAGACCAGTTGAGAAATGTGTAACATTAAGACAATGAAAAATCAAGGAGGACTTCTATTTAAAAAAAGGCTAAGAGAATTCAAAGCACACCCATCATGCCCCTCCCCCTATCTGGTTTAGGATGGCACAACCAGGAAAAACCTTTCACATTAAGGCACTCTTCTGGGGCTATCCATGAGATAATAAACTGTGTTTCCAAAGACTTGACTTGTCTGCTGGCTATCTGAGGGCCACGTTTCTGTCTTGCTTGACAGAGAACCCACAACCAGTTGCATAATTTTGAAGTTGCTAAAAATGGAAGCAAGCAGCATTCACAGAGTAGAGCTGCAGTTCTACAGGCAAAAGCCAGGGGGATCTGGAGAATGTAAGCTCCTGAGAAGGAAAAATACTGTTTAGGTAATTTAAGATAACTAAAAGTAGACCCAAGTGTAGATAAAATACATTGCCAGAAAAAGGGTGAGTGTTCTTAGAGCTTATACTGGAAACATTTTGAGATTTTTTTCCCTGCATGAATCCCATCCAAAAAGACTAGGAGAGGAGCTGGCATATTAAGATGACCAAATACACACTCACACACACACACACAAATTACAATGTATACAAAGAAACAAGAAAATACAATTCCATCCAAATATAAATAAAAGTGATGTAGTAAAAAAAGAACAACTCCAAATAAATGCAGATTACACAGTAGATGACAACAAATTTTTAAAAGCTCTCTTAAAAAGGCTTAATAAATTAAAACATTGATGGCCAAATGAAATCAGTAATGCAAGAACAAAGAGAAAATACCACAAAGGATAGAAATGATTAAATAAGGGCCCTTCCTAGTGGAACAAGGGGTTAAAGCACAGCACTATGAAGCTATCCTCAGCCAGACAGCAAGAGTTGATCTCTGCCAAGGAGCTGACCCGCCTGGCACAGAAGACCTCTCCTGTCTTGCCTACTGCTCCTCTCAGCAGTGTATTTCAATCAATTTGCCATTCTGCTCCCTACTCTGTCTCTGATGAATTCTCTCACCCCCCTGCATCTCTGGCCTGTACCTCATTTTTTATATGCATAAATAAATCTTTTTTTTTTAAAAAGAGAAATGGTTAAATAAGAATTAAATGAAAATTATTGAGCTACAACTACATTTATTTAGCAGATTTAATCAGGCAAAAGAATCAGCAAACTTGAAAATAAATAATTTTAAGTCATGAAGTAAAAAGAGCAAAAAGTAAAAGAAAAGAAAATTGGCAGTGTGAGGGATTCATGCATAAAGACACATACTTAGAAGAAGAGAGGGAAAAAAAACAACTTATTTGACGACAAGGCAAAAATGTTTCCTTATATATCTAAGGAAAAAAATGGATATATAAATTCAAGACACACAAAAGCTCCATACACGATTAATGTAAAGAGTCACACACAAGACATTATATAGTCAAACTATCAAAAGAAAATCTTGTCGACCTAAAAATCAAAAAAGACACATACTTGGGTTTTCATGAGATATCAGAGAATTTCTTAGTAAAAGCCTTGCAGGTCAGAAGAGAGTGAGAGGATGCCTTCAAAAAAACATCTGTTAACCGGCCCTCCCTGGCGGCCAGCAGGTTAAAGCACTGCAGTAAGAAGCTGAAACCACTTCCGCATGAGTTCGATTCTCGCCTACCCCGGAGGAGACCACATGGCGTGGCAGACCTCTCCTGACCCGCCCGATGCTCCCCTCAGCAGTGTACTTCGTTGATCTGCCTGTTCTGTTCCCCACTCTGTCTCTGGTGAGGCCTCTCACCGCCTCTGAGCCTCTGGCCTGCACCCCAATTCTGTATGCACAAATAAATAAATCTTTTTAAAAAAAAAATCTGTCAACCAAGAATACTGTATCTGACAAAATTGTCCTTCAAAATGCAGAATAAATTAAAAACATTCCCAGATAAACAAAAGCTGAGACTTTTTAATTACCACTGTACTTCTGGGAGTCCTTCAAGGCACAACAAAAGGATTCCAGACAGCAAAACAAAGCCAAATGAATATATAAAGCTTTTCAGTAATAGCAAACATATTGACTAATATAATAACTTGTATCACTAGAATTTTATTACATAAAATTACTCTTAATTCTTGTACACAATTTTAATAAAGAACATTTTGAAACTATAAATCTATGTTAATGGGGTATACAATATGTAATAATACTGTGTATGAATCAATACAAAGAAGACTGAATGCTAGATTTTTTTTTAAAGATTTATTTATTTATGCATACAGAACTGGGGTACAAGCCAGAGGTGTAGGGTCAGTGAGAGGATTCACCAGAGACAAAGTGGGGAGCAGAACAGGCTGGCTGACAAAGTACAGTGAGTGCTGAGGGGAACAGCTGGCAGGTCAGGAGAGGTCTGCCAGCCATGTGGATCCCCTCCAGGGCAGGAATTGAACTCATGCTGAAGTGGCTTTTGCTTCTCAGTGCTGTGCTTTAACCCACTGTGCCACCAGAGAGGGAGGCTGGATTATTTTTTTTAATTTGTTATAGGGCCCTCCCTGGTGGCACAGCAGGTTAAAGCACAGCACTAAAAATCTAAAGCCACTTCAGCATGAGTTCAATCCCAGCCCCAGAGGTGATCCACATGGCACAGAAGACTTCTCCTGACCAGCCTGCTGCTCCCCTCAGCAATGTATTTCCACTATCTGCCTGTTCTGCTCCCCACTCTGTCTCTGGTGAATCCTCTCACTGACCCTACACCTCTGGCTTGTACCCCAGTTCTGTATGCATAAGTAAATCTTTTTTAAAAATTGCTATAAATAACATCAGTGAGACCACTAGTAAAGTCTGAATCAAGTCCAAACTTCGTTAATAGTATAACCAATATTATTTTCCTAACAGCACTGTGGCTGTTAAATAGAATGTCCCTTCTCCTAGGAAAATGAAATGAAGCATTAAGGGGGAGAAAGGACATTACCATGTAACTTACGCTAACATTTCAGGAAAAACATAAATATAAGGTAAAAGAATGATAAACAACAGTAAAGTGTCAACGTTTAAGGCATCTGGGAAGAAAGATGATTATTATTTATCAAATTTTTCTGAAAGTCTGAAATGAATTTCAAAATAAGAGCTTAAAAATTTAAAAACCTTGTTAGAGGGATTAAATGAGTACATATATGCATATATAAAAATGTACAATATATTTATACACATATATATGCACATTTGGGACTTGGACCACGACCTTAAATATTCCTGATGAGGCATTCTTCTTCTTACCATGAGAGAAATATCAGGACCACCTCTGTGTGGCCCTAATTCCCTTACTCTTTCGCACCATAATAGAGTGGCAGAAAATCTAATGAGATGATGGACAAAAAACCTTTACACAAACTATGAAATTTTATATCTGCGAATGTAAACTGGAGGTGAAGATCATATTTTTGGAGGCAACTAGAAAATGGGGTTTAATTTCACTGAGGCACAGAAAGTTCAAATAACAAACTTTAGCAAGGTGCAATGTCAGAACTAAAACTCCTTCAGTCCTCAGCGTTTAACACTATAACATGGACCCTAAAGAAGAGTTTAAGAAAGGAAGTTTTCTTACCCATCCTGGTAAGTTTTTTTTGTTTTTTTTTTTAAGATTTATTTATTTGTGCATACAGAACTGGGGTGCAGGCCAGAGGCTCAGGGGCGGTGAGAGGCTTCACCAGAGACAGAGTGGGGAGCAGAACAGGCAGATCCACGAGGTGCACTGCTGAGGGGAGCAGTGGGCGGGTGAGGAGAGGTCTGCCACACCATGTGGTCACCTCCGGGGCAGGTGGGAATCGAACTCATGTGGAAGCAGCTTTAGATTCTCAGTGCTGTGCTTTAACCTGCTGCGCCACCAGGGAGGGCCCCCATCCTGGTAAGTTTTTACAGTACTCTGTGCTGTTTGACCATCTGAATTCAGATTGTGACCCCTGCCTTATCCTGAGGTCACCTGTTTCCTAGACTGGATTTCAGGACTAGAGTTTTAAGTAGTACCAAGTGTGGATGACCACAAGTCTCCTAGCTGGTTACGTCCCCTCTCCTACCCTAAAGCAGGCTGGAGCTGGGCAGGAAGGGAAGCTAAAAAAGATTAGAAAAAAAGGACTCGGAGGAGCAGCCAGAAGAGGCAGAGATGAACTGGAAGAGGTACATAGAGCAGAAATATAGTGAAACAGCTGTGCTTGTTTCTTGGCCTTGAATTTGTACCACAAACTTGGGGCACATGGAAGGAGACCCTTGAAGAGATAAAGATGTGGATGAGAGATCTATGAGGAGGCTGAAAATGGCAGTCTTTATTTTGACTGAATTTTGATTTTGCTCTTTGCTTTCCAGACTTGGCAGACCTCTTTTGTCCCTGTTCTATGTGTCCCCACCAAAACGTGACTCGGCCTTTTGAGCCTCAGCTCCCTTGCTTTGGGCTAACCATGTTTAGCTGGGCATTTGCCCACAAGGAGAGAGGTAACATTGAGTGCATCATTGGGAGATTATATTCTCTCTCTCTCTCTCTTCTCTCTACTGCACAGTAATTATTGCAAACTAATTGTATTAAAGTTCTTTTCTGTTGAAGGTCTTAAGTACTAGAGTTTGTTTATTTTAATGTAATGGATAGCAGAACCTATTTAGAGTATACAGGTTTGGGGGCCCTGGGGTGCCCTCCTTCTGCCCTGTAATAGTCTGAGGGCAACAGATTGCATTTCAGTGTGCTTCCTTCTGCATCTGATGCTGAAAATGCATCTCTCTATATCTGAAATACTGAAGAACTGTTAGGCCTAGGTTCCTGGTCTTTACAAGATCCAAAAAGCTGACAGTGTAGTTTCTTAATATTTTTTTTTTCTTAAGTCCTGAATTAATGTAGCCAAGCTTAAATAAACTATTTCTTTAAAAAGTTCATGGGCTGGGGCCCTCCCTGGTGGCGCAGCGGGTTAAAGCACAGCACTGAGAATCTAAAGCCGCTTCCACATGAGTTCGATTCCCGCAGACCTCTCCTGACCCGCCCGATGCTCCCCTCAGCAGTGTACTTC
>NW_004567121.1:8836229-8839299 GCF_000260355.1 Condylura cristata | reverse complement strand
TTGTTTTTAAAAACATCCAGGTTCTAGTGTTACATTTAATTCATTTCCTCTATATTACATTCTCAGTTTGTCACTGGGGCCATATGCAAGGCACTCAGCATGGTGCCACTGGCGCTGCTCAGAATGGCAAAACATATTCTAAGCTACCAAAAATAAAAACAAAGTTCATGGGCTGGCCCCCTCCCTGGTTAAAGCACAGCACTAAGAAGCTAAAGCCACTTCAGCATGAGTTTGATCCCCGCCCTGGAGGTGGTCCACATGGAGTGGCAGACCTCTCCAGACTTGTCGCTGCTCCCCTCAGAAGAGTACTTCTTCCATCTGCCTGTTCTGCTCCCAGCTCTGTCTCTGGTTAATCCTCTGGCTGCCCCTGCACCTCTGGCCTGTACCCCAGTTCTCAATGCATAAATAAATAAATCTTTAAAAAAAAAAAAAAAGGCCATTGGCTGGCTAGAAAACAACTTTCTTCCTGATCTTAGTGCTGTTAAATGGGTTCCAAATATGTGAGTACCCAAAATTCATTTTTTAGAGACCACATACAAATTTTGCTCCCTGATTAAGTAAGTATAAAGAGCTCATTTATAGGTGATTTTCCTCCCACAGATATTTATGTCATTTATGCAACAGCACCATAAGATAAATCAGAACCAGAAGACATTATGCTTTAGAAAATGGTCTAAAACAGTATCTTTCAGCCTCAGTAAAATAATCTATGGGTTTGATGTGAGAAAAACAGAAAAGGAAAATCAGGTTATTAAGAGCATCTGTGTAATAGGAAGCATGTTTCTGATGCTTCCTATTTGTAGGAATGCCTTTACTCTGATTTGTTTTATTTTATCTAAGGAAAGGAATATTAAATTGTCAGGAGAGCCCAGGAACTTCTCACAAATCTATACACTAATAAAAAATTTTAAAATCTGCTATTTAGAGCGCCTCTAAGCAATTAAGTGAAAGGATGTCAGAACACTTTATTTACATTACCTTGTGACATATACTATCACAGCTTAATAGCTTCCTGTCTGTCGACTAGTTTTCAGATGTCCTAAGGAAGCAACAGATTAAATCAGTTTGATCCCAATGTATTTACTACCCCCAATTATAAATAATAAACTTAATTCACTTAAAATTTACAACAATGATTTGCATATGTGCCTTCAGGGGGTGATCATTCTACAAGCATAAAGTTAATTGTTATTTGGTCCTGCTTACTTAACTTTTCATTAAAATTTCCTTAAGGTGATCAAGATAACAACTTTTGCAACCTTTATACAAAAGGAGGCAATGTATAGGATACATGCACACCATGAGAACTGTATAAAATTACTTTTCTATTTCACTGTTAAAGTATTGAAGTAATGGCTGCTGTTGTTTATTATTTCTACAGTGTATTAATAATCACAGCTCAGGCACTTTAACTCATGATATATATACTTCTTGGCATAAACCATGAAAGTAGGTACTGTGTGTAGTGTGTGTGTGTTCCTTTAAAAAAAAATCCACGTGACCATGTGCAGTTCAACAGAATTCTGGGTGTCAGAAAATGTTAACATATTCAGAAAATACTGAGTGTTTGGGGGTACACTTTGGAGTTAGTATAATATATATTACCAGATGGTTTTCGTTGGACTCTAATGAAGTTTTAAATTTCTGCAAGCTTCTTGAGGTTTGGAAGATTGTATTCACGTTTGCACATCTTCCGTCTTCCGTTGAATCCCGTGGGCCCACCCAGCACATAATACTTCCTCAATAATCAATTGGCTATCTATTACTAGTGTTTTCTTGCAAAAGGTGTCATTTCTTAAGAACTTAAAAGCTGCAAAGGATCTTTCTCCAAAATGTTAGCCTTTGCAGGGATCTGATGTAGGTGAGCGGGGCGGTAGTGCTGTTCCTCTGATTCGGCAGAGGACGAAGACATATCACTAACTCAAGTTTGTTCCACTTGGGGGCTCCCCATACACCTGCCCGGCTCTCCAAGTCCACGAGAGGACCAGTTGGAAGGATCACAGGCGCTTACGCGGAGTGCAACACTAAAGTTCAAAGCAGGGTGTATGTCAGCAAACAAAGGGCGGTGCAGTCATGGGCTCTGGAAGAGCAAGAGCGCCGCGGTAACAAATGGACATTCCGCAAGTGAACAGACAGACACCCGATCGCCGCCTCCGGGCAGCCCCACCCTCGGGCTCCAGCTGTCGCGACTACAGCCGCCGCGGGCTTCTGCGGTCGCTTCTCCACGCGTTCGGGGAACGTCGCTAGCACCACCTTCCCGAGAACTTTCCCGTCCCTCTCTCGGTTGGGAGCCCAAGCGGGGAGGGACCAGCAGGTGGGGTCTCTGGGGAATTCCTTCGCCGGACTTGGGGGTGGGTGGCTCTTCCCAAGAGGAAGGTGGTCCTTTCCCAAGTACAACCCGACCTTCGCGCGCCCGGGAGAAGCACCAAGTATACAAGGCCACGCGGCAGCGCGGAGCTCAGCCGAGCCGGAGGAACAAAGAGAGCAAGTGGGTCGGGAGGATGCTGCGCTCCCCCGTGCCCCGCCTGGCTAGCTCTCAGGCTCAGTCTCGCGCGCAGGTAGCCCGGCCTTCGGCGATGAAGAAGGGTGTGTTCGAGCGGGGTACACAAAGACTCACTTCCCTGGGGTCAGGCGCTTGGACTCCCCTCCCTGCCACTCACTGCCCGATCACATTCTGGCATCCCTGCCACCCCCGGAGCCCTGAATGCCCGCTGGGCGCCAGGCAGGGAGCCAGCCTGAGCTGTGCAGGTAACACTCCGAAGAATTCGGGCTGGCTGGTGGCGGCGGCCGGGAGAGGCGGCGGCTAAGCCGCCCGCGCCGCCCCACGCAGTCTAAGTCTGCAATCACTCCGGGCCAGAAGCAGGGCTCAGCGCGCTCCTCGAGCGCCCGCCCGCGCTGCCAGCGGGCTGGGCAGCCGGCCCCGGGGCGCAGGAAGCGGGCAGGGCAACTTCCCAGCTCCTAGCGTGGGTCCGCTAGGTGAGCCCAGGCCGGAAGGGGGTGGGGAATGGAGGTAGAGGCGGAGGGAGCGCGGTTTTGAGCGGAAAGAGGGGGCGCACGGAGGGGGCGCACG
>NW_004567121.1:8729975-8836126 GCF_000260355.1 Condylura cristata | reverse complement strand
GGGTCTGGGCAGAAGCCGGACCCGACCTGCGAGAGGCGCCGTCGCCGGGGAGCAGCTTGTAGAAGCCCTCGCGGGTGCGGAACTGCGATTTGATCTCCGCGCAGTCCCCCATGACGGCGCCGGGGCCCGAGCCGCCCTCCGCGCCTGCAGCTGCCGCCCGGCGTAGCGCCACTCGGGCCCCCGGAGAGCCCGCAGGCCGGCTGGGACGCGAGTGCAGGTCGTTCGGGAGGTGGCACTGGAGGCTACTCCGCAGAGTGGGAGCGGCTGCTAGCAGGAGCGGAGCCGCTTGCTGGTCCGCCGCAGCCCCCGAGTTCCGTGGCGCGCGTCCGGCGCCCCCGGCCCGGGATCCCGGCTCCAGTAGGCGTCCCAGTGCGTGTGGGAGCGCGTGGCGCGCGCGCCCGAGCAGCTGCCTGAGAATAAAATGTGACACGCACGTCTCTGACTTCAGCGCCGTGCGGCGGGGAGCGCGGAGCCCCGCGGAGCTGGACGCTTGGAGGCGCGGCACCCGGAGAAGGTTGGTAAGGGAGGGCACCCGGGTCGAGCGGTGGGGCGACGTCTTTCTCCGCGTCGCCACAGCCAGTGTGCTGCTCGTAGAGTTAGACTCGGCGACTTGGAGCCAGACCTTTGGGGGTGCGGGGAGGGACGTCGAGGGTGGTTTGTGGGGAGAAGCAGGACATTCTAAAGAGATTGAGCGAAGCGGAGGGCTTGTGCTTAGGGGACAAGCGGACACAGTAACTGTGGTGTTTTATTTTGCTTCTGGAGGGGAATCGAGATTTATAAATTATCTTCCTAGCCCCCACCGCTGTTACAAATTGCACTTCTTAAATTATAAAGTGTGCTTTGTTGCTTACTAGTTTTCAGGAGCTATAATGCTCAGGGCCAGAAGGAATTTTTAGAATCCTAAATACACCGTGCAGTTGCACCCCGAAAACTTTGTACCGTTTGCGGAAAGGCTAGTTGATGCCTTGAGTATCGAAGGTAATGTCTGTCTAGCTGGGATTTAGTGGTGCTGAAGAGTCAAATTAAACTCGTGGTCTTAGCATGTGATGTCTCCGGAGCGAGCTGAATAGGTGCGTTTTGAGAAGCTGTGCTTTCCAGGAATTTAAATGAGACTTTTCGAGATTGTCTTCCAGGGCTCTCCTCCCAGTACCATATTTGTTTCTTCAGGCTGAACTTTCAAAGAGCTGTTTTATATTCCGAGAAGCACTTTGGGAGAAAACTAATGTTTCCTTGTGGACTTCTTTCTACTGATCATGATGAAAATTTGGTGAGCGACAAACCACATTTGGTCGAAATTTGCAGTTGGTGTCTAACAGCGAAGGAGCCTTCTGATCTTCAATGCCAAGGTCTATTAGCTTGGGTGAGGGGATTTTGAGTGGACTTGCCACACGTTCTGCACATGTTTAAAGCCACACATGGTTACATGCGGATTACATGGTAGTTTTGTGGGAGCCGGGGGTTGCTTTGGTATTTTGGCCAAAATATTTTGAAATAAAATTTCTGAAAATCTTCAGTAAATTGAAACGCTATAACTCATGCTGTGGCTGCAAATTTAGGGCTACTTCTTATTTTCAAAGAAAAAATGTTGTGTAGCCCTCGACCTATTTTTATCCACTTTGCCCTGCTGATTTTTCTGAAACTGGCAACCAAAAATTTTATACTTGAAAGCTTGCATTTCTTACTAATGCCATGGAAAAGCTATTCATAATGATGAATGGACGTTGTGGTCAAAATGGAGAAAAATCTTATATAACAGGTGAATTACTTTGAATTTTACAACTCATTAAAAAAACACAAACTGTTAGATTCTTGGTCCAATTTTTATTGTGACAGAACGAACTTGTAGAATTTTTCCTTTTTGATTATTGTACTTGATGTTTCTGGGGTTTTGACCTGAATCTCTTATAGAGACTTCAGTGTAAGCCTCAGCTCTTAGTGGAGTTTTGAGCCTCACAATTTAGAGTAGAGGGGGAGACTTGCTTTAGAATGGTGGATTTAAGACAGTTGAATATTTGAAAATATAGCAATTTTTTTATGCAGAGATGGTCAATCAACTATATTTTGTTTCTGATGAGGATAACTAAGAGGGAAAAGAATTTTCTCAGTGGACTGAAGATTAAGTTGTGTCTAGGGAAAGATTTGTGGCCAGCCAGTAAGATTGATTTCATTGGTAAGTGGTGCTGTGAAATTCCTGTAGATTCTTATTTCTGGAGTTCTTTTTTCAAGATTCTCCTCTTCCTGACATGATTTAAGTGTGTGGGACTCTGATCTATTGCATGCTAGCTGAAATTTTATATTCTAGATTTAGTGTTGATTCAAGCATTTCTCAAGTGCTTAAGTCTCTTAAAAATGACAAACTCAAAAAAAAAATGACAAACTCATTTCTAGGCTTCTCTGTACTACTTAGTTAAATAAGTGAGAGAGTACTTTCCAATACTCTGGAGACATATGTTCCTTAAGAAATATTTAATTAATTTGCAGATGTAATGCCTTGTTCTTTTACTTTTGAGTAAAAAGATATTATACATGATAATAGGCACAGTCTTTTTTTTTAAATATGCATCTCTTCTTTAACTGTACTGTTATATGATCTTAAATTTTAATTGTTTAAATTAAGTGAATTCTACTTGTTTAATTCCACTTGTTTAAATGTCTGAGTGATCTCATGATAGGTATATTATATAATATGTTAAGTTTTAAGTTTTTTTAAGTACTTAAAGCTACTCCTTAAAAGAAGAACTGTGAGTTGAAATACACAACTAACTGTGAGAGAAACAATTATATAAAGCCAGATACTAACTTTGGCATCCAGATAGTGCAGATTTTACCTTTGCAAAGAGATTTTCACCATAATTAATAGGTTGTTATTAAGGCTGAGGATTGAGTGTGCTGTAGAAAGTACCAGCTATTAACAGTTAAACATTAAATTTTCATTTTAATACATCTGCCATTTTCCTGAAAGCCCTCCTTCCTGTTTGTAAAACTGCTCATTATACAGGATACAGACAGAAACATCAGAGATACATGAATTCATTATGTTCATATCAATTGCCATTCTAATACGAAATTCTGAGCCCCTCTAATCCCAGCATTTATGGAGAACAGTTGCAATTCAAAACGCTTGGGACCTATCTAACCTGTGGATTGAAGTGGCAACAGGCCTTTTACAGGGTTTGAGATATGAGCTAGGCAGTTCTAATCTTTTTTTTTTAAATAAAGATTTATTTATTTATTCATACAGAACTGGCGTACAGGCCAGAAGTGTGGAGGGTGAGAGGATTCACCAGGAACAGAGAGGGGAGCAGAACAGGCAGATCGACGAAGTACACTGCTGAGGGGAGCAGCGGGCGGGTCAGGAGAGGTCTGCTGCGCCATGTGGATCTCCTCCGGGGCAAGCGGGGATTGAACTCATGTGGAATTGGTTTAACCTTCTTAGTGCTGTGCTTTAACCCACTGTGCTACCAGGGAGGGCCCCCTTTTTTTTTTTTAAGATTTATTTATGCATACACAACTGGGGTACAGGCCACAGGCACAAGGGCGGTGAGAGGATTCACCAGAGACAGAATGGGGAGCAGAACAGGCAGATTGACAAGTACACTGCTGAGGGGAGCAGTGGGTGGGTCAGGAGAGGTCTGCCTCTCCGTGTGGGTCACCTCTGGGGTCGGGGATCGAACTCACACTAAAGTGGCTGTGACTTGCTTGCTGTGCTGTATCCTAACCCATTGTGCCAGCAGGAAGGGCTGGCAGTCCCAGTCTTTGCAGTAGCCGGGGGTTCGTTCCAGCTCCAGCACTGGTCCTAGACTTTTCACCTGATGAAAACTGATCCCAGAAGTTGCTGTCATGTGGCAACCTGTTGGTTCCTGGCTCTCCCACAGTAGAAAGCCCTCCTGCTCTCTGGGAAGAATTGCTCTGTGGATGGAAAACATCAGAGCAATGCTTCCTACTCTCAGGTTGTTCCTTCAGAACCTCCTTTTGGTTTCTATTCTCGACGGTCTCCTGGTTTCTTCTGGCCTCTACTATTCTATGGGAAAGAATTCCCAACTCAAGGCAGATAGTGGTTCTAACAATTTAAGTTTGCAGTTTTGTTCAAGACTTTCTCAGAGAGGAATAAATGGAAAAAAGCTCTTGGTCAGCACCTCTAGAACACTGAAAGAAGTCTGGAACTCCTCAGCACCATTTCCAGTGCAGTAAAATGAAAGGTTAGATTAATTCCTCTCCATGTTGCCATCACCAGTGAGGATTTCATAAAATTCCTAATTGCATATTTTGCCATACTTACAACTTTTCACTAACAAACTGGGCAATCCTTTCAAATACCTGGTATTTGGGAGAGTAACAATTCAAAGAGTAACAACAGTGACAGAGTTGAACCACACCCTGCCACTTGTTCTGCATACATTCTCAAAGTACATGGTAGCCACAAACCTGGGATACATTATTACCCCACTTTACAGGTGAGTATGCTATGCCTAAGATTTGAAGTGCCATCCTCAATAGCTTCATGGTAAGAAAGTGGCAGGGCTGGGGGATTTGAACCTAGGTTTGCCTGACTCTGAGGTCTGAGCTGCTAGACAGAGATCCAGTGTTCTAGAGGTATGAGAGTGACTTGTGATGTTCTGTCAGAGCCAGAGAATGACTGTGAGTGTAAGTTTCCATGTTCTCAAACTGTGAGCCAACTTCCTGGGTCAGGAAGACTGTATAGATGGAAAGGGATAATGGGAAGCCATGTAGTATGAAAGCCAAGTACTCATTCACCATGACCAAGAAGCAGAAAGAAATTTTAGCTGCAACTTGAAAATGACCCCTGAAATTGGGATTGTCTAGGTAGTCAGAACTGGACTGAAATTCAGGTTTGCATGAAGGATGTCATAGCAAGTGCAGTTTCCAAGGAGAAAAAATCAAGCTAAGATTCAAGAAAATTATCCATATGCTGAGTTACTGGGTTGATGACGAGAGCAAACTCAAAAGCAGTCTCTTGAGACATTTAGAAATATATTGGTGAAAGCATAAGAGAATACACAATAAAGACAAATCCCACACTGTCTTGATTATAAGCCACTGTTTCCAGAAGTTTATAATTCACACATTAAGTTGCACACTATGCTGTTTCTAGTATTCCAGCCTGAGAGGAAAATGCTTTATTAAATTAAAACCAATTGGTTTTTCATGTTCAAATTATACAGATTTTTCAAGTAGAGGTTCTTGAGTGTTGGTAATTGTTGTAGTTTCTAAAATGACTTAGTTTTAAATTAAATATGGGAAAGGGTAAATCTCTTAGATAATTCAATAATTTTCGTTATTCAGAAATATAAAAAAGTAGCTTCATCAAAAGTGTAGTGAGGATTTTTCTGAAATGTATTATTGTGTGCTAAAAACCTCTATTTGTAGGTTTAAGTGGGTAGGAAAAAAGTTATTAATATAGGGTTTGTTTTCTAAATGATACAGTTAACTCAATTACAATATGGAACTATGGGTGCATGATTAAAGAATGACTTTGTTTTTGCTATTAGAAAAGGGATCTTGCTATATAAATTATATTTTAAAATCAGTAAAACTGCATTCCATGAGAAATCCCAATACAAAAAAGTGAACTATGTTTAAAAAGTACACACACACACACGTACACATCACAAACATAAGAGGTGCAAGGCCCTGCAGTCATGTTTTCATATTAGCGCTAAGAATGGGAACCTGAATTAGTATACTGAAGCATTTAATATTGGAATTCCCAATAAAATCAAGACCAGAACCCTGACCTTCTGACTAAGAGAAGAAAACTCCATGGGGAACTGCATGTCCCGATTTCAGTGTACTTGTGGGAAGATATCCAAAATGTTTAGGGATAAACTTTACTATTAGTTTATACAGACAGGATGTATGTGGGAAAACACTTTTATTTATGTGCATGTATGTATGTGATTGTTATTTGTAAGTGTCCTTTGGAACTACAGTATCTTCCAGGCATCTCTGATGGTGAAATGTATTTGATTGTTGAGCTAACTCTGAGGGAGATCTGGCAGTGACTGATGACTGTGGAGACTGTATCAGTATGGTGGGGATGAGCCTTTGTAGGTGATTTGGTTCAACCTGAATTTGGCCAGATTGTGTGGGTGACTCAGTTTCTCTCCTGAAGAACAGATTATTATTTGAAGCTGCCCTGAGTTTAATGTCCCTTAATCTCTTTAGATTTTAGGTAAAATAGTTGAGACAAAATCTTCAGTTTTATTTTAAAAACTACTACACCCTGGTGGCACAACAGGTTAATTCTCCACACTATGAAGCTTTCAGAAGCCACTGCAGCATGAATTCAATCCCCAGACAGAGAGATGACCCACAGGGTGTGGCAGACCTCTACTGACCCGCCCGCTGCTCCCTTCAACAGTGTATTCCAGTAGATCTCTCTGTTCTGCTCCCCACTCTGTCTCTGGTGAATCCTCTCACCCACCACACCTCTGGCCTGTACTCCAGTTCTGTAAGCATAAATAAATAAATCTTTAAAAAAAAAAAAAACTACTACACCCTTTGTGTTCCAAAGTAGTTTTTGAGCAATTTATATATAAACAGTTGACAAGTACCACATGATTTACTTTCATATTAATGTATGTTTATATATGTATAAAATGTACATGCAGTTTTTTCCTAGATACATAGTTTCTATTTTTCAAAGGAATATTCCTCCCCCAACCTTTGATTCACAGTGTAGTTATGAACTGCATTCCTCTGGCCTGTATTCAAAATTAGTAGCTGGGAGAGTTGAACTAATTAGGTAATTTGCCTGGTTCAATACTTGGTACTTCATAATAACAGTCAGAGAGTGTCATTAAATAGATTACTTCATTAACTATTTGAGGTGGGAGCATTTCAGAAATTGACTTGATAGTAAGATGGAAATGTCTATAAGGTGTGATTATACCTGATAGTTTAAATGTAACATGATTGTTTCTGTCAGTTAAACTTCAGCATTTCCATACATGCTTGACATATGTACTTTTCAACCATGTGGTTAAAATATGTCATTCTCTATTATAATCATACCAAGTAATATCCCATCTATCACTGTTTAATAGAGACACAGAAAGAGTAAATTTTTTAGCTTGGGCGCCCCCCCCCCCCAGTATTTCCATACTGGTAAACATAGTATTAGATATAAAACCAGAAGTTCAGTTTTGCTATTTGTTCGATATTTTCGCTCTTCCTCTCCATTTACCACAACCTTAGGATCAAAAATAAATTCCAAAATGTAGGGATAGCTAACACATTGTATTCTGAATCATGAAGAATTTTTAATATACTTCATCTTATTAAAAATAAAGTTGAGGGACAGCAGTATACTTCATCAGTCTGCCTGTTCTGCTCCCCACTCTGTCTCTGGTGAGACCTCTCACCACCCCTGTACCTCTGGCCTGTACCCCAGCTCTGTACACATAAATGAATAAATCTTTTTTAAAATTTTAAAAAATAAATAAAGTTGAGGACCCTCCCTGGTGGCACAACAGATTAGAGCACAGCACTGTGAAGCTATTGCAACTACTGCAGCACAAGCTCTACCCCAGGGAGGTGACTCACATGGCCTGGCAGACCTCTCCTGACCTGCCCGCTGGTCCCCTCAGCAGTGTACTTGTCAGTCGGCCTGTTCTGCTACCTACTCTGTCTCTGGTAAATCCTCTTACCCCTCTGTACCTCTGGACTGTCCCCCAGTTCTGTATGCATAAATAAATAAATCTTTACATAAATAAATAAAGTTGAACATATAACATAGAAAATGCTACGAATGAAATTAACATCATTTGATAACTTGCAGACTCTGAATTGTGAATTTGCAATTCATTAATATTGCAAGTAAAAACTGGTATGTGGGAAATTCTATGAGATATTTTATATAACATAGTTTTACTATCATAGGACATGTTTTTAAAGAATTATAGGAAAAAATTCAGCAGGATGGAAGATTAAAGTCATATTGATTCTCTAGCATTTTTGTTCTCAGAGAGAAATTTACAGTGCAATTTGGAAATAATAAGAGCTAAAAACTGAAAAAAATCTAAAAGCTCCCTCCAGAATATTGTTATCTGGCCTGCCCTTTGGGTACACACTAACCAAATTTGAGAAGTGTTTCCACCATACCAAAAACTGAAGTTTAAAGGACTATAAAGAAGAGGTAGAATCATATCTTAAAATTTAATAGAAAGATAGAAAAAACAGAAAGGAGAGTTAGAGTCAAAGGAAAACAGATGTATTGTTTCATAAAAGTCTGAGTGCTCAGATTATGTTGCATACATAAATTCAGTATTTTCCTAAAACCAAAGAAATTGGCTCAACCCAAAGCTAAATGGCCATTTGGTTTTACACAGCCTATTTGGCACCCAAAGCACACAGGGAATTAAGAGTACTGTGTTTTGGTTATTCTCTCCCAAAAAGGAAGCTGTAGCTTAATCTGCTTTTGAAAATGCTGACTTTTCTACAACATGCCATTGGGGCAGGTGCTGTTTAAGTGGCTTGAAAAAATAGCAATGCTTCAGGTGCCTGTCCAGTTCTCTCTGCTGATGGAGACAGGGACATTCACTATTTCCAGTGGGCAGAGCGGGTTCTGGGGGTGCTGGCGGGCTTTCTAGTATTTATTATATTTGTACAATGCCAATATGGAGGGAATCCCCATGCTTAGTAGCAAAGGGGGCAGTTTATATTAGAATTCATTGTACAGATATCCACATCCTTTACTCTCACCACTGCACCCTCGGCCCCCTATCTCCATATTAGCAAGGAGTCATCTTTCCAAATGCAAAGCTTGATCATGTGATACCCCCTCTCCTTGAATGCTCCAGTCACCACCCCCTCCATTTCATATAAGGCACCACCTAGACTATTTAGAACATGATGTGTTCTGGATTGGGTCCCCATATGTTACCTCTGCTTCCCCACTTTCAGGATGTCTTCTCTGACCATTATTGGTCTGAATCTAAAGATGAACCCAGTTCTTTCTCCCTGTCAGCAAATCTTCCATCATAGACACATATGCACATACACACACACACGTATGTACGCATGCACACATGAAGAATGTTACAGTGCTCTCCCTCTGTTCTTTAACTTCTGTTACCTGTATGATAATTATTTATCACTTCTCACACTTCTATTTAACTGTAAGGCCCTTGCAGGGGGCTGGAATTACGTGCTAGCTACATAGCACATCTGCACATATGAGCTCAGTAGATTGCTTGATATTGAATGAGTGGAGATAGGAGTCCTACTAGATTAAAATGACTACTGTCCACTTCCTTAACATGAAGTATAGAAGTGATGAGTAGAGAGTGGAATTCTTTCTTTCAAGTTTTAAGGTACCCTGGACCTGGTAGACCACTCTGTATATACGTTGTCTTTAGAGCTGCAAAGAATCCCTTCAGAGAACCACCCTTACCAGAATGTTAGGAATCAAAGTTAAACCATTCAACTTTATGATTTTTATGCCCCTTATGAATCTCACAGGAAATCTGAAATTCAAGGTTTTTTCATAATTATTGCATACTTGGTTGGGAGTCTTTGTCCTTTCTGTAACAAAGTGTTCCAAGTGAGGGATCATTAATTGTAATTGGTAAATAACTAGTAGATAAATTGGGTAGGATCTGTCCAAAGAGAAGAACTGGGTCTCAGGTTTATAAATGTGGCAATTATGGCTGCATACATTATCAGCACCTGGTGTTGAGTGAATGGACTGAGCAGTGTGATAGTGTGTTACTTTTTTTTTACTTGCCCATGAATCGTCTATGAGTGGATATTAAAATCTGGGAAAGTGCTTCTAGACCACGGAGAGTATAAAACATGAAGAATTATAAATGCAATGCCTTTACCGTGGGTTCAATAGAACCAGATGCAGGAATGGCAACTAGCACACACCTTAGCTGAGAGGCTGGGAGGTGCCGTTCTGTGCCCTCTGTCACCTGGGGGCCACGACCTGCAAACTCCAGACAAGACAGCCAAGCAGGGCAGGGATCAGCACGAATTTGATTCATTAGAATGTATGTGTATCTTCAGAATATCTTCCCATGTTCACATTCTCTTGAATGCTAAGTATTTAACTTTTCTCTCCCTCCTCTCTGTTGAAGAGAATTTTGTTCTAAATTTTGCAGTCTTCCAAAAGATCAATTTTGAGCTAGGGCCTTGCCTGGGATGAGTCATTAATTAAAAGGATTTTTGTCCCTCCTCCTAAGCCATACTAGAATTAAAATTTTAAATGTTACCAGTGGTTGAAGTTAGGGACTTAGTGATTCTCAGTAGAAAATAGAAATTTGCAGAAATTTAATGAAGCAGTGGGTGTTAATATAAATATTAAAACATACACATCTACATGTGTAAACATTCATATGTATTCTTACAGTTATGGGTATTTGAATGGGTTATTTCATTGTTTCATCTACATTTGCATCAGATGCAAGGGACCACTTGGGTGGAAGGAGAAAAGTAGCTCAGTGTGAGTTTCCTTTCACCCATGGAAATAATCTAAAAGCACTTTCCTAATCAAGTTAAATGGATTTTAATGACTTCCTGTGTGTTAGCTATTCGCAGTTGTCCCTGCTGATGGTCACACTCTGGAAGTTCTTCCTGGTGGCCCAACAGCCTCCTGGTCTAACACTGGTCTCCACATCAGCACAGATTCCTGTCTGCCCCTGGATGCACACACTGGGCCAAGAAAGTATTTTAACTAAGAAATCGTGTTCTACTCTTAGAAATCCAGGTTGGCCCCAAATTTCTGAAAAGTCGTTTGTTGTTCTTAATGACTGTAGCTCTCTGTACATCCCTTTCAATTTGACATGCTGTGCCAGTTTAATAAGGTTTGTATTGTCGCTTGGTTTCTCTGTAGTTTTTAATTATGTTATTATGAGGACAAGGTTCTTAACAGTTGCATATGGTCAGAAAATTCTGCTACTGTATTCTGGAATTCTGGTATCAGATTTCCAGCTCTAACCCTGTGATAAAACCAACCCACCAACTTAAGTTGTAATCACAGGAAATTCATACTCATTGGAGGTCAGAATTGCTTTCAAGTGGATCTGAGGCTCTTAGAAGACAGAGTGAATGTGGCCTGGGCCTTCAGTAATGGCTTGGTGTTTTGCTTATTTGTTTGGCTTTCTTTTTTTTTTCTTCCAACTGCGTTAGACCCCTTAGGAAGGTGTCCTCTTAGGCTGTGAACCTCAAAATAAACAGTTTTGTGGCTTTCTAGTAACTGGCAATAAATAACAACGGTCTAACAAGAAGTCCATGTTTACCTTGTTTCCATGTGTGAGGTAATTGGAAATTTCCACATTTCAGGTCCTCTTTGTGGATTTCCAGTACACATTTATTTTTTCACACCAACAGGTCCCTTTTCTTGGTACCCTTGAAAAGGGAAGGCAGCATCCTGCAGGTTGATAAGCCTAAGGCCTTCAGCTTCCTCTACCAAGTGACAGGTGGGGTGAGCTCTCTGTGCAGTGGAGAGTTCAAGAATTCCTTGTCCAAACACTAAGTATATGATCCTCCCCCACCCGTGGCTGCCTGGATACAGAGCTGACTCTCCCCTTCCTAGCCTCCCTGGCCATTTTGCAATCAAGTTAATAGGGGGCTTAACGTCAAACAAATACTGTTCTCCCTCCCCAGGGTTCTTCAGCATTCTGGAAGGTTCTGACTGACAGCTGTTGAGGCCCCACTCTGCCCCAGAGAGCAGAGTTGTGTGGTCGGACTTCTGTACTATGTGAATGTTCACCTCTCCCATTCCTGACTTAGAAAACAGGCAGGAAAGAGGGTCCCTCTGCCCCTGACATCTGCCAGGCTGTCTAAGGCAGGAACAGCTCTCACTGAGTCAGAGTGATTGTTGTCTAGGAGACTGGAAGGAAAAGTGAAAACAAGAGATGAAAAGTGGTTTCTGTTTGCTGAAGGAAGTGACTAGCGTAAGATGTTTCATTCCCTGCGCACCACCTTGATAAATGGAAGAGATAAAACTACACACGGCTGCCAAGAGCCCTTCCCCTTGCTCACCAGACACACCTGTGTGAAAGATGCCCTGGCAGATGGAGAATTCTAATGAGTCCACCTCTCCAAGACCTTCTCAGTGTTGCATGCATGTGTCTCCTGGGGTGTCATTCTGCCTTGTACTCCCAAATCCTCTCTGCCATCCCACAGGTACAGGAGCTTAACCTCATGTGCCTTGTATCCCAGGGGCCAGCAAAGTTCCTCCCATGGATGCTGACACAGAAGTTGCTGGTGAGCTGGCAGTGAGGGCACACCATCCGCTTTTTATCTTACAACTAATTTTACAGGATATAGTAGTGCTCCCTTGACATACTGTTTTCCATAATTTGTATTGTATTGCTCTCTAATTCCAGCTCATTAGCCATAGTTAACATATGTGGGAGCAGAAAGCTATGAAGGAAGGAACTTTCTGAGATTGGAAATCTCCTTTCTAGGAAGAGAAACAGTTGCCTTATACTGATCTCCTAAGCCCCCAACTCAATACTGATGTTTGATTGATGATCTTTTTTTTTGCGCTGGCTTCTCCCTTTGCCTTTCTTCTTGTCTGGACTCCCCTCTTTCCTGACACATCGTGTCTGCATGTCAGCATGGCCTCCAAGCACTGTGGAAGCCCCACTGGTGATTTTCAGGACTATTATCATTGCTTTGGGATTTGTACACAGATATTTAGTTTATTATGGCAGGTTCTAAAAATTTATGACCTTTGAAAAGTGTGTGTTCAGTATTACTGAGGTCAGAACGGGACATTTTATCTGAAATCCACATGGTACTCAGTTGCACAGTATGTGAAATATCTTCAGAAACGGAAGAGGGCAATCTGAGGTAAGCACTGTCTCAAATGCTGGGGCCTCCACTTTAGGGAGCTTTGTGTAAGTTACTGTTTCTCTTTACTTCCCTTTTCCTAATTATTTTTTTTAAGACTTAGAAAATTTGTAGATTGCAACAAAATAGATTGGAAGGAACAGAGATTTCCAATATATCCCCTGCCCTCCCCCAGTGCTCCTCCTTCCCAGAATGGTACATTGTTACTGTCAGGGAACCTGCATTAACACATCATTATCACCCAGAACCCAGAGTTTACCTTAGGGTTCACTCTTGGTGTTTAGGGTTTGTCTAAACCTACAGTTTGGACAAATATTCTGACACGTATTGACCGATAGTAACATCAGAATTGTTTCACACCCTACAAATTCTCTGTGCTTTGCCAGTTCCTCCCTTCACAACCACTGATAATTTGCTATCTCCATAGTTTTCCTTTCTCCAGGTCACATAGTTGGAATTCTACACTGTGTAGCTTTTTCTGATTAAATTCTTTCACCAATAGTATGCCTTTATGATTCCTTCATGATTTGATTGCCCTGAATAATATGCCGTTGTTTTATTGTACCAGTGTATTTATCAGTTCACCTTCTAAAGGACATCTTGTTTGCTTTCACGTTTCAAAAGCTGTGATTAAAGCTGCCACAGAGGTCCAAGGTGCAGGTTTTGTGTGGGCATCTGTCTTCTGTTACCAGGGGGCATGATTGCTGGAGCATTTGGTAAAAGTATGTTTTATGAGTAAACCCCAGACTTTCTTCCCAAGTATCTACCTTTTTGCTTTCTTACCAGCAATGAATGAGAAGTTCCCATTGCTCCACCTCTTTGCCAGCATTTGGTGTTGTCATTGTTCTAGACTTTGGCCATTCAAATAAGTGTGTGTAGTTGTATCTCATTGTTGCTGTCTTGTCATTTCTCTGATGACATTGAATGAGGAGCCTCTTTTCACTTGATTAGTTGCCATCAATGTATCTTCTTTGATGAGGTGTACTTAAGGTACTTGGCACATTTTTTAAATCAGTTTATTTTTTATATGGATTTTAAGATTTCTTTGTATATTTTCCACAACTGTTCTTTATCTGATGTAGCTCCTGCAAATGTTTTCTCTCAGTCTATAGCTTCTATTGTCATTCTCTTAACATTGTCTTTCAGAGAGAAGTTTTTAATTTTAATGAAATCCAGCTTATGAATTATTTCTCTGAATACCTTTGGTATTGCATGTAACAAGGTAACAGCATACCCAAAGTCATCTAGATTTTCTCTGTTATCTTCTCAGATGGTTTGTTTTTTTGTTTTTTTTGTGTTTTTTTTACAATTTAGGTCTGTGATTTTTTTTATTTTTTCAACTTTTTATTCTAACAAATCAGGGAAAAGTTAATTACATTCAGCCTTCATTTCCTTCTTCTGTGAGATGAGAGTAAATGATCTGAGTCTTTTTTGACAAACAGTACTTTTAAGTGTTGATTAGCGCATCTGTCCTGGGTTTGCTGGTGGCATTTGTAGCTATTATTACTAGAACACAATAGTTGAAGGGAATGTATTGGCTGCATGTCTAGCAGAAGGTATATTTTACTTATGTATTCTTTCATCATTGTTCCTTTTCAAACAATGTTTGCTTTCTTTTCTTGGGTGTAGTCCCCATAGAATTTCCACCACCATTTCACCCATGTACCATCATCACAGTCCTCTCTGCTCTTCCTACCTCATTCCAAACCTTCTCCTTCCCTCTTCCCTGCAGAATATCCCTGGTTTATAGTTGTCTGCTTATTTTTGTTTTGTTGTGCTGTCTTTTGTTGTTATTTTTTTCCCCTGATCCCTTATTTGGTTCCATTATATTCTTCCTATAAGTGAAACCATCTGATATTTTTCTTTTTCCTTCTGACTTATTTCCTTAATCCCTCCCAGCTCTATCCATGTTGCTGCAAATGGCATGAGTTTATCTTTTTTGATTGCTGAGTAGTATTCCAGTGTGTGTGTGTGTGTGTGTTTGTGCAACATCATCTTGATCCAATCATCTAGTTATTGGAAAACCTATGGATTTTAATAGGAGGCTGAGAGATAGCAGAGCAATTTTGTTATCAACCTGGATTCAGATCTCAGCTCTGCCACTTACTATGTGACATCAAAGCCATGCAAAATTGAAATGTGGGCCCTAAGTTCTTAAAGCAGGGAAGAAATAATGTTAATGATACTCAAAACACTTTTTCTTTTATGTCTCTCAACTTATCATGGCATTTTTAATGTTATTCTAAATAAAGAAAAATGATGATTGTTAGCAAGAATTTTACTGTTCCTTTTTATATGGTGCAGTGCCAGTTGTAAATGCAAATACAATGGCATTTATCACCTATGCAGAATCACTGAAATTGCACAATTTGTATTGGTTACCAGTACATACATATATGTATTTTGTTCTCACCAGAACAGTGGAAATGCATCGCAGCGCTAACTCAGCTGTTTTCATTTCACCTTGTGATGCATGCGTACACATCCTACTAACACTCTATCTTCAGCTTTCTGATAATTAAGGAAGAACATTCCCTCTGTCATCTTTTCTAGCAGGAAATAAGAAAGGACATGGTAAGGACCCTGGCTTTCAGTGAAGTCCTGTTTATTGTTTTTATCGTCCCACACTTGCTACACAGGAAACATCACTAAAAGTTCATTCCTACTACTTCTACTCCTAAGCAGGTTTTCCAGGTGGTTCTTTTGTTAAAAACACTGTTCTATGCAAATGCATGCTGCAGTCATTAAATGTCACTTCTAGAATTGAGCAGGCTGCAAAAAATTATTTTATAAATCACAAATCTATTTTATTACCTCTTTTAAAATGAGTCAGTGTCTGTACAAATGGATAAGCAGATGAAATATAGTTCCTGAAGGGCTTTGAGACCGAAGTGCTTTTATGAAACTGTGTGGCTTTCGGTCCCCAGCTATTTCCCTGTGGGGCACCTTGCCTTCCCGCCTCTGTTTTTTTGTTTCCTCATATGCAAAATAAGTGTCAGATGCCAGATAAGGACATAGACAAGTGTCACGTCATGGCATAGTGTCTTCCAATTGGCATACAGACAAAGGCAGGTAGATAACTACACAGTAGGGGCGTAATGGACAGGAAAGCTGCAGTCATTCGGCTTAGCATCACCCCTCATCTTCCTGAGTGCTGGTAATGGAAACTTAGAGTAGAAAAATTAAGGATAGAAGGTCTCATAAGGACAAGCAGCAGGGGTGGGGTTAAAGACAACTAATACATCTTAACCTAGGGCCTCCCCGATGGTGAAGGGATTAATATCTCTGTGCTATCAAGCAGTTGCCATCCACTGCAGCACAAGTTCCACTTCTGGCCAGGGAGCTGACCCAAATGGCCCAGCAGACCACTCCTACTTCACCCCCTGCTCCCCTCAGCAGTGTATTTCAGTAGATCTGCCTGTTCTGCGCTCCCCCCCCCCCGTCTCTGGTGAATCTTCTCCCCCTCCATCACTGGCCTACACCCCAGTTTTTGTATGGATAAATGAATAAAAATAAAAGTTCTTAAATAAATACATCTTGCCTAAACCAGTTATGAAAGGTTCCAGGAATCTAAGAGGAGGTTAGAAAGGATTATCAGCCAAAGGGAGCAGAGAGGCTCATCCATCTTAGAAAACCAACCCTGTCTAACTCCTCAGCAATAATTTCTACAATAATTCCTTCAAAAAGCATTATTTAAAAAAATACCTCTTGCCCTGGCAAAATGGAGTCCTTATCCTTTAAGACTCTCCACCTATATCTATGCAGGCAATAAACTTGCCCTGTGCTGATGTATGGGAACAACTGCTGAATTCTTTCTCAGAGGAACCCAAGAACCCCATCCACTGAACCCCATCATCTGGACCCAGCATCTGCAGTGTACTCACCCCTGGGAATGTGCACCCTCTGCAGTCCGGATATTGGCCCACCCCAGAGCTGACACGCGCCATATTGGACCACACTGTCGAGCCACCCTGTAGCCGTAGATCAGCCTTGTGGAAAGCTTAAGCATGTATTTTCTGCATTGGTTTAAAAGGCCTTGCATCAGTAAAGTGCTCTGGGTAGATTGAAAAACCTAAAGTCCTAAATTAATGCACCTGCATGGTTAGCATTTTCCAGATGAAGAGGGATACAGTAACATGTTGAAGCTGGCTGGTAAAATGCAGGAGTTTGGTGAGCCCACATTTAACTTCTCTGGAAAACAAATGTGGTGGATACTGAAAACTCATCACTTCCTAATTATTTCACTATGTTTTGCTAGTCTGTCTCTTGGGCTAGTTTCCATCTGTTGGGTCTGTGGACTATACTGCTCATCCCTTCTGCTCATCCCTCCCCAGCTCTGCATTCAGTGATGTAACTCTGGTGGTTGAAATCGGATGTGGTGGGAGTACTTGCATCTGGAACTGGGCAAATGCTAAAAATTAGGTCTCCTTCCACACTTCCTTCTCTCCCCAGAGCTGATTAGTTGATTACTGAGTAGGAATTAGCACAGAATTGGGTAGGAAAAAAATTCAATGTAGAAGTTCCTTTCAGAAGGTTTGTTACAAGCTGTGGCTACTGTAGACCATTACAGAACCCATCAGCAAGTACGAAAAAGGAAGAAGAGAAAAGGGAATGAACATTTTTCGAGCATCTGTGCCTGACACTACATTAATTGACTTTCATATAGAGGTCAATTAAAATCCTCTTAAAGGCTGGCTAAGCTGTGTGATATTACCTCATTCTTGCAGTAAAGAAAATGATCTCAGTTTAATAACTGACCCAGGTCCATACGGCTCTAAGTGAAGAAATAAGTGGATGTAGAAGAGTATTTGAATGTAGGTATTTGTGACTCAAATCCTTATTTATGATTTCATTCCCTACAGAATGAAAAAGGGAATACATTTTGCAAAGGAAATAGTGTTCAATGTCATGGTAAAATTTTTGGAAATATAATTATTTTTTTTCTTACATTCATTTATTTCCATTGAAAGTCAAATCCATGCCAGCCTCTTCCTGAAGTAGAAATAGGGATGTATGAGGTGCTGTGGGAACACCAAAATTGACCAGGGAGTAGCAGAGAGGACGCTTATATTGGCTCTTAAAAGGTGGCAGCTTCAGTGTTTGTGTCAAGAAAACAGAGGTGCATGGGAGAGCTGGCATTACCATGCTCCCAGAGTTCAGAAGATTGTGGTCGAAGCTGGTTTTGGTGGAGGAACATAAATGATACAAATGTGGTCAACAGGCCACATTCTGTGGGTACTTCGAGGATTCCTGCCAAACCAGCACTTGAGGTGTGCTTGGGACGCGGTGCCCAGTCTCTTCTGGCTTCTGCTCTCTCAGCCACAGTCCTTCCAGCGGGAAGCACCCATAATGCATTGCATGGACTCAGCCCATCCAATTTTGGTTCAGCCCATATGGGACAGAACTAGGAGTTTCCTTTTTAACATATACACGGAGAAATTTCAAGGCAGTACCGCACACCCCATACTGGGAAAGATTGTTGGGTAGTTTCCATACTGCCTTCACAGGTAAGAAAGGGCGTCATCATCACTATCCCTAGCCATCATGGCTCTTCTTAGCCTGCTGTCACTTGATCCCCAGTCCGTATCCCCCCAGTTACCCAGGGAGGTGTTTGCAGCAAGTCTTCTTCTTTTATAGTTGAGAGAACTGGCAGAGGTTTATTAAGAAGCACCCACTCCCATTGTTAGACCATCACAGACCAGGACTTCTGTGTTGATCTGAATTTTGCTCAGAAGTATAGCACCTATACAGAGTGGTTCCCTCGTGTCCAGGATGCCACCTTGTGGTGATCTGCTCTAGGCCATCCTCAGAAACATGGTGCTGACATAGGGGGCCACATGCCCCCCAAATATTTTTAACTCCATTGAGTGACTTCAAAGACTTCACATGTAGTAAACTTATTCGTTAGATTCTTTTTTTAAAAAAAAGATTTATTTATTTATGCATACAAGAACTGGGGTACAGGCCAGAAATGCTTAATTCTCAATTCCTGCCGCATTCTGTTCAGAGACAGAACTTTCAAAAACTATAGATGTATAATCCATGACCCCATTTATTTCATATCATTAGATTAAAGAAGTATATTGTGAGTAGAATGCATTACTATGGGCTTTAAAAATTTCAGTCTCTTTCTATCTGTTAATGACAGGAAACAAAACAGAGTTTGAGCCAGAAAACTGGTATTCTCATTCTGTGTCTCTGTCTAACTAGCTCTGTCTAACTAGTTTTGTCTGTCTTCATTTTCCAGACCATGGACTCCTTGTTGGTAAAAAGAGAAAGCTGAAGTCCTTATAAGGACTTTCTCAGCCTTCATTAAAGCTTTATAATCTCCAGGATGGAAAGAAAAAAAATATCACCACTGATTTCATGTTCCTTTGCTTTTCCAAAGAAAATAACACATTTTTATTGTGAGCAATGAACTCATGATTCTATTATTGTATTCATTTATTTGGTGACTGGGAAAAATAGAAATCTATTTTATCCACTAAATTAATTGGATTTAAAATATTCCAATTATTTTTTTTCTCTAGTGTTGAATTGTTTTTCTTGACTTCCTGTCTTGCCTCCATTTTCTATGTAGATTCTTATATGAACTTCCTCCATTTAGTATCAGGGTCTTAAAATAAGGCATAATAAAATCACATACATGGACTAAAAATTATACTCAAATGAAAAGGACAACCAGTCAGAAGTGCTTTTTTTAGTGTGCATTTGTGAACCCACAGTAACCATACCTGACTCCACTTGAACTTTACATTTTGAGACAACGAGGATATAGTATAGTATATTATTTTCATTCGAGTTCAAAGTAATAACTATCTACTGCTCAGCAATGAATTCCAGATACAGATATTTATCAGACACTTCTGACATTTTAAATAAATTTTAGACTGATGAATTCAATGTTTCTGTGATAGAGATCATAAACATTTTCCTTTTTCAAAAAGCAATCTGGGGAGTGTATATTTGTACTGTAGTTAATGCTGTGTTAAGTGTGATATAGCTATTGCAAACATTTGTAAAGCACAGGGGGGAAAACCTTTTTTTAAATCTTGCCAAGAGCAGAAATAAAATAAACAAATGCACACAGGCAGGAGAGGTAAAATCAAGATCAGCACTGTTGCATTACTGTGATGTTAGCATCTAACCTAAGCCTGTGTGATATATGATATGATTGCCAATAATTTTATGTATGAGTATGTGCCTCGTAAGAGATGTTTGTTAGGTGAATAAATGCCTATTCAGATCAATGATTTTTTTTTCTGCTACTGAACTTTGATTTATGCAGCCTGGAAATTAGATACAGATACTCTAAGTTTAATACTATACATACATATGTTTACATCAGAATAAGAAGATAAGTAAACATCAGTTTCATTTAATAATGAAATATTCTTGATGAGACAGGTACTAGAAAGACAACTTTAGCAGCTGTTTTCACTGATTAGAGTCATGAAAACTAAGACTGCGTTGAATTGTCCCTTTTTAGTCTCCATCAACTAGTGCAGTGCCCAGACAAGTAATAAAATGCTTAATACATGCATTGTGTGTGTGTGTGTTTTCTTCAAATTTAGGTAGGTAGTTTATATGCCATGAATTATTTACACATTGGAAGAAAGTTGTTTTTTTTGTTTTGTTTTGTTTTGTTTTGTTTTGTTTTTTTGCAGAATGGAAAGAAATTGCAGCAATAAGGAAAGGAAATGAATTGGGTTGGGGAGATAACTGGCTGACTTTTTAGTGTAGACACTGAACCCAGAACTCATCACAGAATTCATGGTTCATGGTGTCATTTCAGAGAAAACAATTTTGAGACAACAGCATTCGTGTTCTCTGTTGCCCTCCTTTCTGATCTCATCCGTAGACTCAGATTCTTACCATTTAACCATGACTGCAGTCTCACCCATTCATTACTACTTTAATTTCTGTCCCTGACATTTCAAGAGTTGAGCTGAGCTAGCCCCCTCCAGAGCAGACCTGGGTCACCAGTGCTTGACAGTGGTGCCTCTCTGACAATGTGTTAGAGCTGGGTGTATGTGGAGAATCTGATTTCACTTTTATCTTGTCTTCCTAGTTCTTACAAAAGAAATTTCCAGAAGTCATAATTCTAAGTTCCCATTTCTCAGTTGTCTGTGGTTGAGTTTCTTTTATGAGGGAAGGTTTTTTTGACATCTGATAGGCAGGTTGAAACCTATTGCATTGAGAGAGAAAATATTCAGTGTTTCTGACAAATTCTTAATGGCCTTATAAAAGCCAGCTTTCCATATCATGGTGTGTTTGTGGGTTGGATAGCAAGTGGTTTGACTTTTGTAAAGAGGATCTGTTAATAATGTACACTTAACATTAATTCAGAAGAACGCCTGCACCCCTATGTTTATTACAATACAATTTACAATAGGTAAGCTGTGGAAACAACCCAAATGCCCAAAACTAGATGACTGAATCAAGAAGATGTGGTATATTTGCACAATGGAATATTAATCAGCAATCAAAAAGCATAAACTCATGACCTTCACAGCCATGTGGATGGAGCTGGAAGGGATTATGCTCAGTGAAATAAGCCAAAAAAGAAAAAGAGAAATGTCAAATGGTCTCACTTATAGGAGGATTGTAAAGAAAAGAAATAAGGGATCAGAAAAAATAATAACTGTAGTAAAGCAAAAATCAAAATCATTAGGCAAATATAGATCAGAGACATACTGTAAAGAGGAGGAGAGAGAAGGTCCAGAACAGGAGTGGGAAGAGCACAGTGAATATGGTGATGGTGCATGGATGAATTGGTGGTGAGAATTTCACAGGAAAATCATATTTTACCAAAATTAAAGATGATGTAATGAATATATTTTTAAAAATAAATAAATAATGCTATGCACTTACCCAAATTTCAGTGCTACTTGCCTTATCATCACAACTCTTGTTCTTTCATTCGAAATGCACCCTGACCCCCAAGAACCTATCTCTTCATCATCCACTTATTCTTGGCTTAAATTTTACTGCTTTCACATGACCATCCCAGGCTCCCCTATCTAAATGATGCTATTTTTTCATCAGCCCAGAGGTAGCTTTTATCTCCTCCTAAGCAAAGGAAAGCTGACCTGGAAAGTATTCTTCCAGATTTTTGACCTCCCCTTCCCCACCATTTGAAATACAGATTTTTGAACTTAAATGTCAATTTGACATTGCTGTCTTCTGGTTCTTCCATAACAATTTTTTTTTTAAAGATTTACTTATTTACACATACAGAACTGGAGTACAGGCCAGAGGTGCAGGGCCAGTGAGAGGATTCACCAGGACAGAGTGGGAAACAGAACAGGCAGATTGACGAAGTGCACTGCTGAGGGGAGCAGCAGGCGGGTCAGGAGAGGTCTGCTGTGCCATGTGGGTCACTTCCAGGGTCGGGGATTGAACTCGCACTGAAGCAGATGGGAGTACCTTGCAGTGCTGCATCCTAACCCGTTGCTCCATCAGGAAGGGCCCTTCCATGACAATTATCCTTTTATCATGGAGGTCTTATGTTTATTCCTATGAGTGGAAGACAGTGATGAGGCAAGGGAGAATGTGCACTATCCTGCAAGGTTGAGTACTTAATTTCTCTCTTTCTCACATCACTATAAGCGCAGTGAAGAAAGAAGTGATGTGCTCAGTGCTGAATGCCTAGAATTCTGTGCGCCGTAGATGCCCACAGATCTGCAGGACTTTATGAATGAATAAAGCAACGGGTGAGTGTGTAACAGGAGATTAGCACTGTGTCCGTCTGTGCACATACACACAGAGACAAAAATAGGTTTTTTGTATTGCTCTTCACATGGGAACTGTGACTCATTGACTAGCTGTGACTGAGTTTTATTGCCATTTAGAAGATAAAGGGTGAGCTAATTCTTAAGGTTATTTTATAAACTGACAACTTTTTACTGACTTTGAGAAATGACAACTAGAAAAGCACCAAGAAAATAGCTGAACTGTGTCAGAGTTGTTCTTCAGTCTCTGGGGGCTGACACTAGAATGTTACCCAGTTGCTCAGATTTTTCCATGGAAGGGAGCTCAGTGGGTGGAAAAGAACATTCAGCTTTGGACTGTTGCAGGTCAGAGTTGAATGCTCTACTCCAAGAAGTTTCTTTGAATCTCATATTTTATATTAAATGGTTCAGTTGATCTTATAATTCACCTTTATATTGTATGAGTGTTTTAATATAAAAACTCTTGTGTTTCTCACATCCCAAGTCTTCTGTTACTACTTCCACCCCAGAACGATGCCACTGGCTGGTCCTTTTACTTTTGTAGAATATTGTTAAGAAGCTTGTTCTTAGATCTTTAATAACGTGCTGCTTTCTCTTAATAAGGTTCTAAAGTTCAGTCTTTAGAACCAAGCTTCAGGAGTATTAAGGCTTCATTACTAAAGCCACTAAATAGTTTTACAAAGCAAAATACTGCTGTTACTTACTAAAAAAAAAAATGTTCATCTATATCCAATATTCTTTTGTATCTCAATATCTGCCAAGGTGACATTTTATGTACACTGGAAACATCTTTTTATTTACACTTACCTCATAAAATGAAAAATTGTACTACTTTGACATCATAATTAAATCTATTTAAAGTTCCTTATATCAAGAAAACTGAATGAATGTGTTGGACATCTAAATTTGAAATGCATTTTTTCCTTGGCTGTTACAAACATTACCACTGGCCTCATTCACGTGCCATGTTAGCAGGGCCTGCCCAGTTCTAGCACATGATGGTGGGACTTTTAAGCCACTCACTGTGGTTTGTGTTTCTCATCCAGAAATTGGGCTTCCCCGTTGTTCCCAGATATTAGGAGCACTGCCATAAGAGTAGCTAGGCTCTTCCACGGTGACAATTAGGCAGAGATGAAATGTTACATATTGCTGATAATAACGGACATAACTGCGTGGCTTAGCAGTGAGAACTAATTGGATTGCCAGCCCCTCCTTTTTGTCTTCAAAATCCACGTCTAGACATTGTGCCACCTTGGTTTGGGTCTTCAGAGATTCAGGCCATGATGGCTGTCTCGGTAGATAGGAGTCTCCTTTTCCATGAGGTGGATATAGAGTCCAGAGGTGCTATGCTCGAGACACTCCTCAGTGTGACACACAGAGGACCAGGAGAGAATCCATCCTGCTAAGCAGTCAAAGGTAAATAAGTTGGGATGCTTAGTCCTTATTACAGAGCATTGACCTGCTGCATAGCTGGTCACTTTAGATACTTAATATATCTGGTAGTAACAGTAGATATTTTGATTTTTTTCTCATTTGAAATGTTATCCTGTAACAACCCTTTATGGTTATTTTTTTTAAATGTTGTCCTGTAACAACCCTCCCTGGTGGCGCAGCAGGTTAAAGCACAGCACAAAGAAGCTTAGACCATTTCCGCATGAGTTCGATCCCCGCCTGCCCCAGAGGTGACCACATAGCGTGGCAGACCTCTCCTGACCCGCCCGCTGCTCCCCTCAGCAGTGTACTTCATCGATCTGCCTGTCCTGTACCCCACTCTGTCTCTGTTGAATCCTCTCGCCCTCCACATCTCTGGCCTGTACCCCAGTTCTGTACGAATAAATAAATCTTTTTTAAAAAAAAAAAAAAGAAAGAAAAATGAAGGTGAGATTGGAAGAGGTAAAAAATACTTAACCCAGGGCTCTCCATGGTGGCACAACAGGTTAAAAGCACTGCGTTATGAAGCTCTCCAAAGCCACTGCAACATTAGTTCGATCCCTGGCCAGGGAGGTGACCCACATGGCATGGCAGATCTCTCCTGTCTGGCCCACCACTCCCCTCAGCAGTGTACTTTGTCAGTCTGCCTGTTCTGCTCCCCACTCTGTCTCTGCTGAATCCTTTCACCCACCACACCTCTGGCCTGTACCCAGTTCTGTATACATAAATAAATAAACCTTTAAAACAAAATACTTACCAAATTCACATGGATGGTTAAATGTCAGGCCTGAATTCCTGCTCCACTGTTAATACCTCTGTGCTCCTCTCTGGTTCATAAATTATTGAGCTTTAAGTTATTTTCTAAACTCATACTGCCACATAGAAGTTTTAACCAAAACTGAAATACATTGTAGAATGTTTGATTTATATTTTGGACCAATATGTTAGCAAGAGTTATTAACCAAAGAAATTACAAAATAGACACGTAAATGTAAACACAATTCATGATTACGTTCTTGTTTTTACAAATTTTGTTTTATGCTTAAAATTATACTTTAAACTGTGGAAATAGAAAAAATAATAATATAAGTAAGTGTATATGAATATCCAGGCTTAATACCTGTTAATATTTTGCTGTATGATTTCAGGACTTATCCTTGTAAGAAAGGAACTAGCGCCAAATTCTGAACCCTCCTTTACACAGACCTTACACAGACCTCTTTCCTCCCTCACTCCTAGTGGGAGTTCATATTGGTGTTTGAAAATTACACATCATTGGTGTGATTTGTATGTTTGCTTTCCCAGCTTCTGTTTTACCCTCAACATTGCACTTAAGATTTACCCATACAGATCTTTGGAGATAAAGCTAAAGCATTAGGTTTCCTTTTATTAAAGACTGGCTCTTGCAGCATTAAACTCTTTCTGAGCTGAAACAAATGCCCCATGGGGCCACTTGAATTCTCTCCAAAGAGGGTTTCCTAAGCACCCTTTCTTCTCTGGGGTCTTTTGAGAGGCCTTAGGCGACCTGCAGAGAAACTTCAGAATTTGAATCTCTAGTGCACTCGTTTTCATTCTTTTGTATTCAATAATTTAAATCTTAATATTCTCAGGAATGAAGTCAGTTCCCCAAGGACAAAGTATCATGTGAAATATATTCAACCTTTCAGTAGGCTTAATAAATATTTGTCAGCTTTTTATAATTACAGCAGCATAAATTATAATAAGCTGATTAACATAATGAACCCGTTAGAAGATACTTAGACATTCAGTTCATAACAGGCTTAATTCTTATGACAAACACAGAAGAGTGGTCTTTCTTTAAGTGGGTTAATTTAGTGCTTTTTAGCTAAAGACAGGCTAGCATTAGTCTGTACCACAGGGCACATCAGTTTGGGGTCGTTTAAAGAGAGGGATACCTGCTAGTAAATTGTTGAGTGTAGACACTTTGGACCAATACTAATAGAGTGAAATCCTCACTTGTCATGTTACAGGGTAGGGAGAGAAGAGCACCCCAAAACTGCCTACTCTAAATAGGTTGTGCCATCCACCACATCAAGACAAGACATAAGAGCTTTAATGGAAAGGAAGTTTAATACAATGAGTGTGCAATACAGAAAAGACAAAGTTTATAATTTCTAAATCAAACACCTGAAGTTACCCATCACCTCGTGGATAAGAATCTACCCAAAAGGGACTGGCCCAAGCAAGGCCTGAAAGCCCGCCACAAGCCTAAAGTACTTTCTGTCAGGGACCCGTAGAAAAGGGTCAGGCATGGCCAGACAAGTCTGGAAGGAAAAGAGCAAAATCAAAATTAAGATAAAAGCTGCCATAGTCAACCCCCCCATGGGTCTCTCACCCACATCTGTTTCAACCAGCGCAAGACCAAGAAGCAAACACAATTTCTTCACATGTCCCTCTGCTCCATGTGGCTTCCTCAGGTCTCCTTCTGGCTCTCCATCCTGATTTCTTCTTCTTCAGATTCTTTCTCTTCTCAGCTCTGTTCCACCCTCCCTCTGGGTGGGACAGAGAACCTGGAGCTTCCGTTTTTCCTGGTAACCACCCTGTGTTACAGTCATACCACTTTTTTACTCTTAACAGAATTATAAAACCTGGACTGAAAAATGGTATTGATTGAGCTTTCACATTGGGACAGACACTGCGCTGGCCTGCCACGTGCGCTACCTCATTCATGCATCTCACGGAACATTGATGAGCTGGGCAGTGTTACCACATTGGATAAAGATACCGAAGCTCAAAGGATTTACCTGAATTGTACACCAGCAAAGATCTGAGAAGCGTCTGCCCAGAGAGCTTTCTTATCGAGCCTACATTGCCTTTATCGCTCCTGATAGGCAGATTCGTCTCATCTCATCTCGTTCCCCAACACCCAATGTGTAGACCAGCGTTGGTGGCCCTCAATGGCCACCTGAGTGGTGCCAGCGCAATCTTGCTGTCACACACCCCTGCACTTCCAGCCGGTGATGCTCTTGGGCTAGGACTGGGTATACTCTTGCTAAGAAAAGGTGGCTTCTGCTGGTATAGAGGGCTCCTTGTAAGAGTCACCTGTCAGTGGTGATCCATAGCCCACTTTGGAGTTTCAAACCCCGTGGTAGGTCACGCAGCCTATCATTTTCATGACTATTAAGCATTATGCTGAAGCTCATTTACAGCTTCAATCATGAACCTTGGCACATTATTGGTACAAAGTGTAAATATTTGAATGCTAGTTATTATAAAACAAACAGGCCACTTTGTCCAAAGCAGATGAATGCTGTTTCAGGAAGCCAGCAGACCCGAGCTGGTAGGCAGCTTGTGTTGTCTCTGCACAACCAATAACCCACGTCTGGAATCATTTCCACCTCCTCCTGTCCCAGCAGCACCTGCCGCAGAAAGTTCTCAAAGCTAAAAGCTGTCCAGAATGACTCATAGATGGGAGTCTTTGCCTTTTAAATTATCTCCCATCTGCCCTCGTGGAAAATCCTCATATGGCTGAAATCAGTTGCCCAGAAAGATAATACCATCACTCTGTAAGAGTGGCCCACCCTTGTCCAGCTAGAACCTGCCAGTCCTGGACACCAGTCTATACAACTTGCATGATCTCACCCAGGGCTCCCTGGCTCAGCTGTCCCACTGACTGGGCTGACCAGCTGTCTTCCGGGCAGGTGTGTCCTTCAGTGTCTACCTTTGGTCTCCTCTCTGAAGCTCTCCAGGATTTCTTTAATCCATATCCCTGGACATCACCTTTCCTGGTCAGAACCACTTAGTCTTCCTACCTAGAGCTCATGGCTCTTAACATCTGCAGCCTTTCTGGTCTCCAGACTGGGTGAGTCCACTTGGTTCCCATGCCAGGGCTGAGTGCCCTCCAGTGATAGCTGAGCATGGGGACATGTTAATTCTGAAGATGTCTGGCAACATCACAGGAGATGGTTGATTTTTGACAATTTGGGGAGTTTGGTGAAATTCAACCAGTGTTTTATGTCAGAGAGGGAAAAAACAAAATTTTCAGCATGATATGACTCATCCCAGTATTATGAAAGAGTGCAGAAAAAAAAGAGAATACATGAGTTTGGGGTACAAAAATGGGACCACCTGGGGCTTCGGTTTCTTTATATGCCAACTGAAAAAGAAATAATATTTACGAAGGAATTTGTGGTAAAGGTTAAACTGACATTAAAGAATTAAAAAGACTGTACCTTTGAGGTTGTGCGGTACAGTGCCTGGCACACAGCAGACCTCTGGGACCCTGGAAAGTGGCGGAATCACTAGGTAATGGCTAATATGACTTTGCTCCCCAACCCTGACGACTACCCTAACCGTGCAACAGCTGGCTGGGTGCTGGAGACACCTGCTGGCCAAGAGGCACCTCCCTTCCTCCCTCCCCTCCAGTCAAGAGCTCCTGTTCCAGTAACCTCACTATTTCATTCATGCTAGTCATGCGTTTCATTTATTTTAGAAATACTAATTGAGAACCTTCCAGGGAAAAATCTCCTTTGCTGGGGATGCAAAACTGAAGAAGATGTGGTTCTGCCTGCAAATAGTTCACATTCTTCCCCACTGAGATTGCTCAAGCATCTAAATTTTAGATTAACCTCAAGTCCTGGCACTTGTTTTCTAAGCTTAGGTTCAGCAAGGTGTTCTGAGCTTGCCGGCCTTAGCACTGGCCCTCCTCACCCACGGTAGTGCTGCATCCACTTGGAGCCAAGCAGCTGGCCTTTGGTCCCAAGACCCCCCTCCTGAGCCTGGAGAAGCTGCTCCCACTCAGTGCTGGCTGTGGGGCTGCCCTCCAGGGTTGTGAACTGGCAATTCTGCAGGGATGCCTGAGAGAGGGAGTGCCCAAGCTCTATTCCACCTGACTGACTTCTTTCTGCCCTTCTGGAGTGTGATGGAGTAAACTATGGAGTGGACTCTTGGTATTACCTATCTGGCACTCTGGAACCTTTTGTACTTTTATAAAAAAAAAAAAAAAAATGTAGAGCCCTCCCTGGTGGCGCAGCACTAAGAAAAGAAGCTAAAGACATTTCAGCATGAGTTCAATCCCCAGCCCCAGAGGTGACCACATGGTACAGCAGACCTCTCCTGACCTGCCCGCTGCTCCCCTCAGCAGTGTACTTTGTTGATCTGCCTACTCTACTCCCCACTCTGTCTCGGATGAAGCCTCTCACCACCCCTGCACCTCTGGCCTGTACCCCAGTTCTGTATGCATAAACAAATAAATCTTTTTTAAAAATGCAAAAATAAAAGGGGTCATTTGTTAAAGTAACTGATGAGGTTGCTGGAAGAGAGAATTCCACTTGGGGTTGTAACCTCTCTTTCCTGCAGATTGAATATTTTATTGGATTTGTGACAAGAACTAATTTTAGAAATATAAATCTTGAAATGACTCGTCATGACTATTGAGATGTATCAGTGTCTCACTGTAGCTCACACAACCGCTATTCTTTATTATTTCACTGTTAAAATACTTAGATGTAAGATCAGCTCACCCAACTTTTACAGCAATAAAGGACATAGGTGTTTCTCATATCCACAGAAAACCTGGCCATTGGTCCATGGTTGTGGCCATGTCAAAGTATGTTTGAAAATACTCTCCATCTGGGAATACCGGAATCAAGCTTGTCAGTCTTTGGGCTTAAGAAGGATACCATTTAAGTGACAAAGCCCAGAATTGACTTCTCTTTACTCTTTTTTGAAGATTTATTTTATTTTTATATACAAGATCTTGGGTGTAGGCCAGAGATGCAGTGGGAGAAGATTCACCAGAGACAGAGTGGGGAGCAGAACAGGTGGATCGACTGAAACACACTGCGGAGAGGAGCAGCAGATGAGACAGGAGAGGTCTGCTGTGCCATGTGGGTCACCTCCCTGTTTGGGGATTGAACTCATGCTGCAGTGGCTGATGATAGCTTCATAGTGCTGAGACTTAATCCCTTGAACAAAATGAGGAAGTGGCTGCCTTGCCCTGAACGGCAATGGGATGTCCCCCTGTGGTAGTGTTTGTATTTCCAACAACCCCTGTAATAAATTGTAATAAATTGTGCCTTTCGGAAAATGTGATTTCTTTCAAGTGATTTTGAAGGAGAATTTAGATACTCTTTTTGTACTATTTTGAATATCTGTGAAGAATTATGAGTCATTTCTTTCCTTGAAAGTTACTATCTAAGATACAGGCATTCCTGACTAGTAGAATAGTCAACATGAGGTCTAGCAGTGGTCATTTTTCTTTTGCCTTAGGGTTACCATCCGAGTCTCCTGGAGGCTTGGCTAGAAAGACAACAAATGGAAGAAAGATGGGAATGGAGACAAGCAGTTCAAATAGATGATATCCACTTGGAATTTAAACCTTGTCAGAAAGAATCACTATTGGAAAAGAAGCCCACACTGCTGATCATCTTACTAGTTCTCTTCCCACAGAGAACTGGCAAGACTCCCACAGCCTGTTACTTAACCTTTCCCTGACAGAGCCCATGAAGTCTGGTTAGGGAGCCCTTTCACGAGCACCTAGGGACACCCAGCCTGCGGGGCCTGTGGTCTCCCTGAGTGTCCTGTCACACCAGCTAACAGTAGACTGTTGACAGGGAGTATTAGACACTGCTTGGTTTAAATGACGCGATTGTAGCATAAATACTAGAGGGGAAGCGTGTGCTTTTTCGCTGTGATTAGCCATTCTTTCTCTGAGGCGTGTGTGGTCTCTACAGTGTGGTCACTGTAGAGAAAAGGAGATTCTGTGGCTCAGACCTGGCAACGCCCTCCACATACTCTAACCTCAGCTGGCATAAACATGTTGGTGTGCGGGATCCACTGTACGGTGCAATGATTTCTGTCACCTTCTATTAGCGGATGAGCGGCTATTGCCTTGAGATTTGATCATTTTGGAGAGAGTTTGCTTAATTGGCAACAGAAGGTTTTCAGTGACAGAGGTTGCAGCGAAGGCTTTTAGCTATTAATAGTTGAAGGCTAGTCATGAGTTGAGGCTGCGGTTCCATTCCTTTCTGTTATCACTGTGTAGTTGGGGGTCTCACAAATCTTCCTAGTGGAAAACCAGGCTGCTCGGCATCAGGGTTCCTTTTCCTTTCACAGTGCTCCAAGGGCTGACAAACCCACCCTTTTTACTTGCCAGCACGCTGGATGAAGAGAGAACAAATCTGCTCTATGGTCCTGGCCCCACAGCAGGCTGCATCTATCCTACTAGGCTTTTCCTTTTCTTTCTTTGTGTCCCCCAATTCCTTGTCATTATTTTCCCTTGCCTTTCATGTTTGTCATCTCCCTACAGCGGGGATAAAGGTTCCACATGACTTCAATTGGGAAGTCAGAATTTCCATATAATGAGGTCTGTCTGTCTGCGATGCTCCATTCTGCCTCGGGATTTAGCAACTCCAGTTCCTGCAACTTTCTGACCCCGCTGAACTGAGGGAGTTTGGGGTCACTTGCCATGGTGGGCACCAGCCACATCTCCAAGCCCTGAGGCCAGAGAGCTCTTGTTCTCCCCAAGTCAAGGCTTTTTTTCTGTTTCAGCTTCTACCACTCGATGTGTACTACTTCACCTTTTGACATTGTGTTGAAGAAAAATCGCTTCTCAAGCAAATGCTGAAAAAAGAAACCTCTGTTTCCAATTCTTTGGTAATCTGCCAGAGTAGGACCTGAGCACTGGTATTCAGTGCAGGGGAACCAGGTAATAAGAATTTCCAGAGAGAGACAGACTGTCTTTTAAATTAGTTACTACTGCCTTGTTGGGTTCTAATAATGCGCCTGGTCTTTGAGGTTCCTAACAGGGAGCTTATAAAGTCCTTGGAATTTCCTGTGTGATGGGAATCAGTTTTGCTAATTAGATATAAGGCCTCTCAAGAGCTTCAGACCACTGGCTATTCATCAGAAAGACCCAGCAGGAGATAAGAAGATTGGGCCACTTGGGACCAGCCTCACCAGAATGGAGGGACTGGAGATTGAACTCAGTTGGAAGACCAGTAATGCAGTTACTCAGTATAAAACCCCAGTCAATCCATGCCCTCACAGGGCGAACTCCCCTGGCACCCAGGAAAGGGATTGGGATCTCAGTGTTTAAACCCCACTCGCCCACATACCTAGGTCTCAAATGACATGGTTTCCTTTACAAAAATCCTAATCATGAGTGTAGTACTTTCTCGAGTCTTGATAGTCATCTTGCAAATGACCAAGCCTAAAGGGAGTTGTGGAAACCTCCCAGATTGGCAGCCAAGTGGCCAGAAGTAAGGAGGCCTTGGGAACCCCACTTATGGCTGGTGTCAGAAGTGGGGCCAGTCTTGTGGGACTCATTTAACTTAGGTGCATTTCTCATTAATGCTTTGCTTCCTGTAGTACTAAGCACAGTACTAATTTTAGTAGTTAGGGTTAGAAATGTATAGCACTGTACTCAGTGGGGTAGAGGCAGAATAACTGTTATTAAAGGTAATTTTCTGATTTCTAGTAGAAATGTTGAAATACCGAAAACAGCTTCTAAATGTTCAGGTTGGGCACAACAGATTGAAGCACTGTCTCCTGAGTGGACAGGTTTAGAAAAATTGTTTAGCATATGCTACTCAAAGTGTGGTCTCCAGACTATGCACATCTGTAAACTGTCTGTTATCATTTCCTGATGAAATCTATAGAGGACTTGATAGAAACTTTTGAAAACTTTTGCAGCAATTGGGTTCAACCAAGACAGGGATGAATGATACACAAGTGTCACACCATGACAATTTGGAAGGGAACTGGTCCTTTATTACAGCTAGTTTAAAAAAACTTATTTAGGGCCCTCCCTGGTGGTGCAGCGGGTTAAAGCACAGCACTGAGAAGCCAAAGGCACTTCTCATGAGTTCGATTCCCGCCTGCCCCGGAGGTGACCACATGGCGTGGCAGACCTCTCCTGACCCGCCCGCTGCTCCCCTCAGCAGTGTACTTCGTTGATCTGCCTGTTCTGCTCCCCACTCTGTCTCTGGTGAAGCCTCTCGCCGCCCCTGACCTCTGGCCTGTACCCCAGTTCTGTATGCACAAATAAATAAAAATCTTAAAAAAAAAGTATTTTAAAAAAAACTTTATTTAGAAAATGTAGCTCAGTTGCTGTGACCAGATGAAATCAGAACTTCGATTTAAGTCAAGCAGATGGGTTTGTTTGCAGTGTCTGCTGCTTGCTATTTCTGTGGCTTTGGGATGTTAACTTCTCAAGGCTTCATCTAGAAAATGCATCTAGCACTGTTTCCTACCTTATTAGGCCATAAGAAGACTGCGTGAAATCATGCACAGCATGATTTCTGGCTGGTAGCATGTCAACTACTAGTATTGTTTCTTCCAAGTTCATTCCTTGGTGTCAGTGTTCCTGGCGTGGGAGAGTATGCTGTGGTTACCTGTGTTTGGTGTCTCATGTGACTGCATGGTAAACTAAACCCTTTAAAAACCACAGCTTTATACCATATGACGCAGCAATTCCACTTCTAGGGATCTATCCAAAAGACACACAAATATTAATTCAAAGGATACATGCACCCCTGTGTTTATTACAGCACTCCATTAGGAAAAACTTGGAAACAACCCAAATGCCCAAAATTAGATGATTGGATCAAAACATGTGTTATAAATACATGATGGAATACTACTCGGCAAATAAAAAGATAAACTTGTACTATTTTCAGCAACATGGATGGAACTAGAAGGGATCATGCTCAGTGAAGTTGAAGGAAAAATAAAATGTCAAATCAAATAGTTCACTTACAGGAGGAATGTAAGAGAACCAAATAAGATGCGGTGGCGGGGGGGGGAATAATACTGTTATTACAAAGCACAACAAATCAAAACCAAACAGACAGTTATAAGCAGATGTATCTACAGGGGAGTGGGAAGCAGAGGAATCAGAAGGTGGGAGGGAGGAATGTGGGGACTGTGATGATGATGTGTGAGCAGATTGGGGGGAGGGGGAAAGTAAACATTTTTAAATGAACAGCAATGTAAATAGATATGTAAATTAGTAAATTTAAAAGAAAATAAAAGTCAAAGCTTTATATGTTGAAGTGAACATTGCTTCCCATAGACTCCCTCTGGGGGTAACCCTCATCACATGGCTATTGCCATTGTCGGAGCATCTGGTGCACTTCTTATACGGTGCTTCTTATTAGAGCCTGTCCCAGTGATCATGGGATTGTCCAGCAAATCTCCTCAAGCTATAGTGGTTGAGAAGAGCAATCTGTCACTATCACTTTTTCTGTGGGTTGATGGGGTCAGCCGGGTTCTCACTTGAGGTTCAGTGAGAGATTGGCGGGGCCTGGAGTCATCTGACAGCTCAGCTGGGTTGCACATCCTCATGCCCACATTCGGGGCTGGGGCTGGGATGGCTGCAACCACTGAATCTCTGCCCATGATGTTTCCCTGTGACTGGCTCAGACTTCCTCACGCTTGGCAGGCTCAGGCCAGGGAGACTGCATTGTCTGTAGCTGGCTTTCCCGAGAGGGGAAGACTGCTGGTCCTGCTTGAAT
Source organism: Condylura cristata (assembly GCF_000260355.1). Taxonomy (NCBI): domain Eukaryota; kingdom Metazoa; phylum Chordata; class Mammalia; order Eulipotyphla; family Talpidae; genus Condylura; species Condylura cristata. Next base: position 8,801,661 of record NW_004567121.1, on the reverse strand, counting down.
CTGCTCACAAGCCCTCCATTTTGTGGGTGGAAACACATCCCACTTTCCATGCGAAGATGTTCAAATCGGAAGACGAGTATCTTTCATTGACTGTGAGGCCACAAAACTGAGGTGGTACTTTCAGGTGACATTTATTCACCAAGGACAGTGCACAGCTTCCCGAGGTGACTATTTGGATTTCTTAGCTGAGTCAATATACCAACCATTGCATTCCTGGCCTTTGTGTTTTAGTAGTGGCCAGGCAATGCCAGGGGAAAACTGAATGAGACACAGATTTTTCCCTTATGAGCTTCTCCCATCAGACTCTTTCTGAGTGTCTGCTACCAGTGCCCTCCTCTTACCCAAGTTGCCTCTGTCTGCTCCTCCCTGTCATGCCTCACCGGCTGCAGACTCATCTGAAACTCCCTGCACCAGTCATCTCTCCCTTGCTTGGAGATCTCCACCCTTCCCCATTCTCATGCAGCCAGACATCAAGTAGACCCCCAGGTTCCCCGTGACCTGAAGGTCCTGGCTTCTTCTAACACCACAAGCACACAGCCCCAACCCCGACTCACTAACACAGACTCTTGCTATTTTTTCTACCAATATTTATTCAGTATCGGCCTATGTTGGGCTCTGTGCTCCGCTTCAAGAGTCAGCAAACTCCATTATTATTCCACAAACATATCTTCTGTTTTCCTTTTCTGGGGCTTTGCTTACATTCCTGGAGCTTAGGTACATTTCTTGCTAATGCTTTGTTGTTCGGGCAGTACTGAGCATTGTGCTACCCACAAGCGTGTTGCAAAACTCAGGGGTGGAGGACAGTGTCTCTCTCCATCTTACATTCCTTTACTTTTCATCTGTGCCTCCATTGCCACGCTTGCTTTGTTAGAGGCACATCTGAATCAGCAAACTTTCTCCTCATCTTATTCCTTATTTAAATAGCAATAGACTTCTCTCTTCTTGTACTGGAGACACGCATGGTGTGACAGAAGTAGGAAGGCATTATTTGGGGCTTTGTTGAAGTCCATGGAAATCATTGGCATAACATTTCTCCTGCAGCCATGGTCACTGAAGCATTGCTTATTCAGGACCACAGGTGGACTTCTGACCTCTCCCAGATGCCTCCTAGGCCTAGGGAAGACCACGAGGAATCAACTAGGTTGTCACCCCTTAGAAATGCACAGCTGCGTTGCTGTACAATATGTGAGCTTTGCACCTCTGGTGGCCTGGTCAGCTGGTTAGCGAGGGCAGGCGCTGCTGAACTCCTGCTTTGAAATCCTATCAACCCCCTTGCCAAGAGCGGTTGTCAGAATGGCCCCGATTAAGTAGTGTCAAGATGGAGAGGCAGACATGTCACTGAGCTACCTGAGAGGTTTTCCAAATGTGCACCCACTGTAGCTCTGAGACCCGGCTGAAGAGGCTGGTGAGACCCCCTGACTTGCAGAGTCAGAAGTGGGAGGGGAAGTAACACCTGGATTTAACTAAGGTCTCAGGTGATCTGGTTTGCGACGCCACTTCCCCCGCTCCCTTACAGAAACACCTTCCCCTTCCCCTTCCCCAGCAGCTCTGTGCAGGTGTCTGACTCGGCTAACTGTCACACGCACTGTCTTTCAGGCTCTCTGCACTCCCGGCTGCTGTGGATCTAGAGTGCTTGGCCCAGAATCCTACCATGAAACCACACTTGAAGCAATGGCGACAACGAATGCTTTGCGGGATATTTGTGTGGGGACTCCTTTTCCTGGTGGTTTTCATCTACTTCACCAACAGCAACCCTGCAGAACCCATGCCCAGCTCCTTCTCCTTCCTGGAGACCAGGAGGCTCATGCCCTTGCAGGGGAAGCAGAGAGCCATCATGGGCGCCATGCAAGAGTCCTCCCTGCCTGAGAGCCTGGACACAAACAAAGGACCCCTGTCCGGCCCCTTTCCCATGGAGTGGGGTGACTTGCAGAAATGGGCCGAGGTGCCTGATGGGTTTGAAAATGAAGAAGAGGTCTTTTCGCCCCAGATGGGCAGAAAATCTCAAAGTGCTTTCTACCCGGAGGATGACGACTATTTTTTTGCTGCTGGTCAGCCAGGAACACACAGACACGCGCAGGGCACGTGGGGATCCCTTTCTCCCCGGGACCACGCCCTGCGGGGAGGGGTTTTGCCGGCTGGAGAGCTCCCGAGAAGGCGGGCAAAGAGGAGGCCCCGCAAGCAGGGAGGGGGCTCCTTCTGGGAGGGGGGCAGAGACGGAGACCGGCTCTACTCCTCCATGTCCAGGGCCTTCCTCCACCGGCTCTGGAAGGGAAACGTCTCCTCCAAAATGCTCAACCCGCGCTTGCAGAAGGCGATGAAGGACTACCTGAGTGCCAACAAGCATGGCGTGCGCTTCCGCCGGCGGCGCGCGGTCGCCCTGAGCCGCGGGGAGCTGCTGTGCCAGCTCCGAGGCCGGGTGCGCGTGCGGACCCTGGATGGCACCGAGGCGCCCTTCTCCGCGCTGGGGTGGCAGAAGCTGGTCCCCGCCGTGCCGCTGAGCCAGCTGCACCCACAAGGCCTTAAGAGCTGCGCAGTGGTCATGTCTGCTGGAGCCATCCTCAACTCGTCCCTGGGGAAGGAGATAGGTGGGTCTCATCACTGGGACTGTCTTGGGCTCCCGGCATAATTGGGGACTGGTTCTTTCTCAGCCTTGCTCTGATCTCAGAGCATAGGGGGTCCCTGCTGGAAAGTCTTCATTGCCCTTTCCTCCCTGGGACAGCATCTATTTGGGATGGCAGCAGAGGTGGTATTGTGAGCAGCCTTGTTCTCCCATAATTGGTGCGGAGGGGCATGGGAAGTCAGTGCCAGGCCTTTGACTTTCTCATCACCCCCTTCTCAGAAGTCATCTCCTGTAGAAATCATGCTCGATGAAATGTGATCCCATAATATGATAAAAAAAAAAAAAAACTATAGCGAAGGAAGACAGCAAAGGAAAACAGGAGACTTCCATGGGACCCAGACAATGAGGGGTGTAGGGGTGTCCATTCCAAGAAGTATGTGTGATCATTCAGTTACTCTAGGGACAACTTGTCTGTGAGTTCTGAGCAGAAGCCTACTGCTGTTGAAAATACTCCTGTCAGAAAAAGGAGTTCACTCACACACGCCAGCCTTTAGCACAGATACCGCCTTTGGGTTGTGGTCAGTACATCTACAGAGACCATCTCCACAATGGTCACAGGGTGATACCCTGTGACCCCATCTTCCCTCCTCAACTGTTTTCAGATCTATGTCAGAGAACCGGGAGCACATCTGTTTCATAGTCAGGGTCCTGCAGATAAACAGACCCAGGGCTGTATATAGAGAGAGCAGTTCCTTTAAAGGATGTGCTCCTGATGTTATAGGGACTGGTGATGCAGTCCCTGGAAATGCTGGAGCCTAAAATCTGTGGGCAGATTCCCTGTCTGGAGATTCAGGGTTCTGTGCAGTCTGGATGTGGAATTCATTCTTCTTTAGGCAATTTCAGTCTTTGCCTGAAAGAAGTCTCAGAATCCCTATAATGCCAGGGCTAATTCATTACTGCACCAGTAAGTAGGCAGCTGAGCCCTTTACACTCGTCCATTCATTCAACAAACATGTATTTGGCTGCTATTATGTGCCATCTTCTGTATTAAGTACCAAGAAGCAGCCTTGGTTTCAAGTGCAGATAGAAGACAAACAGTGTCTAACAGCCTCACAGCAGACGGTGTTAGTTCATAACTAATCTGGATGTGACATTCACGGGGCATTACCCAGTTGATAGAAAGGAGTAACCTCTGCTCTTGGTTCTATTTGTTGTTCAGTGCCCTTGAAGAGTGGCTGATATTCCAAAACTATCTTGAAATAAGGAGATGCCTTTGTAATCAAGTTCCACAACCCAGACCTCTATCTCACATGTTCTGCCATTGAGGCTGAATGTGAAATTTGTAAAAAATTAGAAAGCAAATCACAGTTCGGGGGTTCTTCTGTCCCCATGCTGACATTATAGCAGGCTCGTAATAACACTGTCTGTGTGTCACATAAACTTGTAACCAAAGCTAGAGCAGAGCAGCCTGCAATTTATTAGTAGAAAAGAGCAGTGGTTTACAGGTCCCTGGGGTGTAGGAACACCATGGTTCTTTTTCGTTTCTGAGGACCATTATTAATAATGGAAGATGGAATTTAAGCCATATGCTTTAAAGTAAGCAGTAACTTGCTCCTGGTTTTGCTTTACATTAAACACCTTGGCATTGTACTTGCATATTTGGATGGCTCTCGCATGTCAGGGAGAATTCCCTTGCTCTTTACTGCAGCATAAATATCCCTGGAAGAGCCTTGTAAACTATTCACAATTTGGAAGAGGCTGTGAAAGACACCTGGAATTACATGTTTCTAGACAACATGACATGTCATTTTTATCTTTGTTATTTCTGGTATTCAAATCTAATTTATGTTTTATGCACCTACTTAAAGCTTCATGATTGGATCTATAGAATTATATCTGAAAGACACATTCAAATTGTTTCATAAAAATCCTCTTATTTTGCCCCGGTTTCCTTGAATCTGATTCAGATTCTTTGAATCTGAATCTGCCATTTTAAGAATATGTAACTGTGGTAAAATTCTGTTAGTAAAAACAGACTTGCATTTTTATAGCATGTCAGATGCTGACATTCCTCCCTTCCTACTAACCTGATAATGTTTATTAACACCTAATAATTAAGTAATTTTTAAATAAAACAAAATATTTATATAAAAACAAATGAAAGGTGGAGCAGGCTCTACTACTTAGCTAAATTCATCTTGTCCCCTAAATACCTATTCTTCAATTGGTTGAGTGAAGATCAAAAGATTTACAATAGTCATGTTCTTGTGGAAAACTGAAGTCAGACCTAGAAAAGTGCCAAAGCCTTGCCCCATATCAGCCTGGCCAGGAGGCCCCCTCCACACCTGAACTGTCCCCTGAATTCTCCCTACTCAGACCTTGGTAGCTCAGATTTGCTCATTGACTGCCCGCTGGCTCCCTCTGGTGGTTGCTCCGTTGAAAGTGCAAGTTCCAAATCCTCTCATTCTGTTGACTTAATCCTGTATGGTGTAATGGTTTTCAGGAATAGCATAGCAGTTGTGAACACCTCCACTTTGAATGTTATTGAAAAGAAAACTGAGCTGTTTTGGAAACATGGAAAATTTTTCTTAGATTCATGAGATGGTCTTTTCTTTGCCTGTATATAAAAAACAAAAATAATTTGGTAGTGAGCTCAACTACCAGTAGCCCTGTGGAAACACAATGGAGGAGAGTTGTCTACTCTAAACAAATAGTAGTGGCCTTGGTACCAAAGAGCAGGATCTATGTGCACAAATTCAAATTCTGGGAATTGTGTGACAACAGGGAGGATGGGAAGAGAGTGTGTCAAGGGAATGGGCATATAAGACTTGGTGTTGAGAGCTTGGGATTGGCCTTGTTCTTTACCTTTTGGGGGGAAAAAAGAGTGAAAAGGCAGAACATCGATTATCTATTGCTCCCCAGCTCTCTGCCAGATATGGTGTAAGCTACTAGTGACACATGATCAATAAGGCATGGACCTAAGCCTCAAATCCTCTGCAGACAGACTATAAAGAGACATTTCCAATACTGTGGTTAAGAGGACAGGGAAGAAAGGATGACAGAATCCTACCCCATTGTGAGGGCTGATGGTCTCAGAGGAAGGTTAGCAAGGAGTGCTCAGAAGAAAGGAATCCAGACAAAGTCTGGGTGAGAAACAGTGAGGGGTGCAGTTGATGAGTGCAACAGGGAACACAAGGGTAGGTGGGGGGAGGGGAAAGATTGGGGAAGGTTACTCAAGATGTTTCTGTACCACTTATAGAAATTAGACTTCACTTCATGATTGTAAAAGTGACTATTTATAAGTTGCTTATTGCAGACAAGGTCCTGAACTAAATGCTTTTATGTGCTAACTGTTGTTATGTCTTACAACCCTAAGTGAGAGAAAGGGTGATTATTCCTGTTTTACAGTTAAGGAAATGGAGGCAAGGAAAGACATAGGGGGTAGGCCTGGCTCAAATCCCAGTCTGGGTCTCCACAACTCCAGCTCTGACTCTTGGGCCTGTGCTGCGGTAACATTGGGATCTTTGAAGCAGGGGACCAGATGTCTGTTTCCATCACTTGAGAACGTACATTTGAGGACTCAGGGGATTAAGCCAAGCGCAGGAGTCCTGGGGAGAGGAGACATACCAGGCAACAGACAGGCCAGGCAGCAGAGGAGACAGATGAACCTGCTGTTGAGGAGGCCGTTGCATTAAGTGTGGAGGCCCTTGCTTCCTTGATGTGGCAGATTTCATTGAAGAATGGGCCCAGGAAAGGAGGAGAACAGTTCGGGGCCCAGTTCCCGACACAGGGCGGTGACTTCATCCTTGGCTGCTGCTCCTTGAAAGGTTTTAATCTTCCTTAAGTGAATGCGCTTTTAGCTGTCCTCAAGGTCAACATGAAATGGCTCTAGCCTGGAACTGCCTTCTCTAGAAATGATGCTTTACTTTATTCCCCTCGTGCTTGCTGTCTAATCTGTGCCTTCTTTACTAAATGTGAATGGACAGCTTAGTTTTTAAGGCTCATTACCAAGGAGATACAGAGCCAAGCAGGTATTTATAAAACACATGTGCATGATAGAAACACTCTCAGCTCATCCTCCTGGTGCGCACTCCACACCCCCACCCAGACCCCTTCTCCTCACTGCCAGGGTTGTCTCCATGCAAGCAGGGCAGCTTTCCTACCTCCTCCCCCCCAACCCCCCACATTCTCTCCTTTAGCTACTTCCAGGGAGTCTTGGCTAGATGACATCAGTGCCCTGTGCCGTATGAAATTGTTCAAAGACTTCAGACACATTTCAGTGTGGGACATTGGGATTTAAATGTGTCACATCTTCATGGTGATGCAACTAATGTGGAATTCCTGTTTCATTCACTGAAAATATCTCCACTGTTTGGGCTCCTGGGCTGATTCACCTTACTTTTTTGGTCAGTGACCATATCTAAGGCAACATGATTTTGTGGGAGAACTGTGATGGAGAGGTGCTGCCATCACCTTGCCCTGGCATCCTGATGACCTTTGTGTCCCAGGGGTCATCTCACTGAAGCCTCCACTCTGCCTGTCAGAGGGGTGGCCAGGTCAGTTGTGCGCACTGTGTGGCTCGCTCACACTCAGTGTGGGGACAGATTCCCTTTTGGAGATGCATGAGATGAAACATTTCCTAATACTCAGAGGCCTTTTAATCTAGACTTTTCCCTGGTGATGCCACAGCAATGGCAGTTTCCACTGCTTCTCAGAGCAAGTCAGGCAGTGGGGCAAATTACACAAATTGCACTGTCTTCGAAATTTTTCCCTGCTGATTACAGTGGTCCAAGGAAAAATGCCAGTTTCACTATGGGTGTCCTTGGGGAGGCAAGAAAAAAGGGTTATTTTTCTTAAATCTTGAGTGCAAGTGGGAAGTAAAGTGAGAAGCCCTTCTGTGTATGTATAGTCAGGTCATGGAAAAGTACTTTGTTGTTATTTCTGTGCAGAACTAGATACTTTTGCCATAAGATGCGATTTTTACTTGAAATAAATGACTGACAGACATACTTTATTAAGATTTGGATCTTTGGCAGAGATTTTCTCAAAAAGGAAGTAAGTGAGCCTGTCACTTACAGGAAAATAACTGACAATTTTTGTTGCCAAGGGTAGGATTCAAGCTTTCAACTATTAGCTGGAAAGCTTTCCATACTTGAAAACTGATGAGATCCATAATGCTATGTGATACTTTATAATGAATGTATCAATATTTGGAAGATCTGGAGTTTATTGAACTGATATTTTCCAAATGATCATTGCACATTGCTACAAAATTATGCCTGGCAAGAAAAATGAATGGGTTTTAATGCAACCAAGAAGGAAAAGTTTTCCGATAATGTTATTTAAAGACTTTTATTTATTTATGCATGCAGAAGTGGGATACAGGCCAGAGGTGTAGAGGCTGTAAGAGGATTCATCAGAGACAGAGTAGGGAGCAGAACAGGCGACCAACAAAGTATACTGCTGAGGGGAGCAGCAGGTGAGACAGGAGAGGTTTGTTCTGCTGTGCCATGTAGGTCCCCGCCCCCCACCCCCACCCAGGCAAGGATCAAACTAGCACTGAAGCAGCCACAGCTTGGCTTAGCTTCACAGTGCAGCACTCCAATCCACTGCACCACCAGGGAGGGCCAATAATGATATTTTTTAATGTCCAATTTGCAACTAACCTTTAAGAAACTAGCATTTGTCAAGTTTTGATGAAGTATCAAAGAATATCCCCAGTAATCTGGAAAGACTTAAAACACTCCTTCATTTTAGGTGATGTATCTGACTCTCATGTATTTCAACTAAAACAAAATAATTGCAGCAGATTGAATGCAGAAGCAGAAATGAGAAACCAATTATTTTCTGAAAAGCCAGAAGTTAAAGAGATGTGTAACATTTAAACAGTGCCAGCCAACTCAATTTTTTCCAAAACATCATTTTTCATATAGAATGTTATTTTCAAATTAACATGTAAAATTTTTTTCTGTTTTAATTTCTGATATCATATATATTGAGAGAGTCCAAGTAAGCAAGAAGCCTGTGGGTTGTCAGTAATTTCAATAGTGCAAAGAGGTCCTGAGACTAGAATGAGAACCTCTAACTTGGGTAATAAAATTTTTCTAGTTCAAGAATAATTTGAATGGTCAATGAATCACTGAGTCATTTTTATAACAGTACTATTCAACAAATAAAAAGTGCTTAAATTATGAAGTAAAATTGCATGGCCTCCTGATGGCACAGAGATTAGGTCTCAGTGCCATCAAGCTATCAACAGCCACTGCAGCATGAGTTTGATTCCTGGAGCTGACCCACATGGCACAGCAGACCTCTCCTGTCTCGCCTGCTGCTCCCCTCAGCAGTGGATTGCAGTAGATCTGCCTGTTCTGCTTCCTTCCTCTCTGGTGAATCCTCTCCCTCGCCCCCCACAAACACCTCTGACCTATACCCCATTTCTTGTATCTATAAGTAAAGAAAATTACATGAGTTCCAGTATATTGATACCATTTATATAAAGACTAGATTGCCTAGAACCCACAGAGTTTGGCAGACCTTTTTTTTTTAAGAACCAGGTAATATTTTAGGCTTTGGGAGCCATGGGGTTTTGGTCTCAAGTCAAGGCTGCTATTACAGACAATGAATAAACAATTGAGCCCACCCATTTATGAAAACACACAGCAGGACTTAGCTTATCAACTTCTGCAAAATTTCCCCTAAAAGAACACTGTAGAGTACTTCAATAGCATAGTCAGTTAACTTTGTGCTTCTGTGTGTTCTGAAAGTATATTCATTTGGGCGCTCAAAACTGGCATCTGAATTCTTCTGACTTCAGGGCTTGACAAGAAAGGCATCTTTTGTGGTGGGGTTTAAGAGGGCACACATGGCTGAGTTTCTGTCATTTAAGTGAGGAGCCTTCTAGGAGACTGCTCATGAAGGGGTGGCAGAACTTCAGTGAGAAGGAGAGCTGTTTTCCGTCCTTGGGTACGTCATGCTAAATGCAGCATTTAACCATATGGCTTTTTGGCAAATCAAAAACACATCCACTCACTTTCTGACACACTGAGTGATTGTTATTGCTCCAAATCCAAATTGAAGTGTGCTAGGAACTTTTGAAGCAAAAATTAATCCTTAGAAACTCCTTCATTGATGATTAACAGAAATTCCTTTATTGGTGAGTAACTTTGGCTCAAGTCTGGTCCCTGGGAAGCTCACTCACTGGCTTAGGAGACCTCAAGAGAGATGTATGCTTTGTAGACAAGGAACAAGTCCCCACCCCCATTCCTTAATCAGGTGAGCCCACTTTCTCTACCTCTCTCTTCCCTCATCTCCAGTCATCCCCCCTGAGATGGGAGCCCTATTTACACCTGTACACTCAGAGAACTGGAAAAGTCTGACTCTCAAGTCAAATGAAGAGCTACATAATCTATGTTGGAGTTGAAGCTCAGTGAATGAAGGTGTCCTGTCACGGAATAGTGTTGGTAGCCGGCACCTTGGGGGCCTCTCCCATCCTCCAGGACTGAGGCTGTAATTCAGTCCATTAGTGGAAATGCAGAATGACCTAAGACTGCTCTCCTAACTCACACTCATCACCAGCAATACGTAAAGATTCACAGAATTTAGGGATGGCTTTCTAAAACGAAAGCACAAACCAGAGCCCCAAAGTGGTCAGTGCATTGAATGCTGTATCTCTTCCTGAATGAGAGACTAGATTTGGGTGTGGGCAGCAGCATTTGATGCACCAGGAGCAGTCTCCATGTTCTACAAACAGTATGAAGTCACAGACCAGTGCCTCCATGTATAGCATCCTTGGCTGTCCCCAGAAATTCCACCTTGTTTTGGAATCTTTAGTGGAACGACATAAAGTATGTCTCTCTTAAAGAATGTGAACACCTAGCAAGTTATTTAAATGCAATTCAAATGATACAGGACGTCTTACCATTGAATGGATTTCTGTTTCTATGTTGATCTCCCGCATCCAGTATCTCATTCGAAATAAACAGCGTACTGAAGGTTACTGCTGGTTCCATTTAGCTCTAGGGATTGAAAGATTTGCTTTAACATTGTTTCCTGGATTATGTTGCTTATACAGGGAAAAACAGTAAGTGTGCCACTTATGTGCCCTTAGATTCTCATGACGCAGTTTTGAGATTTAACTCTGCTCCTACACGTGGCTATGAGAAAGATGTCGGGAATAAGACCACCGTGCGCATCATCAATTCCCAGGTGAGGCGGATGGAGTGTTTTCAGGAAGGTGCACTTTATTGGTGAAGATAGTCTGGTGGATAAGGGAAGAGATATTGCCCAGTTATCCACGATCATGATCTTGCTCATTCCTATGGGGTTGTAATTGGGGTTGGGGGTGGGTGGGAATGAGGACTGCAGGAAATGGAAATTCATGGATGACATAAATAGGAAAAAATGAACAGAATTGAAAGGAAAAGCCAGGGTAAATAGAGAAGGGGGGAGGGTGCCTATGAGTATAGACTCTGGTACTGCCTTTTGTGAACTAAGAAAGTCAGTTGAATTTAGATGAAATCATGACAATGAGAAGGAGAATGGGGAGTGGGGAGGAAAGGTACAGAATACCAGCGTCAGGGTAACTTGGAAACTTTAGTGTGGTATTTGAAAATTTAAAAAGGGAAAATTGGTTGTTTAATCAAAAATGAAAACATCTGCATTTTTTATAAAAATGTTTTCCAAATTTACAGTAAAATCATTCCCAAACAAACCACAATTTCTAGAGTTTTAAACTAGATAGGAAAATAAATGAGGCTGTGGGTGACTCAAGACAGTGTGTTGCTTGCAGAACAAACACTTAACTTTCCACATAGTGTCTTGAGTTGAGCCTGGCCGCCTGTAGCAAGGAACGAAACTGTTGTCATACTTCATTCATAGGTCCTTGAATTGTAAGATTCACCATTCATTTTAAAATAGCTTTAGAGAGAGAGGAGATAAAGCCCAACAAATTAAAATACATGTCACCTGAATAATACATCCTAACTTCAGAAACATTAAAACATGAATAACGGTGCAACGGATTTCTCCTGTACTTCATCCATCTGCCTGTTCTGCTCCCCACTCTGTCTCTGGTGAAGCCTCTCACCCCCCTGTACCTCTGGCCTATATCCCAGTTCTGTATGCATAAATAAATAAATCTTTAAAAAAAAAAAATAGTCCAACAGCAGTGCAAGCTGGCCGCAGCTGCTTCAGTACAAGTTTGATCCCTGGCCCTGGAGGTGACTCACATGGCGCAGCAGACCTCTCCTATCTCACCCTCTGCTCCTTTTAGCAGTGTACTTCATCAGTCTGCCTGTTCTGCTCCCCCGTCTCTGGCAAATCCTCTCACCCCCCACTTTGGCCTGTTCTGCAGTTGTGTAAGCATAAATAAATAAATCTTTTAAAAAAAAAAAATAGTCCATCTTGGGGCCTCCCTGATGACACAGGGGTTAAATTTCTCAGTGCTGCCAAGCTGTTGTCAGCCATTGTGACATGAGTTTGTTCCCCAGCCAGGGAGCTGACCCACATAGCACAGCAGACCTCTCCTGTCTCGCCTGCTGCTCCCCTCAGCAGTGTATTTCAGTAGATCTGTGTGTTTGCTCCACACTCTGTCTCTGATGAGTCCTCTCAATCTTCAGTACCAGAGAGGATCTGAAAGTGTGGACAGTCACAGTGGGGCTGCTGAAATCAGCAAGCACTTTTCTCTGTTCCATTTGTCCTGAGGTTGACCCTGGCGAGGCCTTAATAACTGGATTCACCCATGCCTGCAACTCTTTCTAGATTACCTGTCAAAGCAATTGTGGAAGAGATTGGGGTGCTGAATTAGCTAGGGACCTGCACTTCTCAGGAGCCAATTTGTAGCCACCAGATAAAAGTACAATGCTTGTTGAAATGTAAAAACTGGTGGGGTTTTTTAAAATCCTCATTTCTCCAAATATTTCCTTAAGTGCTTACATGTACACTGACAGCCTCTTTCCCCAAGAGGAAAATAAAAAGTCTAGGGAACATTTTTTTCTTGCTCTGATTCCTTTGTAAAAATTTAATCTCTTTTAAAAGTATACTTTTCAAGAGCCAAGCACTTGTTCAGAAACCCCTTTCTATGTATTTGCAGATTCTGACAAACCCCAACCATCACTTCATTGACAGCTCATTGTATAAAGATGTCATTTTGGTTGCCTGGGACCCTGCTCCTTATTCTGCAAATCTTAACCTGGTAAGTGTTTCTTTTTGTGCTACTTCCCATTGACTGAGGACTAATGGGAGCCAGTGAACAATTATTCCTTAACAGGATGAAACTGATCATGGTGCTAATTAGGTAGATACACATTCACACCATTTTGATGCCTCGTTCTAATAGTATACTTGTGAGTTTTGTCCATCCAGTGCCAAAAGGTTTTGTTCTGGTAGGAGTTTAGGAACCAAAACAAAGCTACGTGTGAACTGTCTAAATATTCAGAAATTCCTAGTTATACTGGAGATCACACTAATTACACTCAGAGGTTTTCTTTTGTGCTAGGGTTTTGTCGTCTTCTAAGTAGTTAAGAGATCTTATGAAATGAATTGGAAGTGCTTGGCCAGAAAACCTAAAGGTAGTGAATCAACAGCCCATCATTGTTTAAATGCAATCATTTCCAGGCTTTCCTTGTGTGTGCTCCTCTGATTTCTGCCTCTAAGCCTTTTTAATCTTGTGTGAATAGAGTATAAACAAGATTATCACTAGTCATGAAAATACAAGAAAGTTCTATCCAAGACTCTTGGCAAATCATCACCCATCTAAACAAGTAGCTAGCTATTTTTGGTGAAAACAAGCGTCTTAAATGAAAAGCCAGGGTGCTTACTTTTCAGTGAAGACAGGAAAAAAAAAAATGGATGTCATTAAACATCTTGGAAATTGCTTTTGGCTGTACCAGTACAAGTACCTTTCTGCTTTTTCTGCCATGACCAGAAAGGATATAAGGATACACATTCTGAGATGAAGGTGGAGAATAGATCTTGGCCTCACCAAGAGATAACTTTCCAAAGAGCTTTCCAAGGTTAAAGGAGTCTCCCTTTGGGTCTTTGAAAGCTATTCTGTCACTGTTCTTGAGCAACTGAGGCTGGATATTGACCTAGCATGATTGTTAACTGGTTCTTAACAAGGAGTGCAAATTAGAATCACTTAGAGAGTAATTTTCAAAATACGTGTCTGAACCCTGCTTCCAGAAATGTAGCACACAGCCTTGATGTGTGTTTTTGAGAAAACTCTCCTGTTGATTCTCACATGTATCATCTCCTGCAAGTCAAGATCAAATGGGTGTTTGAACTCAACTTCCTTCTCAGCCTGAGGTTCTCTCGTTTTAAGCCCTGACAACATTCTTGCTGTTTGTGGACAGACTGAGAGCTTCTGTTAGACCTTATTCATTCCTGTGTTGAAACATCCAAGCCTAAGGCACAGAGTTGTCTGCCTGATGACTGTGAGCAGTGACAGAGCTGAAACCCAAGTGACAGGGCTGCTTTCTGTGGGACCTGTGCTTTGGAATTTCCATTGAAGACCACATAGAGGGAGGGCTAAGGAGCAGCCCTGTGTTCTTCCTGCTGCTGCCTCAAGGGTTGATGACAAGGCTTACTAATAAATGATTTGGCCCTAGCACTTGTCAGAATTTTAAAGTCACAGAACCCATCCAACCATGGAATAGTTCTTGACATCTTGATATATTCCCATTATTTTCCTGAAGTGTTTGAAGGAAGGTGAGGTGTTATAGCCTTGGGGCTATACCTCTCCCCACTCACCTCCAAATCCCATTTCTTGGTAGCAACCAAAACATTTCTACGCACATCTTATAAAAATGAACTATTGTTTAGTTTTTCATACATTAATTTATATAAAATCGTAAATGTAGATTTTGATGGCTGTTAGCAAATTTATTCACCACCATAAAATGAAATAAAGTTACCTCTCCAGGCCACAACTTAATATGCTTTCTGTCACTATCGATTAAATTTGCAGAACATATTTTTGAAATATGTTGGCTGAGTTGAGAGATCAGCAAACCATAGCCATGAACCAAATCTGGCCCTCATTTTTTGTCATAAAGTTTTATTGAAACACAGCCATGTCTACTCATACCATTGTGTCTGCTGCTTCCACAGCACTGTGGTGGAGCTAAATTATTGCAATGGAAACACCATGGCCTACAGAGCTTATAGAGTTTACTATTTATAAACTTTATGGAAATGTTAGTTGGCCCTACTTAGCCTATCTCCCGTATTTTACTGAAGAATGAAACATCAGTCCCTGTCAGGGATCGAACCTGTTCTCTCTGTTACTCAGTCCTTCATCTAGTGAAGAAGTATCTGAAAGTGATGAGTCATCACCTCCACCCTCCATATACATAGCCAGTTATCCCCTCAGCCTCTAAATCCCCCTCATCCCACACACCCACATCCCTCACACATGCACACATGCCCCTGGGTGCTGCCATTTTCTTTTCGTAGTGTGACCTCTGTTCTTGACTGCAGGTTTTTTTTTTTTCTCTCTTAGTGGTACAAGAAGCCAGACTACAACCTGTTCACTCCATATGTTCAGCATCGTCAGAGAAACCCAAAGCAGCCATTTTACATTCTTCATCCTAAATTCATATGGCAGCTTTGGGATATTATCCAGGAGAACACTAAGGAGAAGATTCAGCCCAACCCCCCATCTTCTGGCTTCATTGGTAGGTATATAATAAAAATGAGAATGGTTCAGCGGGCGGCAGGATTAGGCCTGATGTATCATAAAGATGTGGTCACGATATATAAGCAGTTAATGATGTAGAGGGGGAAATAGATTAATTAAATGAAAGTGAAAGACTGTTCTAAGGATTGACATACACATATCAAACTCTCCCCAAATTTCAAGATGTAAAGCAAGAGCTATTTTATTTTATCATAATTTTTCGGATCAGGATGGGCTAGGTTGGTGGTTCTTGTGTTTCACAAGCATTTGTTCCCAAAGATAAGAAATAAAAACTGATACTTTCTTAAAACTGAGTCCTTCCCAGAAGCACCTTTGCTAAAGTTTATGAGTCAGAAAAGTCAAGGACCCGCCAATTGCGGGGAAAGGTAACACCTGGACCCCACCTTGAGCATCTTTGTCCTTCCACCCACTTGCACCACCCTCAGTCTCTCTTGATTCACCCATACCTACTGTGCAGCCCACCTGAAGGTCTATGCTGTGAATCCATTGAAACCTTCATTGAAATTGCAGTGCTGTCCTGATGCCAGGCTGAGGAACTAAATTTGTGACCACATGATCATGCTGTGTGTTACAAGAGAACTGATAGGCTTGGGCTTTGACGAGAAGGTCCTAATTCTGTGATTTGTAAAGGTCTCGTCTGAGTCCAGGAGTGTAACTCAAAAATGGATTTCATAGGAGATTGTTACACTTGGTTTAGACTGTTTTTGCAGACTGGATTTGAATCGCAAAGTCTGTGGTCTTACCCCCTCTCTTTATCTGTGTTTCAGTTTGTTGTTGCCTCATTTCTTTGATTTTATCTGACTAGATATGTTAGCCTTCCTTACATCCTCCTGTCAATTCGAGAACTATAATATAACCAGGGGATATTAGTTTTATCTACAAAATAACTGTTCTGCATCTCAGTTTCAATGAATGTACAACGTAGACCTTACAGAGGGTATCAGTGAATCAAGAGAGACTTATGGGGGAGACACTGCTTTGGTGACAGTTTTGCATATGGACACGTCATGTATCTGAATTGAGGCTTGCAGCTCCTAGAGTGGGTTTTTGTTATTGCAATAAATGAAATATTTTACATGGAATTTATGACTGCCTATTGTCCTTTTTTTTTTTTAAGATTCATTAATTTATTCATACAGAGCTGGGGTACAAGCCAGAGGTACAGGGGCAGTGAGAGGCTTCACCAGAGAGAGAGAGTGGGGAGCAGAACAGGCTGACTGATGAAGTACACTGCTAAGAAGAGCAGCGGGTGGGTCAGGAGAGGCCTGCCGCCATGTGCGATCACTCTCACTGACGCGGCTGCAGCCAGCCTGCAGTGCTGCGTCCTAACCCGTTGCACCACCAGGGAGGGCCCAACTCTGCCTATTTTCTTAGACAGAGGCCTCTCCCTTCCAAGTCATGTTTTTGACACTCTTTGTTTCCAAATTATCTTCTGAAACTCTTAAGTCTTTATCTTCTGTGTAGTTTCGTAAGTCCCTATTGATCTAGGAAAGAAAGCATAATCTAGTTTGTCATTAAAGGATAAACAGGGTAGAATAATGCTTAGACAGCATAATAGGATGTGACAGAAGTTTAATAAAGTATTTTTCATATTATTGCCTTTTCAGAAATTCATCTAATATTTGATTAGAGCAAAGTTTCCAAGCACAGTGGGGACTGTCAGATATGCTTATTATTAGCATGTCCTTTGAAAGATTCAACTTAAGATATTCATCGTCAGAGACAAATATCTTCCCATATGCTTTTGTGAAAGAAATCTTGCCCCATATGGCCAGCCCCCTTTTATAGCTATCCACTGAAAATCTGGAATTTCAAAAGCTGCTGATTGCCATTAGGATTTCTCACATGTGAGCAAAGGGCAGGCAGTTTGATGTCATTGCCAGAGTGTTGGCTGGATTTGACAAGAGTGTGAATTCTCTGCCATTTACTAGCATTCTGACCATTGGGCAAGCCGCTTAATCTCGCAAGCTTCAAGTAGACTTCTCTGATTAATGGGAAGGCGAATAATAAACCTTTCTAAAGATGAGTGAGCAAGTTCATTTGCTTTTATTATTATTTCTACCACCACCCTGTCCTACATAGCAGCTGTTAAGTACCTATGGCTACTGACATTCAAATTAACTAGAATTAAATAAGGGGAGAATTTCTGTTCTTCTGTTGAGTCCTTGGTGGTCAGCTGCTCCTGGGGGCTACTCTTTTGAGCAGTGCAGGTAGAAGGGTTCTCCACTGTCACCGAAAGATGTGTAGCTCAGCACTGCTAAGTTTTGCTAGTCACCAAAAAAAAAGAGCAAGTCATTGGGACTTAAGTCAGTGAAACTCCCGCTGGATGGGCTGAACTGTGTGTTGGGGAACACAGATGTGTTAGAAGATGTCACCTGACAACATTACAGTGATTGCTCCTCTGTCCCTTGTGAATTTCAGCCTGACCCTGCCCTGAGGGTGGGCAGGAGATGCTGCTGGGGGCCAGTCCCCCTCTTTGACCCTGCTGATGTGCAATCCTTGAATCTCCTCTCTGATCTCACGCAGAAGTAAGCTCAGAGCCAGAATCTGACTTATCATTCCTTTGATGTTTTAAGTGTTGGTATAATGATGTCACCAATATCTCAGTCTGTCTGCCAGAAGAATTTTAAGAAATCAATAAGTGGCTTCTGTTGCTGTTGTTGTAGAGTTTTCCAAGCATCCCTCCCTGTTCTAAGGTCATGCCTCAGAGTGCACAGCCCAGCGGTGGCCCAGCAGGGAGTGTGCAAGCCCTTCGTTGTCAGAGAGAAGCCGGTAGCGCTCATGGGGCACATCAAGTGAACCTCTTTTCTCGATTGATGCGCACATCATTGTATGAAAACATCCCATTTTTGACTCCTCATATTTCTAGACCCACTGCATTCATTTTCCTTGTATGTGTTGGTGAATCGACACTGTAAAATAAAGGGCCTCTAAAGGTCACTATTTTGAACACAAAAGATTTCTTTTTATAGAAATGTGCTCAATGTCATTCAGATTCCCAGGAGAGTGCCCTGTTTACATTAGAGGTCATCCAAGAGGTGGCCTAGGACATCCTAGAGGATGTCCTCTAGGACAAGGGCAGTGGGGACGGAAGGGAGCAGCCACTGCCAGTTGGGTATTCATTGAACACTGGGGCACAGGTCAGCCCCGGGGAGCTCAGCACAGTGTGTGACGACATGGCAGGGGTGTGTGTCGGTATAATTACAGCTGTGGTAAGTGCCATGGAGGAAAAGCTGGGCGCATCAGGAGCAGGCTGGCTGGTTGACTTTGACTCTTGTCTCTTCTGAGGTAGCTATTGTTGGGCTGACTAGCCTGGCTTCTGGCCAGAGGCCTTACTTCCTCACCACATGAATCTCTTCACGGACAGCCTGACTGTCCTCACAGCATGGCAGCCAGCTTCCCCACAGCAAGGGATCCAAGAGAGATAGAGGAGGAGGCTACAGTCATAAGGTATCCTGGGGTATATTCTGCTTGCTCGCAGTCAGCCTCGCTGTGGATGGAGCTGCACACAGGGTTGACCAGCAGGCAGGGGCCCTGGGGCCCTTGCTGGAGGCTGGCTACCATAGTTTTCTAAATCACTGGTGATTAGTCTGTCCCTGGAATTGTAAGCAGGTGGAAGTGGGAGGAGTTTTGATTTCTAACAGGTTCTTTTTTCTTCTTAAAAGATCTATATTTATTTATGAATACAAGAACTGGGGTACAGGCCAGAGATTCAGGGGTGAGAGGATTCACCAGAGACAGAGTGGGGAGCAGAGCAGGTGGATACACTGAAAACCACTGCTGAGGGGAGCAGCGGGCAAAACAAGAGAGATCTGCTGTGCCATGTGGGCCAGCTCCCTGGCCGGGGATGGCACCCAGCTGCCGGTAGCTTTGGTAGGGCTGACATCGAGCCCCTGCTCCACCAGGAGGTCCTCCAACAGGTTCTTAAGTGATACTGAAGGCTGGTCCAGGGGCTACACTTTCTAAGAACCACTCTTCTAGTTTTTAAGACCTTGAATTTGAAGGGAATGTCATAAGTCTAACCCACTGCTTCTTTATTGATAGTTGTGCCAACAGGGTATTCTGCATTTTATTAAGTAGAAGTACACAGGATTCCTCACCAATTTCTAAGATTTCACTTTCCCCAAACTCCTCATTTATTGCAGTGTTTAAGCACAAGAAGAATAATTATTTTTACTTGTGTTTAGTTAAAATAATATATTACTAAAAATGTAGCATATTTGTATCTGTCTCTTGAAATTTTGTGGCATTAAATCCTATATTACAGCATTATTAGATTTTTAACTACAAACATTATTCTCTGAAGACAAAACCATAAAATGTACTTCCATCTTTATTCATAGAGTTTTGTGTCCTGAAATCTTACTGTGATTTAACATACATAATGGCTGACTAGCAAGCGAAATACTGGATGGTTTTACTTATTATGAAGTATAGCGAATCAAAACAAAGGGTCCAAAAAAACAGACCAAAAGCAAACCCTCGAAGTTTAACTGTGGAATTGAGGCTGGAGAGCAGGTAGAAAGGGACTCCACTGGACTGCGGTCGAGGACTTTGGGTGCCTTGGTTGTGGATGTGGGTGATAACATACACGGAAGAAGTGTGATCCTGTTCCAGTGTATTGTAAACAATGTTTAAACCAATATTTCCTCAATTTTAAAATGTGATTTTGTTTGTTTGGTTCTGTCATCTTGGGACCCAGATTCTTGGAGATACACTGATTAGTGGGATGCAAGCTTGGGAACCAATAAACAAAGCCCTAATTCTCACAAAAACTGTTCTCACAGTAATTTCCAGGCAGATGGTTTCCCCCCGAACATTCCATTCCAGAAGTCTAACATCTTCCTTCCACCATTATTGGCACCCTCTAGCCCAGCACCAGCGCACAAATCGTTCTGGCCTCGTTAGGCAGGAAACTGCCAGGTGTGTGTGTACGTGTTCTGCTGGGAAAAGAAAGGCCATAAATACTGAAAGGAAGAAGAGGCTAGAAGCAGTTTCTGTCAGTGCGCCATTCTGAGTGCTCCTCTGTTAAAAGTGGCCGGGGTATTTCTGTGGCAACACTATCTTTTTTCACAAAGTCCCCAGTGGACAAGGCTGTCCCTTTCCTGAGTTATATAGAATCTATGTATTGTCAGTTTCTATGGAACAGTTTTCTTTTGGGCAAGATGTCTAGTGAAACCAGACTTTAGCACAAATCTTAGCTTCTAACTAAATACATTCTTCTTGTTTTATCTACAAATAAAAGGACAGCTTTTTCTGCTGAAAGAGAAAGTGGTCGCTTATAGGATGGGTGGAACACATTTGACCTAATATTGAAGAAAACAAACTCTAGGAATCTCTGCACTAACATTCATCTTATTGTGGAAAAACATCTTATTTTAGAAGTTCACAGTTTACTTACTTAGAACATTTATAAAAGTTAATAATGTAATAATGTATTATGAATTTTATACAATAAAACTGAATTAAGAGCATCTATGAACAATTATAATATTGATATAAATATATTTTAATATTAAGTGAATAAAACTATACTTTCATTATAGCTTATTTTCAGGTTAGATACTAACTAAATTTTCACTATTGATGTATGCTGAGTTTGTCTTCTCAAATATCTAAATGGATATTTTCAAGCCATCTTTTCTGCTTTTTTTAATTTAAACCTGTACTGTTAACAAACAACTCAGAATCAAGTCTTGGCTCCTAACTATGTGACCTTGAGCAAGATAATTAATGTCTCCAAACCTCAGTTCTTCCAATTAGAAAATGAAGATACTAATAGTACTTTAATAATTGGATTATCACATGCCACATACATTAGCTAATATCTACTATTTACTTTTATTGTGATATACCAGAAATAATGCTTTATGTTAGGTAAAATAAAACTGTATCCCAAATATAGTCTTTTTGTTTTCATCAAGATCAAGGTGAAATTTGACTTTTATTTTCTTTGAATATCAGTGAAACTGTATCTTTACATCAAAAGTTATATCATAATTTACTCCTTTCTTTAGTTTGTTGAGTGCTTAGGTTATTTCAAGTTATTTGATATTGAAGTTCAAATCACCAATGCCATCCTTCAAAGAAGTAGAACAAACATTATTGAACCTGTATATGGACCACCAAAGACCCCAAATAGCCAGAGCAATCTTGACAAGAAAGAAAGAGAAATGTAGTTATTACACATTTCTTTGTGGACACGCCCACTATCACACTCCTAAACTTCAAACTGTGGTACATGAGTAAGATTTTGGAATGATGGTAGACATACAGACCAATGGAATAGAATTGAGAACCCAGAAAAAACTCTCCACTTTTTATAATGGACAATTAATCTAGACAAAGAAGCCAAGTGCATTGCAGCAGTATTTATAGCAGTCAAGTTATAAAAATAATCCAAACACCCACTGACATAGCAGTAGACTAAGATGTATATACACCCTGGGATACTAGGGCATATCCCAACTGGCTATCAAAAAAAGGGCCATAAAATAGATCAAGTTAATTAATTTATTTTTTACATTAAGTTAATTTAAATGATCCATAAAAATGATCATTTCTGTGGAATAACTTTTTTATTTGACTCAGTTCCTTACACTCGGCCCACTGGGAGCTGCTTGTTTGTATGCATATGAGTAGCATTCCTCTTATTCATCCTTGGTTTGATATTGGAGATTTTATCTTGTTATTTGGTTCAGTGAGGTCGTTTTGACTGTACCTTAGCCTGACTTAGGATAAGGAATAATTTACTTAGAATCCCTTGGCTTCCATTTATTCTCATAAAGACAGTTGTATTTACAGAAAGTGAGTAAGTTCACCTGAGGACATATAAAGCATGATTAGATTAGCTTGCTGTCTGCTTAGCCTTATCCAGGACACCCTGGCCAGCCAGGAGGCATGAGCTCCCCCACCTTCAGCTCAACACTGAGTCCTATCAAGAAATAGTCTATCAGGAAATAGCCTGGGTTCTGACCAACAGCACAGAAACGGGGCTCTCATAATCTGTAAATAATCCTGGCAATATTTTTACCATAGAAACCAATACCTACCCCCCTTTTTAAAAGGCAGTCACTACTGGCTATATTATAAGCACTATTTTTGGCATTCATAGATGCAAATTATAATTTCAGACCATTTAATATATGCACAAAACTAATACGGTTAAAAAAAAAGTCATCATTTACTTCCTTTTCCATTTTATATTGCATTTGGGATTCTTATTTTCCATTATCCAAATGAAGCCACTTAAGACCCATATTTATGCTTATATAAGATGTGTCAGAATTATGTTGATCAGGAACAACTTTTTGTATTTCTGCATAAAGAGTCCTGATATGTGTTCCCATCAAATAATGCAGTAGAGATGAACTAAGAATTGGCCTTCAGTTATTCTTGCATTATGTGACTTTATTTAATATACTATAGCTTCTTTATTTGTCAAATTCAGTTTATCCAGATCACCTTTATTTTGGATAACTTTTTAAAATAATATAATTGTTTATTTTTATATCATTTTGTGCATTTTTCCATCTCTGTTGTAATCCACATGGGCTTCCTGTCACCAAATCACCCATGTGCCATCACCATAGTTCAGTGCATTTCCTTCCCCCCACTGTTTTTAATCCCATTCCCCACTCCACCCCCATAAAATATCTCTAGTATATACCTGTTCATTATTATTATTATTTTCTTTCCAGGTCCTTTATATTCCTGCTATGAGTGAAACTATCTAGTATTTTTCCTTTTCTCTCTGGTTTATTTCACTAAGCATGATCTTTTCCAGCTCCATCCATGTCGCTGCAAAAGGCATGTGTTTATTTTTTCTGGTTGCTAAGTAATATTCCATTGTGTATATGTGCCACATCTTTTTAATCCAGTCATCTACTTTTGGGCATTTGGGTTGTTTCCATGTCTTTCCAATTGTAAATAAAGCAGCAATAAATGGGGGTGCAGGTGTCTTTTTGAATCGGCTTTGTGTTGTCTTTTGGGTAGATACCTAGGAGTGGGATTGCTGGGTCATATGGAAGCTCCATGTTTAGCAGTTTGAGGAACCTCCAGTTTTCCATAGTGGTTGTACTAGTTTGCATTCCCACCAGCAGTGCAGGAGAGTTCCTTTTCCTCCACATACTCACCAATATTTGTTGTTGCTAGTTGTATGAAGATGTGCCATTCTCACTGGTGGTATCTCATTGTGGTTTTGATTTGCATCTCCCTTATTACGAGTGATGTTGAACATTTTTTCATACGCTTGTTGGCCATCTGCATTTCCTCTTTGGAGAAGTGTCTTTTTAGCTCTTCTGCCCATTTTTTGATGGGGTTGTTTACTTTATTTTTGTTGAGTTTCATCAGTTCTCTGTATATCTTTGTGATCAATCCTTTATCACTAGTTCTGTGTGAGAAAATTTTTTCCCCAGTCAGTGGGATCTCTGTTTTTTGTAATGTCTCTTTTGCTGTACTGAAGATCTTTAACTTGATGTAGTCCCATCTATTTACCCTTACCTTCGTTATCGTTGCATTGGATACTGTATCTTCAAAGATGTTACTGAAGTGTATGTCGTGTAGTGTTTCACCCATCTTTGCACCCAGGTATTTTATGGTTTCCGTTCTTATCCAGGCCACCTTTTACTTATAGATATTTTCTGGAAATTTCACTTAAAAAATCACTTTGTTCCTTAAATATTCTAAAATACAGTTCTCATAATTTTCCATTTTATAATGAATTGATTGGGGGAAACCACAAATTATGAAGTAATATGATACTTTGAACTTCTACACATACTGTATCTATATGAAAATATATTATCTGGCAGATTTGAGTAATAATGCTTACAAAGGCCTGGTTACAAGATTAGTAATTGACTGGCATTGGCAACTTGAACCTGGGAAATTTTCCCATCCCCACCTTTGAAAAAGAGTGGTTCATTTTGCCTTTATGTTTTTGCAAGCACTTTGGTTTAAGCTGAACACCTGCTTTCCTTCTGTAAATCTGGAATTTGGGTACATGCCAGGCAGAGATTGCCTGTGTGATCAGCTTCTAGCAAAAAATTTATACAACTTGAGCACTGACTCTGATTGGTAGTCTCACATGTGTGATTGGGAGAATTAAGCAAATCCTGTGTGAGCCACTGGGAGAGGACTCTGGAAACGTGTGCCTGGACTGCACTTCTTGTGCCTTTGCATGTCGCTGGTTGTACCTTGTATTCTTGTACCAAGTTATACTATGACAGGTCCTTGGGTCCTCCTACTTAAGTCATCTGGAGGTGGGTTGGGAACTCCTGACAATTTCTTATTGGTAGTAATTCAGAGAAGATCTGAGAAATGTGTTGTTGGTATTTATATAATTTGCAGCTCAACATCACAGTACTTTGGAGGAGAGAGTAGACTTATATTTGGCGGTAATGTTCAAACATTGTTCTCGAGTCAGTAATTAAGACTCTTGAATCTTCAAGTTCGTCTAAGACTTGTAGGTTATGGGCTTGCCCTTGTTTTTAAATTTAAAAAATAAATTAGTTCATTAGTTTAATTTGCTTTTTCCCCTTTCAAATGGCCTCTAAGTGATTAGCTCTGTGCCCAAATTAATAAATGCTTGGTTTAATGGAAAAGACCTCCAACAGTACCGAATTCCTGCAGTATCTACTCCCACATTCTGCTCCTAGCACCCACTCTGAACTGTGCCACCGCAGTTATGGGCTTCCAAACATTAATATTCCTTTAGCAAAACACAAGGAATGTTATTTTCAGGATTTTATACATTATAAGGTGCTGTTAACTCAATGAAAAACTGATTTTTCAGACTTAACCACATTTAATAATGATGACGATTTTTAATAGTTATTATGACAGTGAATCTAAACTCAAATGTGTATGTGTACTAACATCCTTAGAAATTAAAAGATATATACCAAAGCAGTTTGCCATGTTCACTAAAACAGGTTAAAATAATAAAAATAAAATTCTCAGTCTTTGTACCATAAATCTTACCCACCTTTCACATGTCCCCAACTAGCTGTAAATTGATTTCTCCTTTTGAAGGTGCTGCCATACCAATTCCCCTATCAATATTACAGTAGGCTGCCATTTTGACACTTAGAATAGATTCTACTATTACTTAAATTTTAGGCTGCTATGGGCCATGACTTGTAGTTACAGGAGCCACAAGTTCACATGAGAGTACAAACTGAAATGTGAAACCCTTGTGTGTAAATCTGTATATGATTGGCAAAAACCAAGATCAAGTATGGAAATAACTCAAGATGAGAACGCACACTTTCTCAAGCTCTATTGGTCTTCATTTTAGAGGATCATAAACAAATCGACAAATTTTGGTATTTCTGAAACTCGAGATGTGATTTTAAAATTCAAGTATTTATAAATGAAAATGCTAAAATGTACCTATCATTTATAGGGAAGTGATAACGTTTTACCTAATCTTATGAATAAAATCTATATTGCATATTTAGCAAAGACATGATTTAAAATGATTTTGCTAACTAGCAGCAAGAGTAAAAATTTTGCCTGGAAAGCTTTCCAGAGAAAATATATTCAAGCACTCTTTGAGACCTAGATGCTAACAAAAAAGCATCTAGAGAACTGACATAAGGATTTTCTTACTTGGGTGACCCTCAGCCCTGGAGTAACTGCTGGATGTGCACAGAAGCTGGTACCTATGAGAAAGCTCCTAAGAAGATCTTTCAAAGAATACGTGTGTGAGACCAGCATGAACTCAAAGCATGAAGCTTTATAACCATTGACATAACATGGTATCCAAATATGTAATCATTTTTGTAGTAATTTGTTGCTACTATATTTAATATTCATTGCTACTATATTTAATAAAAGTATTGTTATATGATGGATTAGATTTTAATGGCTCTTCACCACTAATAGTGTAGGAATATTTGTTTAAAAAAATCAGTATCCTGGGCCCCAGCATAAATTGATGGAATCCAAATCCCTGGGAATGGGGACAAGTCTCAGCAAAGTGCATTTTAGCAAGCTGTTCAGTTCACTCTTTTTTTCCAGGTGAAGCCTCAGAACTGCATGAGAAGGCAAGTGAGCAGTGTGCCTAGTTACTTCTCAAGTACAGAATGCTCCCATCTACAATGATTCAACCTAGTTTTTTGAGTTTGGTATGAAAGTGGTAGGCATTTAGTTGAAACCTTACTTCCAGCTTTGACTGAGGAGTCCTATTTTTCACTTTCAGTGTGAAATAAATTCAAAAAATTACATGAGATACTCAACACCTTGTTATAAAATAGACTTTGTAATCAATGATTTCCCCTAATTGTAGGTTCATGTCAGGATTCTGAGCACATTTAAGGTAGGCTAGGCTAAGCCATGATGTTTGATGGATTAGGTGTATTAAATTCCTTTTCAACTACAATATTTTCAACTGAAAATGGTAAGTGAAGGAAGATCTGTACAACATTCCCTTCAGAAAGCCATCTGCTTTAGGAACAGAGTTGCAAAGGTAACAAGTTGGACCGAACTAACAATGGTCCCCATGGGTGAGGTTCAGTTACTGATTCACAGCACAACCCTGGAAACAGAAACCTTTGGTTTGCAGATAGTTTCACCCTAGTTTAGAAGATGCCTTTGTGAGACACCCTGCAATTCTCTTCACTGCCCTTGCAGGAAAATTGTAATCTCTACACTAGTGAATGATGTGTTGAGTGTGAAGGATGTCGGGGCCCTTGGCTGTGGATCCTGCAGTATTGGCACAGCTGTGCACATGCCCAGAATTGCAGTCACTTGTGACTGACCCAAGGAAGGGGCCACTGCGGGGCGGTCGGTCAGCCATGGAGGAGGAATCTGGTAGAACCGGAAGGAAAAGAAAACTGAGCGTAACTCGAGGTGTTGAACAATTGCACTCCATGAATGTGAACTGAGTTATCTCCTCTTTGTTAGGAAAGTGCTTTACCTTCAGGCACAATAGTGTGTCATTGCTCTAGGGTCACAATTTCCGTCTCCTAAACAGGGCATCACTGATGTCTCTGGAGCCCCCTGTCTTCTGTTTCCTTCTACCCTTTGTCTACCAGGAGCTCCTTCAGGTGTAAGCCTCCCCAGGCAGCCTTCCTGGACCCCACGGGCACAATGAGCCACCCCCACACGCACACACTTGTCTGTTCTTCCAGTGTCCAGCATGCATCTCTGGTTTGGTAAATTTTTATGCAGTGAACAGAGATAATGAATTAAAAGTGATTGTTCTCTACAGATAAATGTTGCCTGCAACAGGAACTGTGTCCCTTTCATTAAAGGGACAAATAAATATATGTGTATGTTTAGTGTACATTTAATATATATTGAAGTTTAAAGAATGTTAGCAAAGATGTTGGCAGTGAGAGGAAAGGAAATCCTTTTAGCTTAGATCAAGAATTAGATTTGTTCAATCATGACTTGGTTTTATAGCTATCTATTTGAAATGGAATGGAGGGAGGAAGGCGGGGGAGAAAACTTTAATGCTGAAAGTTCCAGAGAGAAAAACAATTTTGTTAACATGAATCTTAAAGTGTCTCCTCAACTCCGTCTCTTTCCATTCCAACGACTATTTTTGTGACTCATTTGTAATCAAGCAGCTATTTTATAATCAAATTTTTATAACGTGATTTTTGGGAACATAACAATCCTGATGCAAATCAGATGAGGCCTGTGTGCAGAATGTGTGATCCATGATATTCTAACTTGGGGATACAAGTCTGCCACTCACTCAATCGCCAGCTCCTTAGGCTCCAGAGCTTTGTCTTCCTGGCCGCACAGTATCAACCGAATGACTATAACAGATGAACATGCCCCCACGCCCTGTGAACCCCGCTCCCTGAAGTCATAGCACTACACATCTGAAAATAACAACAAAACAAATACAAAGCAGGTGTCACTTGCCATGATTATTTGCCACCCCAAGGCCAAAATGTTTCTCCTAATACTTAGAAGTATTCGTTGGACTCTAATTCGTTTTTCTTGTCAGGAATCCTCATCATGATGTCCATGTGCAGCGAGGTGCATGTGTATGAATATCTCCCATCCATCCGGCAGACAGAACTCTGCCACTACCACGAGCTATACTACGACGCAGCCTGCACGCTGGGCGCCTACCACCCGCTGCTGTATGAGAAGCTCCTGGTGCAGCGTCTGAACACGGGCGCCCAGGGGGACCTGCACCGCAAGGGGAAGGTGGTCCTTCCGGGCCTCCGAGCCGTCCACTGCCCTGCACCCCAACCTGCTGTGCCACACTCCTGAAAAAGGACTCTTGGGAATCAATGTGCAATAAGGTACTACTGTCGTGCTCTAAGTCACGAGGAATACTTGAAGATGCTTTTAGGCAATGTAGTCTTGAGTCTCTAAGCTGTAATTGAGTGGTGATCGCAAGCATTCTTCTCTTTCTAAGCCATTGAATATTTATCACTGTTTTGAATATAGAAATGAAATTCAAAAAGATGAAAGCTCAAGGAAGGTGCAAAAAAAAAGATAGAAAAAAACAAGTATTTAATAAATGGATGCTATACCTCCAAAAATATTACCCTTTTCTTATGCTATGGGCACCCCATTTCGGGACTGACTTCTGCTACCGGTTTCAATGACATTATTTTGTGAAAGAGTTTATACCCAAGAACATTCACATTGAGCTGTGATATTGTCAGCAATATGTGTACATGCATCCATCCATCATTAAATGTCATTAAATATCCTAGGTTTTGGACAAACATCTGAATTATTATTCAGATGTGTTTAACAGCAAGAATCCCCAGCGCAAATTAGGGGGTGCACATGTTTCTAAACCATTGCATCCCTCAGCTCTGCTTCCCCTTGCTTGCTAAATGCTTTGAGTTACAGGACCAGTTTCTAAAATTATAAAGTATCCCTCTTGAGCAGCCTAAGAAAAATCTGTTCCCAGAACAGCACCACTTTGTTTTCCCTGGTCAAATATTCCCTGATTTGACCAGGAGGGTAGTTTCACTCCCAGATGGAAAGGACTATTGTCAGCAAATAAATACTATCACTGCAGGATGGCTCTGGGCTTTCCCGCCTTGTCACTCCTCCCCTGTCAGTCCTCCCTGAGAAAAGCCTTTCATAGTTACTTGTGGACAGTTGGGCACCCCTGTGAGGTAGGACTCCTCCTAGTCCAGAAGGAATGGTTGGGGAACAGTCACTCTGTATTTCTGGGAATGCAGTACTGGGAAGCCGACAGGGCTATAGTGGATTTTCACTAATTCTTGCTGTAGACAGACTTTTAAGAACCCCAACCTTGTTTTCACGGCTGTGTTTTATGTCAGCAACATAACAAAGCCATATAATGAAATGAAATTATGTAAAAGCATTACCTTTTAACAACAAGGAAACTATGTATAGACCTCAGAGGGAAAGGCAGCTAGAGGGAAAATTGTCATTCCAGGCTGTTAATTTTCTTCACTTTCACTTGTTTATTTTTCAGTCTCTACTTTTGCCACTGATAGAAATATTTGGAAAACCTTAATGACATGTTAACTACATCATAATTAATTTCATGATATCCTGAAATCCTATTTCAGGTGCAGTTAGGATTTCTTGTCAATGAAAATGGTGATTTAATTAGACGTGTTCACCTTGCAAGTGTGTGAATGCCAGGAGAGTTTAGTGGAAAGGCTTTTTCTTGTTCTAGTATTGTATATTTTTGAGATCTCTTTCTTGAGCAGGAAAATAAGAAACTGACAGCTTCCATTTGGTGCGTCTACATCCTAGAAGTCAGATTGGGTTTAGATATGTCCTGTAAGTTAGTCTAATGGTGAACTAGGGGTCATTGCAAAGTTCAGTCATGAAAACATCCACGAAATGCCCATGTTGAGAATTTGTTTCCATGAAATGGGATGGATAAGTTTATCCTGCATGTTATCTTATGTCTAAGCAGACATGGTCACATCACTTTTCTTTCTTACTCCCTTTTTAGTGAGTGATGAATTCAGTGATTTGGGATGCTGGCAGGGTGAGCAATCCTCCTGCAAGCCCTGGTTCTACTTGGACCTTCCAGGCTGCCTTCAAATGCCCGTGACATTGAACTTCCCTTTTAAAGTCTTCCTGCTGGGTTTCCTTACCAGTGTCTTATCCATGACACCTTGTTTGGTGACATGAGAACTTGACTAGAGGAAAATTTATTGGGGTCACTGTAAATATTCAAGTTCAAAGCCCCAGAATACATCTCAAAGACTTTTCAATAGCATTTTTTTGTAACACATGTACTTTTTTCCCTTTCAGTCTTAACTGAGGTTATAAGAAAGACTGAAGAACATAAAGGAAACTTAATTAAATTTTTTTAATTTTTATGGCCTTAGAGACCCTTGAGAATCAGGGTCTGTTAAACACTCAGAAATGTGGTATATTCTGATAGCATAGCCTGGTCATTCTTCTATGTAAAAGTTGCCATTGTACAGTCTCTCAAAAACATAAGGCCATTAGAATTAATATGATGACCACTTCTACTATTAGCCAAGTGATTCTAAGTGGCACTATTTTGACAGACGTTAAGTCCTCATATTCCGCATTTACTGAAATGCAATAAAAACATGGCCTTTACTTAGAGTGGTTAACAATAAGTGTTGTCCCAATGCATTGACCCCAGCTCTGTCCCTTTCAGAACCTTCCATTCTCTTCTGCCAAGGGACGCTGATAAAATCCTTATGGTGCAACCTGAAGCCATTAGGTGGCTCGTTCCTCACTCTCAGGACTTGCAGCTCACACTTCAAGATCACTTCACTTGACCTCTTTCTGCTTTTGTTGTTGTCATCCCACATAAGTTGACCAGGAATGACAACTCATCTTCATCTGGGTTCCCCTTCATTGGCCTCCTCAGTACTTCTAGCAATAGCTGAGTAAGGTGTACTGTTCTCACTGTCCCCATGGAAGACCAGTGCCAGCCATGTGTCCCTAAGTCCTTGCGGAGAAGGACTTTGTGTGTAGTAAAGCCGAGAAGTAGTCATTTAATAGTTTCATGTAAGCATCATGCAGCATGAGGGGCATGAACTAAAATGGAACATGTGGGGGGCTTTCATGCATCTTTCAATTTCTGGGTCTTTGATTTCTGCACTCCGCTGCCATGCATCCTGTGTCCTCTATCTCTCAGCCAGACAGTCAATCCTGGACTGTCCGGTAATCACCTGTCATTGTAGCCATAGCATCTGGACAAAGCAATGTTGAAATAAATAATCATTAGCATTTTCTAAATTGGAAAATAAAAGTAACTGTTTAAAGTACCATGGGATCACACTGTTACATGTTTATGAGCCAGTTAGTTCTGGTGGAACAGAATAATACCTTATGTTATTGGTCAACCCTTCTGGGCAGTAACACTAACACCTGCTGAATTAATTCAGTCCTGTTTGACTTCATTAAGTGGAATCAGCCCCACAAGAGTAATGGCATGTGATGGGAGAATTTTGTGTACCCAAATGACATTATTTAAAAGTTTTCTCCAGCCTGACTTAGAGATCAGTACACATGCTTCTCTCAGGTTGGTGGCCTACATGATCAATCCCTTTTCTTGCTTAGCTACTGGAGAGAGAAAAAGGGGGCAGGAGGGCGTATCTGGATATTCAAGAAATCAATGATTGAATATATAGGCCAAGCAAAATCTCTAAATATGCTCTACCATATAATGTTTTGAATTCTTACGTTCTGATATTTTAGAACTGTGAACTACCAGGGGTTACATGATGAAGGCAGCTACATTTAGAAGTGAATTGCTTAGATAAACTAAGCCTGGGTTCAAACATGTTTTTAATATTCTAGGTATTTCCTTTGTGAAATGATTCTGCATGTTCCTGTCCTTTGGGAATTATTTAGACAATTGGCAAATGAAAGGTATTTCTCTGTCAAGTCAAAGAAATGAAATATATTGGTAAATTCTGATTCTTGTTCTATTAAGTGAGTGAAATGTTTTAGTAAGAAAAACTAATCCAACATATTCCTCTACAAACTCAGACTAATGGAATTTTAAGAATTAATGACATTGATGTAGTTCTTACTCTTGTTATAAACAGTGTTTATGTAGATATAGTTATATAATTGTATATATATACGTATCTACATACATGGTTACTTTATATTGTCTTTTTTCATCAAACTGTATTTCTGAAAACTTTACAATAATTTTTATTTTAATTATGCAAACACAAAGTCTTTTAAGAGAAGGAAGTATTACATATCCTTCTGTTAAAAACAATTTAGTCTTCCTACACAGTCATATTCTACATATCTTTGCTATGCTCAAAAGTTTGGCAGAAATACTTAAAAGGCACCATGAAGGTAGAGCAACTACCTGAAAACTGTATCCTAGTTAGAAGCATAATTTAACTCTGAACTTTCATGAAAGTTTATCTGTAATTCATGGCTCTTAGGAGATTAGGGGAAGAAAAATTTACTGGTTCTGTGGAAAATAGTCTTCTGACTAGGTAGGTTCCAAACATTAACTGCATTGGTAGCGTAAAAACCTACATTTATGATACCACACATTCTGTTTTACTTTAAATAAAATACTTACAAAGTTTTAATGGTGGAAACCAGTAAACTTTTTTAACAGCTTGGGAATTTTTTTGTATAATAATTTTTAAAATGAAATGTGTACTCTTCAAATTAATTAAGGCTTGAGATTTTGCAGGAATCACATTTTAAAAGTGTTTGTACACATTTTAACACTTGGATATTTTCTAGTTTGGTTTTGTATATTTTTATGTATACACAGTGTACAGACTTTTTCTTGTAAATAAAACATGTTTTCATTTGTCTACAAGTTTCTGTTTTAATTTGTAGATGTTGCACAAATTATTAAGTGGCAAAATAATGAGCCACGCATAGAAAAAAAAAAAAAAGTCATATAAAGCCAAAGCCTAATTAGAAGCTCCTAAGAGAAGTAACAACAGAATGCCTTCAAACTACAATGTGGACACAACCTCAGCCTGAAACTAGAGGTGGGTTGGTTTTCTTCATTCAGTGATTAATCGCCACATACAAGAGAGTAGCAGTAGCAAAATCAAGCACAAAGGCATATTTGTGTCTGACGTTGACTTAATAATCCTGCATTTTAATTACTGCCTTGGGAGACTTTCTCAGCTTGATGGGGCTTTAAGTCTGAGAGGATATAAATAACTTATTAGAGGAAAGCCTAGAGACAATGAAATCACCTACAATGTCAAATTAGCTCTGGTATTTTCATAGATGCCACATGAAGAGAAAGCCAATTCCTTAGGCACCTAGAAAGAAATCCCCTGTCATGTACACTTTACGGTTAGAATGTGAAGGAATCCTTGAAGGGAAACCTTGAGGGAGTTTGACAGGAGGACTGATGTGAGCACAGGGGGAATTCGAAAGACATTAATCACCTGTGACAGCTGTGCTGAATCAGAGAGGACTCCCACCACCTTCGCATCACCATCATTTTTCTTTTCGCACAAGATGACTGCTTGCTTCCAGATAATTAAAACTCAGACCTGTCTCCATGGACCCTGATGAGGAGGGACCAGAGATGAGCCCACAGAAGATGCTGGGAGAGCAACTGGGATGAGGCAGTTCCTGCCTGGAATGCTGAGGTACACACACAGGAGACACTACAGGTGGGAGACCCAAAGGCAAGGGAAGGTTAAGGCCAGGCAAAGGAATTATTTTAGGTTGCCATCAAAGAGGTGAGAGAAGAATAAGAAGGAGGCAGGAGTGAGAAACTAGGTGGGAAAGGGAAAGCTAAGTGAGAGGAAATAAAAATGTGTCAAGAATCTTAGATGCTAGTTGCATGAATGATAGTTGGATATCAATCATTAATTCAGAAAAAAATTACCACATCATTGAAGAGTTGACACAGATCCATGGTGCTGTTTTTAACAAATTCTGGTGCACATAGAATTTATGCAGAGCAGCATCCTTTTGTACTAAACCTCTGCTATACCCTCACTGGTCAGAGCAGAAGTTGGCTGGTCTGGCCCACAGATTATTTTTGTCAATAAAGTTTTATTGACACACAGCCACACTCATTTGTGCTGCACACAAAGGCAGGGTTGAGTGATTGTAACAGACATCTTAGAGCCTGCAGGCCCTAAATATTTATTGCTAGCTCTCTACAGAAAACGTTTGTCAATCCCTGATTAAAAATCGTTTGCAGGAATTGTTTAGGCAAACCTTGTGGTGGATGATGTACATGTAGTATTCACAAAACCACAGGCAAAGGTATGTTATTATATTATCTTAAGAAATTGGGAGTCAGAGAGGTGAATGAATCAGCCTGCCATCACACAACAGGAAATATCAGTGCTGACTTTGCAATCCTTGTTGGACTTCAAAGCCATTGCTCAGATCTATTCTGAAAGGCTACACTGCTCTAATATTCAAATATTTCATACCTTACCAAATTCTATGGTCTATTTGAAGGATAATTATACTTTGAATATTTGGGGTAGATGTATTTTGAAATTCATGGAGATTAGCAGAGGAGCCGGGCATTTAAAATTCACTCTGTTTCCAGAACACTAAATGTGTAAATCAAGTAACTTTTATTTTGTGACTACAAGTCAATTTCTCTCTGTCACAACCCAGTGAAAAGTGTGCCTCTGTTTGGCATGGAAAAGGCTAACTAACACAGAGGATTGGCATTTCATAAACCCTATTCCCAGTCACTGTCCTACTAAATTGTATCACGCCAGAAAAACAAACCGTCCTTATTGAAATAGCAAGATGCCAGATGAGATACTGATCACAAAGGTGAAAGTCAAAGAAAAGTCAATGACTTCAGAAAAAGACATCTTCTGTCATTTTAGGCTTCCCCATACTCTCAAAGGTGGAGAAATGAAAAAGGGTTAGAACAGCAGGATGCCCCGTGGTCATTTTAAAAGCTATACCGACACAAAGATTGTCAAGGGGCTTTAACTGCTCTTATGGTGTGAAACCTGTCTGAGTGAGCACAGGACAGTGGTGACGCTAGCGGAAGCTTTCAGAGGCCGTGCAGGTGTCTCTCTTCTCCTTTTCCAAATAAACCTGTCTTTAAAATGTTAAAAAAAAAAAAAAAAGGAGCCAGCAACCAGCTTTCTGAGCAACTCTCCTCTAAACTGCGCGTAAATAGCACATATGTCTACAAAATGCAACTAAATCTCTTTCATCATTAAACGTAATTTCTAACATACCTTTGCTTTCATTTTTATTGAAGTAATGTTGGTTTACATCACTGTCTAATTTTGGAAGTGTAAAGTCTTCCCCTTTTGGTGATGTTACCATAGTGCTCTCACCCGTGAAGTGCCCATAGTCCGCAACCAGCGTCCACCTTGGTGCCACGACTAAGGTCCACTGTGCTCCTCCTCCTTTTGTTTTCACCTCCCTCTCTGGATTCCTGTTCTGTAGTCAGCTTTGAAGGGTTAGATCTTATGTTTGACCTTATATGACCCTTTGTTTAGTTCTCTTTATGCCACATATAAGTGACACAGCTGATACTCGTCTTTTTCTTTCTGCTAGATTATACTTGCTGTAATCTCTTTGTGCTCCCTCCCTGTTGACATGAGTCTATCTCTTTGCTCACAGAGTAGTCCACTGTGTATATATGCCACAACTTCTTGAGCCACTCATCTCCTTGGTGACTGTAAATAGTGCTGAAATGAAAATGGATATACCAGATTCCCTTCATTTTAGTATTTTTGGATTCTTTGGGTAGGTATCTAGGGGTGGAATTGCTGGGACATGTGACAGATCCATTTTAATCGGTTGAGGACCACTATCCTACCTGCCATAGGAGCTGCAGTCTGCCTTCCCACCAGCACTGCAGAGGGCCCTTTCCTTCACACCTCCAGCACCTGTTTCTGGCCACTTTGATATCATTCTCACCCATGTGAGGTAGATCTTATTGTGGTTTTGATTTGAATTTCCCTGATGATAAATGATAAACTTTTTTTTCATGTGCCTGTGGGCTGTTTATTATGTCCTCTTGAGAAAAGTCCCCATTTGGCTCTTCTGCCCTTTTTTTTTTTTTTTAAGATTTATTTATTGATTGATACAGAACTGGGGTACAGGCCAGAGATGCGGAGGGTGAGAGGATTCACCACAGACAGAGTGGGGAGCAGAACAGGCAGATGGATGAAGTACACTGCTGAGGGGAGCAGCGGGCGGGTCAGGAGAGGTCTGCCACGCCATGTGGTCACCTCCGGGGCAGGCAGGAATCGAACTCATGCAGAAGTGGCTTAAGCTTCTCAGTGCTGTGCTTAAACCCGCTGCGCCACCAGGGAGGGCCTCTGCCCATTTTTTGATTGCGTTATTTGTTTTCTCTTTGTTGAATTGCATGACCTATTTGTAGATTTTGGATATCAGCCCTTTGTCAGATGTGCGAAGTATAAAAATGTTCTCCCCTTCAGATGGGTGTCTTCGTGTTATTTCAGACTCTTTGTGCAGAAGCTTTTGGTTGCTGTAGTCCCACTTGTCCATATTCTCTTTTGTTTTGCTTGTTGGTGAAGAAAAATCAATAAAGAACCCACTGGAGCTTATGTCACATCACTAAACTTAATTTCTATCTAGAATCTCCTTCGCAACAATAGGAAAAATATCATACTTCATTTCACCAAAGCCATCCTTAAGTACAAGATAGACCGATTTTTTGTGTAGCATGTTAAAGAATTTATTAAATAAATTTATAGACCTAATTAGGGTTATTAAATGATTCATGGATCTGTAGCATCACATCTAGGAAGGGAAAAGGCTGTAAAAGACATTGCACAAAATGGAAGGTTTTTATACTTTTGGAAAGGAGGGTAGGAAAAGATTGTCAGCACAAGAAAAGAAAGATTATTTCAGGCAAACCACCTTCCCTTAGAAAATACCAGCGTTTCTTATGCAGATTACCTCACTGGTGCCAATCTGGAAATTCCAAATTGGCTTAGAATTCCACTTTGGGGAAAAGCTAACACTGCAATTAAGTTAGGCATTAAGTTTTTGGGTTTTGTTTTTTGGAAGAGTGGGGAAGAATGACTCCATTTGGTCGTGTAGCTTTTAAAATGCTGAATTAAACTGTATTTTACCTCTCACTGTAGTGCACACTGTTGAACACAATAGTCAAGAGCCATAGGTGAAAACATGAAGAGTAAAGTCCATACTGGATTTCTAAGATAGATAAATACAAAATATCTCAATTTTGTTACATTGATACATATTGAAATGCTACTTTAGATATATCATTTTTTGTGGGTTTGGTTTCTTTTTCTTTTCTTTTTTTTTTTTTTTTTTTTTTTTTGCATAGAAGAGATGTGGAGCATGAGAGAATTTAATAGAGACAATGTTGGGAGCAGAACAGGCAGATCCACTGAAATACACTGGTGACAGGAGTAGCAGGAGAGACAAAAGAGGTCTGCTGTACCGTGTGGGTCAGCTCCCTGGCCTGGAGAAAACTCAAATAATAAAGGTGATAGCACTGAGACTTAAGCCATAGGCCATCAAAGAGGTCTGCTAGATATAGTGGTTTAAACAAATACATATATATTAAAGTTAACTTTACCTGTACCTTTTTTACATTTTTTAAAAACTTACTAGAGGCCCTCCCTGGTGGCGCAGCGGGTTAAAACACAGCACTGAGAAGCTAAAGCCACTTCCACATGAGTTCGATCCCCGCCTGCCCCGGAGGTGACCACATGGCGCAGCAGACCTCTCCTGACCCGCCCGCTGCTCCCCTCAGCAGTGTACTTCATCCATCTGCCTGTTCTGCTCCCCACTCTGTCTCTGGTGAAGCCTCTCGCTGCCCCTGAGCCTCTGGCCTGTACCCAGTTCTGTATGCACAAATAAATAAATCTTTTTTAAAAAAACTTACTAGAGATTTGAAGTCACAATACTACTCACATTATATTTCCAGGGAAAAAAAATGGTAACTTTGAGTGTTCTCAAAATCACTCAAGGCATTTTTGAGAACACTTTTAGTCTTATTTAGGTACCCTTGAGTATTGGAAAAGTAAAATAAGTGAAACAGATAATGTGAGAAATTCTTTAAAACATTTATTCAGATTTTTCTCTTCTGAATCACTTTTTGAGAGTATCATTAATATCTATAATTCTTCCAAAATGTCCTCTGCATCATCTAAAAACACTAGAAATATGTCTAAAATTGTCCCCTGCAGTAGGATCTCTTTCTCAGCTACTGACATGTTCTGTGGGTACACAGAAAATAATAAATTCCTTGGTACTGCTAACTAACAAATAATGATTGCATGATACATTTCAGCTTCAGACATCCTAAAGTATGTGGGAAAGTAGATCTTGGTTTTAATGAAAAACTATTTTCATTAAACTATTTATATTTAACTTGGGTTGAATTCCATCTTTCCTGAGAGTTGTACATAAGTGTGGGACAGCAGAAAAGCACTTCTGATATGGCAGAGTCCAGAAGAGCAATTAGAACATGGGTAACATTTGTACATATGAGTCATCCATATAGAGATATAGTCACTTAAAATCTTTTAAAATTCCAAAATAATTACAAAATGATGATTATTTCTGGAAGGTAGAAGAGTGAGTGATTTTTATCTTATCCTAACACTATATTTCACACTTTTTAAAAGGATCTATAAATCTAATTACAGAAAGCATATTTTAAAAATACTCAAGAGATCTTGTGATCCAGTGGGGAAAACAATGGCTTTGAAAGTGTGAGTTGTCAAGAAAGAAAAGCCCATGTCCTATGTTTTGTTTACTCATTTAATCCAAACAGGACAGATCAGAACTCCCAAGTGTCTACACAACACAGACTATCACAGAACCCAGTCTACCAACCGTCCCCTCCACCAACAAAACCAGACCCTGGGCATCTGGGTTGCCATTATTGATCGCAAAGACCAAGTTCAGTCCTTGCCTCCTAAGCTAGCTATTTGATCTTGTGTAAATTACATACTTTCAAACTCAGCTTCCTCATTTGTAAAATAGAGATAATAATGCTGAATTATTGCAATTATTAATTTAGACTGTGCATGTAAATTATTTAGTACAGAGTGCGACACTTAGTAAATATGAATTATTATTAGTTTTGTTAGTATATTTTGATCTCAGTCTAATCTATCTAAAAAATTAATAGAAGGAACATTGATGGATGCTAAACATTGTGGATGGTTGTCTTTTCAGAGATGTTTCATCTATTTAAACTTTAAATGTGAGATAAAACTAAGACTCTAGTAAAGCCTTGTTTTCAAGGCTCTCAAAACTCTGCAGGAATCCTTTTATGAAATGAGAAAACACAGGTAAATATGCTTTTGAACTTTTTTCTTATTTCTATCCTTTTTTCCAGTATAGAAGACCTGTGGCTGCTGTCCAGAGGTCTGCAATTTATTTTCCTAAGGAAGAGGTTAAACAACTCTAAATGATTCTTGTCATAATCTGTACACTCCTAAGCAAAACAAAGAGAGTGAACAGAGGGAATGTTGTAAATAGCACAGTCACTATTTGTTTTCTCTCCACATATTATCACTCCATTTGAGTTTCTCCACTGCTGGTGTGTGTCTCTGTTGCTATATAGCAAACCATAATGGCCTGGAACAAGAACTGGGTACTATTCTTCATGAAATAGATTCAACCTCTAGCTTCTCTCCTCTCCCAAGTGACCTGGGAATTCCAACCCTTTAGTTACATGGTTGGGTCTCCTGGCCACCTCTTATTGCTTCTCCAAACACAACTCATTCACTTAACAGCTTGACATACTTAGAAACTGCCAAGGTTTTGGGGACTTCAGAGCCAGGAACTGTGAATGAAAACCGAATATATATGAGGAATATATATTTTCATCATCTGAATAACCAAAATATGTATTCACAAATCACAATGCCAAAGTATCAAAAGATTATTGCTCAGATTTGAAAGTAGTAATAACCTATCACCAACAGGTGATACACCACAAAATCACATAAAATTTTGCTGGTTTATATTAAGTAAAGCCCATAGAACATGTAGCTAGCAGGTTAGTTAGGTAGGTAGGTACATAGGTACAAAGGTACATAGGTAGGCAGGCAGATGGGTGAGTGGACAAACAGATGGATAGATTGATTTGGAGATAAAATATTTGACCACACTGTGGTCAAACTATTTCCCAAATCATCTATAAGTCTGCGAATGTGAATGGGTCTCATCGTAAGACAAGGCATTGCAGCATATCCAAGCTGCTGGCAAGATGCCCTGCAACAGGGTCCATGTGTGCCAGCAGATCCACTGGCATCTATAGTGAGCCCTGATGTGACCTGAGATGCACAAGTAAGAGCTTAGTGTTCCCTAAGTCATCAGATGCCCCCAAACAAGGCACAGACAGCCGCTGTCCACCATCAAATACACAGGTAACAAATTGGACTCCCGTGAATTCTAAAGGCACAAATAAGTTGCATGAACAAGCAGTTCAAACTCCTGTTCTCGTCCAGTACTAAAACCTTTTCCTTCAGCCCATACCATGTCTCAGCAGGCAGTCCTCAGTTACCAGTTAACTAAGGGTGAAACAATGAAACAATGTGGGTCTTATTTCCAGACAGTTCCACATGTTATGTTGATACAGCCAGAAGTGGACAGCACGGCAGCTTTTACACAGGAGTGACTGCAAGAGCAGAGGGTAGGAAGATCCTCTTGACTTGCTCACTTGCCTGCAGAGATGCCACAGGTATGGAACTGCATAAATGGAGAGATAATGGCTAATGGTTCCACAAGACATTCAGGGACTTGGAAGAATAAAAAATCAATGACAAATCACTTTAGGGATAAAAGCACTTGAATGGAACTTTCTAAAGCCACATAGTATGAGGATATCGGTCCCTTAGGAATACTCCCCGAACAGCAGTAGCCAGAGAAGTGGCTATCATTGGGCAGCAGTATAAGCTGTCCTGACATTAGATGTCAGTCATTGTCTCTGCCAAATTTCCTAAAACCTGCCCAGTAGGAATGTGAGAGAATGATCTCACTAGAAGATCCAGTGGTCAGACAAATGTTCAAAAACTAGCATCCAAACCAAGGCTTGTGTGGCAACAGCCCCTGCTAAGTGCTGAGCTGCCAGCAGCAGAGGAGACCAATTTCTGTGACTGAAGGACAGCCACCTGTATGGAACCTTGGGCCTCCTCCTCATGGAAAGCGATTTATAATTCTCCAGGAAATGATCACTCACATCTAACAGGCACCTGCATACCCTGCCTATAATACTTCTATCATTTCTTGGATTCATGAACCTCTAATAGAGATTTCATCATTCCACAAGGCAAGGCTCCTGACCAGGTAACTCATTGTGAACAATAGGGTCCACATGCCCAATCACTACAAGTAATTACAGCGTCAGCAAGGTAGCCCCAGCCTGAAATTATACCCCCCTGGTAACCTGCTTATGTTGGCATTTTGCCCATCTCTAGCATTCATAGGTCAAGCAACCTTTCACAAACCCCCTTCCTATTTCACAGGCCCTGGCTTTGTTCATGTGATTCCTCATAGCAGGGCAATATGAATTCCTGTGCATGTGCCCAACGAGGTGTTATTTTTCCAATCTCCTTTCTTTGGCTAATTGGAATTGTTCTTTTAAAGATTTACTCATACAGAACTGGGGTACAGGCCAGAGGTACAGGGTCAATGAGAGGATTCACCAGAGACAGAGTGGGGAGCAGAACGGGCAGATCGACGAAGTGCACTGCTGAGGGGAGCAGCAGGTGGGTCAGGAGAGGTCTGCTGCGCCATGTGGATCACTTTTGGGGTGGGGATTGAACTCGCACTGAAGCAGCTATGGCTAGCTTGCAGTGCTGCGTCCTAACCCGTTGCGCCACCAGGG
Organism: Condylura cristata; assembly: GCF_000260355.1. Taxonomy (NCBI): domain Eukaryota; kingdom Metazoa; phylum Chordata; class Mammalia; order Eulipotyphla; family Talpidae; genus Condylura; species Condylura cristata. The sequence goes on along the minus strand of NW_004567121.1, from coordinate 8,759,655 downwards.
AGGACCCAGAACTGTTCTTTTAAAGTACAGACCATTATTGAAAGTTATTTTTACATCCAAAAGAAGCCTTAACAACTTACCAAAATCTGCTGAGTTGATGTTTTGATGAGTGACCCTGGCACATAATCTTCCAAAGCTGCTGACTGCAACTGAGATGTTTTCCAGGAGCCCCCACATGTATAAACTGCTACAAGTCAGTGCTAAAACATGTAATGGGCTCAGCTAAATGCTTTTCAAGTATGTTCAACATGCTGATACGATGTGCATGGAGAAGCAAGTCCAGAATTTTTGATGCCCTCTTCCAGGCTTATGGTAGAGGAATAGAGTCCTGAGAAAGTTAATGACTGGAATATGTTGCCACATTCCATTGGCCTGGACAGTGAAATGCCAACTAACCAAAAAGTTTCCCAAACACACACACAAACACGTCTAATTGATGCAATATCTTCAAAACCCAGCATGCAGAAGGTCCACAATCAGTGCTTATTATAGAGCTTGACTTTTAAAATAAGATTCAACTGGAATATTGGCTTAATTTATTGGTAAAGTTCTATTCAGTTCATTCATCAAAGTTCGATAAGTAAAGTTTAGCAACTTTTTTATCTATTATGAAATAGCACTGTTCTTGGTAGGTTTTTTTCATGCATTTCATTAGTCACTCTGAGCTTAGCATTCATAAAGGAGTCTTAACTGCATACCTACATGTCTATTAAGAAGACCACGATTTATAATAACAGGCGATAAACTATTAAAATCTCACATTTACTTTTGAAATGTGCCCCAATTAAAACCATTGATCTTGAATTATTTTTGATCAATTTACTCTTATTATGCTCTTTTAAAAAATCTTAAATAGACTACTATTTTTCATCTCTCACCAAGAAAACAGAACATACCAGAAAAGGAAAGAAAAATAATCATTTGCATTGAACAGTCTACAAATATAAATGGATTCTTGTGTAACATAGCCCACAAAAATAAAAGTATTAAACCTGTTCTATTTACCAGGTAGTCTAGTTGCTGAAGGACTCAAAGAAGAAAAATATAAAGTCTATATTCTTTATAGATTTTACAGGAGAGAAGAAAATATGTATAAACAAATAGTTGCTGTTCCGTGGGCCTCATCCCTTGCTCTCAGCCCCTTGAGTCCACAGTCAGTCTGGAAAAAGCAAGAGGACACGGTACACACAGCACTCTGGAGAGTGACTTCTCTGCTCACTACCCACAAGTCATTTAGGAAATGAAGCGAGCTGGTAGTTACAAAACTCCAGTCTCTGCTACTGGGGACATAGCAGAGATAACCCTTGGAGGAGAGGGGAGTTGCCCCACCTGGATGGGAGCACCCATAGGAAAGTACTTTCATGTCACAGGACAAATGGGGGGGAGGGAATTCCTGGCCAGTGTCTGCTCAACAGTCAGCCATCTGGCTCTGCTTTAATGCAGGTTGCTTCCTCCAACCCTAACATGAGCACCATGAAAGGGTCCCTGAGCTTAGTTTACGGTCCTGTTGATTAATAAAATAAAAGGCACGTAAGGATGGAACTGTAATGATTATGGGTCTGTTGTCTGACTGCTGGTAAATTTCTTCAGCTCCTTTGGTCTCTTCTTTTCCAGCACAAGAACAACCTATTAGTACCTGAATGAGGTTTTCTGAAGGTGCACAGCATACTCTCATGCGCTCCAAGCGGGAACTGATCTGCCTATTTCTCTGGTGACCAGTGTCTATACAATTTGCCCAGACAACACTCAAAGTAAAAATTTTCCCTAACAGTGCTTACTTCATGTTCCCGAGTAAGATGGTAGCTTTGCAGAGGAATGGCAGTAAGCTATGTCTGTGCAGGAAAGGCAGCTTTTCCTTTCTCTTGGGTCCTGCACTGCGAGGGGTGTTGTCAGCGTCTTCCTTCACAGGTGCAGCTTGAGATGCCGTGGTCTTAAAGCCACAGTCCCAAGCTGATTTATTTTTCCTCCCAGCAAAGACTCCTAATTCCTTCCAATGAAACCTACATTTCCGTAACATCTCAGAGCTTAACTTAAAGAGAAAATAAGATGTGCCACAGTAATTAACCAACAAGAAAGACAAGATATCTGAGAAGAGCGATTCAAATTATTCCAATGCTGAAGTTAATAGGAAGGTTTTTTTTGGTTTTTTTTTTTTTTTTTTGCTTTTCTCCCTTGAGGTTATGTTGATCTGAATTAGTAGTGCACCTCAACTCATTAGTAGTCCGCACAGGGAACTTCTGCTATAAAATAAAAAGAGATGACTATAGACAGCAGACTCCCTGGATAGTTTCCAGGGCCTCACTGGCTTATTCACCCTTCCCTTTCTCAGCTGGATGACTCCTACTCATTCATCCATGGATTCCTATTATTAGAAAAAAGGGAGACAAGAATGTTAAATTTCCTACCATGCCAAGTGAAATAAGCAAACATGGAAGATTACTATATGATGCCACTTCTATGAGAAATCTAAAATGGGCCAACTCACAGAAACAGAGAACAGGAAAGTGGTTGCCAGAATGGAGGAGTGGAAAAAATGGGGTGGAATTGTTCAAAAGATTCAAATTTTCAGTTATTGAAAATGAAAAAGTCCTAGAAATCTACTGTACAGTTTAGAGTCTTATTATAGACTTAGCAATTTGCTAGGGGAGTAAGATTTTGCATTAAGTGTTCTTATCACAAAATAAAGAAGGGAGGACGAAAGTTTGGGAGGTAAGGATTATGTTTTTACATTTTCATGCCTATCTCCAGATTCATGAAGGTATATACATCAAATATACACAACTTTTTGTACATTAATCATACCTCAGTTAGGTGGTTTAAATAAAAGAAACAGATGAAGTCAATTTTAATACATTTTTATTTGATCTGGTGTGTCTAAAATATTGTCATTAAACATAAAACCAATATAGAAATTATTAGTAATTATTACAAAAATCATTATGATCATTTAAAAAATTGTTTTACTAATCATTGAAACCTGCATGTATTTACAGCCATGGATCATCTCCATTCAGACTAGCCTTATTTCAAGCACTTGGCACTTTACTGAATAATACATCATACATCTGAAAGAATTCTACCTTGCCTTTTTGAAATTATGTCTCTCTGTGTGATTCCTGCCCCATGTACCTACAGAAAATATGGACCTCTATTATCCATCATGCCTTCATTTTTCTTTTAGGAAGGATTTGCCTCTTCATCCCTCCATTGACAGTTTTGGAAAGAGTAAGCACAAATGTGTAAAAGCCAGAGTTTCCATCAGAGAAAACTTAGTATTCAGTTTCTATATCCTTAGCGTTCAGTCTGTGTTATCATTATCATGACTTCAATGAGCTGAGATGACTTTGTGTAAGAAATCTGGTGCATAAGTGTATCAGGACCCTGGAAATCATAATAGCACAGGAGAGGGATACCTGGAGTGTGCCAAGGCTCAACCTCAAGGCCTGAGAGTGAAAGGAAAAGTCTGCTTACAACATGTGATGATGCTGGGAACTCTAGCAGTCCGAACTTTGTAGGAGGGAAGTTTTGTGTGTGTGTGTGTGTGTGTGTGTGTGTGTAAGTGCCATATAAATTGCAATGGGGACTGTGCCCTTGGTGTTACTGACTGATCGTAGCACTGTGGAAATAAGCTTCCACTCATGGAGCTTCAAGAATTCATGACAATCTTTGAAAGAAGCACCTGCCAGGGGATCAGGACAGACCCCTTCATGTCCAGGAAAGCCCTTGGTGCCCAGGAACAGGGAGCCTAGTCTTGAAAACAAGATGCACACAGCCAGTAAGGACTAGGATAAGGCCTTGTAGCCTTGTTTTGCGCATGGTCTGCAAACAGCACAGCCACCTCCTGGTTGCTGCTCAGATAAATGATCTCAGGCCTCACAGCACCTCAGAACCCACATTCCTCTGTCCTCAGAGGAGCTGCACACACATACACACATATACACACATGAAGTTTAAGAGTGTCTGCTTTAGGGACTTTTCCACTTTTCTCTAGAAGGCTCTAGTCACCAGAGCTGACCTCTGGGGTCATTCAGCATCCAGAAAATGAAGGGGTAGAAAGGTCTTCTGGGTTTGACAGGAGGTAAAGTTATTAGTGAAAGCAATGTCATCTAAAGTGGACATACCTCTACAATACTAGCAGTATTGTTCTACACTTAAAACCAAAATGATAAAAGTAAATAAAAAGTAAAGTAAAAGTGTATCTCTCTCTCGTGCACTCTTTATATATACATATACATATATATAATATACACACACACATCGATGTATACATTATATATATTATAAATATTCAAATTATTGAATATTCAAATTATATATTACATATACACTGGAGATAAATATAGATAGATAGATAGATAGATATCTATATATATATACACACACACTTTCTATATCTCAGAAATTGGCTGGTTGTCGGCTCCCATGGTGGACTGTGCCTTGGTTGTCCAGCAGAGACTCCAGAAGGGAATGTAGAGCACAGAAGGATGGAGACAATTTAGACTGGAGAGTGATGGCGATTAGGAGTGATAAGTGAGGGGGACAGCGAGGTGACCACCAGCTTATAGGAGTAACCTTCCCTGGGGGCTCTGCCACACTCTGTCTCTGTCTCTGACTGAGATTTTAGAACCTGAATCTTCTGAAACATGAGCTGTCAGGAGATAAGAGAAGCATGATGTGTTGGTTCCCATGAAAATTAAATGGAAATGTGTCCATTCATCTCTTTATTCAAGCATGTTTATTAAAGATCTTTCATGAGTGAAGCAGGGGAAGGGTATTAGGTGAATGGGAGGGGACATGTATTAAGTGTTGTTACTTAATTAAGTCTTAAATACTAGACCTCATTTATCTGATCAGAGCTTGCTACTAAGCAGTCAGGTCAAGTTGAAGGTAGAGCAACTTGGAATTATGTGTGTGTCAGGGGGAAAGGGGGGAATGTCAATCTAAGTGATGTGGGTAATGATAAGAGGAACCTTAAAGGAAAGATCAATGAGGCCCATCATTAGAATTTACACCCACCTTCTATGTCCAAGGAAAAAAATGTAATTATCTTTATTCATATTCATTTCCTTCCTCAGGCATACAATTTCCCATGCAGCAGGAAGGTGTGGTTATCATCACTGTCAATCCTGAGCACATATTAATTATATCAGGTGCAGATTAAGAAAAAAATCACAAACATGAAAAATTGAACCTCTTTCAACAGAAAGAAATGAAAGGAACCTCTTGCTTCTGGAGAAACACTGAGCTGTGTTGTCAACAATCCATCTAGCCATTTAAGAAGATGCTATTCTGACCTGGAGAAAGAAACTAACAGAAAAGACTGCCAGAGAGAAGCGGCAGTCAGGTCCAGAGTCACAGTCCAGCCAGAGGTCACCTTATGGAAGTAATAGGAAGAACAAATCCCAAGCCTCATTCTTCTCTTGTCATCTACTGCTGCCCTTCCCCATTCACAAATCACAGAAGGTGACAACAGGAACACCGAATGGCATGCACCCAGGCCAGCTGCGGGGCAAGACAGACAGGCCAGAGGGCCCTACAGTTAGTGTCAATAGTGAGAGTCCATTGTGTGGTTAAAAACACAACTTCTGGGGCCCTCCCTGGTGGCATATTGGGTTAGGACGCAGCACTGCAAGCTGGCAGCAGCCACTTCGGTGCGAGTTCCCCGGCCCTGGAGGTGACCACATGGCACAACAGACCCCTCCTGTCTTGCCCACTTGGTCAATCTGCCTGTTCCACTCCCCACTCTGTCTCTGGTAAATCCTCTCACCACCCTTGCACCTCTAGCCTCTGTACCCCAGTTCTGTATGCATAAATAAATCTTCAAAAAAATTAAAAAGCACAACTTTTGAAGCCAGACTGCTTAGAATCAATTTTAATTCCTCTACTTAACATGAGTTGAGAGGTATGCAGACTTTCTAGAACTGCCAATATTGATATTACAGAGTGAACCAAAGTAATGGAATATTTTCCAAAAATGTACCTTAACATTTAGACAGGAACTAAAGGAAGCAGTTGGAGCTGCTGGCCTGGGATCCATTCACCCACTTTTCTGGTCTAAGACTCTTGTCAACTAAACAAATGGGTGGAAAGACTAATGATAGCAGTTACGGGACAGAGACGTTATCTACTGAATGCCATTAGCAGAATGTCCCTGCCTAATGAATGACTTAGTAAGTCAACCCAGAGACTATGAGGTAACCTTCCTGGGCAGGCTTTCTAGAATGTCACGTAAACTGTATACCCTCCAAGGTATCAAATGGGACTATTTCAGCATTTAAACGCTCCCTGCTGTGGGGGTCACAGAACTGCACTCAGACCCCGACCATTAGGGCAGTCACAAGGGTGTCTCAGACCTGGTCTGTTTCATCAGGGATTCTGGATTAGTATTATTATATGTGACCCAGACTTTTCTAGTACAGCGCGGTAATAGGTAAGAGTTCTACTTTGGGGAGGCTGATTTGAGGAGCAAACCAGCGTAGGGACAGGTAGAAAGCAAGAGAGGGGACTAGGACTTAGATGAAGGCTGCAAGGAGTCTCCCACATATGTCAGTGGACTTTGCCCATGAAGCCTCCTTCCGGTTGAGCCTTACTTTAACCCTAGCACGTCCTCAGTCTCATAATCTTGAAAACACTCAATGAACATTCCTCATGTGGCAGTGAAGAAAGAAGTTAGTAAATGGATGTAGGCAGTCGGTTACCGGGTACCACAAACGCCCAAGTTCATTTCTCAGCCTGACTGAGAAACAACTGTTTGGAGCCAGGAGGGCCTCCTCCCCAGCAAGCCCAGCTGCCCTACATCCACTTATTATTCTGACTGCAAAACTCTCTCTGACCAGGAGGGTGCCCCCACCTCAACCCAGTAAAGAGTGGATGTTCAGAACACCACACAGAAACACAAGGCTAAAGCAACCACTCCCGCTTTCTAGTTTCAAGGAAGGCAGGTCAGGTAATGGCATAATAAGCAGAACTAGGTAGCCTAGGAGACCCCGACGGTCCAGCCAATCAGCAAGAGACACAACATGCAGACACCCCGTGACCAGCCCTCCACTCCTTGCCCACGCACCCATATGTATGCTCCTACTTCTTCCCACCTCAATGGCTACACATGGGACCTCTCTCCACTTGGGGAGTTTTCCTGTCCTCTTATCTGTCAATAAATCTCTTGCTTTTCAATAACTTTTGGTTTTGACATTGAATTCTTTCCTCGCCAAAAACAGCAATGGAGAAAGAGCCCACCAGGGCCCCCGGGCTCTGGGCCTGCTCCCACAGCCCCAACTCAGCTGGCTCACCACCAGCCTGCTGTCTGGCTCCTGCCGTTGGACGTGCTGCTGCAGCCCAGGTCCCCAGCACACTCTCAGGCCCCACCTCAGACCCACCAGCTCTGCATCTTAGCAACTCTTGGGTGAGGTGGGCAGACAGTGAGCCTGAGAGGCCCTGCTCCAACTCCTGTGACCGTTGGTGGCACAGCGAGGAAATGGCAGCCCCTAGTGTCAAACCTGGGCGGGGAGGTGACGTCGCACAACTGGTTTTGACAGTTGCCATTATGTCAACAGATTTCCAGGTCTATGTTTTGTTGTTGCTGTTGTTGTTGTTTTTCAAGTGCTCAATGTCTTTTACATGTCTGTGTCCGTAGCCATGGGATCTACTAAATGAATAAACATGCAGAGCACCTGGTGGTACCCGATGCCTGGAAGGCAGCCAGGAAGCAGTAGCTCCTACCCACCAGGCGGACTCTGCCTGGGAGTGGGAAAGAAAACTGAGTTAAATGTTCCATTGATTTGAGGACATATATTGAGAAGATTTAACTCTAGTTACTTCTGACTTTAAACTCTAAAATCAAAAGACTCTCGTCCTATTTCCAAATTGGTGTGCCGACCCCTTTAAAGAAGCCTGAGGCAACCAACCAAACACAAATGAGGAAGATTACCACAAACAGGCATACTCAGTAGTTTCTACAGCTGTATTTGAGAACTATTGATATAAAAGGGGGGGGCTCTGCTGTGTGTCTGAGCTCATTTGTATCATTCTGTAGCAGACAGATTTGTAAAGACAGAGTTTATGCCAGTTCGTGGTTATTAACGTTCCTTTAGGCCTTGCAGGAGATAATTTTCTAGCTTTCTTTCAAGAAAAGCCATCTATGATTTTATTAGAAAACAGATTTCTTCAATATGGCAAAAGACAAGCATAATAAAGTAGCAAATTTTTATTAAAATCAGTCACTCTGTGTCTAGCCTAGTGTGAATTTATTATAAATGGTCTTTCATGGCTGCAACATTAACACAGGGTTAAATCTGCTACTTCAAATTCATTTATAATTGGGCTCACACAATTATGTTAAAGTTAAATCAGGGTACAGAAGTTTGTGAACATAATGTTTTACAATTCTTCGCAGTCAGACATCTAACCCAAGACCTTGAGTATATAGTTAGCAACTCAGCCAAGGTCTGTCATCAGTGTTTGATGTTTCCTAGAGATGTCTAAGGTTCAGTCAGAGGGATGTGTGTAGGAGTTTGGATTATTGTACGCCTCAACTATTCTGTGTCTTGGCCTTGACTACTCTCTGCTTTAACTGTTTTGTGCCTCCCACTGTGCAGAAACAGGGAAAGTTGATAAGCAACCTCAAAGGACAAAAGTCCTGGCGTGAGGACCTATCATGCTGAAACACCATGAGCAGAAACAGCAATAGGTGTTACAGTCAGAGCAGCGTAAACACTGAGACTTGACTTTCTGCCTACTTCCCAACCGTGGCTGGGGCCAGCAGGTACGCATCCCACACACACTTGTGCATTCCCCATTGGCCTGCTTGCTTCTTTGATCTTATTTTCTGTCTGACTGGAAATAAAAAGGAGACTGCCCTTGGAGCTGGGCTGCACTTTCTTGGTGTCGTCCCTTAGGTTTCTCACTGTTCTCAACATGGACTCAATCTTTGTTCATCCCGCTGCCACACATCATAACAATGTGTGTTTGCAGCTCATGATTATAAGGCCCATTAGGTCATTCACGTGATGTCAACAGTTTCAGGTCACTGTTGAACCTGATAAACTCTCCCCAAACTGCACATTCTGTGGAGAATGAGAAATGTTTCAAATGCCAGTTTGTGAAAATTAATTGATATTGCATGTGAAAACAAGAAAACCCTTCATCTTCAGGAAGATGACTTGCAAATCCCCCAACGGATAACCCTTTAATTCCTATCCTCCATCGCCCTGCTATGAAGGGTCACACGGTCACCACTGATCAAGGAGTGTGACTACAAAAGAAAAGTGGTAACACATGATGAAGAGCGCACTTAAGACAGAAAGTCCTTCTCACTATGATAGCAGATGAGCTATGTTCACTTTATTAGGTTAATTTTACAGTAAGAAACATGTTCTGTGGAAGATGCCAGGCAATTTTGAAAATTGAAATCCAGAACAAACAGATTAGAAGAGTAGAGTAAGGTTAGGAAAAGATATGAGGCCAGACCAGCACCTGAAAAAAATTTCACTGTTTACACCTAACTTCAAAAAAAAATTATAAATATATATACAGAGATATAGGCATAGAAATATAAACAGCTAGGTTTTAGGTTTGGAGTTCAGTTTTTAACAGTTTGATTGGATTCCTGTGGTACTCTAGATCAAGGCCTCTCGTAGGGAGTTAAAAATACTGTTAGAGATCAGGTTTTTAAAAATTTGGCAGGGGATGCAGATAGGAAGTGGCAAACCAAGTTTTTTAAAAGTGGTCAAATGACGAATAGAACAGAGTGAAGAAATTTTGTCAAGTTTTGATTCTTTGTCCGAGACTGTGGGCATCTCCAGAGCACTGCTGGAATCTTAGCATAAGTTGCACCTCCCCCAGCGAAAGGAAGATGGAGTGGTAGGCCTTGTTAGCAGAAAGCTAAGCTGCACTTCCCAGGTCCTTTTTTTTTTTTTGATCCAAGAGTTAACACCAATCCATCTGGGCTGGCAGTGGGCCCCAGGAATGTGGCAGGTAAGTGACAATAGCAAAATAAATAAATCACCTGAGCTGAAGAAAGGATTCCATTCTTATAACCAGTCATAGGAAAACTCCTGCCTCTGGATAAGGACCAATGTAAGCTGCAACGTTATTTATGCTAGATGTAAATGAAGTGGGAGTCAAGAATTAGATCTAAAACCATTCGTGGGAGGGATCCATATGACAAAATCGTGGACAGAAAGGATGTCAATGAGGTAGCCATTCATCCATCCACCTTTTTGCCCACTATTTACTAATTAAATGTGTGCACACATGCATTTGCTGCTGCAGCCCCCTGCTGGGCCGCATGAGTCTGGGCTACTCCACCGCAGCCCGGCTTGATGACCAATCTGGGGCAGCCGTGTTTGGTTTTTAAGAGAAAAGGATGCCTAGCAACTTTAAAAACATGGATCAGGTGTGAAATTGGCCAGTGCCATTCAGATTCAGGTACATTCAGAGACCTGCCAGAGTCAGTGCAGGGCAGATTGAATGCACTATCTAGGTTTTGGTTTTGAATCCTGAGCAGATTAGATAGTGCATCACAGGTCCGAGCTCCCACTGACACCAATTAGATTCAACCTTGCACTAGCATCAATTAAGTTTTGGAAACAGCTGGTTTGGAAAATGGACCAATCAGATTTGAAAGGCAGGGATCCTGAAGGGGGATATAAGCAAAGACTTAATTCAGCTTGAGGGTGGTTAGAGAGAAGCTGCTTGGGAAAGAAGCTGCTTGGGAAGGCTTGGAGGCAGTGTGAGAGAAGCACTTGACTCGGTTTGGAAAGGCTTCAGTCAATTTGACAGAGGCTGCCAGGGAGGGTTGAGTGGGTGAGGTTTGACTCCGCTTGGAAGAAGCTTCTGAAGGAGTTTCAGCTTCAGGAGAGACGCTGTCTTGGTTCTCCCTCAGCAGTGCCGTCTGTGACTACCTCAGCTGTCACAGCTGTGTCCTGGTCCCCTGGTCCACTACTTATGAATGAGCACCCAGTCCCAGGGTCCACTCTGTTGGATACTATGGACACTCTGTGGGGGGGACAGCTGACCATTTGTGGCCTTGGTAAGTCCTAATCTCAATTTTCCCTTCAAATATAGACCTTGGTGGGGTTGAGATTAAGCCATGCCCTGCAATGGTGAGCATATGGGTGAGAGCCAGCAAACAGTGACCTGTCCCCAGCCTTGCACACTGTTACACTGACCTTTCTCCCTCCTGCTTAGTCACATAAAGACTGCTGTGTTCTCTCTCACCTCAGTCATCACCACCTCAACCTCATGTGTATCAAGAGTGAAAGGCAATGGCAGAAGCACAACCAGGGTCATTTACACAACGAGTCAACCAGGGTCCTGAGTGAGTCCTGGCAAAGTGCTCGAAAAGGAAAACATGTTGGAACACTTCATTGCAGCCTGACCAAGGGCTAGCTTGAATTGAAAAGCTCTCTTTCTCTTACACGGGTGACTTTTCTGATGCAGAGTATGACCTGCCCACATTCTATTTCCAAAGAAGCAAAAACACAGTCTTTCTTTTTAATTTAATGTATTTTTTTTTTCATTTAAAACAATGTTTGCTTACCCACCCAGGTGTCCATCCTATAGAATTCCTCCCCCAACTCGTCCATGTATCGTCACCACAGTCCCCTGGGCTGCTCCCTCCCTCCTTCGAGCCCTCTCCCTCCTCTGCATGTCTTGGGGTCCTTTTTAAGTAAAACCTGCCTTCTCCCCTGTTGAGATTTTATATCATTAGGAGACTGACTTTGGGTCAGACATTAGTGGTGCTAGAGCTGAGATCATTTGGGATTTAATGTAGAATCGGTTTTCGTTTTCTTCATGAAAAGGGTAATTCTCCAGTGCCTCTTCTATTCAGTTTGCAGTGAGAATTAAGTTCAGTACTTATTTCCCTGATTCTGCTAAGACATATACATGACAGTTTGACACTAAAGATCTAGCAAAAGTTCATCTTTGAAGGAGAGTCACTCTTGAATTTTACCAATAAAAGTAGGCACAATTGCAAGCATATGATTTTTGTTTCTAAAAGACAATGTTCATTGCTTTGCAAAGATAATGAGCATGGAATTATTCCCAAACAATGGACATTCTATTTTATTTCTAACTTTAAAATTCTTTCCATTATTTTTAAAAAATTCCCTTTGTATTTCATGTCTTTTTCCCCCCAGTGGTAAATTTGGTCTTTGAATTTATATCATACAGAGACACATCTCCTTCGCATGCTATCAATTTAATTATTTCCTTTTAGGGTCAATTTATTCTCACTTTTTCAATAATAAATACAGAGGAGAAAAACAGGTTATATATTCATATTTCCTCACTTTTTTTTTTACCAGTTTCTTCCTATTGCTTGATTTTTCTCCAAATCTTAGTCTGTAATCAATCCTATTTTGCAATTATGTGTGGGTCATTATAATTGTCTCATCATACCTCAGTCAATCGGTGCTGGTCGCTGATGGAAGCCTCCCCCATGCACAAGTTATTGTCAAGGGACCTCTTCCATCACCATCCTGTGTGGGGGTTCCCAGGCCTTTCTCACCTGAAGGTCCTGCATCCAGTCTCCTTGGGGATCTTAAACAAACCCTAGAACTTTGAGTCCCTCAACTACCGCACATCCAACAGGTAGTTGAATCCCTCCCTAGCTCCCTACCCACCATACAGGTATTGTGATGAACAATGTGGAGCTCCACATTTAATATCCACACATGTGCCCCTTCTCATGAACCCAAAAGCTAAACAAAATAGTAAAATGGGTTAAATAGCTTTAATCAGTTCTTTTTCTAAAATAACAGAGAAGTTTCTCACACATTCTAGCCAGTCAGAGATTACATAAAAATCTAGCCAACCTTCTCATTTTTGAAAGATTTGTTCATTTATACATACAGAACTAGGGTAGAGGGTATAGGCTAGAGGTGGAAGGGCAATAAGAGGATCCCCCAGAGACAGTGGGGAGCAGAACAGGCGTGCTGCTCCATGTCGATCACCTCCTGAGCCAGGGATCCAACTTGCACTGAGGCGACTGCAGCCAGCTTGCAGCGCTGCGTCCTCCTTGCCCATTGTGCTAGCAGGTCAGGCCTTCATTGCTTTGTTCTTTAACTCTCACTTAGGCATTGATTGTTTTCAATTCAAAATAGTACAAAATGGATGTTATTGGTGGAAAAAATGTAAAATGTAAAAATGCACTTATTTTAATGTTTGACTTAGTCTTGCTCTTTTTCATTTGTGCTGATCCTCTGTTACAAGCAGTGGAAGCCACTGGGCCCTATGACTCAGTTTCCCCATGGGAGCCCCATACAGAGTATGGTGATGTCTTGTGAGGTGCTGGGACCTGGGTTGTCCCAGACCCTCAGAAGTGACTGGAAAGTGACATATGACCGATTTTCACTATGATCATCTCTGTGACTTATTCAGAAACCTAGAAAAGCAAAGATTCCTCTGCTTTTTATAGGAAGGGAAGGTAAATCAAAGTATTTATACTCACAATTTAGATGGAATTGCTCAACACTTAGAATTTATTGCCAGAGTAAAATTACATTTAGTCTTATTGAGAATTGGCTGGAAAACAGCAAAACATAAGAAAAGCATATGCTGAAACAATAAATGTCATTTTTTAAATATCTTTTTCATTTTTTCATAGAATTGGGGTACAGGCCAGAGGTGTGGGGTTGAGAGGATTCACCAGAGACAGAGTGGGGAGCAGAACAGGCAGATATTCTGAAATACGCTGCTGAGGGGAGCAGTGGGCGAGACATAAGAGATCTGTTGTACCATGTCGTTTTAATTTCTTGGCTACTGGTTTAGTTCTTTCAGTTTGAAGATATGTGTTCACTTGGGCTTGGTGGCAGAAATATAATGTGAAGTAAGAATGATAAATTAATAGTGAAGAAGCAACTTAAATGGGTGGTCTGACTGCCAGCTCTGGCATTTCCTTGACTCACAGCAGGAAACTGAAATATGTCTTCTCAAGTGAGGACTCTGGCTAGTGATGAAAACTCACCTACATCTTAGAGTGCTCTGTTGACCCAGGTGTGTTCAGGTTGCTCCCAGTGCTGCTCTGTTTAATGTCTCCACAGCCTCATTTTCTAAAAATAGAATCCAACCCACACACAAGAAGTGTGCCTGTGCTCGTCCAGACCCTCCATTTAAGTGCCTTTCCCCTAGTTCTTAAGGAACTGATTCCTGACAGAGGAGGTACTGGCACAGAGGGAAGCTTCCAGAACTGTCTGGGAGCATATTAATGCCCATGGGTACAAGACAACCCCTTCTTTATCACAGTAGGTGTCCAGGCTTACGGAAATAATTGTTGTTCTCACATTTTGTCAGCTACAGTGTTAGCATTTCCACTATGCTTATTCTTTGCTCAGCTTTCTACCATTTTTATATCCAAATATTCTTTGCTTAAAACATTAATAGTCACTAATATCACTTCTGGAAATTTATTCTTGGGGTCTATTAAGAAATGTACATAAACATTTATAAACTGGTATTGTCATTTTGTGTATAATAAAATATGTGACCTATCTAAATGTAACTCATAGCTAAAGAATGGTTATTCATCAATACGATTAAATATAAATGCAATTATTTTAGCATTTTTAAATTCTATTCAATAATATTTCAGCACTCAGTAAGATCTCTCTTACCTGTGTGCAAAAGCGTTCTTGCTGAAGTGATGATATCCTAAAAACAATTTCTGATGATGGTTACACCCGTTGATAAATTTACTAAAATATCACTGAATTGTACCGTGGAAACGGGTAACCTACATAATGAGTAAGATAGGTGTCAGTAAAGTTGCAAAAAATAGTCAGTTCCTGGGAAACTAGAACATCATTATCCTCGGCTTGTCAGCGTGGGAGTGATGGGCAGATGGGACATAGAACCATGTCTCCTTTGCAGTTGTCAAAATGAGGCCTACTGTCCATCCAGTGACTAAACCATTCTTGGGAGAATCTGAACCCTTTGCATCATTATCTTCAGTGCTGGAGTGATTCCCAATTGGCTCCTGGACCTATTAAATTGAGAGGAAACCCAGAAGTTGTATAGTTATGAAATTGTGTTCTGGCCCTGCCAAGTATGAAACACAGACACTCTGAGGTCCTGGGAAAACACAGCTGAACCAAGGGTGAGAGGAAAGTGCTGTGGGCATGCCCTGTGCTGCCTGGCGCTTGCTGGGATATTCCTCCCAAGGAAGGGCAAGCTGCTGCCTAGGTTTAGTGCTCTCTTCCACCAAGAAGGACCATTTGGACGTTGATAGTTTTGAGTGGCCTACTCTGACTCGTGTACTCTCAGTTTTGAGTGGTGCCCAGAGGAAAACACAGCTTTAGTGATAGGCTGCAGTGCAAGCAGCTGGGTTGGCTAAAGTCAGCTAACAGGCAAAGCCAATGCTGGGAGAAGTGTCTGCAGCAGCCTGGGCTGCTGTCTGAGTCTGTGCGGCCCCAGTGGAGGATGAGATGGCCACATTCTCATCCCCAGTAATTATTTCTTTCCTTCTGAGAAACAGCTCTTAGTTTGTGACAAGGCCCTTGTGGAAACTGAACTGGTTCACTGTCATCACCAGGTGCATAGACACAGTTGGTTGCCAAGCCAATTCCTGGGCCCAGGCTATGGCTCCCATGTCTGTGCCATTAACAGGACCAGAAAAACTATATGAGCACTTCCCAGCCACTTTGCAACTTGGAAGGATTTATGGATTGTGTATCACCCAAGAAACTTGGAATTTTGACAATTCAGATTATGCTCCTTTGGGAAGTGCTGTTATTAGTCAAATAAGGAATGACTGTTATTTTAGGTGGAAGCAACGTTAAAGTGGAAGAACAGAATAAAGGTATCTATAGGTACTGAATGGTCAGAGGAGTGGACTACAGTAAAGAGTTCACAACACTTTTGAGGGTAGTGATAGCCTGATTCAAATGCTCTTCCAGTTTTGAAAGAGTGCTTCATTAGGAGTCTTTGGGGAAAGCAAAGCCTTCCTTCACAATATAGAAACTTCCCTCCCCTACCCTGCCTGAAATCTGGAATGTGGACATGTGACTTGACTAATTGTTACCTGGTCTCTGGATTCTGGGTGATAACACAAAGCTTTAAATCATGAGATCTGAGTCTTGATCATGAGCTCTCAGCCACACTGCCTTTGGCGATGAACTTGACTATCCAGCTGCCTCATTCCTGCTATTCTCAAGCCTGCTTCTCTAACTTTCTCATTTTGTTGCCATGAAATATTCAGCATCCTTCTTTTCTGATTAACTTACTAAAATAGCTTTCAATCACTTGCAACCAATCGTTTCAACTAATACACCAAATATTTCATAAAAAGTACACCTCAAAAATGATATTCTTTTTCTATCAACAATTTGTTTAACAACTCTTTGGAGTAATTTGATAACATAATTTGATCTCATCATTGAATGAATAATGTTTTTTGCCCAAGGACAACCAAGTCAGACCTAACTGAAAACATCAGAAAATCAGAAAACATAAATGTTTCCTCACAATCTATACATGTATTTTTGTGACACTCCAAACATTTATTAATCACAAAGATATCAAGAAAAGAATTGTTAAATAGGACATGGTAGATGTCTTTCAAGGGTTCACACTTAGAAAAATAAAGGTAAACAGGTACATACAAGATTTAAGGATAGTTTGGAAGAAATACCATGTTGGGGACACAAAGAACCTCCACAGGAAGGGAAGGTGCAGCCTTTGTGGCATCTAAGCAAATACAGAGCTTTTCTTCAAGCAGAGTAGATTGCATATGCAAAGGCCTAGGAGATTTCTCACAGTCAGGGAGTCAGATACTTGAAGGGGCTGGAGCACAGCTTCAGAGAAGGCAGCGGAGGAAAAGGTCACTAGAGTGTTGGGCAAAGGTCAAGTTGTGGATATTTCTATGTATTCTGGTAAGCACTAACAAGCACTTTTCCTAAATGTAAGAGGAATATACTAGTTTACTAGGGTTTCCATAACGAAGTCCTATAAACTGAGTAATTTAAACAAGAAATTTATTTTCTCACAGTCTTGGAGGCTGGAAGTTCAACTTCACGATGTTGAAAGGCTTGGTTTCCCCTGATGCTTTTCTCTTTGATTTGTAAGCCGTTGCCTTAGCTCTGTTTTCTCACAAGTTCTTTGCTCTGTGCTTATCTGTGTCCTAATCTCCTCTTTTGTACATCTGGGTCTTCAGTGACACTGAGTCACTGCTCCACTGGATCGATTCTTCTTCATGACTGTCCTGAATTTTTCATCTCCTGCATTTCTCTGTAAAATCCTGAAAGTTCATTTTTATTTTATTTAGAACTTCATTTTCTATCTTCAGTTCCTTGATTTTGATTTCTAAGGACATTCGTTTATTTGTTCAGAGCTTTCTTCCATTTCTCTGAATTTCTTTATCATTGCAATTCTGAGCTCTATGAAATAGAACAGAGCTCCGGTGTCTTTGATGGTGGCTTCCGGAGGCTTCTTCTCGTGTTCTGCTAGTCCCTCAGTGATCCACACCGCCATTGTTAGACTTTTCCTTCTCGTCGTCATCAGTTTTAGGACCCAACTGCCGTACGTGGGGCTCCCTCCAGGCGTGGCTCCCCCCCACTTCACTGACCAGGGTCTCTCTGGTCTGGATGGGGTGTGGGTGCGGTTTCCAGGGAGGTTTAGAGGAATTGGTTAATCTGGCACCTCCCGGCCCTGTGCTCTTAGCAACACGTCATATAGGATTATTGTCTGCTGGAACAATCATTTGACTTCGCTACCTCTTTAAAGACCTCTTCTCAAACACAATCATATTCTGAATTTACTGGGGCTAAGACTTGACCCTATAAATGGCAAGAGGAGGGTAGAACCGGGTAGGGTGAGGGGAGACAATTCACTCCGAACAGGAACTCAGAAGGATTTAAGCAAAGCAGCAGCATGACTACATTATTTGAGAACTGAACAGGAATGTGGTGCTCTGAGGATGTGTGTACAATCATTAGTCAACATCCCATTACCAGAGCTAGAAATCTGGTGCATAAAACAAAATCAAGCAGCCTTCACTGAAAAAAATTAGCTGGCGGATTATTTAATTAATTTTAGCTAAATCGAACCTGATTTAAATGCAGCCTGCACCTTTGAAAAAGGGGAGAAGTTATGGCCAGTGGGATAAAACCTACTAAAAATTAATTTTTTAAAGTTTTGAATATTCAATCTCAGTTATGCTGTTTTAAGATCAGTGAATTCTTTTTCTTTAATCTTCTTATATAATTGTTTGTTTTTGTACAATATCACCCCTCAGGTGTGATACCAAAAAATCTCATCACCTAGTTGTATGCTATCACCTAGTTATATGTATCAAATCCAGAATTGTTGAATAGTTCCTTCAGGACTGAAAATTCTACTGATTTGTATCTTCCCCCACCCAGTACCTATGGTATTCTGAATACCTATGCATATATTTTTCAAATATACTCGCTTCAATTATTAAAGTAAGACGTAGTTGTGAATCACAGAGGAAAACTTATTTCAAAGCTTTAGGAAGCTATAAATAATTATATCAAAGTAAACACGGTACTAGTGAATTGGCTCACAGTAGCCCTCTGACTCTTTGAAACCATAATTATAAATAGAGAATTTGTCAAGGCCGAGAATTCAGAAGATGCCTTTTAGAAATGCACACACGGAGAGAAGAAACTTGAGAAATCATTTCCAAGGATGTCACAGATGTTAATCAAATTTAAAATGTCACAATTTAAAATGAACAGAGATAATAAATCTAATTCTGAAGCGCAGAAGAAAGTATGAGAAAATCTGTCTTTGGTAGGAAATTACACCCCACCCACAGACACACGTGTTTGCCCATAAACATGTATATATGTAAATTACTTTATCCCATTTCTTTTTTTGTAACAGCCCAGAAAGCCTAACTTTCTGTTATCTTGATCCGAAATTTGCATGTAAATTACAATTTAGGTTTTCAGCACCAAATTTAATAAGGTTTCTAACTGTCCTTAACTAAATTTAAGTTAATTTCAGACTTATTAAACATTTTAATGAACATTTTTCAAATACATGTATTTTATGAGACATAATATTTTGTTGGAAGATTTTTAAGAAAACTTATTCTCCCCTTAACTTACATTAACAGTAATTTTATGAAGCTTATCACATGTATTTGATATATTGACAGTGTTATTGGAGACTCTTGGGAGTGGTGAAAATATTCTAGAACTTGACACTGGTGGTGGTTTCACTATATTGTGAATGTAATAAAAGCCTTAGAATTGTACATCTTAAGTGGTTCTGCTAAAAATTTCTCTTCTATTTTTATAAAACTACAAAAGGAAATAAATTAGACCCAGTTTAAACTATCCAACAGCTTTATCCCTCTCTGTCACTTGAATTTTGTTAAGTTTCTGAGTTTCAGAGTGAGTTGGCAAGCTTTGGATAAGGGAGTGTGTCCTACAGGAATCTGGTTAAAAGGACAAGACCCTTAGCTAGGACTTACAAGACCTTCTATTTCCAATATCATAGGTTCTTTCTTCCAGGATGAGAATTAATTATCAGATTTGTTTGTTTACATTCCTCAACCTAAAAATTTATGATAATCACAATATTATTGAAATCTGTGTCTCTATATAGTCATAGAAAAAGGATAATATATCCTCATATAATCTGAAAATTTATTTAATCTTCATCTTTAGGATATTTCCTCACAATGATATTTTATATCCCTACACACAAAATCGAATGACAATGAATCAGTAGTTCTATGACATTAGTCTAGCATTCGTTTTTCTTAAAGATTTACTTATGCATATAAGAACTGGGGTACAGGCCAGAAGGGTGAGAGTGAGAGGAT
The DNA here is from genome assembly GCF_000260355.1 of Condylura cristata. Classification (NCBI taxonomy): domain Eukaryota; kingdom Metazoa; phylum Chordata; class Mammalia; order Eulipotyphla; family Talpidae; genus Condylura; species Condylura cristata. The sequence continues at coordinate 8,739,860 of NW_004567121.1, read as the reverse complement.
TCACCAGAGACTGAGTGGGGAGCAGAACAGGTGGATTGACTGAAATACACTGCTGAGGGGAGCAGTGATAGCTTCATAGTACTCAGGGGAGTAGTGATAGATTCATAGTGCTAAGATTTAACCCCTTCTGCCACCAGGGAGACCCTAATCTAGCATTTGGAACCAAATAAAGACTATGTCCCCATTGCTTAGATACATCTTAAATTCCTTGTCTGGCACATGAAACATGGTGATAAAGCCAGACTGCAGCTAGAAGCATGTGATCACACCCCATGAGCTGTTACAGAGGTGGGGGTGGTTCCGAGGGGACCACATAACACCATGGCATCATTTTGGATAAACACTGCAAATATCTAACGTGTAAATTTTTCGGATGATGGCACTTTACAGGGAAACTGTAATGAGTGTGAAGAATTCACAGTCTCCTGCCACGCACAATTTAACTAAACAATTTGCCAGTTCTGTCTTTTAAAATGGTATTTTTAACACCTTCAGAAAGAAACAACATAAAAGACAAACTCGTCTATTCAAAAGACAGCTACATCTTCTAATGAAACCACAGCAAGAAATGTAGAATCCACGAATTGATACGAAGCAGCTCGCATGAGAACCCTGGAGCCACTGAGACAAGTCACTGGATGACACAGAAGGGAGGAACGGCTGCTCAGTCCCAACAGAGCAAGTATTCACCTGAGAGAGGGTTGCTTTTTTATTGTACCACAGGAAATTATTTTTTTCTTCCACTTTTCTTCCTCTATATTTGAGAGTCCCACATTCAGGTATCATTGCAAAATAACAGATGATTTAGGTCAAGCCTAGTAAGCTGAAAAAATATATAATAAAAGACAGTAAGTTCTTTTTAATAAAATTACAAAGCCTCCTGTAAACTGTTACCCAAGGATGCAAATTCCCATAGACAAGTGACTCCTAATCCCAGAGGAAATGCTATTACTAAAGTGAAAAAAAACTCTATTTTTGTTTGAAAAACAACAGTGAGAAAAGAATATGCAAATAAGAATATTGAAGGAGGAAGTTAGGAAATGGATATAGGCAGCCATTTTGAAACAGGGTCCTCAAGCCCCCAAGCCCATTTATCAGTTAAAGAACAGTCAGTGGGAAGCAGAAGGGTGTCCCCCAAGCCCAGGTGTCCTAAACCATCTATCACACTGAAGAAGAAACTATCAGTGGGAGTCAGGGCAACCCCGCACCCCCACCCAGCATACAAGAGTGGGATGTAAAAAGCACCAGCGCAATAGCGCAAGGCTGCAACAGTGGACCAATGCTGGCTTCAGAAAGGTAGGCCAGGACCTCCTTGGTGGTGCAAGGGGTTAAATCTCAGCACTGTCAAGCTATCAGCAACAGCTGCAGCATGAGTTCGATCCCTGGTCAAGGAGCTAACCCATGTGGTGAGACAGACCTCTCCTGTCTCGCCCACTGTTCCCCTCAGCAGTGTATTTCAATACATCTACCTGTACTGTTCCCCCACGATGTCTTTGGTAAATCCTCTCAACCTCCCCCCCCAACTAAGAACTCCCCACACCTCTGGCCTACACCCTAGTTCTTGTATGCATAAAGAAATAAAATCAATCTTTAAAAATAAAAAAGAAAGGTAAGCCAGAACAAGTAATATGTGGGCCTCAGTAGGCCTTTGTAACGCTGGAGAATGCCGAGGGCCCAGGGAGCAACACAGCTTGGAGACCCCCAAAGGCCAAACCCCCACTCCTTGCCCACTGACCCATCTAAACTCCTGCTTTCAGCACCTCAACACCTTCCCACTCAGGGGCCCTCATGTCCTTCCTCTTATCTGTCAGTAAGTCTTACTGTTCTGTAACTCTTGTCTTGACACTGACCTCACTAAAGACAAGAGCTGAGAGAGAACAGTCCTTGGGGGTCCCTGGACCCTTGAGGCCTGACTCACCATGCTCTCAAAAGTTAAAGTAAGCAAAACTATTTCTTGTTGCCTATGATGCAAGTCAACTGACATCATCATGTTTATCCCTTTGAGATGAGCATTTTAGGAATCACATTTTTACATGTTTTACTGATTACAGCTTGATAATCCTCAAAACCCCCTAAGAAGTTACCTTCACACAATTGGAACTCTGTGGAGGAAACCTTATAAAAAGAAAACTGAATTCACTCACAGTGAAGACTTCAGGTAGATTGGAGAACTCTTCAGTCCCTACTTCTCTGAACCTTCTAGCTGTGATGGAAGATGCCAGCGGAGGTAGAGGGAGACAGGTAAGGAAAGCAGTTTTCTACTCTAAGTGGAGCCCATGGTCCCAGTACTCTACCATTTCTCCCCAAAGTTCTGAAATAAGGCTTAATCTAGAAATTTGACCTAATCAAATCCCTTTAATGCCTCCTTTTCCTTTTTGTTGTTGTTGTTGACATTGTAGTTCTTAATTCAGATGTCAGTGACTGCCTCGAGTATTAGTGTTTGTTTTGCCTTCTCCCCATGTAATCAGGTCTGTATAGAGGAGGGTTTAGGAGGTTGGTTTCTGTTTTTTTATTTTCCTTTTGGCTGCTTTTAACTCTGAGAGTTCTTTGTGGCAGGGGCTGCTCACTGCCTCCTGCGTGTCCTCCTTTACTACTTTCCTATGAAAAGGGCACTGGTTTGGCCCCCCAAAATACCAAATTTCCCACCCAGTCCACACTGATAGGGTGTGAGTAGGAGTCACCGGCTTGGCATGGCTGTCTGGCCTTTTCCCTTTTCTGGCTGGAACAGGCACCCCACAGTGAAAGTCAAAAGGCACCCTCCAAAACATTGGGAACACAGGTATCATCTACTAGTCACAGCTTAACAGAACAAAATGGAGCATAGATCTCTGATGACAAGGGCACGAGGTCCCTTGAGAGTTCACAGCTCTTCATCTTAGTCTCCCACTTTACCTTAAAGGACTTAATAGTCAATAGTCACATTGGTGGTGTTAGGGCTTCAACAAACAGACTTGAGGGGACCAAATTTAATCCACAGAAGACTGAAGTCTGGCCCTCTCTGCTGCTCCTTTCAAGTGCTCAGAGGCCAGGAAGCCAGGAAGATGCTGCCTGGATCATACAAGGGAGTCAAATCTCTTTCCCTCATTCTTCTACATTCCTATGAAAACGTGTTCCCACATTCCTATGGAGACATGTTCTAAGGTCACGGCCCTTATTTGCCATGCTCAATCTTCATGCCCAGCAGATGTAGAATAGAAAACATCTGCTCCAGCCCCTGTGGAAAACAGATTGGAGGTTTCTCAAAATTTTAAAGCTAGATATATTTTATGACAAGCAATTACACTCCCAGGTATCTACTCAGAGAATGCAAAAACACTAATTCAAAGAGATATATGCATGCCTATGTTTACTGCAGCACCATTCGCAGTAGCTAAGTTAAGAAAATAGCCTCAGTGACCAAGGGCAGATGAGTGTATTGTATATCTCAGTAGATATATGTAACAGAATACTACACAACTATAAAAAGAAAAGATGAACTCTTGACATTTGCAATAACATGGATGCAACTAAGCAAAATAAATCAGGAGGAGAAAGACAAGTACTCTATTATTTTACCTACTTATACTTGGAATATAGAGAAACAGAAAAAGTCAAATAGGACCGAACCACTAACAAACTTAAAAGTCTGGCTGTAGTATCAGGGTTACCAGAGTGTAGCGAGCAGAATGGATGGAGAAGTCTGTAGTAGGGAACTATGGGTATCTAGATGGTGGGTGTGGATGTGGTAAATGAAGCAGAAGAAGTGTGATCCTTAGAATCATAAGTAATGTTTAGGCCAAAATTTCCTCAATAAAGTAAAAGCAATACCGTTTGCAAGTGAGGGAAAATGAAAAAGGAATAGAACCCACCTCTGCTCTTGTTCAGAGATATTTACTGTGACCCTGGCCTCAAGGGTCATGCACCCTCTGTTGGTTGTGCTGCCCAGTCTTGCTCTAAAAGCAAGTGGGTTTGGAGGTGGGAGGAGCATTGGCATGAATGCCCAGGCTGCCATATCTATCGCCAGCACTGCTCTTCTGGTCCAGTGGTCCCAACACTTTACCCATTTTTGCTGCTTAGTGTCACTCAACCATGGTTTTCTAAATTAAGATCTTCCAAACTAGTTAAGGTTTTCCTACCTCACATCAAAGCAGCATGCCTATTCTAATTAAATTGACTTGTTTTGTTTTTTCAAAGAAGGAATGAAATTACACATTGTGGTCTTCTTGAGGTTTCTCCTAGCATCAATTATCCACTTCAGCTATATGTTACATTGAATATATTTGCGGAAAATGAAATAGGAGCAGACAAAAGCTCATATTCCAAACCAACCACCAAATACTTGGGAAAATGGAGCTGGGAAAAGAATTTATATTTGTAGGGACTATGGTTTGAAGAATTCATGCAATTTCCTCCTTTTGTCATCTGTTTTCTGAAAGCTTTTTTTTTTCCAACTTCCTAGTTCAATAAAGAAAAGCTGAATAACAGCTGTTCCATCTCTAGCTCTTATAAATTGAGAATGGATTTTAGTAATGCAGCAAAATTCTGTACCACAAAAATCGATAAACCCTGCAGACTGTGTTAGAGGAATTTGACCTATTTAAGGGAAGCACTAAATGATTAATAAAATATAGTGGCAAGGCTTAGACTGCAGTGTGTTTATCTGGCCAGCCTTCTTTCTACCTGCCTATATTTCTGGTGAAGGATGCAGGTGGAACAGAGTGCCTTTCACAGCCTGTCTGCCTCTCCAGCCACAGTCACGTGATTCTGCGTGCTCGAATGCTGAGCTGCGTTCTCGTGGCCTGTGTTCCACTGGTCTTGCTGCTCCAGCACCAGCCACCCCCCTTCATTCATCTGGCCAGCAGTGACCAGCCCAAACCTTTGTCCCTCCACAAAGCTTTTCTGTTCCTACATGGAGAAGCAGCTCCTCATCCTCAGGACTTGCTGTGCACTGGGAAGGGGAACATTACCCAATGAATGGGACAACACTCATTTCTCTAAGTCTCCCTCTACCACCATGCAAAGCTTGAGGATAGAAACCATACATAATTCCAGAGCCACATTCTGGGAAACTCTAAGTGAGTTTAATATATTATGATGTGCTGAAATAAGCATATGGCCCTCTTCCTACCTCCAGTTTGGTTAATTTTGTTTCATAATCTACCAAGCTCTTCTCCAACTGTTCAAGTACAACCAAAAAAAGCTCAATTCCCACCTCTTCCATGAAGTCCTCTGAGACTAACCTTTGCTGATTCTTTTCCCCCTCTAAATTCCTAGAGCACTCTTTATCCCAACCACAGCTTGACTCTCGGGGGGGGAAACAATTCTGCTTTGACTACTCATGTGTCTGTCTTTTCTTTCCAACTATGTTATAGGGTCTTTGAAGAGAAATTGTTACTGGGTGATTGAATGTTTTTCATGTGCAAATACTTTCTACCCATCGATCACCAAGTCCAATCACTTCCCAAGCCTGGCACACTCCTCACTGCCCCCGCTATCTGTGTGAATCCCCAAACACTTACCTACTATGTACTACAACACTAAGACTTATTAGCACTTCTAGCCTCCCCTGTCTTCCTAACTGATAATATCTTATTCCCTAGTTTGGGGTGGAGCATGGATTATTGGAGAGAAATTTTCTAGGCAGTTTTACTTCTAATACTAGATGCCAAATTTCCCTAGACCAGATTGACATAGCTCTTGAATGACTAAATGGAAAATAAAGGAGCATGGAATGCCATTGCATCATTAAAGTAAATTGCCATGACTTTATAAAAGAAGGAACTAAAATTCTTCCTGAAGACTTAGCCTGAGGAAAGGGTTCTTCACCTGGCGTCTAAGAATCCATACAATAGAAGCAGAAGATAGAATCAGGGCTCAATGAATGTGGGTACCATATTAATTTTATATTGCTCCTGTTACAAATAACCACAAACTTTATAGTTTAAGCAACAAAAACTTATACGATCTTACAACCACATGCGGTGAGAAACCTGATATCAATGACAGAAACACCAGTAAGAAAATCATGGTGCCAACCTTAAGCCCTTCAGTTTTATGACCCAAGGTCATACGTGACTTCCTAAACGACTGAGAGTTTACAGTCCCCAAATGGGGACACTGAGGATACATTCAAGTTAAAGTAATTTAAAAGGTGCCCACAGAAACTTCTGTGACTATTTCTCTCCACATAAGCTATCATGTGTATTTACTTCAACAAATTCACAATCAACACATCCATTTAATGAATAACATGAACTCAATTTGTGAGTAGAGAAATGTTTCTCATAAAAGAAAAATATTTGTCAGTAACTGGAGCTTTTTTATTTAAAAAGTGCCCTCAGAAGGTATAATTTCATAAAGTTAATTTAAAATCTAATGTGCTACTGAGATTATAATGGAAAAGACAAAGGCTGCTTGACTTAGCATCTCTGGTACACACAAAATCTTAGACACAGGGCTTCCCTGGTGGCACAGGGATTAAGTATCAGCACTGTCAAGCTATGGCCAGCCATTGCAGCACAAGTTCAATCCCCAGCCAGAGAGCGACCCTCATGGCACAGCAGACCGCTCCTGTCTTGCCTGTATTCTCCTGTTCTGCTCCCCTCTCTCTCTCTGGTGAATCTTCTCATTGCCTCACACATCTCTGGCTTACACCCCAGCTTTTGTATGCATAAATAAATAAATAAATGTTTTTTTTTAAATCTTCCATACAGCAAGCTCAATGAAAATAAGCTGTGTACCTGCAGGATGAAATTTAAGGAGGTAAAACACAAGCCTCAGCCAACAAACTAGCAGGAAATATTATGGCTTTTATTTAAACACAATAATGAAATTATTTTATCTATGTATGTAAAAAGTTATTTTAAGGTATATTTTATCTTTAAAAGTAAATTCTTTTATGTTAAAATGCACTTAAAATTTTACTTATTCCAAATTGAAAACAACTTTTTATATTTGAGTGAAAATGAACCAAAAATTTTGTTTTTCCAAAGTTAATGACAGTACTTTTCAATTCAAATAACGTGATTAATTATGTGAGGTGAAAATGAATTTGCAGAATCAAGATTACTAGAATATTCTCATCTGGAAGTTTTGGAGGGTTTTTGGTTAAATGTCTATTGACATTTTTCATAGTCATTTTTTCTTGTTTAATATCTTTTTCATTGAAATCATTAAATTGGGATTCCCAATTACATTGGAATAGCCCCAGCAGGCATTGTCACCATAATGCACCCACCAACCCCTCCCCCATATTCCACCACCATAAACCATTGTGCTTCCTTCCCTCTCTGTTTTTGCCCTTCCCCCTTGAAATGACATTTTTAAGTGACAACATCAGCACCCCACATGCAAAACATGTGGAAAGGTGAGACCTTAGAGGACATGTCTTTCTACATTTCTTATATCTTTCCTAAGATTTCTTAAATCTTCACTAAGCATTCCTGAGATCACATGGCTGTCTTTCTTAACAGCTCTCTTCCTGCCCCTGCCCGGTCTGCATACTGTTTATTTCTTGGCTCCATGGTAAACTCTGGAGTTCCTCTAAAGCTGGGACTTCTGGGACTTCTGTACTCTATCCCTGGGTGGTTTTTATCCATCACCACATGGTCACCATTGTCTAGATGGTATTTCTGTCTATAGCTTCATTCCTAACCTTGAGTTGCATACATCCAATTTCCTCTTGACTTTGCCACTTACAACTGTTACATGAAAAATCTAGCATCAAAAAGGCAGCCACTAAATATAGGGTTTAAAACATGAAACTCTTCTTAAATTACATTGTTTTATTAGAATGTCTTAATGTCTCTACAGTGGAAATAAGTATATGTTTAACATAAATGAGCTAGGACTTCCATATTTTCAGAAACAAGATAAAAGTTGAACCTTGGCCTTCCCTGGTGGCACAATGGGTTAAAGCACAGCACTATGAAGCTAGCCCTAGCCACTGCACAAGTTCGATCCCCGCCAGAGAGGTGACCCACATAGCGTGGTAGACCTCTCCTGACATGCCCGCTGCTCTCTTCAGCAGTCTAATCTGTCAATAAGCCTGTTCTGCACCCCACTCTGTCTCTGGTGAATACTCTCACTGCCGCTGCACCTCTGGCCTGTATCCCAGTTCTGTATGCATAAATAAATAGTGTTTTGTTTTTTTTTAAAGTTGAACCCAATAATTTTCTTTTAAAGAAAAAAGATTTATTGATTTATGCATACAAGAGCTGGTGTGTAGGCCAGAGATCAGGAAGGGGATGGTTTGAGAGGATTCACCAGAGACAGAGTGGGGAGCAAAACAGACAATTGACTGAAGCATACTGCTGAGGCCAGCAGTGAGAGAACCCAAGAACGTTCTTCTCTAAAAGTTTGTGCCTCCAGTGAGACAGAAACAAAATCACCCTCTTTCATAAACAGAATCACCCTCTCTGTGTGCAAAAATAAAAGAGATGCCCTTCCATGAAACACTTTACTTCCACCTATGAAAAGCTTTTGTAATATGTTAATTTTGTTAGGACAAGACACCCTCCTTTGCTGCTAGAAAGCAGATGTTAAAAAGTATAAATGCTTGCTTTCAGTGGTATAAATGGCATCCCTTACAAACAACTCCATCAATCACTGAACAACCTCAAAATACACTTGGTCACCCTGATGAGCTGAAATGCAAATGATTTCCTTATTAAGAGGTATGTTAACAGTTATCCAGACATTAGTTCTGAGTATAATTTGATATAATGAAATAATTAACCCTATTTTCAGATATTTTAATATTAGCTTATTTTTTTATGTTGAGGAAGAGGAAAAGAAAAAATGAAACACCAGGCATTGTTACAGTCGTGTCCTTGAAAGCACAGGAGACATGAAAAGGAATCGCATAGGAGCATTCTTTTCACTGAGATTCACAGCAAAGAAAATGAGAAGCAGGTTTTCATTTTCTCTCCTTCTCCAACCTGTCTCTTTAAAATGTAAATCTTGACACTGCATACACAAAGCTGACTCTAAAAAATAAAATAAAAAAAAGAGAGGGCCTGTAATTTTCTGGCTTGAAAGAGCAATAAACAAATTGCTACGATGATGCATCTGTACAAATGCTGATTAAAAAGGCAATTTCAGAGAGTGCAGCAATATTCAAAACAATTATTAATACTAGAGGCCTATACATCACTTGATAAATCATAGCTCAAATAAGTCTTTTCCTGCCACCTCTAGCTGTAGGTACTTGGGTCTTTAAGAAATATTAAAATGCAAATCTTACCAGTCATTTTTAGCGTCTGCATCTGTGTCTCAAATTCTGTGGGACTTATTTTAGTATTATGAAACATACCAATTTGTGATGCCACCTTTGGAACATTTTATCAATTCAGTTTTGTCATTGTTTTGGAAATTATATTCATATTCCAGTTCTTTAAAATTTTAATGCAAAATATTAGCACACCATACAAGTGGTTAGGGACTGATATCAAAGATCAACAACGAGCTCATACAACTCAACAAAAACAAGCAAACAACCCAGTCAAAAAATGGGCAGAAGAGCTAAACAGACAATTCTCCAAAGAAGAAAAGCAAAAGTGGCCAACAGGCATCTGAAAAAATGTTCAACATCACTAATAATATGGGAAATGCAAATCAGAACTGTGGTGAGATGCTACCTCACACCAGAGGAAATGTCACACATTTTTTAAAAATATATACTTTTTATAAAATATATCTTCATAGGGCCATTCCTGGTGGCGCAGCAGGTTGAAGCACAGCACTAAGCAGCTTAAGCCACTTCCACATGAGTTCGATCCCCGCCTGCCCCGGAGGTGACCACATGGCGCAGCGGACCTCCCCTGACCCGCCTGCTGCTCCCCTCAGCAGTGCACTTTGTTGATCTGCCTGTTCTGCTCCCCACTCTGTCTCTGGTGAGTACTCTCA